>NW_027223752.1:238363723-238963723 GCF_028538775.1 Myotis yumanensis
GGGCCCCTGGCCCCTGGCCCGGGAGGCAGAATAACGCCGCACCTGCCGAGTGTTCTGGAGGGCAGGGAGCCAGCGCCCCAACTCCCAGGGACCCCGACTACCGTGGGGTGGGTCAGGGGTGGGTGGGCCCCCATGGGGCTCCGCGGGTCCCTGGCTAGATGTCTGGGAGTTTTATGAACGTGATGTGCAGCCTCTGGAGGCTGGAAGGTGGCCGTGAGGGGGGTGTTGGCACCGGGGCGCGGCGGACGCTGGGCAAACCCTGTCCAGGGGTGGGTGGGGGAGGCAGGTTTGCAGACGCTGCTGGACTCAGGGAATTTCTCACACCCTGGCTGGCCGCCTCCCTGGAGCCACCTGAGCCCTGTGACTCGGTGTCGCACCTGTGCACTGGTGGGGGGAAGGGGCACCTGGGGGCAGGGGGGCTGTGAGACAGAGATGCAGCTGTGGGGCCAGCGTGGTTGGCCCGGCCAGCATCAAGTCTGAGGGTGTGACTGACGGCAGGATCCGCACCCCTAACCGAGCTGCTTTCCCTTTGCAGGCGGCTGCCGCCGGCCATCGGCCCCAGACAGCGGTACGTACGCGGGCTGCCCCCGCTTCTGTGTGTGGGAGCGATGCAGACCCCCCACCCCCACCCTGACCCCATTGAAGCATTTTAAAGAGCCGAACCCATGGCTCTGGAGTGTGATGAGGAACGTGGCCCATTAATCAAATCCAGGCGCTTCCTACGCAGCTGGAAATGAGACCCAAGGGACAAGGAAGGACCGCGCCCTGGGCCTGGGCCCCCGCCAGGTCCGGCTCCTGCGGGCTGGCCCTTCCCTCCCCTGCTCCCCCGGCCCCCTCACCACTGCCCCAGGCGGGCGGCACACGCTGGGCCCGGCCTTGCCCGGGTGCCCTCAGCATCAGCCCCTCATCCGTGTCCGGGTCGCAGCCCCGCCCGCCCTGCTGAGCCGGGGCTGGGAGGAACCCCGCTCCCGGCTGCTTCCTCCCGGCAAACCGAGGAGGGTGCTGTCTCCTGGCGGTTGGCAGGCCACGCGGCGTCTGGCGTAGCTGAAGGGAGAACAGACATCCTCCACGCCTCTCCTGCCCGATCGGCATCTGCTCTCCTCCAAGTGGAGGGACGAGACCTTTTGTTGAAGCTGGAAACTGCTTTCTCAGTGTTGCAGCTGGTGGCTGCCCCAAGGCGGCAAGCCCTCTGCAAGGCAGGCTCTCCTGCACCCATTTCACAGATGGGGAAGCTGAGGCCCAGCGCGGCCGGCCGGCCTGGCTCGCTCAGTAGCCAGCGGCAGAGCCCAGTCAGCGTCAGGAACCTTCCCTGGTCCTTCCCCCACCACCCCCCGCCTCCCCTTCCTCCGGCTTCCTCTGAAGTAGCCCTCGCCCCGGCCTCTCTCAGGCCAGACTGCTGGGCCCCTCGGTGCGGGCCTGGCCTGGGGGGCCTGCTTGGGCTGACAGATGACGGTGTGGGTCCTCCTGGTCCTCGTGGGAGGGAGTGACCTGTGACCCCTGCCCCCCCAGCCACGTGCGTGGACCTGCAGCTCAGGACCTGCAGCGATGCCGCCTACAACCGGACGGCCTTCCCCACGCCGCTGGAGCACCGGTCGCGGGAGGCGGTGGAGGCCAGCCCCGAGTACGTCCTGCTCAGCGTGCTGCACCACCTGCTCGAGGGCCAGTGCAACCCCGACCTGCGGCTGCTGGGCTGCGCCGTGCTGGCCCCCGCGCTGCGAGGGTGGCCGGGCGCCCAGGCCCTGCCGGCGCGTGTGCGAGGGCCTGCGGGAGGCCTGCCTGCCCGCCTTCGACGCCATCGACATGGCCTGGCCCTACTTCCTGGACTGCGGCCGCTACTTCGGGGAGGAGGAGGAGGGCTGCTACGACCCCCTGGAGAAGCTGCGTGGTGAGTGGGGCCTGCGGGCGGGGTCCACCCCCCGCCCCCGCCCCCCGCCCCGGTGCTGAGCAGTCAGGTGTCTGGGTGGCCCAACAGGACAACTGAGCAGAGGGCGGAGGTCTTCGGCCAGGGCCCGAGGCCCGCGTGCAGGCGCCCGGGCAGGAGTGCAGATGTGGTCGGAGCGTGGCTGGGGGGCGGGGCCCGGACTGCAGCCCCTCTCTGCCCCCCGCCCCCCCGCCCAGTGCTCCAGGGCTGTGCTCCAGGCTGGTGTGGGGAGGGCGTGACCCTGCAGGCCTGGGAGGCCGAGCCGTCACTGCCTGAGGTGGACCTGAAAGGTGGCACATAGGACACTCTCCGGCCGCCAGACCCATGGGAGCGGGGTCCTTGGGACCCCGTGGGCTGACGGCGGCTGAGAAGGGGCCTGCAGAGACGGCTTGGCTCCTCGTGCGGACTCACCAGCAGAGGTGGCGCGGGCAGCCCTGGGTGGCGGTGAGCACTCATCTCAGGAGATGGGAGAGGAAGTCCTGGAGGGCTTCTCGGCGGTGGTGCTGAGGGGGAGGAGCAAAAGCTCCGCTGCCACGAAGGTGCTCTGTGCCGTCCCAGCCAGATCCCTCGCCACACGTGGCCACCGAGCCTGGAGTGTGGCTGACGCGGCGGAGGGTCTGTTTTTATTTTATTTTAACCAATTTAAGCTGAAGTGTGAATGGCCCCGTGTGGCCAGCGTGTGATGCTGGGTGTGCAGGACACCTGCTTCTGGCCTCGTGCTCACGCCACGGAGGGCCACGGCGAGGCCCTGTGACCTGGGGCTGAGCCCGCCCACACCACCGGAATGTTGCCCCCCCCCCGTCCCCCCGCCACACACACACACACACACACACACACACACACACACATACACACACACACATACACACACACATACACACACATACACACATACACACACGCGCGTGCACACATACACACATACACACACACACACACACATACACACACACACACGCACGCACACACACCGTGCAGGTGACAGGGAGGGAGCTGGGGCCGATGGCGGCTGTGAGACCCAGGCTGCGGGCGGACGGATCTGGAGCACCTGCTGGGGGGGGCTCGTGCTGGGCCGTGGAGGACAGGGCTGCACCGGGGCTGCCCCCAGCAGCCTGGGTCCCAGCTCGGCTCTCCCCGCCCGAGGGGCTCAGCTCACCCCGGAGCTGCCCGGGTGGGGTCCCTTCGCCAGGGGCTGCCGTGCAGGAGCAGGTCCCTGGCAGCGCTGGGTGTGCAGAGGCGGGAACCGGCCGGAGGGGTGGGCGGGCAGGGACGCAGAGGAAGAACCCAGACTCCCCGAGGGGGGCCCTGCCCAGGAAAGCCCGGGGAGTTGGCCTGGAAAAGAGTATTTTGGGCAACTCCGCCACCTAATGGCCTTCCGCCTGCTTTCTTCCTCCTGGAAAACCATTCTGAGCAGAAACAAAACCTCAGGGAAGTGAGACTCAGGGAGAAGCATTAACCATTAGCGCTCCCGGGATCAGCCTGCAGGGGCCGCAGGGGCAGGCGTCACAGCGGGGGGTCACAGTGGGGGGGGGTCACAGCGGGAGGGGTCACAGCGGGGGGTCACAGCGGGGGACACAGCGGGGAGGCTTAGCGGGGGGGGGACACAGTGGGGGGGGACACAGTGGGGGGGCACAGTGGGGGGGGACACAGTGGGGGGGACACAGTGGGGGGTCACAGCGGGAGGGGTCACAGCGGGGGGTCACAGCGGGGGGTCACAGCGGGGGACACAGCGGGGAGGCTTAGCGGGGGGGGACACAGTGGGGGGGGGGACACAGTGGGGGGGGACACAGTCGGGGGGGACACAGTGGGGGGGGACACAGTGGGGGGGACACAGTGGGGGGTCACAGCGGGAGGGGTCACAGCGGGGGGGTCACAGCGGGTGGAGTCATGGGGGGGGTCACAGCGGGTGGGGTCACAGCAGTTGGGGTCACAGCAGGGGGGTCACAGCAGATGGGGTCACAGCGGGGGGGGTCACGGGGGGGGTCACAGCGGGAGGGGTCACAGCGGGAGGGGTCACAGCGGGTGGAGTCATAGGGGGGTCACAGTGGGGGGGTCACAGCGGGTGGAGTCATAGGGGGGTCACAGCGGGGGGGTCACAGCAGATGGGGTCACAGCAGGTGGGTCACAGCGGGTGCGGTCACAGCAGTTGGGGTCACAGCCGGGGGTCACAGCAGATGGGGTCACAGCGGGTGGGTCACAGCGGGTGGGGTCACAGCAGTTGGGGTCACAGCGGGGGGTCACAGCAGATGGGGTCACAGCGGATGGGTCACAGCAGATGGGGTCACAGCAGATGGGGTCACAGCGGGTGGGTCACAGCGGGTGGGGTCACAGCAGATGGGGTCACAGCGGGGGGGTCACAGCAGATGGGGTCACAGCATATGGGATCACAGTGGGGGGGGTCACAGCAGATGGGGTCACAGCGGGTGGGTCGCGGGGAGGTCACAGCGGGTGAGGTCACAGCGGAGGGTCACAGAGGGGGGTCACAGCGGGGGGTCACAGCGGGAGGTCACAGCGGGGGTCACAGCAGGGGGGTCACAGCGGGAGGTCACAGCGGGGGGTCACAGCGGGGGGTCACAGCGGGAGGTCACAGTGGGGGGGTCACAGCGAGGGGGTCACATGGAAGGGGTCACAGCGGGGGGTCACGGCAGGGGGGGTCACAGCGGGTGTGCTTTACACACTACACCTGCCGGGCGCTGTTCTGGCCGTGGACACTGAGCATGAGGGGTTTTCATTTCACACGTACACAGATTGGCCTGGTGAGTGAGGCTGGGGTGTGAGGGCTTGGGGCGTCCCGGCCGCAGGCCGTCCTGGGTCAGGCCAGGCAGACAGCGCCGCCTCGGGGGCCGCAGCCGGGCGAGGCTGACCCGCACCCGCTCTCCCCAGGAGGCCTGGATGAGGAGGAGGCGCCGCCGTCCGGGCTGCCCCTGGCCTTCGTGGACTTCAGCCACCACTCCTACGCCCAGATGGTGCGCGTGCTGAAGCGGACGGCCGCCCGCTGCTCCCACGTCGCCAGGACCTACAGCATCGGGCGCAGCTTCGACGGCCGGGAGCTGCTGGTCATCGAGTTCTCGGGCCGCCCCGGCCAGCACGAGCTGCGTAAGCACTGCCACTGCCGGGCGCCCCCGCGAGGGGCCGGCGTGAGCCAGCCTGTGGGGCAGGACTCAGGGGGCACACGCCTTCGGGGGCACATGCCTTGGGGGGTACATGTCGGGGCCCAGTATTCTAACCAGAGCCTTGATGTTCGGGGGACAGGGTCGGGGCGGAGGCTTCAGGGCTCTGCTTGGTGCGGGGGGGTGGGGGGGGGCGGGAGTTGGGCCACATCCCACCGACCACGTGGAGCACTGAGTGATGTCACCGGGATCCAGAGGGGGCGAGTCAGGGAGAAGTGGAGGCGCCTGGGCCCCGCGTGTCTCCAGGGAACCGTGCTGCTCTGTGTGCTGTGCTGTTTGCGGCCCTGCCCCACCCCCGGCAGGGTGTGCAGCGCCCACCCTGGCTCCTTGGCGAACACGGTACACAGAGCGTGCGAGCAAAGCCCCTCTTCCATCTTAGGGCCCACGCCCACATCCACTTGCATCAGGCCTAGGGGCCTGTGGTTTTGTTTGTTAATCCTCATCCGAGAATATTTTCCCATTGATTTTTTTTTTTAGAGATAGTGGAAGGGAGGTGTAGAGACACAGAGAAATAGAAACATGGATGTGAGAGAGACACATGGATTGGTTGCCTCCCACATGTGCCCTGACCAGGGCAGCCGAGGTACGTGCCCTTGACCGGAATCGAACTGAGACCCTTCAGTCCGAGGGCTGACACTATCCACTGCGCCACACCGGCCGGGGCTAAAGGCCCTGCTTTGAGACGACGGAGAATCACATAGAAAATGCCACATTTTATCACCCCTCTGCAGGGGGGGGAGCCTTTTCCTGCCAAGGCCGTTTGCATATTTATAACATCACTCCCGGGCCATACACAATTATCCACTTAAAACTTAGCCTGCGTATTCGGTCAAACATTTAATTAACTCACCCCCAGTGCCTTGGCAGGGCCGGACCACATGATCCTGAGGGCCACCCCGGCCGTAGAGCTTTGTACTTTAGGGCAAAGTGAGAGTTCACTGCCCACCACGAGCTGGAGGGGCGGGAGTCCACTCCCCATCATGACTGACACAGGGCCACTCAGGCCCGGAGCTCGGGCGCTGAGGAATGACCAGGGGACTGAGTTTCAGGGGCAGGAGTGGCCCTGGGGTCGGGCCTGGGAATCAGGAGTTTCTAGCAAAGACTCTGCCCCAGGCGAGGCACCTGCTCCCTGTGCAGCCAGGTGACTGCGGACCCCGCCCGGGCACTGCGAGCATCGAGCACAGGGCTGGCCCAGGCCTCCTCGGGAGATTGCGTGAGGGGCCCAGTCCTCCGGCCTCGCCCTCAGCTCGTCTGTCCCCGAGCATGGGAGTCAGCGGATCAAGCTGGAGGCGACCCCGTTCAGCCCTTGGTCCTTATAAGTCACTGAAAAATACGCCTCATCTCAGTCAAGCAGCCCCGGCACCTGTGCTGCGCTGGCCCCTCAGCCCAGTTTTCATCCCATAGCTCGGGCAGCAGGACAGGGTCAGAGGTCACGCAGCCCCGAGCCGCCAATGCCCACCCTGCCCCTTCCCCTCCAGCGTTGGAATGTGGGTGAGGGTGCCCCGTGCAGATGGCCAAGGAACATGACTGTGTGGAAAGCCCGGGTCCTCTACGCCCTGAATTCCAGAGGAACAGGAGGGTTTGCCCCCACAGCGGCAAGGCCTGGGCCGCACACAGCCAGGGAGGGAGACACCATTTTCCAGACGAGTAATGTGAGGGTCAGAGAAGAGTGACTCGCCCAACGTCCCACAACTAGTGAGGCTGCCAGGCTCCTGGTCTACCTTTCCCAGAATTCATCCATCCACCCACCCGTCCATCCACCCACCCATCCATCCATCCACCCACCCCTTCATCCATCCACCCATCCATCCATCCACCCACCCGTCCATCCACCCACCCGTCCATCCATCCACCCACCCGTCCATCCACCCACCCATCCATCCATCCACCCACCCCTTCATCCATCCACCCATCCATCCATCCACCCCTTCATCCATCCACCCATCCATCCATCCACCCACCCGTCCATCCACCCACCCGTCCATCCATCCACCCACCCGTCCATCCACCCACCCATCCATCCACCCACCCCTTCATCCATCCACCCACCCACCCACCCATCCATCCACCCACCCGTCCATCCACCCACCCGTCCATCCACCCACCCCTTCATCCATCCACCCATCCATCCATCCACCCCTTCATCCATCCACCCATCCATCTATCCACCCACCCGTCCATCCACCCACCTGTCCATCCATCCACCCACCCGTCCATCCACCCACCCATCCATCCACCCACCCGTCCATTCACCGACCCATCCATCCATCCACCCACCCCTTCATTCATCCACCCACCCACCCACCCATCCATCCACCCACCCGTCCATCCACCCACCCATCCATCCACCCACCCGTCCATCCACCGACCCATCCATCCATCCACCCACCCCTTCATCCATCCACCCACCCCTTCATCCATCCACCCACCCCTTCATCCATCCACCCATCCATCCATCCACCCCTTCATCCATCCATCCATCCACCTATCCATCCATCCATTCATCCATCCATCCATCCATCCATCCATCCATCCACCCACCCACCCAACCATCCATCCATCCACCCAGCCAACCATCCACCCATCCATTCATCCATCCACCCATCCATCCATCCACCCACCCCTTCATCCATCCATCCATCCACCTATCCATCCATCCATCCATCCATCCATTCATCCATCCATCCATCCATCCATCCATCCATCCATCCACCCATCCACCCATCCACCCATCCACCCACCCAACCATCCATCCATCCATCCATCCATCCATCCATCCATCCACCCACCCACCCATCCATCCATCCATCCATCCATCCATCCATCCATCCACCCAACCATCCATCCACCCACCCAACCATCTATCCACCCACCCATCCATCCACCCAGCCAACCATCCACCCATCCATTCATCCATCCACCCATCCATCCATCCACCCACCCCTTCATCCATCCATCCACCGACCCATCCATCCATCCACCCACCCCTTCATCCATCCATCCATCCATCCATCCACCTATCCATCCATCCATCCATCCATCCATCCATCCATCCATCCATCCATCCAACCATCCTTCCACCCACCCAACCATCCACCCACCCATTCATCCATCCACCCAACCATACATCCACCCTTCCATCCATCTATCCATCCACCCATCTATACATCCACCCATCCACCCACCCATCCACCTGTCCATCCAACCATCCGTCCATTTACCCATCCACCCATCCATCCATCCAATCATCTATCCACCCATCCATCCATTCACCGACCCACCCACCTGTTCATCCACCCACCCATCTATCCACTCACCCACCCACCTGTTTATCCATCCATTCATTCATCCACCTACCCATCCATCTGCCCATCCATCTGCTCATCTATCCACCTGTTCACCCATCCATTTATCTGCCTATACACCCATCCATCCACCCAATATCCATCTATTAATCCACCCATCCACCTACCCACTCATTCTCCCTTCTCCTTCCTTCCCTCCCTCCCTCCCTCCCTCCCTTCCTTCCTTCCTTCCTCCCTTCCTTCCTTTCTTCCTTCCTTTCTTCCTTCCTCCATCTTTCCTTCTTTCCAATCACTCACTGGCTGTCTGCCTGCCCACTAAGCATCAATGCACACCTTAACTTATTACACAAACTACAGCATGACTGTCTGTGAAATTTGTGCAGACGGTGGTGCCGTATGTCATTAACTAATATCCCAATTCGTCATGCTGCTAATTAGGACTAGACATAACAAACGAGCTCAACAAGAGTGATGACCTCAGCGAGCCCTCATTAGCCATGGAGATCCTGGGCCAAAACAAGTATAAGTGGGTCCCAGAACATCCAGCCGCCCCCCCCCCCCCACCACCAAGGGGCCCTCAGGCTGAGGCGGTCACGTGTCCCCCCAGTGGAGCCCGAGGTGAAGCTCATCGGCAACATCCATGGCAACGAGGTGGCGGGCCGGGAGATGCTCATATACCTGGCGCAGTACCTGTGCTCCGAGTACCTGCTGGGCAGCGCCCGCATCCAGCGCCTGCTCAACACCACCCGCATCCACCTGCTGCCCTCCATGAACCCCGACGGCTACGAGGTGGCGGCCGCCGAGGTGAGCACTCATTCAGCTGCCCATCCATCGCCAGTAGTCGCGGGGGGGGGGGGGGGTGGAGGGGGGGCGTGCGCCCCGGGCTGGGGGACAGGAAGTCAGCAGGCGGCAGCATCGGCGAGTCCTGCTCGGGCAGAGGGACAGACGCTGAGAACCCGATGGCGTGTCACAGAGGTGATGCGCTCTGGAGAGGACGGAAGATGAGAAAGGGGGTCGAGCGGGCGAGTGCGCTGGCTGGAGGCTGGAGCTCTCGGACCTGCAGGAAGCGGGGAGCCGTGGGTAACGGTGGGGGGCACTCCAGGCAGGGAAGCAGCCAGTGCCAGGCCCTGAGGCCGGAGGGTCAGCAAGGAGGCTGGTGGGAGGGGCCAGAGAGAGGGCAGAGGTCAAGAGTGAACATGCTCCCAGGTTCATCATGTAAACCAGAGAGAAGCCACGGCCGCCCCCAGAGGAGCAGGGCAGGGTGCTGACCTCAGCCAGGTGGCCTGTGTTTGGGGTGGCCTGTGTTTGGGGTGGCCTGTGTTTGGGGGGGCCTGTGTTTAGGGTGGCCTGTGTTTTGGGGTGGCCTGTTTAGGGGGCCCTGTGTTTAGGGGGGCCTATGTTTAGGGGGGCCTGTGTTTCAGGGTGCCGGCTACAACGGGTGGACGAGCGGGAGGCAGAACGCACAGAACCTGGATCTGAACCGCAACTTCCCCGACCTGACCTCCGAGTTCTACCGCCTGGCCTCCGCCCGCGGCACGCGCACCGACCACATCGCCATCCCCCAGCACTACTGGTGGGGTAAGGTAGGAGCCGCCCTGCCCCGCCGCCCGGTGACACACGGGGGGGGGGGGGGGGGGGTGTCTCAGTGACACCAGGACCTCAGGGTGGTGCCTCCCGGACAGCAGGGCCTGACCCTCTGGGGACAGCTCCTCGCTGGGACCTGCCCTAAGAGCACCGAGCCTGGCGGGGGCTCAGGGGCCGGTGCCGGGGAGGCTGCCCGGGGGCGGGGGGGGGCATGGGGGGGTGGCATCCCTACGAGGCAGGAGACTGGCAGGGAGAGGCCCAGGCGAGCGCCTGCTCCGAGTCCTCAAGGCCGCGCTGACGGGGTCCGCGGTGGTGGCCTGAGGCCCTCCTCCCGGCAGGTGGCCCCCGAGACGAAGGCGATAATGAAGTGGATGCGGACGGCCCCGTTCGTGCTGTCGGCCAGCCTGCACGGGGGCGACCTGGTGGTGTCCTACCCCTTTGACTTCTCCCAGCACCCCCACGAGGAGAAGATGTTCTCGCCCACGCCTGACGAGAAGGTGAGGGGGGCGCGCGGCGGGCGGGCGTGCGGCGGGCACAGGGGAGCTGCGCTGGGGGTGATGCCCTCGGGCTGGCCTGGTACTGGTCCTGCTCTGAGCCCAGAGGCCCTGACTCAGAGGAGCCTTCCCTCCAGCTCCAAACCCCTCCTCCAGGGAGCCTTCCGGCCCGCTGACCGCCCCACCCACCTTTCGTCAGCGCCCCGGGCCCGGAGCCTCTGGGTGGGGATGCGGCCGCCTGCCCTGCCACCCGGCGCCTGGTGTTTCCTGTCCAGGGAGGGCAGTTCCGGGAGCCGCCAGCAGAGGGCAGTGCTGCCGCGCTCATGACACCCGCCTGTGGGCCTGGCGGGTCTAGGGGTGGGGGAGGAATGCTGGCACCAGCATCACCTGGGCCTGAGGAGGCCTCCTGTCCGGCCTCTCTTCCCTCTCTGGTCCTCCCAGCAGGGGCGGGTGAGGCCTGGGAGATTGACAGGCCCCCAGCCCCGCAGCCCCCCTGTCTGGGTCCCTTCCTGGCCTGGTACTGGGGCTCAGGCGGGTCTGGGAAGGGGTGGGGTGGGTCCCTTCCTGTTCTGTGGCTGAAATTCTGCGTCCAGGGAGAGGGGCTGGGGCAGGCGCTGCCTTCACTCTGACACCTGCTGGCCCGCCCGCT
Source organism: Myotis yumanensis (assembly GCF_028538775.1). Taxonomy (NCBI): domain Eukaryota; kingdom Metazoa; phylum Chordata; class Mammalia; order Chiroptera; family Vespertilionidae; genus Myotis; species Myotis yumanensis. The sequence continues at coordinate 238,374,847 of NW_027223752.1, forward strand.
GGTCCCTCATTAGCTCAGGTAGCAACTCCTGAAGCAGCGCTGCCAGGCCTGCAGGGGTGCCAGGCTGTGCTCAGAGCCAGTAAGTGTGTGTGTGGGGGGGGGGGGGGGGGGCAGGGTGGTCTCCCCGGTGCCCTGGCCGCGGCTCCCCTGGGCTGTCAGAGCTCAGGGCCAACGCCTGGGGGAGGCCTGGTCCCCGGGCAGCGGGAGTCCTGGCTCCGGGCGCAGCGTCTCTGACCCCCAGAGGCAGGTAGTGAAGACGTCCCCAGGCGGGGGGCGGGGGGCCTTCACCTCAGTGAGTCCCAGCAGAGCCAGAACCCACCAGCCACCAACCGGCCATCCGCGCTCCTCAGCCCTGCAGCCCGTGGGGTCTCTGGGGAAACCAGGTCCCAGGAGAGGCGCTGGGGGGTCAGGGGAGCTGACGAGAGGCTGGCCAGGGTGTCCCAAGTCACCCCAAAGTTCCATGGCACCCGGGGAGGAGGGCCAGGGCCTCGGGGCAGCGTTCAAGGCCCCCAGGCTGGCCAGGGCCAGCCGCCCCTCCCATCTCTCCGCCTGCCCACCTGCTCCACAGGAAGCCCTGCTCCTGGGCTGGGCTCCAGCCCGTGCCGCCCACCACACCCTCGGACCAGCCCACACCAGCGGGGATGAGCTGGGTTACCCAGGGCTCAGGCGGCAGGAGCTGGGCCGCTGCCTGGTCCTCGTTCCCTTACCCTGGCCCACCGTGCCTGGCCTCGGCCGAGCTCCTGCCCACGTCCTTTCCTGCGCCCACCCCCAGGTCGGGCCTGTTGCCAGGTGTGCAGGGGCTCCGTGAGGCAGGTGCCCCCACGGGTGCCCTGAGCGTGGCCGTCCCACCTCCGGGCCTTCGCACATGCTGTGGCCCCTGCGTGGACAGTTCCCCTGTCTTACCTGGGTTGCAGGTGTCGTTGCGGAGGCCCCTCCATCTTCCGGGCTCTGGGGTGTCCTACAGAGCACCCACCTCTGGTCTTGGCCTTGGGGAACCTCTTTTCTGGTCTCCTTTCCAGATGTTCAAGTTGCTGGCCAGAGCCTACGCGGATGTCCACCCCATGATGATGGACAAGTCGGAGAACAGGTGTGGGGGCAACTTCCTGAAGAGGGGCAGCATCATCAACGGGGCGGACTGGTACAGCTTCACGGGAGGTGCGACCCTGGGGGGCAGGCGAGGGTGGGGCGGATAAGGGGCCGGGCTGAGAGAAGCGGGCAGGGCGAAGGGGCGGGGCTGAGAGGGGCGGGGCTGAGAGGGGCAGCCAGGGCGAATGGGAGGGCCCTGAGAGGGGTGGGCGGGGCGAAGGGGAAGGTCCTGAGGGGCGGGGCAGGGCGAAGGGGCGGGTCCTGGGAGGGGCGGGGCACGGCGAAGGGGCGGGGCTGAGAGGGGCGGGGCGAAGGGGAGGGTCCTGAGGGGCGAGGCGGGGCGAAGGGGCGGGACCTGGGAGGGGTGGGCGGGGCTGTCGCCCTTGGCCTCTGCCTCAGCTTCTCTGGGAGCTGCACTCTGGGCCCCTGTTCGGGAGGCCCCGGCTCAGGGGAGGGGAGTCCCAGTTGCTGGTGGCAGAGCAGGCGGACCTCGCCGCCATTCCTGGTTGATGAGGCGTCCGGACAGGACTCCATGGTGGCCTGGCCCTGTCTGCTGCCTGGGGGTCAGCAGGGAGCCCCAGTGCAGTTCACACGTGGGGATAGCGAAGCGTTCGCAGCTCTGTGTCCGTGCGCTCCAGGGCCGCAGGACACCCCACACTCATTGGTCGTTTCCCCGAAATTCAGCCTGAACTGATGTTTGCTTCTGCTGCGCTGAGGTCTGGGCGCAGAGCCGGGCGGGGTGCACCCTCATACCCGGCGCCATGAAGGCCCCGCTGGGCTGGCCCACCTCTGCTCTGCCTGCCACCTCCGCCCGCCCCTCTCTGTTGGTGCCATTTGGCCGATGGGGTGGCAGAGCTGGGGCGCATGGCAAGCCTGTCCCCCCTCCTGCGTGGTCAGGGGGCGCTCCCCCCCGCTCCCCACGCACGGCCATCCCTTCCTGGGCAGAGCAGCCTCGCTCCCACCACCCAGGCTCGAGGGCTCCTGACTGCAGGGCTCCGCGTCTCAGTCAGGACCCTGAGTTAGGGCCCCCAGGGGAAGCAGGGGGGGGGTACGGACGGGGCACCGAGGGCCATGTGGGGGGCGCGGCTGCACTGCAGGCCAGGATGCTGAGCCCCTGGCAGAGGCACTGGGCACCCAGGCTCCCGGGCGGCACTGACTTCCTCAGGCGGGGGTCCCCCCGCTCCCAGCACAGGGCTGCCCATCAGGGCCTGGCTCAGACGCTGCCGCAGCTTCTGGCTGGAGCGGCTGGGGCCGGGCAGCACGGGTTGCTGGGAGCCTCCCTCTGCCAGGCTGCCCAGCCTGGGAGGCGGTGTCCCCTAGGGATGGAGGTGACAGGGCCCCGCCCTGGGCCGTGGCCAGAACCAGGCAGGTGGACGGACCTTGCCATCCCTGGGCCCAGGCTGGACCGGCTTGGCCACGTGCTGGGGGTCTCTCCTGGAGGCCGCTCCCTCACCCACAGCTGGCCCGCAGGCCGGGTTCCGAGTGCCGCGTGGCCCCTGCCCCGTGGGCCAAACGCCTGGGCCTGGGCCTCAGCCTCGTCTGCAGGGCGGGGTGGTGACCCCGGCGCCCGGGAAGCGGTGCCCGCGTGGCTGCTCACTGCCTGTGCCGCTCGCAGGCATGTCCGACTTCAACTACCTGCACAGCAACTGCTTTGAGATCACGGTGGAGCTGGGCTGCGTGAAGTTCCCCCCCGAGGAGGCGCTCTACGGGCTCTGGCAGCACAACAAGGAGCCGCTGCTGAGCTTCATGGAGATGGTGAGCCGGCGGCCTGGGGCTGGGGCTGGGAGCAGGGGCTTAGGGCCTGGGGCCTGGGGCTGGGAGCAGGGGCAGGGGCAGGGGCAGGGGCAGCCTCCTCTGCGTGGTCTGACCCCGTGTGGCGGGCTCCACGCCCACAGGTGCGGCTGTGTTTCACCTGTTTGCTAGTTCAGTGCCCAGTTCACACTGGCCTCCGCCCACAGGCCGTGCCCTGGGAGTGTGGGGTCCCTGTATAGCAAGGGTGGGGAACGTCTGGTCCAAGGGCCTTACAAGGCCCTCAAAATCCTTAGGTCTGGCCCTGCCAAGGCACTAGGGGTGAGTTAGCTACATGTTTGACCACATACAGCAGGCTGACTTTTAAGTGGATAATTTTGATGGCCCTCGAAGATGTTCTAAATATCCACATGGCCCCTGGCAGGAAAAGGTTTCCCACCCCTGCATAGCAAGGCTCTTGGGCCTAAAGGGGCACAACCGAACAAGGAGAGAGTCAGGGACCTGGTCAGCCCACGAGAAACACCTGACCCAGCCCCACAGCCAGGGGGGCTCCCTGGAGGAGGTGGTACCTGGGCTGTGTCTTGAAGGAGTAGGGGAAAGGTGATGAGACAAGGAGAGCTCGGGCAGGGGCGGGGGGTGAGGGTCCCGATGGCCGTAGGAATGTGGGGGTGACGGCTCTGGGTGGCAGGGAATCTGTGCGGTCCAGGGCCTCGGGCACGCCCGCCCCTCTGACAGGAGGGCACAGGCTGGTGGGGAGGGGGAGGGGAACTGTCGTGGTGGGGCTGAGGTCACCCCGGAATAGTTGGGTGGCCGTGAGTGGGGGCCTTGGAGAACGTGGCTAAAATAATCCCTCACTTGCCCGGCCGGCCTGGCTCAGCCAGCGGTTGAGCATCGACCCGTGAACCAGGAGGTCACGGTTCGATTCCCGGTCAGGGCACATGCCCAGGTTGCGGGTTCAATCCCCAGTAGAGGGCGTGCAGGAGGCAGCCGATCAATGATTCTCTCTCATCATTGATGTTTCCATCTCTCCTTCTCCCTTCCTCTCTGAAATCAATAAAAATATATTTTAAAAAATAATAAAATAAAATAACCCCTCACTGGACTTGGAGACCCAAGTCTGGGGTGACCGAGTGGGGACTAGATGCTGGGTGTCCGACCACCTCCCCCAGCCCTGCCCCAGCCCTCCGTCTCCCAGCGTGGCTCACAGCCGAGGGGTGGCACAGGGTCTGCATGAGGGGAGGGGCGTGAGAGGAACGCAGGGGTTTGTGGGAACCTCTGCTATATCTTCCCAAACATTTTAACAAATTACCCAAAGTGAGCAGCAGGCTCTGAGAGGGAAACACGATGGCCCAAAGGGGCCACAGGGTGGGGGGTGGGGGTGAACAGCACTGACAGAGCCCCCCCTCCCCACGCCTGGCATCAGTGCTGACACCATCCTAGGCAGCGGACAGCGACCACTTTACAGACGGAGGGGCGTTGCTGGGCCGTGCACGCTCCTGTCCCTGCCCTCAGCGGCTGAATGACGGCGGAGGAGGAGAGAGAGGGTGACGGGCCTGGCTGTCCACAGTCACCTGCCGCTGCCTGGAGCGTGAACTCAGGCCCCGAGCCCCGGTTCTGTCCATGATCGTCTCCTTTCTAGAAAGGTCAGGAGCCTTCCTCCAGGCACGAGCTGGGCAGTGAGCCTGCGGTCAGCAGCTCCAGCGGCAGAGCAAGCAGAGATCATCGCTGGCCGCTGGTCATTAGCGCTCAGCTCCTGTTTTATGGCCGCCCGGCCTCTGGCTGTGTGGGGCCGGCATCACTCAATCATGGCTCGCGGCCAGACCCCGGCTCATTTCATTTTACGGCCGTCTGGTGAAAATGAGTTTTAAGGAGCCTTAAATGGTGCTGGGATGGCTCTGAGGATATTGTATGTGAAGGCTGGGATATGAAGATTTAATAGCGAGCCAGAGGCTGCGGACGGCTGGGCAGCACGCCGGGCGTGGCAGCCCCTGAGGATGACCCTCAGGAGAGCCGGGCGGCCTGCAGATAAGGATCGGCCTGTCGGGGCCCATTCAGGCCTTTTGCCCGGTGATCCTGACCAGGCCTCCGGGGTGTCTCCACCTCCTGGGGTGGGAGCGGGAGGGGAGGGGTGCTCACCATCGCTCCTTCCCTGCCAGAAAGCGCCACATCCTGGTTACTCCTCCTGAGAGCAAGGACCAAATACAACCCAGCCAGCGCAAGCCGACACTGAATTCGGCCCTACTCTGTGTCTGACCGCTGCTCTCAGGTTGCAGGGAGGAGGGCAGTCAGGGGCATTACAGTGAGGTTGGGGCTGGGAGAGTGAAGCCCAGGACCGTGGGATCCCACAGGAGGCCCCTGATGTGGCCAGTTGTCAGGGAGGGCTTCCCGGAGGAAGAGGTATATGAGCCGCATCTGGAAGGGGAGAGGGACTGGCCAGGTGAGGGAGCTGAGAGGTGTTGGGGCCGCACTGCAGGTGGGGGAGCAGCCTCCTGGGAGAGGCCAGGCTCAGGGTGCGGTTTCCCCTCCCACCCGGTGGCCCGGCCTGGTGCCATGTGGCCTGTGGACCCGTGTTTCCAGCCCAAAGTGCCTTCGCTTGTTCCCTGCCGTTGTCTTAGGAGGAGACATGCCAGCAGGATGGGGCGGTTCTGGGAGGAGCCGTGGGCGTGCTCAGGGCCTGTGCCCGGCGGGAGGCGGCCCGGTGTCCCCACCTGGCGCTGTCCGTATTACTAAGTCCTATTACCCCCAGCTCCCCAGCAGGCCGCATGACCCTGCCTGACGGGGGGGCGGCCACCCTGAGATGCGAGGTGGCTTCCCCAAGGTCACAGACGAGCTTGCCCAAGGTCAGAGACTGACACCGGGGCCCAAATCCTGGCCCGTGTCCTTCCGGTGGCCCACGTACCTTAAGGAACTCAACTCAGAACCAGCCCCCGCTCCGATGAGGGAGGCGGGGCCCGCAGGGGGTCAGCAGTGGGCAGAGGGTTCTCTGCTCAGGGCCTGCAGCCGGGAATGTCCGCCGGACGCTCTAGCGGGACTGCGGGCCGTTCACAGACCCGGGCCGGGTTGCCTGCCCCACGGATGGGCCCATCGGTCACCCTCGCTTCACAGATGAGGAAACCGAGGCCCGGAGAGGGAACTGGCTCACTCACGGAGGCGGGGGGCGGAGGGGGGGGGGGGCTCGGGCTGCTGAGCCCCTGTGAGACCCCAGGCTCCGTGGAGAGACAGATGGGGCCTGGCTGGGCGGGTCTTTGCACGGCCACACCCACACCCTCCGCTCTGGCCCGGCAGGTGCACCGGGGCATCAAAGGGGTGGTGATGGACAAGTTTGGCAAGCCGGTCAAGAACGCCCGCATCTCGGTCAAGGGGATTCGCCACGACATCACCACAGGTGGGCACCTTTCTGGGCCTGCGTCCCGGCCCAGGTCCCCGCGTGCCTGGGGCGACCTGACCCGTCCTCCGCCCGCCTGGGCGGTGAGGGTGCGCGGAACCCGGTCTGCTCGCCGCCAGCTGCATCTCCTGCGGCATTTGGCCCCCCGGGGGCGCGCTCAGGTCCTGGCTGCCGGCAACAGGCCACGCATGCTCCCTGCTCCGCAAGAAATAGCTGCGGGAAAAGCCACCTTCTCACACACCACAGGGGGGCGCGCCTCCAGCCCCGGGCCTGTGTGCTCCTATCCCACTGATACCCTGGCACGTCCAGTGGGCTCAGGTGTCCCGGGGTTTCACAGCGGATTTGAAAATCGTGATGCGCTGTGATGTGAGTTTCCTGGTGCAGAGGAGGGAGGGAGGGGGGAACGGTGTGGTTTGGGGACAGACGGGGAGGACGGTCTGTGAAGGCTTCAGGGAAGAGGTGGTGCCTCAGCAGGGTTTTGAGGGATGAATAGGAGCGTGATAGAGGGAGGAGGTGGGAAGAACAATCCAGGTCGTTACAGAGGCCAGGGTACACGTGGGGTCTCTCCGCCCACTGACTCCCATCCCCACCCCCTCAAGGTGACCCTGAGCCCAGGTCTGAGCACCATTCCCCGCTCTCTGTCAACAGCCCCGGACGGCGACTACTGGAGGCTGCTGCCCCCGGGGACCCACATCGTCATCGCTCAGGCCCCCGGCTACTCCAAGGTCATCAAGAGGGTCACCATCCCTGCCCGGCTGAGGAGGGCGGGACGCGTGGACTTCATCCTCCAGCCCCTGGGGACTGGACCCAAGAAATTCCTTCAGGGGCCTCGGCGAAGCGGGCCGGGGCTCCGAGACCCGCCGGAAGGCGCGGGCCCGCACGGGGTGCCCGAGGATCCAGGCCAGGAGCCCCCGCGGAGGCCGCCCGGGGCCGGCGGCAAGCCCTGGTGGTGGTCCTACTTCACGGCGCTGAGCCAGCACAAGCCGCGCTGGCTGCTCAAGTACTAGGTGCTGCCTGGGCTCCTGGTCTGTGTCCCAGCGCATCCCAGAGGGCCGTGTCCACTCATTAAAGTATTTTATCTCCTTACAAATCTGCTGTGTGAGCACCTGCTGGGGACCAACTGGACCCTGGCTGAGTGAGGCCCCCTGGTGGCCACTCTCGGGCTGCCATTCAGACCCGCCTGTGTGTGGTCCCGGAAGCAAGGGGGCCTCTACTTTACAGAACCGAGCTCGTGGCCCGCCCGCGGTCATGCGTGGAGAGAGGGATGGTCCAGGAGCCCAGGCTCTGGCCCTACCGCCGAGGGCTGTGTCTGGGAGGGTGTGGAGGTGGGATGCTGGGGGAGGGGAAAGGTCAGGTGCCTGGCTGGGAGGGGGGGCAGCAGGTGGCCCCCTCAGGGTCCAGGCCCCGAGGGCAGGAGAACTGGCAAGGACCTACAGCCCGTCCATCCCTCCAGGATCGAGATGTGCAAGGTTCAAGGGAGCCCATGTCCCAGAGGCCATCTGAGCGAAGGACCATGACTCAGGACACAGCCCCGGGGGAGGCTGGGGAGGGTCTGCCCGCGGTGCTCTCTGAGAACGAGGAGATGCTAGAGCCACGGGGCCCGGGGCCGGGTTGGGGAGACTCGGGGGAATTATCTGGGTTCCTGGGAGCCGTGGCGGCGGCTGCGGGAGCTGGCCTGGCGGGAGGGGCCTGCCTGCCCGGGGTTGCGGGTGGCTGTGGGTGGCTGTTTCAATTTCCTATCATACCCAGAACAGGGAGCCTGGCCTGCAGGTGGGAGAGGGAAGGTGACCTCGTGGGGGTCGCTCCCGGGTGTGAGGAGGAGAGGGGGGTGAACAGCACCCCGAGCAGCAGCAAGGCGAGGGGGAGTACAATGCCGGCCGCCAGGCGCGGGCCTGGGCGGAGGCCTCTGGTACAAGGTGAGACCACGAACTGGGGTTTAGGAACAGGCAGCGTGTGCTTAGGGGAGCCAGGGATGAAGAGTGACTGAAAAGAGGGGGTGCCGAGGGGGTGCCTGGAAACGCGCCGGAAGAAAGGCGGGGGTTCCTCTTCAGTCCAGAGAAGGCGAACGGAAGGCCACATTCACAGGGGCAAGAAAGACATTCTGGAGAATGAAAACAGTTTATGGGTCAATGAAACATAAATCTGTGCTATACGCTAATCAGCTTAGCCGCTGACTCCATGAAGCAAGTTATTTAAAAATACAAGAAGAATGGGATAAAGGCAGGACTCTGCTAGCGACTGCAATGTTCAAACCACTCATCCAGCAGACGATAAAGCAGTCGTTCCGTTAGAGAAATGGAATCATAATCCACAAACTCAATTTAATAGCTTACCTCAGAGGTTATGCATTCTTTTTAATATATATATATATTTATTGATTTTAGAGAGGAAGGGAGAGGGAGAGAGATAGAAACATCAACGATGAAAGAATAGCTGATCGACTGCCTCCTGCACACCCGCACTGGGGACTGAGCCCACAACCCGGGCACGTGCCCTGAACGGGAATCCAACCATCGCCTCCTGGTTCATAGGTCGATGCCCAACCACTGAGCCACGCCAGCCGGGCGTTATGAATTCTTTCCAAGACCCCTTCAGCATTTCTCAGAATTGATAGTGTACTTAGTTAAACAAACAAAAACACAAAACCTTAAGAAAAATGTAAAAGGTTGAAATTTTCTCTAACCATATTCTTGAAAAATTAGAAATAATAAATAAAATTTTAACCCACCCCCCCAAAATCCCTTGCTTTGTCTTAGAGAACAGATTTAGCTGCCCGGAGAGAACCAACAGAACTGTGGGTAATACGGTGGCATCCGTTCTAACCCGGAGGCCTGGGCTGGGCGGTGGTCAGGCAGCAGACCCCAGGCTCCACGGTCCTGCTGCCCTGGTCCAGGGGTGCCCTCACCCACATGGTCCCCAAGGTTGCCCCCCATCACTTTTGCTCACATCCCATTAGTCAGAACCCAGTCACATGGTCATGCCTAGCTCAAGGAATGCTGGGAGTTGTAGTTTTATCGGGGGTGGGAATGTGCTGCTAGAAGGAAGGTCTCCTTTACAGTGAAAGAGGAGAAGGGAGTTTGGGAGACAGTTAGACCCCGTACCACCCCCGTGGCGTAGACGGAAGCAAACGCTGAAATTAGAAGCTCGCTGAGAGCAGTGGCAGGGGAGCCCCCAGTGGGACCCCGGGAAGCAGGGACCCGGGTTGGGGGGGGAATGTAGCACCCTAGGCGCCGAAGAGCCAGGACTACAGACGAAGGAATGAACGTGTCACCTAAGAAAACATTTCTAAAAGGTAAGAAGGTGGTAGAGGAGAGAGATGATAGCAAGCAAACAGGCCCACACGGCAACAGGACTAAAACGGCCCGGAGCTGGTTCCGCAAAAAGACCAGCAAAGTAGGCCCATCTCTCATAAACCCTACGGAGAACGAGAGAGCCCAGGGCCCACGACTGAAACGGAGACGAGGCTTAAGGAAGCGTCACGTGACGCCGTGGCGGGAAAACGGGGGGCCCAGAAACAGAGGTGGCTTCCCGGGAAGATGTGAATTAAACGTATAAAATACGAAAATTACAAGCGGGAACGGAGGAGCCGTGGATGGGTGAACAGATCACGTGCCTAGAACAGCCAGGCCGGGGTCAGGAGGGCTGAGGGCCGGGCAGGTGGGCGCTGCTCGCGGGAAGAAGGGGCCTGGAATCCCAGTGGTGACGGCCGCCCAGCTCTGTGCAATGCTGACCCCATGAACCGCGCACTTCGAAGGGTTCAAGCGGTGAGGTTTATGTCGTGTAAATTTTATCTTAGTTCGTAAAAGGCAGAGGAGCACCCAGAGATGGCGTGAGTGACATCGGGGGACAGCACGGATGGGACATCCCAGGCTGAGAGATTGACGGTTTGGGAGGGGGCCTAGGGTGACCCCGGAGCCGCTCGGCACATCCACCGGCTCATCCCTCCTCGCACCGCCCCTCTCCTCTCTGCTAAATGCCGGCTCCCCTCCCCAGGGGCCAGCGTGCAGGGAGGGGAGCAGCGGGCCCGGCCCGCGGCTCACCAGGCCTCACACCGTAAACCACTCAGAAGAGAGACAGTCCTGCTTCCCGTCCATTTTCGTGTACAAATCTAATCTTTCGAGACCGACTCCCTTCTAACTCACATAAGATGGGCTTTCATCAATAATAATATACGATCAATTACTCGAATAGAATTGATTAGTGGAGAGAGCCGTGCCTCCCCGCCGTGGGGGCTGACCGCACATGAGCACCGCCCTTGCGCGTGGCGGGGCCTGGCCCTGGGCTGTGGACTATCTCTACCTTTTAGCGGAGATTGAATTTATACACGATTTTCTAATGGAGCGTAAGAAAGGTCCGCGATGACACCATCCCGGGCGGCGGGGCAGGAGGCGGTGAGCGGCCCAGATGGCCTCCGATGGGCCCTGAGCGTCCGCGTCTTTATTTGGCCACACAGATGAATTTTGTCATCGGAAAGTTGAGTTCCATAAATCCAACGTCGCCCAATTCAATCAGGGGAATTGAACTGGTTTCAGCCGGTCTGTCCCTCTCGGCTATGCTTTACGGAGACGGCAGCGCGGCCAGATGGCAGCCAGCAGGGTGGGCACGAGGACGGCCTTGCTTGCTGCCAGAGAGTCCAGAGGCAGCGCCAGCCTGGGCCCGCCTGTCTCCACGGCTGCCCTGCTTGCAGCCAGCAGAGCGGGCTCCTGGGACTGCGCCCCCTTGCCCGTGGCTGCCTGGGGCCCCTGGGACTGCGCCCCCCTCGCCCGTGGCTGCCTGGGGCTCCCTGGACTCCATCCCCCTTTGCCCGTGGCTGCCTGGGGCCCCTGGGACTGTGCCCCCCTCGCCCGTGGCTGCCTGGGGCTCCTGGGACCACGCCCCCTCCCCGCGTGGCTGCTGGTGCTGAACAGAACCCTGGCGTGAAGGGTCAGCTGGGCTGACGCGGTGGCACTCACAGTGGCCCCTTCTCGCTGGGGGAGGATCGGGGACGGTGGGGACTGCAGCGGGGGGAGGGGGTGGCCGCAGGTGTGGGCTCAGGAGGTGTCTGTCGGCCGCGAGCTTGCTGCCCGAAGAGCAGGGGATGGATGCGGGTCCCTGGGAACCCTGGTCTGTGCCTCCGGGCCCAGCGTGGCTGTCTGCTCCTCGCAGTCTCACCGTCACCCTCGTGGGCCCCCTCCCCTCCCACTGACTGCGCAGGGCAGGGCAGAGTTGACCACGGTCTGCAGCTCCCTGTGGGCCGGCTACTCCCACCTCCTCCGTTCCCGCCTTCACTGCGTTCCCACAGTGAGGCTTCAGGGAAAAGACTCTTCCTCTCTGGGCTTCCTCACGCCCCGCCCTCCGTGTCCCGCCCTCCGTGTCCCGCCCTCCGTGTCCCGCCCTCCCTGCCCCATGCTCCGTGCCCCGCCCTCCGTGTCCCACGCTCTGTGTCCCGCCCTCCGTGTCCCGCTCTCCGTGTCCCATGCTCCGTGTCACGCCCTCCGTGCCCTGCTCTCCGTGCCCCGCCCTCCGTGCCCTACGCTCCGTGTCCCACCCTCCGTGTCCCGAGCTCAGTGTGGGGACTTTGCTGGGTGACCAGCCAACGAGTTAGCCGGCTGATGTTTCACCAACACGGGACCCTGCCGTCCCCCTGAGAGATAGGCGGCCGTCCCAACCCCCGCCCCGTGACTGTGGCCTCAGGGTCTGTGAGATGTCGCCAGGTTAAGACGAGGTCATGCTGGAGGGGGTGGCCTGGCCCAATGACCCGTGTCCTTCTAAGAACAGGCCAGGCCAGAGGAGGCAGGTGAGATAGCAGCAAGGCCCTGCCCACACCCTGGCAGCAGTAGGGGTGGGGGGATGGCCCTGCCCACACCGTGTGTTGCACTCCTGCCTCCGGGACTGAGAGAGGGTGAATTTCCCTTGTTCGAAGCGCTGGGTTTGTGTCCCCTGCACCAGCCGCCACCGGGAACTCAGACCCTGCGTGTCCCGGGCACCCCCTAACGCTTTTGCTGCTGTGGACGGTTCCAGAAGAGACAGGTCTCAGGAGCTGGGGTGTCACGTTTGTCCCCTGCGGGGAGGTCGCCTGGGAGACAAGTGGAGGGAGAAATCCCCAGACGCCCTGAGCGGCCGCGCACCCCGGTGCAGCGGGACGTGCGTAATTTGTTTGCTTTGCAATTCCCTCCCTGAGCGGAGACACGATGTGCACGGGAAAGGGCGGTCCCTGGGGCTGCTGCCCAGTTAGAGGACAGGAGCGCTGGGGCTGAGGGCGGGCTGGCCCGGCACAGCCAAGGGGGGGGAGGTGGAGGCGGGGAGGGCGTGAACCCTCCCGGCTGAGTGACAATCACAGAGGCCTTGCCCCAGAGCCGCCCTGGGCCTTGCCGTGAAGCCCTCGCTGGCACCGTGTGCGGGCGTCTCCTCGGGGACCAGGCACAGACGCCGCCTGACCGGGGCTGCGGCCTCACTGGGGCGCTCAAAGGGGGTGCCCTGGCCATTTCCATGGAGGGGCAGGGCTTTGCTCAGCAAATAAAAAATGGGTTAAAAAACCCAAACTCAGACTCCACAAGAGGATGGCAGGTCAAAGGGCAGCGTGAAGGTGCTTGGCTCACCCCCTGGGTGCGGTCGCTCCTCCGCTCCCGCCCCCTCGGGCCTGGCTGGTTCCTCCCCTCATGATCTCCCCTGTGGTGAGAGGCACGTGCCGAAGTCGCTTCTCTGTGCCCCCCGGGAAGGCTCGGGAGCCCCAGGAGGGGCAGACGGGCACTCGGAGGCCACGCCAGGCGGCACGGGGGCACAGGTCTCTGAGGGCATCTGGTGTGAGGCTCACTGTGTGTCTCCACTCCCTGTGTGTTTAGAAGGTTCCGCAGTGACATTGATTCCAGTTCAAATCAGGACAAATGTGTCCGTCCCGGCGGCGGGGACCGCGCCTGGCCACGGGCAGTGTCGGTGGCGGTCACTCGGGAAGCGTTGTGTCCCCTCCCACCCTCCCCGGGTCTCCTGGAGGCGGGGCGGCGTGCGTTCTCCGACCCTCAGCTTCTTCACCCTCGAGCTGTGTGCGGCCAGGAAAACCCGCCACCCCTGGCGCCCTGTCAGCGTTTGCTTTTCCTTTGACAGTTTATCGCTGAGACCCGGAGGCCACTGAGAATTTCTCGGTGGGAGGTTTCTACGCTCCATCCCGTATCCTGAAGTGTCTGCGTGAGCTTCCAGGCACCATCCCAAAGCAGGACAGAGCCCACGCACGGAGACCGGGCAGAGGGAGAGTTCCAGCGGGAACATGTGTGGAGGGGGGCGGCGCGGAGGCCAGGAGCCCAGACGCCAGCTCAGGGCGCTGGCAACTCGAGCCCGGGCTTCAGACCAGATGGAAGTGCTGAGTGACTGCACCCAGCAAGTGCTTATTGAGGACCTACTGTGCGCGGGGCTGGGCTCCAGTGCAGAGCACCTCAGACATGCTCTGTGGGGGGTGTCTCATGACCCACATGTGCTATCCTGACCCCAACAGCTACCCCAGTTGGCAGCCCCAGTACCTCCTGGGCTCCCAGCACGGGATGGCCCCCAGCAGCCCCCAGGCCCTCAGCACAGCCTGGGCCCCCAGCACAGCCCGGCCTCCAGCACCCCCTGGGCCCCCAGCACCCGCCAGGCCCTCAGCACCCCCTGGGCCCCCAGCACCCGCCAGGCCCTCAGCACAGCCTGGGCTCCCAGCACGGCCCGGCCCCCAGGCTCCCAGACCTAGGGAGGCCGGAGGTGGAAGGACTGGACCGTGGACCCGCCTGTCTGGCTGTCTGGTGAGCCTGTCCCCAGTGAGTGACAGCAGAGAGGTTACCCCAGCGCCGGGGCAGCCCACGCTGCCAGAATTAATGTGTAAGATAAACAGACCCCGGGGGCCGATCGGCGTCTCAGGCCGGGGTCAGAGGCGGCTCGATGGGGGGCGGGGGGTCAAGAGCGTGCAGCCAGAGGGGCTGACCAGGCGGCTGCTGGCCGCGCCCAGTGGCGCCCGCTGCACGGGGAGGGGGGGGGTGGGGGGGGGTGGGGGGAGCGTCGGCGGGGGCTGTTACTGGGAAAGGCCCGGCAGGTTGTCTGCAGCCGCTCTCGGCTGCCCGAGCACATCAGCGTCAGCCCCGAGGCCCTGCAGCCCAGCCCCACCCGGGTTCCAGGGAGGGAGGCCGGCAACCGTGGGGGGAGGCAGGTGGGGGCAGGGGGGTCCCTGGCCCACCCCGCGACAGGGAGCTCACTACTCCACAGGCGTTTGGGGGGACGCTGACCCTCTGCGACCAAGGGGGGTTTTAGCACCGTTCCCCTGGGAAGGCCTCCCCTGGCGCTGAGCTCAGCCTCTGCCAGGGCCAGGCCGGGGCACAGCTGGCGGCTCTGTCCAGCTCCATTCACAGCTGAGGGCCCTGGTCAGCCCCTGAGCCCTGGGCCTGCTTCCTGGTCCATGAGGAGGAGGAGGAGGAGGAGGAAGGGGTGGGAGGGGGAGGAGGAGGAAGAGGAGGAACTCGCAAAGTCCCCGGGCGGGAGGCGGGAAGGGGCCTGAGCCCAGCCGGAGGGCCTCCACATGGCCCAGGGCAGCCAGCACCTGTCTGTGCCCTCCCTCCCTCCCTCCCTCTCTTCCCCCCCCCCCCCCCCCCCCCCCCCCCGCACATGGACTCACTGAGCCCCTGCAGGTGCCAGCGCGGTTCTGGAAGCCGGCGTCCACACTGAGCACTGGATGTGGCAGCAAACCGTGTGCAGTTAGGAGACGGCCAGCCCGCAGGCGGCTCCGGCGGGTCAGGCGCGGCCAGCGTCCGGGTAACAGATTCACGGCCTGGGCCTTGGCGAGCTGCGCAGTGAGGCCGTGGGCCGGTGTCCCTGCTGCGACAGGAGAGGGGGCCCAAGGCCCACGGGGAGGGAGCCTGCCGCCAGATAGCACTCACATACCATACAATCCACCTGTTTATTTTTTAATTACGATCTTTTAAATATTTTTTTTATTGATTTCAGAGAGGAAGGGAGAGAGAGATAGAAGCATCAATGATGAGAGAGAATCATGGATTGGCTGCCTCCTGCATGCCCCACACTGGGGATGGAGCCCACAACCCGGGCCTGTGCCCTGACCAGGAATTGAACCGTGACCTCCTGGTTCATAGGTCAACGCTCAACCATTGAGCCACACCGGCCGGGTTAACATTCACCCGTTTAAAGTGTGCGAGTCAATGGCTGTTGGCATATTCAGAGTAGCTCAGCCATCTCCACAATCCACTTTACGGCCTTTATCGTGCCCGAGAGAAACACCACCCGCATCAGCGTCCCTCCCTCCCTCCTCTCAGCCCGCGGCCCCACTCTGCTCTGTCTCCGTGGACTCGCCTGTCCTGGTCGCGCCACAGAAACGGAGCCACGGAATCGGTGGCCTGTGCCTGGCTTCTCTCACGTGGCACCGTGTCCTCGAGGCTCACCCAGGGGCAGCACGTGTCCGAGCCCCTCCTCTCATGGCCGAGGGGGCATTGCCTGGAGCAGGTCCGCATCGCCGAGACCATCACATTGTCGGGTCTGGGAGGGAGAGCTCTCTGTGGCGCTACTTACGAGTGTCGTGGCTTCTGGCTGTTCGCTTTTCAGAAACATTGAGAATCAGCTTGTTGAGTTTTACACACACGCACATGCGCGCACAGGCGCACACACACACACATGCAAGGCACACGCACACGCGTGCACAGGCACACACACACGCGCGCACAGGCACACACACACACGCACGCACAGGCACACACACGCACACACGCACACGCGCGCACAGGCACACACACACGCACAGGCACACACACGCATGCACAGGCACACACACACAGGCACACACAAACACACGTAGATGCGGCTGGAATGGCCCTGAATCCAGAGATCAATTTGAGGGGAACGGACCCCCTTACAGCTACGTTTTTCTCTCCATGAACATGGAACATTCCTCCCCCTACTCGGGCCTATGCCGCCTATTAGGGACGCTAGCAGCTTCCTCCACGAGGCCTCTCCTGCCTTTTTATTGTTTGTTGCTCCGATTCCGGGTGTTCTACGTTCGCTGCCGTGTTGTGAAAATTAGACTTTCAGACTCAGCTCACAGCGATGGGTTCCGGAACACACCGGCCAGTGTTCAGGAGCCTGCGAGCCTGGGAGTTCCGGCAGCGTTGGTAGGTTATGCCGGGCTGTCCTGGGGCCCGTGCACCTGGATTCCTGCCCGCACTGCGGGTCCTCCAGTTCTCTGTCTGCCCACGGAGCAGGCTGGTGCCACTCACGTGACTGGAGGCCGCCCGCCGGCCCTGGCCCTGGGCGACGAGGAAGTGCCCAGCAGCCCCTCCCAGTCCCGCCTGCCCTGTGCCCGGACCCGCAGACCCGCCACGCTGGGTCAGAGAAGCGCTCGGCCGGCGTGTGCTGCGCTGCTTGTTAAACTCGGGAGAGCGCCGACAGCTCTGGATGCGCGAGTCTTTTCACGACAAACCGAGCGAGGAGGGGAGGGACTTGCCTGAGGTGACCCACGTGGCCGAGGAGGAGTGGGGGGCAGAGCCCCGGGCGTGACCCCGCAGGGTCCTGTCCTTCCAGAATCCAACCTCTGAAACCACGAGGGCTACACCTCGCAGCAAACCCCCTGATGCGGCTCTTTGAGACATTCAACAAACTAACCTTTACCGAGGCCGAGGAAGAGGGAAGAAGCGCTAGGGCAGCGATGGCGAACCTTTTGAGCTCGGCGTGGCAGCATTTTGAAAAACCCTAACTTAACTCTGGTGCTGTGTCACATATAGAAATTTTTTGATATTTGCAACCATAGTAAAACAAAGACTTATATTTTTGATATTTATTTTCTATATTTAAATGCCATTCAACAAAGAAAAATCAACCAAAAAAATGAGTTCGCGCGTCACCTCTGACATGCCTGTCATAGGTTCGCCATCACTGCGCCTGGTGATGGGAGAAGGACAAGGGCGCATCCCAGCCAAGCTCCACGGGACGAAACGACAGGACGCGAGGATGACACAGGACGACACAGGATGACACAGGACGACACAGGATGACACAGGACGACACAGGACCTCGGGCCGAGAGCAGCGGTGGGAAGGGAGGACGGGCCGGCCGGCTGGCCAGGCGCCGGGGCTTCCCTCTCCCTCCGGAGCAGGACTCACCCGGCCGCTGGCGGTGGCTCTGCGTAGTTCCTGGTATTGATCGGAGAGTCACTCTCTGGCCACAAGCTCCGGGTGGGGTCTGCAGCAGGAGCGGGGATGGGGACGGCCCCTCCTGGCAGAGGCGGGCGGGGTGTGCAGAGAGCGCCGTGGGAGACGGGCTGGGCCAGGAGCAGGGGAGTCCGTGCGGCCCGGCTGCTCCTCTGAGTTACTGGGTGACACCAGGAGCCACACGCCCCGTCTCACCCACATGCTGACGGGGAGGGTCTGACTGGCCTCCACGGACCCTTCGGCGGGCCCTGGTGTCCACAGCACGGGTGCCTCATCGGGAAGCGAGGGAGACCCGCTGAGGCGGAGCATCTGCTTGGGGTCTGGAGGGATGAGCAGGAGCTTGCAAGGTGGAGGAGGGAAGGGCACTTTGGTCGGAGGGAACAGCGTGGACAAAGGCACAGAGGCCTGAACGGGCCTGGCAAGCCCGGGAGGCTGCAAACGGCCGAGTGGATCTCAACTCCCTTCCAAGGGCTCCCACCTCCCACCTCCCACTCGAGCCTCTGGCGCCTGTGCCGCCAGCGAGGACAGAGCTGCTGGGATCCCTCGCTCGAGGCTGCACCTCCCAAAAGGTGGGGCGGCGGTCGGGAACGTGCAGACCCTCCTGCACCCCCACGGGCTCCACTTCTGGCCCCAACGCTGGAGAAGTCATCGCTTCCCAGAGATGAACGCGGCGAGGACAGCCAGCGCAGGCCGCCCTCCATTATCCTCCCGGACCGAATCAATAGCAGAACAGCGGCGTCTAGACGCATAAACGCCAAACTATTTAACAAGAAGCAGTTAGTGCTGGAAAACACTTAAATGGCAATTGAGGGTCTGATGCACCTCAGGGTGGCTAGGGAGGATTTATGGGAGCCGAGAGCCGGGTAGCGGAGCCTGCAGCCCGCCCGGCGGCCGGCGCGGGGACATCGCCTCTCTCCCCGCGGGCGGCCCAGCAGGCGGCCGGTCCAGGGAGAGAGAACCTGCTCGTTTCCGCCTCGGCTGCTGCAGGTCGCATTTGTGTTAATAATATCACAATGTGATGTCTCATCACCGATGGCGGCTACAGTCCTACAGCCACAGCGCCTGGCAGACCGCCTCCCTCTCGGTTACCTGCTCACATGTAACAGCGGCGACAAGGCACTGAGTGACCGTCACCTTCAGGCACACGTGACCGCAGGTGCTCTTCCCAGGAACCCGCCAGGTGGGGACTCGCCTTTGAGGGAGGGGGTGGGGAGGGGAGAGGGGCTTTGCTCAAGGTCACGGCGGGGTTTGCGCCCGCAGAGCAGGCTGCACACCCACGTGGCCCACACCGGTGCCTCCCCGGGGGACCCAGCTCAAGTGCCCTTCAACTGCCCACTTGCTTTGAGTGGAATCAATGGCGCATCTTAATTGTTGGCTGTGACTTCGGGCCCATCCAGTTCCCGCCGCATTAACGAGGGCCCGTAAATCACCCTAAGTGCCCAGACGGCAGGAGACGCGAGCTGGGCCTTGAAGACGGCGCAGATCTCCGCGGACTGCGGACTGGGCTGCCACGGCTCCTCCCATCAGCCTCCGGGGCGGGTCGATGCTTCCCTACAGGGAGAACTCTCAGAACAAGCGGAGCAAGCTCTATACTTCCCAGGACACAGCAGTTACCGCCACGGCTGTGCAGCGCCTCTATCCAAGGAGTCGAGGCCACAGGTCTCCGTGCAGAGAGGGCCCCATGCACCCAGGTCTCCATCACCCAGGTCTCTGTGTACCCAGGTCTCCATTTACCCAGGTCCTCCATGCACTCAGGTCTCCGTGCACCTAGGGCCCTGTGCACCCAGGTCTCCATCACCCAGGTCTCCGTGCACCCAGGTCTCCATCACCCAGGTCTCCGTGCACCCAGGTCTCCATCACCCAGGTCTCCATCACCCAGGTCTCCATCACCCAGGTCTCTGTGTACCCAGGTCTCAGTGCACCCAGGTCTCCGTGCACCCAGGTCTCCATCACCCAGGTCTCTGTGCACCCAGGTCTCCATCACCCAGGTCTCTGTGCACCCAGGTCTCCATCACCCAGGTCTCTGTGCACCCAGGTCTCCATGCACCCAGGTCTCCGTGTACCCAGGTCTCCGTGCACCCAGGTCTCCATCACCCAGGTCTCTGTGTACCCAGTTTCCATCACCCAGGTCTCCGTGCACCCAGGTCTCCATGCACCCAGGTCTCCATGCACCCAGGTCTCCGTGCACCCAGGTCTCTGTGCACCCAGGTCTCCGTGCACCCAGGTCTCCATCACCCAGATCTCCATGCACCCAGGTCTCCGTGCACCCAGGTCTCCGTGCACCCAGGTCTCCATCACCCAGGTCTCCATGCACCCAGGTCTCCGTGCACCCAGGTCTCCGTGCACCCAGGTCTCCATCACCCAGGTCTCCGTGCACCCAGGTCTCCATGCACCCAGGTCTCCATTTACCCAGTTCTCCATGCACCCAGGTCCCCGTGCACCCAGGTCTCCATTTACCCAGTTCTCCAAGCACACAGGTCGCCGTGCACCCAGGTCTCCATTTACCCAGTTCTCCATGCACCCAGGTCCCCGTGCACCCAGGTCTCTGTGCACCCTGGTCTCCGTGCACCCAGGTCTCCATTTACCCAGTTCTCCGTGCACCCAGGTTCCCGTGCACCCAGGGTCTCATGCACCCAGGTCTCCGTGCACCTAGGGCCCTGTGCACCCAGGTCTCCATCACCAGGTCTCCATGCACCCAGTTCTCCATGCACCCAGGTTCCCGTGCACCCAGGGTCTCATGCACCCAGCTTGTGAGCCTTCCGGACGTGGGGTTCCACCTGATGCACTTCTCACCCTTCCCATGGCCTCAAATTCAAGTGCAAGCCACAGCCCCGGCGACATGGGCTGCCTCTGTGAGTTTGTCTGGGCTCTTCCGGCTCCTTCACTGGGCCAGGGCCCTTGGGTCCGGTGCAGCCCCAGCTGCACTGCCCAGGATACAGTCGGTGCTCAATAGACTCGTCCTGTCCACCGAGGACACGGATTTTCTTTCTCGGAAGGTGGAGGGCCCTCGGGCAGGGAACACCCCAGGGTCTGGAGAAAGCAGCCCCGTGCGGAACAGCATGACATGCCGATGAGATAAACGCGCTAGGGCAGTGATGGCGAACCTTTTGAGCTTGGCGTGTCAGCGTTTTGAAAAACCCTAACTTGCCGAAACCGGTTTGGCTCAGTGGATAGAGCGTCGGCCTGCGGACTGAAGGGTCCCAGGTTCGATTCTGGTCAAGGGCATGTACCTGGGTTGCGGGCACATCTCCAGTGGGAGATGTGCAGGAGGCAGCTGATCGATGTTTCTCTCTCATCAATGTTTCTAACTCTCTATCTCTCTCGCTTCCTCTCTGTAAAAAATCAATAAAATATATTTTAAAAAAAAAAAAAAGAAAAAGAAAAACCCTAACTTAACTCTGGTGCCGGGTCACATATAGACATTTTTTGATATTTGCAACCATAGTAAAACAAAGACGGATATTTTTGATATTTATTTTATATATTTAAATGCCACTTAACAAAGAAAAATCAACCAAAAAAATGAGTTCGCGCGTCACCTCTGACACGCGTGTCATAGGTTCGCCATCACTGCGCTAGGGACACATGTGACAGCAAACCTTTAAGGCGCACTTGTCCACAAGGAGAAAAGAAAGAGAAGCCCTCGAGGGGGGAAGTGGGGAGAACCCTGAACCCAGGATGGCGGGCCGGCACGGGACGGGGGCCACCGGGACACAGCCCCCTACAGGTGTCCTAGAGACAAGCCGGAAGGGCCCCACACACCTGGGGGGTAAGGAAAGGCGGGGCCCAAGCAAGGTCAAGGCTGGGACAGAGCCACCTACAGAGCCACAGTTCTGAACCGGGACGACAAGAAGCCCGGCGAGGTCCTGAAGTCCCGCCGCCATGCTTCCCCCCGCCCCCCCAAGGCAGGAAGGGGTGTCCGGCTGCAGGTGGGCCTGGGATGCTGGGACTCAGGTGTCAGGCAGAAGGGACACATGTAAGCCTGGGCCTCAGAAGCGTTCTGCATAGGAAGTGCCAAGGGACATAAAACTACAAAGAAAAGTTAAGCCCTAACCGGTTTGGCTCAGTGGATAGAGCGTCGGCCTGTGGACTGAAAGGTCCCAGGTTCGATTCCGGTCAAGGGCATGTACCTTGGTTGCGAGCACATCCCCAGTGGGGGGTGTGCAGGAGGCAGCTGATCGATGTCTCTCTCTCATCGATGTTTCTAACTCTCTATCCCTCTCCCTTCCTCTCTGTAAAAAAAATCAATAAAATTTTTTTTTTTAAAAAAAGAAAGAAAAGTTAAGTCCCAAGGAAAAGTTACACAATCAAAAACCTGCAGCATTAGATGCAGAAAGACCAGAATGGAGGAATCGCTGGATAAAGAATAAATGGACTTGACATTCTCAGAGAGCTCAAGGTGCTGCTGAGGGTCTGACCGAGGAGGAGAAGTCACCAACGCCGGCCAAGCTGACTCCAGACTGGAAACCAAACTCTGGAAATGGACACTGTAACAACTGACCTTAGAAAGCCAACCAGCCAGCAGCGTGGGCGCAGCTGAGAGAGAACGAGTGAGCGGCAAAGAGACGGAGGGAGTCCCAGGATACAGCACAGGGACAGCGACAGGAGAGATGAGAAATTAAGTGTGAGTTTCTAACAGACCCTGGAGGGCCAGGAGGGCCAGAGAGCGTGAGGGAGGAGGTAATGGAAAGAATTAGGTAATTAGAAGATAAAGATGAGATGGGGTTTTTATTTTTAAACTAGAGGCCCGGTGTATGAAAATCGTGCGCCCCAGGGGGTGGGGAGGGGTCCCTCAGCCTGGCCTGTGCCCTC
This sequence comes from Myotis yumanensis, assembly GCF_028538775.1. Lineage (NCBI taxonomy): Eukaryota > Metazoa > Chordata > Mammalia > Chiroptera > Vespertilionidae > Myotis > Myotis yumanensis. The sequence goes on from NW_027223752.1 coordinate 238,397,029, forward strand.
TCGCAGTCTGAGAGCCCTCGGGGGAGAGGAGATTTTTAAATGTCTGTGCACTGTTCATAAAAGACACACTTATAAGGACAGAGAAGGACGAAGAGGAAAGCAATGGACAAAGCCCCCGGAACCTCTCGTCGACACGCTGGTTAGCGCCTAGAAACCAGCTGAGGAGGCCTCCAGGAGAAGGTGGCCGCAGGAAGGGGCGTCGCTGAATCCAAACTGCAGATCGACGTGACTCTGAACGTGTTCACACCCGATACCAACTTCAGCGCACAAAGCAGACTCGTGGAGCCACACGAGGGGCATGGCGGACCCAGCCCAGCGGGATGCGTAGGGCCGAGGTGCGGCATCCGGTAGAGGAAGCAGACGGAATAGCACAGTGTAACCACGACTAATCGGCTCAGGCTAATGAACAGAGAAAACTGCACCAGGCGGCTGGGAAACTCACAGCTTTCAAGGGAGCGTGGACTTGAAAAATGAAAAAGGGGGTCACACACAGAGCAGCCCTTGACACATTTCAAAGACGACTCGCGGGGAGACCACGTTCTCTGCCCGCGATGCCGTTACATGAACATCAATAAAACATCAGACATGTGGCAAGTGTGGCGATGCGAGGGTGTGACGACCATTTGCATATTAATAATTGGCTCTTAAGTCAAACAGTGTCATCGTGAAAGTGAGAGAATCCGACGAAAGATGGCAACGGGGACACGCCCAGCAGCGGGGGAGCAGCTGCAGCGGTGCCGTCGAAAACTGGGGTTAAACCCTGAGATCAGAAGGGAATCTGGTTTAACGTTAGTTACCCGAGCATGAGAGGCGATACAAGGAACCGCCAGGAACCCTGAAGAAGGCACGTCACGAAGATAAGGGTATAACAGTAGCAAAAGGTGACCATGAGCAGCTGCACAGCGCTGGACAGGGAAATGCAGGCGACTGGCCAGCTTTCTCCAAAGATCTAAAATGCCAAACCTGACTCAAGGAGAAACGGAAAATAGACGCGGTGAAGCGCTGAGGAGTGAGGCGGGGTGTGGTGTGAACCAGGACGGGCAGGGAGGCCTCGCTGAGAAGGGACGCGTGAGCCCAGGCTCGAGGTGAGCCACGCAGGTGATGGGGGCCGAGTGCCCCCTGGAGAGGGCAGACGTGCAAAGGCCCTGGGGTGAGCCCGCAAGGCTGCTCCAGGAGCCCCTGGAGGCCGGGTGCTGGGTCTGAGCGAGCAGCGGAGGTGGCAGGGCCAGGTGGGAGGACTTGCCTCTATTCTGAGGAGATGAGGGAGCCTTGGGACCTGGAAGCCAAGAGTGAGGCGAGGTGAGAAAGGATGGTGCTGGCTGCTGTTCCAAGAACAGCCTCTAGGGGGCTGTGTACCGGGAATGGTCACTGTCCTGAGAGTCACCCAGATTCCTGGACCCCCACCGCCCCCCAACCTGCTCCCAGGGAAGTGGGGAGTCTTGGGAACCTGGAGACCAGAGCTGGAAAGGACATCGGACATCGCTGTTCACACCCCAAAGGACAGATGGCCCAGGAGGGGCCTCTGATCCCGGGTTCCTGGTCCTCCCTCCACTGCCCAGAGCAGGGGTGCTGGGGGGAGCGGGGGGTGGGGGGGAGGAGGAGACCTGCACCTCAGACTCTCAGAGAGCGAGGCAGCCACCTGGTTTCAGGAACAACCTGTGGTCATTGATCTTGAGGGTGACACCGAGGACTTAGTGGCTTCCCGTCTGCCCACCCCCCCCCCCCCCCCCCCGCCCGTTCCCGCCTGCACTGGGCTCTCTAACCAAAGCCTGTTTGCCTAAATTTAGAAGCATTTCTTGGAAGAGAGAGCGTGTGTGACAGGCAGGGGACCCCCCCCCCCCACCCCCCCTCCCGTCACCCGCCGACACTCAGACAGCCTGCAGCCACGTGGAGGGGACGGGGCACAGTTTCCACTGCAGGCCCTTCTGTGGTGGGGGCCCCACGCGGGGAGCCCCGAGCCCCAGGCTCCGTCCCCTTCACAGTGAGGGGGGCAGGGGGGCGACTGTGTGCCCAGCTGTGATTTAAGAGCCTGGTCCGAGAGGAGGGTCTCGGAGCTGGTGACAGGCAGGGAGGGGGAGGGGAGGGGAGGGGAGGGGAGGGTCCCGCCCTGTGCCACTTGCCCTGTGCCACTCAAGCCCCTGCGGCCTCTCTTTTCTCCCCAAGACAGAAGGTACTGCCCCTGGTGACCGTCTCAGAGTCAAGGATCAAGGGTCAAGGGTCAAGGCTTCAGTCTGCACCCGGCTTGGGACCTCGGTTGGCTCTGGAGGTGGGTGCCAGAGGAGGAGCGAGGAGACGCCGCGCCCACAGCTCAGGGCGCCGCCTCCCAGGGCCACCAGGAGCGCTGCCTCGGGAGGTCAGGCCGAGACCAAGCCTCCTGCCCGCCCCCGCCCACCCACGGGCTCTCCTGGGTGGGAGGCCGGGGCTGCCCTGCTCTCCTCGGCCTCAGTCCCAGGGAGTGAAATGCAGGTCCCCAGGCTGCACCGCCCTCTCAGCCATCGCCGCCTCCTCCCACCCGCTCCCCACCCTCCAGCCCCAGGGTGCCACTGGCCGGCTGAGCCCGCACCCTCCGAGCAGAGGGCATGCCACGTCTGAGACATCCCTGGGCCTCAGGAGACGGAGGGCCTTCCCCACCCGCTGGAGCTGGAGCTGGAGCTGGAGCTCTCAGGCGGGGTGGCCTCCAGGCGGTGGGAGGCAGGCGAGGAAGTCCTGGCAGAAGGGCCAAGCGCTGTCCGTGGTGCTGACCGCAGGCTCCTCCGCCAGCCGGGCTCCTGGTCCCAGCGGTCCCCACCATCGGCCCTGCCCAGGCCTCCTGCTCCCCCAGCTCCCAGTTACCCCCTCCCTGCCCGCTCGCCCTCCCCCCCCACCCGCCCCCGGCTGGCTGCCGGGTGCGCTGCCACACAGTGCGGGGGAGGGAGACGCGGCTGACACCGTCCCGCCTTCAGGGCTCACAGGTGCCGGGAGGCGAGCAGGTGTGTAAACGGATCAGATAAGGCAGCGGGTTCGAGCGCGAAGCGGGTGCAGAGGGAGCGGCAGGCCCAGCATCCTGACTCCCGGTTGTTCTTCCACCAAAACGGTTGCCAAGCTCCCCCTGCTCACCAGCCGGTCCCCCCACGCAGGCTGCTGCCAAGCCGCGGGCTCGTTTTACTAGTTATCACTTGTATTCGCGGAACAATTGCGTTTCAACGTCCACTCTCAGGCCAAGGCCCGTGTCCGCCTCGGCTGTGAGCGACAGGAGCCTCCGTTCCCCGTCTGTGGGGCCGGAATAAGTGGAACCTGTGCGGGCGGGAAGGGGGGGGCGCTGCTGGGAGAGGGAACACTATGGTGTCGGAGCATCTGAGACGCTGCACAGCCCACACGAGGGGAACAGTTTTGAGTCAGAACTAACATCTGACGTTCCAGTAACTGTAACGAAATATATCGAACACGTGCTATAGGGCTTCACTGCTTCCTACCCCCTGGCCCAGACTCGGGGTCTGGCCCCTCCTGTCCAACACAAGCCGTAGGCCCCGTTTGCGGACCTCACAGGGGGTTCGGGGCCACGCGGGAAGGATGGCCTCTCCCCGAGCCCGCCCAGTGCGCCCGCCCCGCCCGGCCACACGCCAGGCTTTCCTGCTGATGGTCATCGCAGCTCCTGACCGCCTCCCGGCTGCCGTCCCTCCTGCGACACGGCGAGGCCATGTCCGGATGCTGGACAATCGCTGGCTCCCTTCCTCCTGAGCAAGACGCAGAGTCCTGGTCTGGCTCACCCACCAGCCAGACCCGCTGAGAGGCGTGAAGGCGGCAGCCGAAGGAAGGAGAGAATGGTGTGAATCGGAGTGAGGGCTCCGAGGCGACAGGGCCCGGGAGGTCGCACCCACAGGCAGCCAAGATCAGAGGAAAACCACAGGAACTGCCTCAAAAACCAGAGGAAAACGTTAGGCATCAACGTTATGAAGAAAGCCCAGCCGGCGTGGCTCCGTGGTTGAGCGTCGACCTGTGAACCAGGAGGTCACGGTTCGATTCCCGGTCAGGGCACAGGCCCGGGTTGCAGGCTCGATCCCCAGTGGGGGGCATGCAGGAGGCAGCCGATCCATGATTCTCTGTCATCATTGATGTTTCTCTCGCTCTCCCTCTCCTTTGTCTCTGAAATCAATAAAAACACAAAGTTATGCCCTAACCGGTTTGGCTCAGTGGATAGAGCATCAGCCTGCAGACTCAAGGGTCCCAGGTTCGATTCCGGTCAAGGGCATGTACCTTGGTTTCGGGCACATCCCCAGGAGGGAGTGTGCAGGAGGCAGCTGAGGCAGCTGATTGATGTTTCTCTCTCATCGATGTTTCTAATTCTCTATCCCTCTCCCTTCCTCTCTGTAAAAAATCAATGAAATATATATTTAAAAAAACACACAAAAAACCCCACACAGTTATGAAGAAAGAGGAAAAGGATTGTAGGGTTTCAGTATATGAAATGGGTGGGGGGGGTGGGAGCGGAAACGTCCAGTCCCTGGCACAGCTTCAGCACAGGAGCCCTGCACCGCGCTCCGAAGCCGCGTGAGGAGCCTGCCAGCCGTTGCTCTGAGACTGTGGTGTGACCTTCACTTCACGTGGCTTCCCCGTGTGCGGGAGTCGGCACTCTGAGCCGGGCAGGAGCACAGACGCGAGGCAGGAAAGATGAAGCAAACACTCTCGTCGTGTTTGCAGAGAAAGTGCCAGTAGGACCTCGTGAGATATTTCATCTGAAAGAAAAAATATTCCCGAGCTCTGTCCACTGTAAGGCCCTCAGCCACGGCGAGGCGGCAGCAGAGCGTCTGTGCTCTCGTGCCTGACGGGGCCTCGGCACACCCTTTCCCGGGAGGAACCGGGGCTCCTGGAGGCCAGGGCTGGTCCCAGGGCTGGTCCCGGGGTTGGTCCCAGGGCTGGTCCCAGGGCTGGTCCCAGGGCTGGGCGGGAACTGGGGGCATGAGTCGGACCCTCTCATCACACGTGCTGGAGAGGACGGTGTCAAGGCCATGATGGTCCCACCAGGGAGACCCGGGATCCCTCACACCTGCGAGGCCACAGCTCTAGCTCCCCGTGGGATAGGAGTTCCCGCGGCCCCACGTCCTCCCAGCACTTAGCATTCGCCGTTCTTTAAATGTTCGCCGTTCTCGCGGGCGTGGGGCAGCATCTCGCTGTTTCCGTTTGCACTCTCCTGACGACGTACGATGCTGGACTTCTTTTCCTTTGCTTCGTGGCCATTAACATGTCTTCTTTAGTGACTGTCTATTCAGCCTCTTGGCCATTTTTAAGTTGCTATCTTATTGATTTGTCAGAGCTGGTTTTTTAATGTATATAGACACACATTCTGGATAAGTTCTTTACCGGGTATACGTTTTGCAATCTTTTTCTCCCAGTCGGTGGCTTGTCTTTTTTCATTTTCTCTAAAAGCTTCTTTTGCAAAGCAAAACTTCTATAGAGTCAATATATTGACTTTTTTGTTTTATAGTTTGTGCTTTCGTGTCCTATTAAGAATTCAGCGATGCCAGTTTATTGAGAAGTTGTATTGTTTTAGCTCTTAGGTTTAGCTCTGCGTCCGCGACGAGTTAAGCAGGTGGGAGACGCGGTGGGGAGGGCGATGCTGAGCTGGGGCCGCTGATGGGCCGTTGGTGGTGCCGACTGAGCAGGGCTGGGCCCTCCGTGAGCTCGTCATGGCCCCCGGGAGGCGGGGAGGACCGGAGTCTCCGGTGATCACTGACCGTCCTGAGCGACGGTGTCGGCAACTTTCCCAGGCAGCCCCTGACCATCTGCTAACCACCTCCTCACTCGACCCGTGCAACACCCTGGCCAGACTCCTCTGTCCTGTTGTGCCGGGACCAAGGGCTGAAGCACAGAGAAGCTCAGCCACCTGCCCAAGGCCACACAGCAGGCAGGGGTGGAGCGAAGATCGAGCCCCGGTCCGCTTGTCTGCTCCAGGGCAGGTGGCGATCGCCCGGTTCCTGCCGCCCTCTCTTTGTTCACCGGGCGCACACGAGGCCGGCCGAGCAGTTGTGTTGTGGGGATTAGGGAAGACGCAGGGGTTCTGGGCCCAGTGGGTCGGCACCAAGGCTCGCTGGTCGGTGTCTGACAGGGCTGCTCGGTCTCCCTGAGTTATCGGCTGAGCCCAGACCCGAGTGCCGGCCACTCGGGGCTCCTTCTCACCCCCTAACACAGCCTTGTCTGGGGACGCGTGTCATTGAGGAACCGCCCTGGTCAGATGGCGCCTGGACACAGGTCCCTAGAGCAGTGATGGCGAACCTTTTGAGCTCGACGGGTCAGCGTTTTGAAAAACCCTAACTTAACTCTGGTGCAGTGTCATATATAGAAATTTTTTGATATTTGCAACCATAGTAAAACAAAGACTTATATTTTTGATATTTATTTTATATATTTAAATGCCATTTAACAAAAAAAAATCAACCAAAAAAATGAGTTTGCGTGTCACCTCTGACACGCGTGTCATAGGTTCGCCATCACTGCCCTAGAGGGGCTCTCACCAGGGTGGGCAGGGGACGGGAAGGAGGCTCAGCGCCAGGGTCGGGAGTGGCCGAGCGGCCAGCACCTCTGTCCTCTGGGACAGGGAGGGAGCCATGGTTACTGCACAAGAGAAGGGGTGGAGCATCACAGGGCCTGGGGCTCAGGCCGCCTCGCACTGAGGCCCTGACCTTGCTGGGCTCCCCCTCCGGCCTCCGCTGGGCTCCCACCGGCCAAGTCCACTGGGAGGCACAGGGCACAGCAGGCCGTGGACGCCGCCCCACAGGCCTCCGGGGCAGGAGAGGGTGGGGAGGGCAAGTGGACGCCCCCAGAGGCCGCGGCAAGCGTGTGACTGGAGAGGGACTCGGGCCGCTGACCTGTGTGTCACTCCCTGGTAACTGGACTTACAAACAACTGTGGGAGAAGAGGCCCAGCCGGCGGGAGGCAGCCCCTCCCAGCGGAGCGAGGAGGCGTTAGAAGGCCTGCGGGGCCTGGGAGGGCTCCCCACTGAACAGAGGCCTGGGCTGGGGGGACAAGCTGGGGGGTGCACAGGCCTGGGGTACCCGGCCCCAGACCTCCCTGCCGGCTGGGCGCCTCCTCCCGGGCGGGGGGTGGGGGGCGGGAGGGCTGGACGAAGGGGGCGAGTGAAGTGGATGTTGCGATCCCTGTGGCTCCGGGTCTGAAGGGGATGCGGGTGGGGCTCCCTGAGGGGCCTGTGGCCGGGGCGCCCCATCTGAGAAACGCTCCCCTCGCCCTCGGCTGGGGGCCCCCCAGCAGGCACATTTGAGAGCTTGGGGCCCGGGCGTTTGAAAAGCATTTCAAGACATCTGAGCGCTCGGAGGACACGTGGCTTCGCTTAGGCCCGGCCGCCGCCTTTCTTGTGGGATGCGGCCGGTCCCTGCGAGCCCACGGACCAGGAGGGAAAATGAAAAACAAAGTTGGAAGGATCCTCGCAGCTTCTTGCCTTTCGTGCGCCTCTCCTTCCCTTTCAAGTCGGCCCCTCCCCGCGACTCTGCAAATGTGCAGCCAGTGCTCGCGCCGTCCGGGCCACATTTGATTCTGATTTGCGCCCGGACTGTGATGACAGGCGGCCCTGGCCGATAATGGACGAGGCCGGGCTCCGCAAGGTGAGGCCCGGGGCCCGGCCATCCGTCTTGCTGCCGCCGCTCAGCCAGCGGCCAGGGGGCTGCGGGCCCAGCCGGGCGGGGACGCCAGGAGCCAACAGTGGCAACCCGTCTGCCGTGCCGTGACCCTGGGCCGCGGGAGAGAGGGCCACACCACACCGCGGGGGCAGGGGTCACTGCAGGCTGAGTGACCACGGGCTCGGACTCCAGTGGCCACCATGGCATCTAAACGAATGACCGGACGGAGGTGAACTGAGGCGGGAGCGCCTCCGGCCGAGGCAGGTGGGCGGTGGCGGCCGGAGCCTGGCCGTGGCCCACAGTGTCTGCCCCAGACGGCCAACAGGTGGGTCGATGGACATGCTTGGCCAACGGAGGCAAAAGACACCGCTTCCCAACTCTCTGGGCACCTTCATTCTGAGGGGAACATCGGGCACATGTACATGCAGGGAAGCAGCAGTATCGACACATGCAAAAGCATGTCAGCGGATGACAGCCAAGTGGCCCTGACGCATCTGGAAGAACAAATTTACACACGGATCCTGGCTGCGGAGCCTGGGCTGCGATGGACGGAAACCGCTCTCAGTCTGGACACAGCGAGCGCGCCTCTGCTGCTGGCGCCCGCAGACCTCGGCTCTCTCCTCTGCCCCCCCACCCCACCCCCCGCCTGTGCCATGGACTCAGCTGCACTCTCCCGTGCGTGGCCCGTCAGCCCCGGGGCTGCTGACCCCAGGGTGCGGGAAGTGAATGCGCCGGCTCCGAGTCTGGCTCAGGGCCTTGGGCCCCTCCTCCGGCTCCTCCGGCTCCTCCGGCTCCTCCGGCCTCGCCCCTCTCCGTGGGAACGTGCCTGGCGCGCCTGGAGGACCAGGGACACGCAGAGCCACGGGTCCCAGTTGGCTCCACCAGGGCTGGCCAGGGGTCTGCCCAGCGACCACAGGCACCGGGCGCCCGAGCCTGGAGGTCTGCTGTGCACCCGCAGCTGAGTGGCCAGAGGCCTGCGCGGCGTGGGCACCGGCTGTCCTGCCTCTTCTGTCCTCGTCCCCTCACTGGCCCAGGCAGACGGTTGGTCCCTTTGGGTTCCGTTCCCCTCAGGACACCGACTCTCAGCCTGACTCTACCCGGCCCCTCCCACGCAGGGCGCACAGCCGCAGGGCAGAGCCCCGAGGTGCCGGCTTGGAAGGCCCCGGCCCCAGCCCCGCTGCTGTGGCTCACACCTCACACCGGCTCACACCTCACACTGTGGGCAGCGACCTCCTTCCCTGCGGGCGGAGGGTGGATGCGGACTAGCACCTGCGTGCGGAGCCGCGCCAGACACAGTGCTGAGCGCCGAGTGTTGGGCACACAGTTGGCATTTAAAGAAGGGCCTGGCAGTGGGGCCCAGGCAGGAGGCGACGGCCCTTCGGCCCGGGGCGTCATGCCAGGCCCGTGCGGGGTGTCCTCCGGGCTTGGCTGGATCTGCCCTCCCCCCAGGAGAGTGAGCAGAGAGACACTGCCAAGTGCAAATTTGATAACCAGACGCCATGCTGGGGCGCGCGGACAGCTCCGCGGCTTTGATCCCCGCTGCCGGCCGGCTTGCTAGCTGCCCTGGGTCTGTTTTCCATTTCGGGTTCAGCTGCGCCCTCCTTGACGGGAGATCAGTTTTCAAGCCCCGGCAGACTGAGCAATGGGCGTGAGGAAAGGCCTGCCCCCCTCCCCCCTGCGGGGTTCCCCTCTCCTGGGGCCCCCAGGGCTAAGACGGGGTCCTGGGAGTCACGGGAAAGATGGAAATGTGCTCCAGGGGGAGACAGCTGCTCTGGGGTGGAGGGTCCCAGAGCGGCTGTGCAGGACGGCAGTGTGGCCCCTGTGCCCACTGCCAGCAGATGGGCATGGAGGGCCCTGATGCCCAGGCTCCATGAGGCCTCCGACAGGTTTGGTAGAGCAGCAGGTGGAAATTCGGAGGGTGGGCATGAGCTTGATGAAGACGGGCAGGGATCTTGACCTTGATGATTTTCCAGGGGAAGTTTGTTGAATAAATCCATGGGTGGATAGATGATTAGATGGGTGGGTGGTTATATGGGTAGGTGGATGGATGGGTGGGTGGATGGATGAGTGGATCGGTGGATGAATAGGTGGGTGGTTGGATGGGGAGTAGGTGGATGGATGAGTGGATGGATGGGTGAATAGGTGAATGGATGGATGGGTGGGTGAGTAGGTGGATAGCTGGGTGAGTGGGTGGATGGATGAATAGGTGGACAGATGGATGGATGGATGGATGGATGGATGGATGCATGGATGGATGGATGGAAGGATGGATGGTGAGATGGGTGGGTGGATGGATGTGTGGTTAGATGGGTGGGTGAGTGGATGGGTGAGTGGATGGATAGGTGAGTGGATGGATGGGTGAATAGGTAGATGGATGGGCGATGGTTAGATGGGTGGGTGGATGGATGGGTGAGTGGGTAGATGGATGGTTGTGTGGTGGGTGAGTGAGTAGGGGGCGTGGATGGATTCCATGTTGTTTGGGCTCTAAAGAGTGAGCACATTGTCACCTACAGGAAGCAGTGAGCCTCGTCCCCCTTCTCTTCAGGGTCAAACAAAGCACTGACCTTAGAGTCACCTGGGATGACAATGTGGTGCCTTGAGAAGAGAGGAGAAGTGGGATCAGACTTGGGGGTGTGGCCTCACGGCTCTCTCTCAGTGGGATGTCCTGGGAGCCAGCTCCCCGGGCGTGGGCCTGGGCTCCCTGGCTCACCTCGGCAGTCCCTGCGTCACTGCATGAACGGAGGGTCTGTGTCCCTCCGAAGTGCAGATGTTAAAGCTGGACCCGACTCCCAGCCTGGCTGCCGCCTTCCAGATGGGAGCGTGGAGCCAGGGAGCCTGCACTGTGGTCGCCCTGCTCTGCGTGATGTTGGGGACTCGCAGCCACACTCGGCCTGTCGCTTGCGGGGCCCCTGCAGTGACAAAGGCCCAGGTCCTGTCCTGGTCCTGGAGGGAGGAGGCGGCACACAGCCGGTCGGACAGCACTGACCCGTGATGTCAGGAGGACCGGGCTGCGGGTGCTGTGGCCACACCACCAGGGCCTCTCCCCTGAGAGCCACAGCCCGGCCCCGCCCGGTGGGCGGTCCCCCCAGCAATGGCGTGTGCGGAGCAGGGAGGGTTTCTCCCGGGTGTGCTGCCCAGAGAGGGTCCCGTTAGGAGAAGAGGTGGGGGTGCGTAGGGGAAAGGGCGGGGGACCGTTCACCCGCAGAGGAAGGCGTGGCTATTGGAGCAGACAAGCCAACATGGTGGCGCTGAGTCTAAACAGTGTTTTTAATTTCAGCTCAGCGTCCTCAGTCTGGTAGTCACAGCAACTGCTTTCTTATCCTTGCACAGCTTTTTGGACACAGTGCTGCCCGAGGCCCAGTCCAAGGTGGTTTTGCCCTTTGAACTTTCCAAGGTGTGAGACACAGACACACAGGCCATTCCTCTGGGGTCGAAGCTCCCATCGCTGTGTTCACCGTAGGGGAGGGGTGAGTGGGGGGGCGGGGGAACGGGGAGAAGGCTCTCGGCAGTGGACAGGGGCCAGACCGGCCGGCAGGCCTGTGCTCACACATCTCTGCTCCCCCTCCATCCCTGCTCCCGTCTCTGTCCCTGTCCCTTCACCCCTTGCTTTGCTGTATCTGTGTGTCTCTATAGCACAAACACACATGCACGCACACACACGCACACACGCACACAGGAAGACAGCAACAGCAAGAGAGCATTAGAAAAAAAGTGGGAGATTCTGTGGAAGATTGTTTTCTTTCTATTTTTCTGTGTTTTCAGTCCTTGGGCAGAGCACATGCACAAAGACTGTCCCTTTCCCACGCCTCTGGGCTGCATTCCTCCACGTGACCACTATGTGGCGCACTTCCCGCCCAGCGGATCCCCTCCCTAGCTGTGTCCTGTCCGCGTTGTTAAGGAGAGGCTTTAAAGTCCTGCCGTCACCTTCCTTTCTCAGAATAGCCTCCAGGCTTTGCATTCGGCATGTTCTGTAATTTCTCTAGTGAAAACCCAGTAACGGGGGGAGTCCCTGAATTAGGGGACTATTTCCTTTTGCCATCTCAGGAATGACTTCCATTTCCCCGAGTGCAGACCCCAGGGCCCGGCATCTCCGAGGGCGGCGCTGGGCTGGCTTCCCGTCCCGCGGGCTCCTCGCAGCTGTGGCCCTGGTGAGCCGCTGCCCCGTCCAGGCTCTGCACGTGTGTGCCCAGACGGCGGGGACCCTTCTCCCGGGCCCATCACAGCTCTGCCCGCTGGGTCCCTCGGACCGGACTCCCCAAAATGCACAAAAAAGCAGTCTTGGCAGCAGGCTACCACTTGAGGGCTCGGGCTCCTGTCTCACGCCCAGAACATTACAAAACCAAACCAACAAACCAGACAATGTCACTGCGAAGAACGCTACTCATCCATGCTTAGAAGGGAATGTTTACCGCCAAACGTTAGGCTTACTGCGTGTGTGTGTGCAAGCGTGTGTGTGTAAGAGAGAGTGTGTGTAAGAGAGTGTGTGCAAGTGTGTGAGTGTGTGCAAGTGTGTAATTGTGTGAGCGTGTGCATGCGCACACGTGTGCAAGTGTATGTGTGCGCGCATGTGTGTAAGTGTGTGTGTGTGTGTGTGTGTGTGTGTGTGTGCGCGTGCACGCGTGCAGGGAGGGGGTAAGAAGCAGATGATGGCTCGCCCAGCACAGGAGCAGTGGAAAGGAATAAAACAACATGTTCATTCACAGGCGTGCGCTAGGATGCCTATGAGCCTGGCCAGGGGTGGTGCCGGGGTCACAGGTGCCTGGGGCTGGATTGCTCACGGACTTGGAGTCCATGTGTGGCCCTCAGCTTTATCCTCAGATAAGTGCCCAGGGACGGGGGCCCTGTGGTCACTGGGGACCTGATGGTGATGTAAGGTCGATGGGAAGGCTTGTGAGCTCCGTGTGCAGGGTTGGAGCTCATGGCCCACAGAGTCCTGCCTCAGGGTAACCTCTGGGTGGAGGGTTGGGGGTTCGGGGAAGGGGCGGAGGACTGGGTCTAGATCATGAGACTCTTGCAGGAACTTACACTTTGGCTAAAGGGGCGCCTGGAGGGCTTAATGCAGGAGAGGAAGTGCGTGGGCTGCGTTTTGGAAGAGCCCCGCTGTGCCGTGGGAAGGCCTGGCCGTGTCGGGACGTGTGTGGGCACCTGAAGTGACACAGACTCCTTGCTGGGTGCAGTGCTGTGCGCATGTCAGTAAGTCAAGTTCAGTGAGTGGCCCGCACCACCTCGTGCACCCCACAGGGCTGGGCCCGGGACCCCCTCCCCGAACGCCCCCCCAGACTGAAGTTGGCCGAACCTGCCTCTGGGGCTGTCAGTTTTTGCTCACCGTATTTTTGTTTATTTGTTTGTTTTCTCTTTTCGTGTTTTTTTCTCTCATTGTGTTTTGAAGCTGCATTATTTCCCGCGCGGTTGGGCCTGGACTCCTGGGAGTGGCCTTTCCATCATGATGCTTTTATCCTCGGTCCCAGGTCTCGCCCCGAAGACAATGCCACCTGACAGCCTCGCCCTAGTGCGATCCGCGGATGCTGCGTTTTGTTCTCATTGAAGGTTGGGGCCACCCTGCGTCGGGCACGTCTATCAGAGCCATTTGCCAGGAGGCTCCGGGGGTGGGGAGCAGTTTCTAAGGATACGTGTTTCCAATCAGCACGCGATGCACCGTGTCTTTAGATGTGATGCCATCGCCCTTTCACATGCGATGGTGTGAACGGTCTGCTTGTGTGAGCTGCTCTAGTATGACACTCACTGTATGGCAGCGGCGGGACCGGAACCGCGGTGTCGCTGAGCTTGCCGGCACCTTTCCCGCACGGTCACCCTTCCTGCGCCCTCCTGCTCCGGGCGTGTCTTTTCTCTGTGGCGTCTGTTTGCCTGTGGGCGGCCGATCGTTGCCGTGGCATTTTCGTCAGCTCCCGTTTAACATAGTGACAGTGGCATTTCTATCGTCTTCATATTTGTTCCCAGTTTGTCCACCTGTTTATGCCTCCTTTTCGACCAAGCATGGCTCTCAGGCCCCTGTCCTCCCTCCCCTGGCTGAGTAGCTCCCCGCCTCACTGGTCATCCTAGAGATCAAGGACATTCTTCATTTACTAACGCCAAACACTGCCCACTGCACTCACCACAACCCAGTCCACACGGACACGCTCAGGGAGCACGCGGACCTGCTCAGGGAACACATGGACCTGCTCAGGGAACACGCGGACCCACTCAGAGAACACAGGGACATGCTCAGAGAACATGCGGACATGCTCAGAGAACACACGAACACACTCAGAGAACACACGGACCCACTCAGAGAACACGCGGACACGCTCAGAGAGCATGCGGACATGCTCAGAGAACACACGAACACACTCAGAGAACACACGGACCCACTCAGAGAACATGCGGACATGCTCAGAGAACACACGGACACGCTCAGAGAACACACGAACACACTCAGAGAACACACGGACCCACTCAGAGAACACGCGGACATGCTCAGAGAACACACGGACACGCTCAGAGAACACACGAACACACTCAGAGAACACACGGACACGCTCAGAGAACATGCGGACCTGCTCAGAGAACACTCGGACCCACTCAGAGAACACGCAGACACACTCAGAGAACACACGGATCCACTCAGAGAACACACAGACACGCTCAGAGAACACGCAGACCTGCTCAGAGAACACATGGACATGCTCAGAGAACACTCGGACCCACTCAGAGAACACGCAGACACACTCAGAGAGCACGCGGGCCCCGGCATCCTCCCCTGCCTGCGTGTCCTTCGTGTTAACTGTACGTGTGTGTGAAAATGACTGTCACCTGCATCATCTTCATCCAGTGAGCTGTGCCCCTGCATCGGCCCTCTCTGTGCTCTCATCATTTCTGCCCCTGAGCCAGGCTGAGGGACATGACTTCCCTCCCTCGCTTGGGAAGGACGCTGTGCCGAGGGCAGACCTGTGTCCCGGGGTTCGCCCTTCATGGCTCTCAGGATGGCGGTGCTTTGTGGAGAAGTTGCCGCCCCGGGAAGGTAGCGGGTCCCCTTTCTCGGCCCCAGTTACTGTCCCCGCTGTCTGGTCTCAGCAGCAGTCGGCTCGCGGGTGGCACTGTGTTTTCCTCCTTCGGTCCCTGCTGACCTCTGAGTCTGTGGTTGGTGCTTTTCTTCCCTTTCGGAGCCTTCCCCGCCATTGTTTCTCCCAACCTTGCTCCTGGCTCTCTCTTCCCACCTCGGGATCTAAGTGCATTCATTTATAATTGGCCTTTTCAAACAGTTTTTTTTCTTTCTTTCGTCTGCCATTCCCATCCTTCCGCTCCCCTCGCTCCCCTCGCTCCCCTCATCGCAGCCGGGATATTCGATGCCCCCTCCCCCCGGCTGACCATTCACTAGCCTTTTCTTCTGCTCTGCCCACTGGGCTGGCGAGTCCATCAACCGACTTCTTAATTTTAGTGGCTAGACTTCCAGTTCTTCAAATCCCATTGACAGCTCTTACAGAGCCCCCTTCTCTGCTCAAATCCTCCATCCTGTCATTGCTTTTCTTGAACGTATTCATCCGAGTTACTCACACCCAGGTCATCCGTGGGTCTGCTTCTGCGACTGTTTTCTCTCTTGACTCTGCTTCTCGTTTTGCTTGGTAACTTGTCAGCGAATGTGAGGCCTCGTGAATAACAAACGGCAGGGGTTCCGGATGGTGTTGTATTTCTCCAGAAAGGGTTGGCTTCGCCCTCTGAGAGGTGAGCAGAGTGGGAGGCAGGTGACTTTGACCGGCCGGGGCACGAGAGCCCTGGAGGCTGGGTGACCGTCTTTGTAAACCCTGCTTTCCCTGGGTTCACCCCCACTTCCAGGCTGTCTTCCTCCAGGTGTCTTCTGCGGCTCCTCCTCTCTGGTGGACCTTGAATATCAAACCTGACCGCTTTAGACTGTGAGGCTGAAACGCCACCTGATTCCCAGCCGCCATCGTCACGGTTTGGTTTCCTTCGAGAAGCTTAAAGATTCAGCAAATGTCTCAGAGGGAAAACTGCCAACTGCGCGGCCCTCTTTGTGTCTCTCTTGCCATCTCAGGTCCCAGCGGGAGACGCTGATGCCGCCGAGCGTATTTTTAAATGATTTTTTGAGTGGTTCTGTGGTGTTGGTCTATTACAGACTTCTCCATGCTGTCAGGAGCCCAAATGCCTGTAGGATAGATAACAGGCCGGATGGCGTCGGGAGGGCGGGGAGGGGCCCACTGTGGACAGGGGCCTGCGACGGGGGCGAGGGGGGGGGAGACCGAGCTATGGATGAGGGGACGGGACGGGGTCACTGGACTGGTGGCTGATTAGACAGGTGTCGGGGTGGAGGGAGGGTGCGGGAGGGACACGTGGGGCTGGTGAGGCTTGGAGAAGCGGCAGGGCTGGGGGGGCTGGGAGGAGAGGCAGTGAGTTCTGTTTTAGACTTGAATTTGCAGGGGCAGCGGGCCCTCCGGGCGGACGTGTCCAGAAGACACAGGGGCTCCGAGAGGTGTCTAAATGAGAGGGGCTGAGATGGTCCCAGTGAGGGAGGGGAGGGGAGGGGAGGGGAGAGGGACTGGGAAGAAGCCTGAGGAACTGCCTGCGTTCGAGGAGGAGGAGGAGGAGGAGGAGGAGGAGGAGGAGAAGGAGTGCGAGGTGCTGCAGAGGCGGAGGAGGATCAGGGAGGAGGTGCTTCTCTGAGGAAGAGGAGCACTTCCGTGGAGGAGGGTCCACAGAGCAGGGGTGAGCGGAGGGCTCTCCTCAGTGGGGACACGTCCCCTGGTGACCCTGTGCCAATGGGAGGGGCCGGGGCAGGAGCCAGGCTGGTGGGGATGGGAGAGGGAGCGGTAGGGGAGGGAGGGCAGCCTGGACGAGGTCCCAGGATGCTGTGGGGACTTCACAGAGCGCTGACTCTGACCTCCAGGTCAGACACTTCCTCGGGGTGTGCGGGAGCGGGCGGGGCGGGAGTGAGGGCTGAGAGCCCCCCCGCTGGCCCCTCTGCCCGGCCCCACTCAGCTCCCCCACCCCCTCCCCTGGCTGTGCTGTCTGTTCTGAGGCAGGAGGAGGGGACCAGCACCAGGACCCCAGGAGGGAGACCAGCGGGGGGGGGGGGGGGGGGGATCAAGCCTTGTCAGATTTCAGAGCCAACTTCAAAGGGGCTGCAGGTCTTGGGGATCAGCAGACCAGGAATGTGGGGGGCTGGGGGTCCCCTCCCAAGAGATCCGGGGCCTCTGGTTTGAGGTGTTCATGCCCAGGGGGGGAGCCCAGCCTGTGTGGATGAGGCTGGGGGACAGCCAGGACCTGAGGTCTGGTGGCTCCTGGCCCTCCTGTCACACCGCCCCCCCTTCCCCGCCCCCCCCCCCCGGGACATAAGAAGGGTGACCTGCCCTCTCTGGCCCTGGCTTTCTTCTCCATGAAGTTGCCAGGGGGTGGCCGAGGCACTCGGGGCTGCAGGCGTAGACACAGCCTCTGTCAGGGCTGGACTCACGCGGGGGCACCGCAGCCGCCGCACCAGCGTGCAAGGCCGTGAAGACAGCAAGGCGGGTTCCCAGCAGGAGCGAAGGGCCCACGGGGTCCACGCCTTCCTCTCCGTCTCAGACACCCGCCCGGGCACACGTGGGTGCACCTGTGCACACATGCGCACACATACACACAGTACACATCCTCCATGTGAGAGAATCAGCCATCGGCTGCCTCCTGCACGACCCCCGCTGGGGAGGGAGCCCGCAACCTGGGCACGTGCCCTGACCGGGAAGGGAACACTGACCTCCTGGTCCACAGGTCGGCGCTCAGCCACGGAGCTAGGCTGGTCCGTTTTATTTTTCAAGAACGTCATTGAGGAGAGACGGGGCCGCGGCCGGTCTGCCCGGGAGGGTCTGGAATGTGGAAGCGTTTGCTCCCCGGTGTCCTGGGTGAGGGAAGGTGACCCTTTGTGACTCATCAGCTGGCGGTAAATCGCTCTAATTGTTGGCTTGTCTGATTATTTTTGTCTCCGTTTCCTTATTGCACCTGCCCAGGACTTTCCCGGCTTCTCATGTCCTGCCTCACTGTCAGGGGCTTCCTGTTGGTGGCTGGCATCGGGCCTCGCGGGGCATTTACACCACAGGCATGGGCAGCTGCTACACTTCTGGGTTCTGCTCTGAGCCTGGGTGCACCAGCCCTCGTGCCAGGAGAGAAGGAGCGAGCAGAAGGCAGGGCCGTGGGGCTGGAGATGGGGCCGGTGAGGGGGCCGTGAACCTGCCCGAGGCTTTGGGCTGGGAGCCTGTTCTTTTATCATTCGGGACGGGGTGGCTTATGGCTTTCATCAGACTCTCAAAGGCATTCCAAGCCAGAAGGTGGAGGCTCTGCTGCCGCCCCTGCCCCCTGCGGACCAGCCGAGAGGGCTTCTCCCTGGCAGGGCGGGCGGGCGGGTGGGCGTCCGGGAGGCGCCTCCTGAGCCTCGGGGCGTGGGCTCCGCTCGAGGCTCTGCCTGGCGCTGCCCGCTCCGCCCTGAGAACTTTCCCACTGAACTCAGTCTGAGGGGCTGCAAGGCCTTTGCAATTAAAAAGACACGAAGAGGAAAAGAACGAGGCAGAAAGGGAAGGACGGGCGGGCGGGGCGCCGCGCAGGCCTCGTGCAATTACCCTTTGAAATGAGAATGCTCGGGCAGATGTTTCTGTTTTCGTCCTGTCCTGCTCTCTGTCCAACCCGGCGAAATGGGTTCCAAAGTCATTACCCACCTAATCACGCTAATGGCGCAGCATCCGATCTGCCCTCTGTCCAGACGCGGCGAGGCCGCGGCCGCTGGAGCGCTTCCGCCCGGAGCCCTCATTAGCGGCCCCTGTTCTAACGGAGTTAAATATTGCAGTTGACTCCCTTTCCCCGGGTCCTCCGGTCCCGGCGGAGATAAAGTGAAACACATTTGCCGCGGGAAGGAGGAGGGACACGGAGCTGCCTCGCTGGAAACGCGGCCCATCAATCATAGGCTGATTACAAATTCGTCACCTTGAATCAATTTCTGTTCACAGTTCAAAAGGCGCCCTGAGCTCGGGGCTATCTGGAACCTCCTACATGTGGAGAGGATTAGCATTTGATCGAATTCCTCCTTCTGCGGAGGAGACTGGCGTGGCTGCTCGCGGGTGGGGGCGCAGAGGGGAGGCTCCGGATCGGGCACCCTCTGTGCGGGGTGGGCGGCTGCCTGGGCTCCCAGCACCTCGATGTGGACCTAACCCTGGGGGGGGGCGGGGGAGCCAACAGGATCGACCCGATCAGTCATTTCTGTGCAGATTTTCCTTAAAGGAATTGGTTTGCTTGCAAACTGTGTCTGCGCGTGTCTGTATGTATGTGTCCCTGTGTGTCTATGTGTGCATATGTATGTAAGTGTGTCCGTGTGTGACTGTATGTTTGTGCATGTGTGAGTATGTCTGAGTGTGTGTCTGTGAGTGTGTGTGTGCGCGTCTGTGAGTGTGTGCATGTCTGTGTGCATGTGTGTGCATGTCTGTTGTGTGCCTGTGTGTGTGCATGTCTGTTGTGTGCCTGTGTGTGCACTCAAAGCCCCCAAGAGGCCCTCGGCTCCCCCGTTCTAGAGCCTCGCGAAGGGGGTTCTGTGCAGATGTCCTGCGCTCTGGCCTAAGAAGTGAGTTCATACACAAGCCGCCACTGAGCTGCCTTCTCCTGCCCCGGGGAGCTGAGGGGGGCTGCGGGGAGGGGGAGCTGAGGGGGGCTGCGGGGAGGGGGGGAGCTGAGGGGGGCTGCGGGGAGGGGGAGCTGAGGGGGGCTGCGGGGAGGGGGGAGCTGAGGGGGGCTGCGGGGAGGGGGAGCTGAGGGGGGCTGCGGGGAGGGGGGGAGCTGAGGGGGGCTGAGGGGAGGGGGAGCTGAGGGGGGCTGTGGGGAGGGGGGGAGCGGAGGGGGGGCTGCGGGGAGGGGGAGCCCCCTGGTTCAGGTCAGACCAGCTTGAGGAACACCGTCCCCATCCCTGGATGGGACCCTAACGGTCACCGTTAGTGCTGGGCCCCCCACACCCTAGGTGGGTCCTGGCCCCGGGAGCCCACACTGCCTCCGCCTCCGCCTCTGGGCGGGGACCTGGAGCCC
The DNA here is from genome assembly GCF_028538775.1 of Myotis yumanensis. Lineage (NCBI taxonomy): Eukaryota > Metazoa > Chordata > Mammalia > Chiroptera > Vespertilionidae > Myotis > Myotis yumanensis. The sequence continues at coordinate 238,416,678 of NW_027223752.1, forward strand.
CCGCGGCTGGCACACGCACGGCTGGCGGGACTGCAGGGGCCCCCGTGGAGCACAGTGTGGAGGCCCCTCGAAGCATCCAGCGTAGAACCGCCACGTGACCCGGCACGCCACGTCTGGGTTTCACACGAAACAGCCGAGAGCAGGGCCAAGTTCACGCACCTCTCACAGCGGCCGAGAGGGGGACGGCCCCGCGGTGCGGGCAGGCGATGGGCGCAGGGAGGTGGGGTTCTGGTGCGGGAGCACTGCTCCGCCCTGAGCAGGGAGACCCAGGGTCTGTGACCCGGAGGGACCAGGAGGGCCCTGCGCTCAGCGCCACTGTGGCTCCCTCACACGTGGGGCAGACAGTCAGGCTCGGGAAGCGGGGTGGCGGGTGGCGGGTGGCAGGGGGTGGGGCAGGGATGGGCGCGGTCACTCCGTGGGCACCGCGGGGGGTGAGCTGCAGGGACCTCTGTGAGCGTCAGGGCCGAGAGCTGGGCCTTAGTCACTCGCCTGAGGGCAGGGCTCTCACCCCAGGAAGCAAACCCCACGGCGCTGCCCAGGGGCCCGAGGTGATGACGGTGACACGCGTGTGGTGCGCTGTGGCCCCTGCCACCTGCACACTTGTCCCCCAGTGGAGCCGGGGCCGGGCAGAGGGGGAGGCCGGGGCTCACAGACCATGCGGAGGCCCAGGCGCTCCGGCCACGGCCAGCTTCCAGGCCACAGTGGCCAGACTCAGCACAGCCCGGCCGCGCCCGCCATAGGCCCTGGAAGAGGGTGTCCCAGGCCCATCCTGGAGGCCTGCTCCCGGGGCTGGCGGGGGGCAGGGGGGGGGAGGGGACCAGCCACAGCTGCCGGTTCTCCGCAGCGCCCGGCCAGGGGGTCCGACTCCAGCCTGGGCAGCATCTGAGGGACGCCAGGGGCAGAGTGTGGCCGTGCGGGCTTTGGGATCAGGAGCTGTGTCCCCAGAGGGCGGCGGGGGCTTCCCGGAGGAAGGGGCATTTGGACTGGCCTCCGGGAGAGCTCAGGCCCTGGGGACAGAGCAGCTGCTGACACCTGGGCGGAGTCTAAGGGTTCACTGAACGGGGACCAGTGGGTTCGGGATGCAGAGAGGACTCCGCGTGAGGAGGGGCCCTGAGTGGACGTCAAGCTGTGGGCAGGCTGGGCTGTGCTCAGGGTCCGGGAGGCGGAGCACTTCCTCCCTGGGGGGCGGATGCAGGGTGGCCGGAGGCTGGACACTGGCCCGAGAGTGCCGGCCGCGGCCCCCATCAGGGGCAGCACAAGTCCTCTGCGTCCTTTTAGGGTCCGGAGCACACGTGTTCAATGAGGGGGTGGCCCGGGCGGCCTAGCAGGTTCTTTCTTGGCACCCACTGTCCTCTGAGCCCCCCACCTTCCTCCCCGGGATGGAGCCCAGGGCCCAGCCAGGCTCCCCCTGCAGGACCCTCCTCCCGGTCCCCCACCTGCTGAGTCAGAGGTCAGGCCCCTCCTCCCCATCCCCCACCTGCTGAGTCAGAGGTCGGCCCCTCCTCCCCATCCCCCACCTGCTGAGTCAGAGATCAGGCCCCTCCTCCCCATCCCCCACCTGCTGAGTCAGAGGTCAGGCCCCTCCTCCCCGTCCCCCACCTGCTGAGTCAGAGGTCAGGCCCCTCCTCCCCGTCCCCCACCTGCTGAGTCAGAGGTCGGCCCCTCCTCCCCATCCCCCACCTGCTGAGTCAGAGATCAGGCCCCTCCTCCCCATCCCCCACCTGCTGAGTCAGAGGTCAGGCCCCTCCTCCCCGTCCCCCACCTGCTGAGTCAGAGGTCAGGCCCCTCCTCCCCGTCCCCCACCTGCTGAGTCAGAGGTCAGGCCCCTCCTCCCCGTCCCCCACCTGCTGAGTCAGAGGTCAGGCCCCTCCTCCCCGTCCCCCACCTGCTGAGTCAGAGGTCAGGCCCCTCCTCCCCATCCCCCACCTGCTGAGTCAGAGGTCAGGCCCCTCCTCCCCATCCCCCACCTGCTGAGTCAGAGGTCAGGCCCCTCCTCCCCATCCCCCACCTGCTGAGTCAGAGGTCAGAGGTCGGCCCCTCCTCCCCGCCCCCCACCTGCTGAGTCAGAGGTCAGGCCCCTCCTCCCCGTCCCCCACCTGCTGAGTCAGAGGTCAGGCCCCTCCTCCCCGTCCCCCACCTGCTGAGTCAGAGGTCAGGCCCCTCCTCCCCGTCCCCCACCTGCTGAGTCAGAGGTCAGAGGTCCGGCTCTGGGCATCCTCTCTTGAGCAAAGGCACCTGAGACCCCGGAAGTGCAAGGCCCACACCTGTGAGCACCGGGTGCAGCCTTGGCCGGGCTCACCCCGCGGCTCAGCCCATCTGCGCCCATCCCCCCGCCCCTTGGGGTCAGCGCCAACAGGGCTGGAAGGGACCTCACAGGCGACTCACCCAGACAGCCTGCCCCGTCACCCTGAGAGCAGACGGTGCCCTGATGGAGTGTCTCCCGTGACGGGGAGCTCACCCTCTCCGGGACCCTCCCTGGACACCCTGCTGGTTAACATGCCCCAGCTGAGCCGAAAGCGCCTCGCATGGTCCCCTCCTCAGCCCCGCACAGGCCTCCCTCTGTCCCTCCGTCCCGCTGTCCTTCTGTCCCGTCCCTCGGTGCCCTCCCCCACCTCTGTTTAGCTCTCCCAACCTGCTCTGGGGCCCCTGGCTGTGTAGACCGGGGTGCTGATGGTCGAGGCGCCCGGCGACTTCTGCAGGAGGCCCCGAGGGACGGCGCTCTGACAACTGTGCTTTGGAGAGAGCTCCGGGCCTGGGGTCAGCGAGTCCCTTCCTGCCCGCTCACCACCGAGGACGGGGCCTGGGGCAGCCACTTGACCCCTGGCCTGTGACCTGTGGCTCAGGGGGTCCGAGGCCACCCACCATGCACACAGCCTGGGCGGACCCTGGAGAGGGTGTCCTAAGGGCCAGAGTCACCCCGTTTCCCGGGTGAGGGAAAGGAGGAGCCCCGATGGCGGTGGAGCCCCCAGGCTGCTTCGAGGGGCTGGGGGTCGCCCACTCCCCCGTCCCAGCCCCTCCCGCCCCCCCCCCCTTAGAAATGAGAGCAAGTGGGGACAGAGAGGGTGGCCCTCCAGGGCGTCGGGGGCCGAGACTGCCAGGCCCTGAGCTGGTCCCTGGGCTGTGACTCCGGGACACGGGCCTCTGCGACTCACTAAGAGGCGGTTGTGCTCGGGGGGCGGGGGGAGCAGGGAGGGGCGTCCAGGGACCCGCGTCCCCGTGAGAGGAGAGAGATTTGGACACAGACACGGGGACCTCCTGTGACCAGAGGCAGCGACGAGGTGAAGCCGCTGGGCACGGAGGATCGGCACCGGCTGGGGTCCGCCTTCTGGGTCGGGACCGGAACCGGGAGATGAGTGTCTGCTGTTTCGATCCCGTTTGTGGGGCTCTGTTGTGGCCCCAGGAAGCGAATACAGTCTGGTTCCAATCAAAGTCTCCCCCCACCCCCAGCTGTGTGACCTGGGGCCACTAGCATAACCTCTCTGAGCTCCGTCTCCAGTCAGAAAAAAGGAGAATAGCATTTCCCTGGGGTGGGGGAGGGTAGGGGTGAGAACCGAGGCGGGGGCAGCGAGTGGGTGGAGCGCTCAGGTTACTGGGAAGCCGCAGGTCCCCAAGGTGGGGGCAGGTGAGGGAAACGGGGTGTCGCGGCTTCCTCGCTGCCTTTGATGTGCGCACGGCTGGGGGGCAGCGGGGCACGAGGGCACGAGAAACACTTTAAACGCTTGGAGCCGCCGGGCGGGGCTCTGGGAAAGGCCGGGCAATTAGCGGCTCGCGTTTCCGCTCCGGCGGCCTCAGCGAGTTGAAAGCCCGGAGAGGGGCCCAGGTCCTCGCGGGCACACCCCGAGCTCAGGCCCACCCTCCCCTCGGACTCTGCTTAGTAAATACTCACTCACCCCTGATTGCTGATGGCAGCCGGGGAGGCCTCGCCGCCAGCAGGGCCCGAGCTGCCTCGCAGGCCTGTGTCCCTGAGAGCCAGCCCCAGCCATTCGGCCTCAGGGTGCCTGGGGCCCGGGCCCAGCTCCTGGCCGCCATGGGGTTGGGGTCCCAGCTCCTGGCCGCCATGGGGTTGGGGTCCCAGCTCCTGGCCGCCATGGGGTCGGGGGCCCAGCTTCTGGCTGCCATGGGGTCGGGGGTCCCAGCTCCTGGCCGCCATGGGGTGGGGTCCCAGCTCCTGGCCGCCATGGGGTGGGGGTCCCAGCTCCTGGCCGCCATGGGGTTGGGGTCCCAGCTCCTGGCCGCCATGGGGTCGGGGTCCCAGCTCCTGGCCGCCATGGGGTGGGGTCCCAGCTCCTGGCTGCCATGGGGCCGGGACCACCTCCCCTCCAGGCGAGCGGCAGCCATTCTGCCAGGTGTGAGGGGATCGGAGCCAGGAGCGGCGGGAGCTGCGGGCACAGGCCGACCGAGAGGCTCGAGGAGCGGCCGGGCCCAGCGGAGTCTGGGTGCCTTTCCACCCCTTCCTGGCCCCCTCTTGTGAGGAGCGGCCGTTCCCTGGCCCCTCCATCCTGGCGGGCTGGCCCCTGCACCGTGTCCCCGGCCACACCCCACGGCTGTCAGTCAAATTCTTGCTCCAGAAAGCGGGCTCCTGGGGCGTCTGAGCGGAGGCAGTGGGGCGTCTGGGTCTCTTCCCAGGCCCAGATGTCAGCTGCCGCCCCACCCCCACCCCACCCCCCCCCCCCCCCCCCCCGCAGCTTCTGCCTGGACCTCAGGGCAACGCACTTTCGCCCAGTGGCTCAGACTTGGATTTTGCTGCTGGAGACCCAAGGGCGTGCCTGGTGGGGGGTGGCGGCTTCCTGCAGGGAGGGGCCTGCACAAGCGCTCCACGGAGGGGTGGGTGTGGGACTGCAGGAAGAGGGGGGGGCGAGGAAACCATTGGCAAGAGGGGAGGGCAGGGGGAGTTTGAGGACACTTTCCCCGGCTCCTCCCAGCCGCCTCACCCAGTTCCAGCCCCTCGGCATCACTCAGCATTTAAGGACAGGAGCCTGTCTGGCATCTCCAACCCCGCCTCCCTGCTCCCTACCCTCCTGCCCCTGCCCCCTATCCTCTGCCTTCTTGTCCCCTCCTCCCATCGCCCTGCCCCCCGCCCCCTTAACCCCTTGCCCCCCTGACCCCCTACTCCCCTACTTCCCTGCCTTCCTGCCTCCCTGCCCCCATCCCCCTGCTACTGCCCCCTGCCCCCTGTCCCCCTGTCCCCCTACTCCTGCCCCCCTGCTCCCCTCTCCTCCTGTCCCCCTATCCCCCTGCTCCCTGTCCCCTGCTTCCTGTTTCTAACCCAGGAATTATAGCTTTGAGTGACAACTCTCCCAGATTAATCTATGCAGAAAGCCCGTGGTTTGTGCTGAATTAATTATGGGGTGCAAGCCCAGCCCCCCAGCCCAGGAGAGCTCTGAGTCCCCTCCCCCAGCCACGGGAGCCCAGTTCCCCAGGACTCAGTGGAGAGAAAGCTGACAGCCTAGGACCGGGGCAGAGGGGGCTCCAGCAAGAGGTCTGATCAGAGGGAAGCGCTCTCGCCCGCCTGGCTGCGCTGGCACCGAGGGCTGCATCGTGGGAGGTGGGGGCCAAAGCCAGACCCATTCCTGCCCCAAGAATTGTGGTGATTCCAGCCGGGTCTCGAGGCGGCCCGCCCGCCTGCCCGCGCACCGGAGCTCGTGCTGTGGGAGCAGGACAGCCCCCAGGAGATCAGTGCGGGACAGGCCCCAGGAGATCAGTGGGGGACAGCCCCCAGGAGATCAGTGGGGGACAGGCCCCAGGAGATCAGTGCGGGACAGGCCCCAGATCAGTGGGGGACAGGCCCCAGGAGATCAGTGGGGGACAGCCCCCAGGAGATCAGTGGGGGACAGCCCCCAGGAGATCAGTGCGGGACAGGCCCCAGATCAGTGGGGGACAGGCCCCAGGAGATCAGTGGGGGACAGCCCCCAGGAGATCAGTGGGGGACAGGCCCCAGGAGATCAGTGCGGGACAGGCCCCAGGAGATCAGTGGGGGACAGCCCCCAGGAGATCAGTGTGGGACAGGCCCCAGATCAGTGGGGGACAGCCCCCAGGAGATCAGTGCGGGACAGCACCCAGGAGATCAGTGCGGGACAGCCCCCAGGAGATCAGTGCGGGACAGGACCCAGGAGATCAGTGGGGGACAGGACCCAGGAGATCAGTGCGGGACAGGCCCCAGGAGATCAGTGTGGGACAGACCCCAGGAGATCAGTGTGGGACAGACCCCAGGAGATCAGTGGGGGACAGGCCCCAGGAGATCAGTGCGGGACAGGCCCCAGGAGATCAGTGGGGGACAGCCCCCAGGAGATCAGTGCGGGACAGCCCCCAGGAGATCAGTGTGGGACAGGACCCCAGGAGATCAGTGTGGGACAGACCCCAGGAGATCAGTGCGGGACAGGCCCCCAGGAGATCAGTGCGGGACAGGCCCCAGGAGATCAGTGTGGGACAGACCCCAGGAGATCAGTGCGGGACAGGACCCCAGGAGATCAGTGGGGGACAGCCCCCAGGAGATCAGTGCGGGACAGCCCCCAGGAGATCAGTGGGGGACAGCCCCCAGGAGATCAGTGCGGGACAGGCCCCAGATCAGTGGGGGACAGGCCCCAGGAGATCAGTGGGGGACAGCCCCCAGGAGATCAGTGGGGGACAGGCCCCAGGAGATCAGTGCGGGACAGGCCCCAGATCAGTGGGGGACAGGCCCCAGGAGATCAGTGGGGGACAGCCCCCAGGAGATCAGTGGGGGACAGGCCCCAGGAGATCAGTGCGGGACAGGCCCCAGGAGATCAGTGGGGGACAGCCCCCAGGAGATCAGTGTGGGACAGGCCCCAGATCAGTGAGGGACAGCCCCCAGGAGATCAGTGGGGGACAGGCCCCAGGAGATCAGTGCGGGACAGGCCCCAGGAGATCAGTGGGGGACAGCCCCCAGGAGATCAGTGTGGGACAGGCCCCAGATCAGTGCGGGACAGCCCCCAGGAGATCAGTGCGGGACAGCACCCAGGAGATCAGTGCAGGACAGCCCCCAGGAGATCAGTGCGGGACAGGACCCAGGAGATCAGTGGGGGACAGGACCCAGGAGATCAGTGCGGGACAGGCCCCAGGAGATCAGTGTGGGACAGACCCCAGGAGATCAGTGTGGGACAGACCCCAGGAGATCAGTGGGGGACAGGCCCCAGGAGATCAGTGCGGGACAGGCCCCAGGAGATCAGTGGGGGACAGCCCCCAGGAGATCAGTGCGGGACAGCCCCCAGGAGATCAGTGTGGGACAGGACCCCAGGAGATCAGTGTGGGACAGACCCCAGGAGATCAGTGCGGGACAGGCCCCCAGGAGATCAGTGCGGGACAGGCCCCAGGAGATCAGTGTGGGACAGACCCCAGGAGATCAGTGCGGGACAGGACCCCAGGAGATCAGTGGGGGACAGCCCCCAGGAGATCAGTGCGGGACAGCCCCCAGGAGATCAGTGGGGGACAGCCCCCAGGAGATCAGTGGGGGACAGGCCCCAGGAGATCAGTGCGGGACAGGCCCCAGATCAGTGGGGGACAGGCCCCAGGAGATCAGTGGGGGACAGCCCCCAGGAGATCAGTGGGGGACAGCCCCCAGGAGATCAGTGCGGGACAGGCCCCAGATCAGTGGGGGACAGGCCCCAGGAGATCAGTGGGGGACAGCCCCCAGGAGATCAGTGGGGGACAGGCCCCAGGAGATCAGTGCGGGACAGGCCCCAGGAGATCAGTGGGGGACAGCCCCCAGGAGATCAGTGTGGGACAGGCCCCAGATCAGTGGGGGACAGCCCCCAGGAGATCAGTGCGGGACAGCACCCAGGAGATCAGTGCGGGACAGCCCCCAGGAGATCAGTGGGGGACAGGACCCAGGAGATCAGTGCGGGACAGGCCCCAGGAGATCAGTGTGGGACAGACCCCAGGAGATCAGTGTGGGACAGACCCCAGGAGATCAGTGGGGGACAGGCCCCAGGAGATCAGTGCGGGACAGGCCCCAGGAGATCAGTGGGGGACAGCCCCCAGGAGATCAGTGCGGGACAGCCCCCAGGAGATCAGTGTGGGACAGGACCCCAGGAGATCAGTGTGGGACAGACCCCAGGAGATCAGTGCGGGACAGGCCCCCAGGAGATCAGTGCGGGACAGGACCCCAGGAGATCAGTGTGGGACAGACCCCAGGAGATCAGTGCGGGACAGGCCCCAGGAGTTCAGTGTGGGACAGCCCCCAGGAGTTCAGTGCGGGACAGCCCCCAGGAGTTCAGTGCGGGACAGCCCCCAGGAGATCAGTGCGGGACAGGCCCCAGGAGATCAGTGCGGGACAGGCCCCCAGGAGTTCAGTGCGGGACAGGCCCCAGGAGATCAGTGCGGGACAGGCCCCCAGGAGTTCAGTGGGGGACAGCCCCCAGGAGATCAGTGTGGGACAGCCCCCAGGAGATCAGTGCGGGACAGGCCCCCAGGAGTTCAGTGCGGGACAGCCCCCAGGAGATCAGTGCGGGACAGGCCCCAGGAGATCAGTGCGGGACAGGCCCCCAGGAGTTCAGTGGGGGACAGCCCCCAGGAGATCAGTGCGGGACAGGCCCCAGGAGATCAGTGCGGGACAGGCCCCCAGGAGTTCAGTGGGGGACAGCCCCCAGGAGATCAGTGTGGGACAGCCCCCAGGAGATCAGTGCGGGACAGGCCCCAGGAGATCAGTGCGGGACAGGCCCCACAAGTTCAGTGCGGGACAGGCCCCAGGAGTTCAGTGTGGGACAGGCCCCAGGAGGTCAGTGCGGGACAGGCCCCAGGAGGAGGAGATCAGTGCGGGACAGCCCCCAGGAGATCAGTGCCGGACAGCCCCCAGGAGATCAGTGTGAGACAGACCCCAGGAGATCAGTGCGGGACAGGCCCCAGGAGATCAGTGAGGGACAGGCCCCAGGAGTTCAGTGCGGGACAGGCCCCAGGAGATCAGTGCGGGACAGGCCCCAGGAGATCAGTGCGGGACAGGCCCCAGGAGTTCAGTGCGGGACAGGCCCCAGGAGTTCAGTGCGGGACAGGCCCCAGGAGTTCAGTGGGGGACAGGCCCCAGGAGATCAGTGGGTGACAGGCCCCAGGAGATCAGTGCGGGACAGGCCCCAGGAGATCAGTGGGGGACAGCCCCCAGGAGATCAGTGCGGGACAGCCCCCAGGAGATCAGTGTGGGACAGGCCCCAGGAGATCAGTGGGGGACAGTCCCCAGGAGTTCAGTGCGGGACAGGCCCCAGGAGATCAGTGCGGGACAGGCCCCAGGAGATCAGTGGGGGACAGGCCCCAGGAGATCAGTGCGGGACAGGCCCCAGGAGATCAGTGTGGGACAGCCCCCAGGAGATCAGTGCGGGACAGCCCCCAGGAGATCAGTGTGGGACAGGCCCCAGGAGATCAGTGGGGGACAGTCCCCAGGAGTTCAGTGCGGGACAGGCCCCAGGAGATCAGTGGGGGACAGGCCCCAGGAGATCAGTGGGGGACAGCCCCCAGGAGATCAGTGTGGGACAGGCCCCAGGAGATCAGTGTGGGACAGGCCCCAGGAGATCAGTGGGGGACAGCCCCCAGGAGATCAGTGCGGGACAGGCCCCAGGAGTTCAGTTCGGGACAGGCCCCAGGAGATCAGTGCGGGACAGGCCCCCAGGAGATCAGTGCGGGACAGCCCCCAGGAGATCAGTTCGGGACAGGCCCCAGGAGTTCAGTGCGGGACAGGCCCCAGGAGATCAGTGCGGGACAGGCCCCAGGAGATCAGTGTGGGACAGGCCCCAGGAGATCAGTGGGGGACAGCCCCCAGGAGATCAGTTCGGGACAGGCCCCAGGAGTTCAGTGCGGGACAGGCCCCAGGAGATCAGTGCGGGACAGGCCCCAGGAGATCAGTGGGGGACAGGCCCCAGGAGATCAGTGCGGGACAGGCCCCAGGAGATCAGTGTGGGACAGCCCCCAGGAGATCAGTGCGGGACAGCCCCCAGGAGATCAGTGTGGGACAGGCCCCAGGAGATCAGTGGGGGACAGTCCCCAGGAGTTCAGTGCGGGACAGGCCCCAGGAGATCAGTGGGGGACAGGCCCCAGGAGATCAGTGGGGGACAGCCCCCAGGAGATCAGTGCGGGACAGGACCCCAGGAGATCAGTGTGGGACAGCCCCCAGGAGATCAGTGCGGGACAGCCCCCAGGAGATCAGTGTGGGACAGGCCCCAGGAGATCAGTGTGGGACAGGCCCCAGGAGATCAGTGGGGGACAGCCCCCAGGAGATCAGTGCGGGACAGGCCCCAGGAGTTCAGTTCGGGACAGGCCCCAGGAGATCAGTGCGGGACAGGCCCCAGGAGTTCAGTGCGGGACAGGCCCCAGGAGATCAGTGCGGGACAGGCCCCCAGGAGTTCAGTGGGGGACAGCCCCCAGGAGATCAGTGTGGGACAGCCCCCAGGAGATCAGTGCGGGACAGGCCCCAGGAGATCAGTGCGGGACAGGCCCCACAAGTTCAGTGCGGGACAGGCCCCAGGAGATCAGTGCGGGACAGGCCCCCAGGAGATCAGTGCGGGACAGGCCCCAGGAGATCAGTGTGGGACAGACCCCAGGAGATCAGTGCGGGACAGGACCCCAGGAGATCAGTGGGGGACAGCCCCCAGGAGATCAGTGCGGGACAGCCCCCAGGAGATCAGTGGGGGACAGCCCCCAGGAGATCAGTGCGGGACAGGCCCCAGATCAGTGGGGGACAGGCCCCAGGAGATCAGTGGGGGACAGCCCCCAGGAGATCAGTGCGGGACAGGCCCCAGATCAGTGGGGGACAGGCCCCAGGAGATCAGTGGGGGACAGCCCCCAGGAGATCAGTGGGGGACAGGCCCCAGGAGATCAGTGCGGGACAGGCCCCAGATCAGTGGGGGACAGGCCCCAGGAGATCAGTGGGGGACAGCCCCCAGGAGATCAGTGGGGGACAGCCCCCAGGAGATCAGTGCGGGACAGGCCCCAGATCAGTGGGGGACAGGCCCCAGGAGATCAGTGGGGGACAGCCCCCAGGAGATCAGTGGGGGACAGGCCCCAGGAGATCAGTGCGGGACAGGCCCCAGGAGATCAGTGGGGGACAGCCCCCAGGAGATCAGTGTGGGACAGGCCCCAGATCAGTGGGGGACAGCCCCCAGGAGATCAGTGCGGGACAGCACCCAGGAGATCAGTGCGGGACAGCCCCCAGGAGATCAGTGGGGGACAGGACCCAGGAGATCAGTGCGGGACAGGCCCCAGGAGATCAGTGGGGGACAGCCCCCAGGAGATCAGTGCGGGACAGCCCCCAGGAGATCAGTGTGGGACAGGACCCCAGGAGATCAGTGTGGGACAGACCCCAGGAGATCAGTGCGGGACAGGCCCCCAGGAGATCAGTGCGGGACAGGACCCCAGGAGATCAGTGTGGGACAGACCCCAGGAGATCAGTGCGGGACAGGCCCCAGGAGTTCAGTGTGGGACAGCCCCCAGGAGTTCAGTGCGGGACAGCCCCCAGGAGTTCAGTGCGGGACAGCCCCCAGGAGATCAGTGTGGGACAGGCCCCCAGGAGTTCAGTGGGGGACAGCCCCCAGGAGATCAGTGTGGGACAGGCCCCCAGGAGTTCAGTGGGGGACAGCCCCCAGGAGATCAGTGCGGGACAGGCCCCCAGGAGTTCAGTGGGGGACAGCCCCCAGGAGATCAGTGTGGGACAGCCCCCAGGAGATCAGTGTGGGACAGCCCCCAGGAGATCAGTGTGGGACAGGCCCCAGGAGATCAGTGTGGGACAGGCCCCAGGAGATCAGTGTGGGACAGCCCCCAGGAGATCAGTGTGGGACAGACCCCAGGAGATCAGTGTGGGACAGACCCCAGGAGATCAGTGGGGGACAGGCCCCAGGAGATCAGTGCGGGACAGGCCCCAGGAGATCAGTGGGGGACAGCCCCCAGGAGATCAGTGCGGGACAGCCCCCAGGAGATCAGTGTGGGACAGGACCCCAGGAGATCAGTGTGGGACAGACCCCAGGAGATCAGTGCGGGACAGGCCCCCAGGAGATCAGTGCGGGACAGGCCCCAGGAGATCAGTGTGGGACAGACCCCAGGAGATCAGTGCGGGACAGGACCCCAGGAGATCAGTGGGGGACAGCCCCCAGGAGATCAGTGCGGGACAGCCCCCAGGAGATCAGTGGGGGACAGCCCCCAGGAGATCAGTGCGGGACAGGCCCCAGATCAGTGGGGGACAGGCCCCAGGAGATCAGTGGGGGACAGCCCCCAGGAGATCAGTGGGGGACAGGCCCCAGGAGATCAGTGCGGGACAGGCCCCAGATCAGTGGGGGACAGGCCCCAGGAGATCAGTGGGGGACAGCCCCCAGGAGATCAGTGGGGGACAGGCCCCAGGAGATCAGTGCGGGACAGGCCCCAGGAGATCAGTGGGGGACAGCCCCCAGGAGATCAGTGTGGGACAGGCCCCAGATCAGTGAGGGACAGCCCCCAGGAGATCAGTGGGGGACAGGCCCCAGGAGATCAGTGCGGGACAGGCCCCAGGAGATCAGTGGGGGACAGCCCCCAGGAGATCAGTGTGGGACAGGCCCCAGATCAGTGCGGGACAGCCCCCAGGAGATCAGTGCGGGACAGCACCCAGGAGATCAGTGCAGGACAGCCCCCAGGAGATCAGTGCGGGACAGGACCCAGGAGATCAGTGGGGGACAGGACCCAGGAGATCAGTGCGGGACAGGCCCCAGGAGATCAGTGTGGGACAGACCCCAGGAGATCAGTGTGGGACAGACCCCAGGAGATCAGTGGGGGACAGGCCCCAGGAGATCAGTGCGGGACAGGCCCCAGGAGATCAGTGGGGGACAGCCCCCAGGAGATCAGTGCGGGACAGCCCCCAGGAGATCAGTGTGGGACAGGACCCCAGGAGATCAGTGTGGGACAGACCCCAGGAGATCAGTGCGGGACAGGCCCCCAGGAGATCAGTGCGGGACAGGCCCCAGGAGATCAGTGTGGGACAGACCCCAGGAGATCAGTGCGGGACAGGACCCCAGGAGATCAGTGGGGGACAGCCCCCAGGAGATCAGTGCGGGACAGCCCCCAGGAGATCAGTGGGGGACAGCCCCCAGGAGATCAGTGGTGACAGGCCCCAGGAGATCAGTGCGGGACAGGCCCCAGATCAGTGGGGGACAGGCCCCAGGAGATCAGTGGGGGACAGCCCCCAGGAGATCAGTGGGGGACAGCCCCCAGGAGATCAGTGCGGGACAGGCCCCAGATCAGTGGGGGACAGGCCCCAGGAGATCAGTGGGGGACAGCCCCCAGGAGATCAGTGGGGGACAGGCCCCAGGAGATCAGTGCGGGACAGGCCCCAGGAGATCAGTGGGGGACAGCCCCCAGGAGATCAGTGTGGGACAGGCCCCAGATCAGTGGGGGACAGCCCCCAGGAGATCAGTGCGGGACAGCACCCAGGAGATCAGTGCGGGACAGCCCCCAGGAGATCAGTGGGGGACAGGACCCAGGAGATCAGTGCGGGACAGGCCCCAGGAGATCAGTGTGGGACAGACCCCAGGAGATCAGTGTGGGACAGACCCCAGGAGATCAGTGGGGGACAGGCCCCAGGAGATCAGTGCGGGACAGGCCCCAGGAGATCAGTGGGGGACAGCCCCCAGGAGATCAGTGCGGGACAGCCCCCAGGAGATCAGTGTGGGACAGGACCCCAGGAGATCAGTGTGGGACAGACCCCAGGAGATCAGTGCGGGACAGGCCCCCAGGAGATCAGTGCGGGACAGGACCCCAGGAGATCAGTGTGGGACAGACCCCAGGAGATCAGTGCGGGACAGGCCCCAGGAGTTCAGTGTGGGACAGCCCCCAGGAGTTCAGTGCGGGACAGCCCCCAGGAGTTCAGTGCGGGACAGCCCCCAGGAGATCAGTGCGGGACAGGCCCCAGGAGATCAGTGCGGGACAGGCCCCCAGGAGTTCAGTGCGGGACAGGCCCCAGGAGATCAGTGCGGGACAGGCCCCCAGGAGTTCAGTGGGGGACAGCCCCCAGGAGATCAGTGTGGGACAGCCCCCAGGAGATCAGTGCGGGACAGGCCCCCAGGAGTTCAGTGCGGGACAGCCCCCAGGAGATCAGTGCGGGACAGGCCCCAGGAGATCAGTGCGGGACAGGCCCCCAGGAGTTCAGTGGGGGACAGCCCCCAGGAGATCAGTGCGGGACAGGCCCCAGGAGATCAGTGCGGGACAGGCCCCCAGGAGTTCAGTGGGGGACAGCCCCCAGGAGATCAGTGTGGGACAGCCCCCAGGAGATCAGTGCGGGACAGGCCCCAGGAGATCAGTGCGGGACAGGCCCCACAAGTTCAGTGCGGGACAGGCCCCAGGAGTTCAGTGTGGGACAGGCCCCAGGAGGTCAGTGCGGGACAGGCCCCAGGAGGAGGAGATCAGTGCGGGACAGCCCCCAGGAGATCAGTGCCGGACAGCCCCCAGGAGATCAGTGTGAGACAGACCCCAGGAGATCAGTGCGGGACAGGCCCCAGGAGATCAGTGAGGGACAGGCCCCAGGAGTTCAGTGCGGGACAGGCCCCAGGAGATCAGTGCGGGACAGGCCCCAGGAGATCAGTGCGGGACAGGCCCCAGGAGTTCAGTGCGGGACAGGCCCCAGGAGTTCAGTGCGGGACAGGCCCCAGGAGTTCAGTGGGGGACAGGCCCCAGGAGATCAGTGGGTGACAGGCCCCAGGAGATCAGTGCGGGACAGGCCCTAGGAGATCAGTGGGGGACAGCCCCCAGGAGATCAGTGCGGGACAGCCCCCAGGAGATCAGTGTGGGACAGGCCCCAGGAGATCAGTGGGGGACAGTCCCCAGGAGTTCAGTGCGGGACAGGCCCCAGGAGATCAGTGCGGGACAGGCCCCAGGAGATCAGTGGGGGACAGGCCCCAGGAGATCAGTGCGGGACAGGCCCCAGGAGATCAGTGTGGGACAGCCCCCAGGAGATCAGTGCGGGACAGCCCCCAGGAGATCAGTGTGGGACAGGCCCCAGGAGATCAGTGGGGGACAGTCCCCAGGAGTTCAGTGCGGGACAGGCCCCAGGAGATCAGTGGGGGACAGGCCCCAGGAGATCAGTGGGGGACAGCCCCCAGGAGATCAGTGTGGGACAGGCCCCAGGAGATCAGTGTGGGACAGGCCCCAGGAGATCAGTGGGGGACAGCCCCCAGGAGATCAGTGCGGGACAGGCCCCAGGAGTTCAGTTCGGGACAGGCCCCAGGAGATCAGTGCGGGACAGGCCCCCAGGAGATCAGTGCGGGACAGCCCCCAGGAGATCAGTTCGGGACAGGCCCCAGGAGTTCAGTGCGGGACAGGCCCCAGGAGATCAGTGCGGGACAGGCCCCAGGAGATCAGTGTGGGACAGGCCCCAGGAGATCAGTGGGGGACAGCCCCCAGGAGATCAGTTCGGGACAGGCCCCAGGAGTTCAGTGCGGGACAGGCCCCAGGAGATCAGTGCGGGACAGGCCCCAGGAGATCAGTGGGGGACAGGCCCCAGGAGATCAGTGCGGGACAGGCCCCAGGAGATCAGTGTGGGACAGCCCCCAGGAGATCAGTGCGGGACAGCCCCCAGGAGATCAGTGTGGGACAGGCCCCAGGAGATCAGTGGGGGACAGTCCCCAGGAGTTCAGTGCGGGACAGGCCCCAGGAGATCAGTGGGGGACAGGCCCCAGGAGATCAGTGGGGGACAGCCCCCAGGAGATCAGTGCGGGACAGGACCCCAGGAGATCAGTGTGGGACAGCCCCCAGGAGATCAGTGCGGGACAGCCCCCAGGAGATCAGTGTGGGACAGGCCCCAGGAGATCAGTGTGGGACAGGCCCCAGGAGATCAGTGGGGGACAGCCCCCAGGAGATCAGTGCGGGACAGGCCCCAGGAGTTCAGTTCGGGACAGGCCCCAGGAGATCAGTGCGGGACAGGCCCCAGGAGTTCAGTGCGGGACAGGCCCCAGGAGATCAGTGCGGGACAGGCCCCCAGGAGTTCAGTGGGGGACAGCCCCCAGGAGATCAGTGTGGGACAGCCCCCAGGAGATCAGTGCGGGACAGGCCCCAGGAGATCAGTGCGGGACAGGCCCCACAAGTTCAGTGCGGGACAGGCCCCAGGAGATCAGTGCGGGACAGGCCCCCAGGAGATCAGTGCGGGACAGGCCCCAGGAGATCAGTGTGGGACAGACCCCAGGAGATCAGTGCGGGACAGGACCCCAGGAGATCAGTGGGGGACAGCCCCCAGGAGATCAGTGCGGGACAGCCCCCAGGAGATCAGTGGGGGACAGCCCCCAGGAGATCAGTGCGGGACAGGCCCCAGATCAGTGGGGGACAGGCCCCAGGAGATCAGTGGGGGACAGCCCCCAGGAGATCAGTGCGGGACAGGCCCCAGATCAGTGGGGGACAGGCCCCAGGAGATCAGTGGGGGACAGCCCCCAGGAGATCAGTGGGGGACAGGCCCCAGGAGATCAGTGCGGGACAGGCCCCAGATCAGTGGGGGACAGGCCCCAGGAGATCAGTGGGGGACAGCCCCCAGGAGATCAGTGGGGGACAGCCCCCAGGAGATCAGTGCGGGACAGGCCCCAGATCAGTGGGGGACAGGCCCCAGGAGATCAGTGGGGGACAGCCCCCAGGAGATCAGTGGGGGACAGGCCCCAGGAGATCAGTGCGGGACAGGCCCCAGGAGATCAGTGGGGGACAGCCCCCAGGAGATCAGTGTGGGACAGGCCCCAGATCAGTGGGGGACAGCCCCCAGGAGATCAGTGCGGGACAGCACCCAGGAGATCAGTGCGGGACAGCCCCCAGGAGATCAGTGGGGGACAGGACCCAGGAGATCAGTGCGGGACAGGCCCCAGGAGATCAGTGGGGGACAGCCCCCAGGAGATCAGTGCGGGACAGCCCCCAGGAGATCAGTGTGGGACAGGACCCCAGGAGATCAGTGTGGGACAGACCCCAGGAGATCAGTGCGGGACAGGCCCCCAGGAGATCAGTGCGGGACAGGACCCCAGGAGATCAGTGTGGGACAGACCCCAGGAGATCAGTGCGGGACAGGCCCCAGGAGTTCAGTGTGGGACAGCCCCCAGGAGTTCAGTGCGGGACAGCCCCCAGGAGATCAGTGTGGGACAGGCCCCCAGGAGTTCAGTGGGGGACAGCCCCCAGGAGATCAGTGTGGGACAGGCCCCCAGGAGTTCAGTGGGGGACAGCCCCCAGGAGATCAGTGCGGGACAGGCCCCCAGGAGTTCAGTGGGGGACAGCCCCCAGGAGATCAGTGTGGGACAGCCCCCAGGAGATCAGTGTGGGACAGCCCCCAGGAGTTCAGTGCGGGACAGCCCCCAGGAGATCAGTGCGGGACAGGCCCCAGGAGATCAGTGCGGGACAGGCCCCCAGGAGTTCAGTGCGGGACAGGCCCCAGGAGATCAGTGCGGGACAGGCCCCCAGGAGTTCAGTGGGGGACAGCCCCCAGGAGATCAGTGCGGGACAGGCCCCCAGGAGTTCAGTGGGGGACAGCCCCCAGGAGATCAGTGTGGGACAGACCCCAGGAGATCAGTGCGGGACAGCCCCCAGGAGATCAGTGCGGGACAGGCCCCACAAGTTCAGTGCGGGACAGGCCCCACAAGTTCAGTGCGGGACAGGCCCCAGGAGATCAGTGCGGGACAGGCCCCAGGAGATCAGTGCGGGACAGGCCCCACAAGTTCAGTGCGGGACAGGCCCCACAAGTTCAGTGCGGGACAGGCCCCAGGAGATCAGTGCGGGACAGGCCCCACAAGTTCAGTGCGGGACAGGCCCCAGGAGATCAGTGCGGGACAGGCCCCAGGAGATCAGTGCGGGACAGGCCCCACAAGTTCAGTGCGGGACAGGCCCCACAAGTTCAGTGCGGGACAGGCCCCAGGAGATCAGTGCGGGACAGGCCCCACAAGTTCAGTGCGGGACAGGCCCCAGGAGATCAGTGCGGGACAGGCCCCAGGAGTTCAGTGTGGGACAGGCCCCAGGAGGTCAGTGCGGGACAGGCCCCAGGAGGAGGAGATCAGTGCGGGACAGCCCCCAGGAGATCAGTGCGGGACAGCCCCCAGGAGATCAGTGCGGGACAGGCCCCAGGAGTTCAGTGCGGGACAGACCCCAGGAGATCAGTGGGGGACAGCCCCCAGGAGATCAGTGCGGGACAGCCCCCAGGAGATCAGTGCGGGACAGGCCCCAGGAGTTCAGTGCGGGACAGGCCCCAGGAGTTCAGTGGGGGACAGGCCTCAGGAGATCAGTGGGTGACAGGCCCCAGGAGATCAGTGCGGGACAGGCCCCAGGAGATCAGTGGGGGACAGCCCCCAGGAGATCAGTGCGGGACAGCCCCCAGGAGATCAGTGTGGGACAGGCCCCAGGAGATCAGTGGGGGACAGTCCCCAGGAGTTCAGTGCGGGACAGGCCCCAGGAGATCAGTGCGGGACAGGCCCCAGGAGATCAGTGGGGGACAGGCCCCAGGAGATCAGTGCGGGACAGGCCCCAGGAGATCAGTGTGGGACAGCCCCCAGGAGATCAGTGCGGGACAGCCCCCAGGAGATCAGTGTGGGACAGGCCCCAGGAGATCAGTGGGGGACAGTCCCCAGGAGTTCAGTGCGGGACAGGCCCCAGGAGATCAGTGGGGGACAGGCCCCAGGAGATCAGTGGGGGACAGCCCCCAGGAGATCAGTGCGGGACAGGACCCCAGGAGATCAGTGTGGGACAGCCCCCAGGAGATCAGTGCGGGACAGCCCCCAGGAGATCAGTGTGGGACAGGCCCCAGGAGATCAGTGTGGGACAGGCCCCAGGAGATCAGTGGGGGACAGCCCCCAGGAGATCAGTGCGGGACAGGCCCCAGGAGTTCAGTTCGGGACAGGCCCCAGGAGATCAGTGCGGGACAGGACCCCAGGAGATCAGTGCGGGACAGGCCCCAGGAGTTCAGTGCGGGACAGGCCCCAGGAGATCAGTGCGGGACAGGCCCCAGGAGATCAGTGCGGGACAGCCCCCAGGAGATCAGTGAGGGACAGGCCCCAGGAGATCAGTGGGGGACAGGCCCCAGGAGATCAGTGTGGGACAGGCCCCAGGAGATCAGTGCGGGACAGGCCCCAGGAGATCAGTGCGGGACAGGCCCCAGGAGATCAGTGCGGGACAGCCCGCCGACAGCTGCTCGCCGGGGAGGACGTGTTTCTGAGACAAGACACTGAGAATTGCCAGCTCGGCATCGCATGCGCCACACCGGGCCCTCCTGCCCGGTGCCCGGCCTCCGGCCACTGCCCCGTCCCCCTCCACGTGTCCTCACTCCGTCCCTCCCGAGGGCTGTGCCCGCCGCGGCTCTGGGTCTGCTGCCCGAGCTGGGTGATGGCGGGAGTGCAGGGCTCTCCGCCGTCCGGGTGGGGGGGTGGGGGGGGAGGGTGAGAACGGGGCTTCCCTGCCAGGGAGCACCTCACACAACCACATGCAAACACGGGTCAAGTTCAGTGAGCAGGCCGTTTCCGGGGTTCCCGGCAGGGCGTGCGGGCCGTTTCCGGGGTTCCCGGCAGGGCACATGCCTGGGTTTCCGGCTCAACCCAATAGGGGGCGTGCAGGAGGCAGCCGATTGATGTTTCTCTCTCATCAATGCCTCTCTCTCTCTCCCTTCTTCTCTTTCTAAAACAGTGGTTTTCAACCTTCCTAATGTCGTGACCCTTTAATACAGTTCCTCATGTTGTGGTGACCCCCAACCATAAAATTATTTTCGTTGCTGCTTCGTAGCTGTAATGTTGCTACTGTTATGAATCGTCATGTAAATATCTGATATGCAGGATGTATTTTCATTGTTACAAATTGAACATCATTAAAGCATATAGTGATTAATCACAAAAACAATATGTAATTATCTATGTGTTTTCCGATGGTCTTAGGCGATTCCTGTGAAAGGGTCGTTCGACCCCCAAAGGGGTCGCGACCCACAGGTTGAGAACCGCTGCCCTAAAACCAATGAGCATAAATGTTATAACC
The DNA here is from genome assembly GCF_028538775.1 of Myotis yumanensis. Lineage (NCBI taxonomy): Eukaryota > Metazoa > Chordata > Mammalia > Chiroptera > Vespertilionidae > Myotis > Myotis yumanensis. The sequence continues at coordinate 238,436,601 of NW_027223752.1, forward strand.
CTTGACAAAGTAAAACCAATACTACAATGAGTAAGAAAGCTTGGGATTTTGATTGGGATCGTGTGAAACCTATAGACTAGGGGTGGGCAGACCTTCTTAAAGCACCAGATGGTAAATACAGTGTTTGAGGCTTTGAGGACTACACAGTCTCTACACAAGTAGTCAACTCCGCCAATGAAGCTCAGACCGTCCACAGCAAGACATAAACTAGTGGGCACGACTGCATTCCAATAAAACTTTATTTACAAAAACAGGCAACCAGCCTGCAGGCCATAATTTGCCAGCCTTTCTATAGATCAGCTGTTCTCAACCTGTGGGTTGCGACCCCTTTGGCGGTCGAACGACCCTTTCACAGCGGTCGCCTAAGACCATCCTGCATATCAGATATTTACATGACGATTCATCACAGTAGCAACATAACAGTGATGAAGAAGCAACGAAAATAATTTTATGGTTGGGTCACAACATGAGGAACTGTATTAAAGGGCCAGAAGGTTGAGAACCACTGCTGTAGATCAATTGGGAGAAGAGAGACATCTTAATATTGTACCTTCCAATCCATGAATATGGTATGTCTTTGTTTATGTGGCCCTTGAGTTTTGCTGAGTTTTTATGCACAGGTCTTACCAAGCGGTGAGAACTGGCTTCTGGTTTCCTTCGCCGGCTTAGGGGGATGCATCCATCACCGATAAGTACAAGGTTATCCGTTGGTTCATCGATGCCCTTTATCGAAACGAGGACTCTCTCTTCTAGCCTGTTTGCCGAGAGTTCTTGCCGTGAGGGAGCGTTGAGGAATGGATGTTGCAGAATGGTTTTTCTGCCTCCGTTAAAATGATCATAAAATAACTTTCTTCTTAGTCTGTTAGTGTGATTACATCGAGCGATTCTCAAACCTCGAACCAACCGTGCATTTCTGGACTGACCCTGCTTGTCTTGTGATGTCGAGCTGAAACTCCACTTGCTAATATTTTGTTGAGCGTTGGTCTGAGAAAGGCATGTTCTGGCTCATGTTCAAAATACTGGCCTGGTTTTCTTGTAATTTCTTCACCTGATTTTGGTACTAGGGTGGTAGTGGCCTCAAAAAAAAAAAAAAAAAAAAGAGGTTTAAACACTCCTGTCCTCTGCTCTTTCTTTCTGAAAGAGTTGGTGTGATCTGGGCATTATTTCCTCCTTGAACGTTTGATAGGCTGCACGAGGGAAGCCATCTGGACCTGGAATTTTCTATGTAGAAAGTATCAGTAACAAATCAGATATTTTCAATAGTTCCAGAGCTGCTCAGAGTTTCTATTTCTTCTTGTGTCAGTTTGATAATTTATAGTTTTCAAGGAATTTGTTCGTTTATCTAAATTCTCAAATTTATTGGAATAAGATTGGGGTTTTTTGCTTCGTTTTTAAAAATGTGTAGTAGACAGGAAGCTGTATATAACTAACATGCACATTTGATGAATATGGAGACCAGTATGCACCCAGCAACCATCCCCCCGGGCTATGCCAGCACCTCCCTAGGTTCCTGCCTGCCTTCCGGTTTGGGTCACTGGTTAAAATGTCCTGGTCATGCCTTCAGGGATTGTAGTGCCGATAATGGTATTTTATCTTCACTTTTTATGTTGATAAGCTATGCTTTTCCCCTTGATTAACCTTCCTAAGGGTTTATTAAATTATTTATTTTGTTTAAAGCAAATTTTGGGCTTCCTTAATTTTCTGTTTTATTTGTTTGAATGTTTCTGTTCTTGTCTTTTTTACGTCCTTCTTTCTACTTGCTTTGAGCTTACTTGTCTCGCCTTTTTCTTTTTCCTTTTTTTTTTTTTTTGCTTCTTAGTATAAATATAAATCACTGATTCTAAACAATTTTTCCTCTCTAATGTAGATATTTAAAGAGATCAAGTCCGCTGTACGCATTTCTAGCTGCATCACAAACTCTAAAATGCCCATTTCCACGATCGCCCGCGTTAACATGGTTTCTAACGTCTGTGGTGAGTTACTCCTGGGCCCCTGGGTTATTTAGAATCCCCTTAATTTTTTAAATATTTGGGGGTTTTCTTGGCACCTGCTTTTTGCTGCTTTCTCATTTAATCCTGCTGAGGTCTGTATCGTGTCATCTCCTGATATATATGGAGACTTATTTTCTATCCTCGCAGTGGCCGGCCTTGACCAACGCTCCGCGTGCCTCTGGCCATGGCTCAGCTGGGAGCCGAGCGGGTAAATGTCGGGGAAGCCAAGGAGGCTGGAGCTGCTGTTCCGACCTGCGGATCTGACTGCGCTTTTGTCTGCATTGAATCAGTGACCCACAGGGCTGGGGGAAGCCCTCCTCGCCCCCCTCTCCAGAGGCCTCGGCCCTGCCTGCCTGCTGCCCACACCTGCGCGCAGCGGCCTCGCCCGGCCCCGCTAGTCTGCGCGGTTTACACGGCGGCAAACCCCGCGGCCAGCGGCCGGGATCCCCACTAATTCACGGTCACCTTGCTTTTCTCTCTCGCTGGGACCTCCTTTTGCCTCTGAAAAAGTGTATGGACTTCTTGGTCCAACCTGCCACCAAAAGGTGCTCAATGAATGAAAGAAATACATAGGGTGTCCCCCCAAAGTGTGCACACACCTTAGCGGCTGGCAGGTCGGTTTTGAAAATGAAATGTATTTTAATAAACACGGCCTTTATAATGATTCACGGTGTGTGCACAGGCAGCCCTCGGGTCACGTCGGACTCGACCTACGTTGTTTCGTGGTTACGTCGCCATCTCCCATTTATTTATAAAAAAAAAAAAAAGTTCCGTCATTTCGACGTCTGTACACATGGGCTTTATGCTTTTTATTATTTATTTACCACAAGTAAAGGTCAGGAATTGTCATCTTTCTTTTAACTTTTGTTTACGGTTTCCCTTCATTACCACTGTGTGTGTGCTCCATGTGAGTGACTAGGTGCTTATGTAGGTGGGTTCCGACTTACGGCGAAAATCGCGTTACGTCGCCGTAGGAACGGACCTCCGACGTCACCCGAGGACCCACTGTATACATTTGGGGGACACCCTATATTGTAGATGATTATTGATTCGTGGCCACCCCTCCCATCTCACCGTGTTTAATGTTTCCAAAGCACGTTCACACCCGCCATCCGATCAGAACGGCACTGAGGGCCCCCTAAGTCTGAGGGCCTAAGGCGTTGGTCAGTAGTCTTTGCCCCCCTCCTTAGTGAGGACACTAGGCCCGCACACATGAGCTGGTTCACCCCGAGTTGCGGAGCTGGGAGACACGGCCTGCATTGGACACCCTCGCCCAGGGCCTCCCTCCTCCTCCTCCTTCATCCACTCCCCCTCCCCCTCCCCCTCCCTCCTCCCTCCCTGTTCCCCCCTCCATGCTGTTGCCTGCTCAGCCGCCCTCTTCGCTGTCCTTGGGGGAAGCACCCCGCATGCAGGGTCCCCCAGGAGCAGTATGACAGCCGGTGCACCGGGACTCCCAGTGCCCCCATAAGAGCTGGCAGCCCTGAGCCCCGGCACGCGAGACGCTGCCACTAGGTGCCCTCAACATCCCTGCGGGTGGGAAGCAGCTGGGGAGCAAGAACTTGGAGCAAAGCCGCTGTGAAGGGAGGGGCCGCTGACCACAGAGGCCCCGAGAGGTCAAGCAGAAATGGACGAAATGTGTCTTCCCCAAACCCAGGCCCACAGGTCCCCCAGTAACGCGACCCCTCTCCCCCGCCGGGAAGGCCGTCCGGAGGCCGAGGGAGAGGCCGCAGGAATTCTCGGACGCGGCCCTGGGTCCAGCGCGACCGAGGCATCCCTCTGTTTCAGAGGCTGCCGGTTGTGTAGGACGTTCGGGGGGAACAGCACGCGGACATGCCCCAGGCGCTCCCCCCCCTCGGGCAGCGGAGGTGGCCCCGGGTGAAAACCCACCGCTCATCTGTCTCTGTCGCTGGGCGATCTCCAAAGAGGACCTTCCGGGGCTTCCAGCCTGAAACCCGAGCCCCGAGAAGGTGTCTAGACACCCGGACTGGCGGGGAGTGATAGTGATTTGAGGCAGCGCCGCGTCTTCATTACCAGCTGTCAGGACGGAGGTTTCGACGGACGAATGAAACCAGGAAGGAATGGATGAATGCCCGTCACTCACCTGATTCAAGAGGACTTAAGACGCAGGCTGACACCCAGTGCACCGGGACAACAACAACGAAACAGCCCTTGCCCTGAACTCTTTGGGCTCTTGGCCGCCAACTCAGACCCCTCGGACCGAGCGGGCCTGGCGGCGCGCAGTAGGCACTCAGTGAGTAACCGTGGGGTAACTGCTGAGCACAGCCAGGCAGCCGCCCGCAGAGCTTTTCTGAAACGGAAACAGACTCCGCTAATCACATCCAACACTTCTGCCTCCGCAGGAACAGCCCAGGCGGTCCGGGCCCCTGAGGGCCCCGCTCTGCCCGCACCAGCTTGGAACCCGCAGCCGCGCCCACCGCGCTCCACACCGGAGGGACCGGCCCTGCTCTGCGCCCGCGTCTTGCGGGCCTGGGGGCACCGGCGGAGTCGGTCGAACCTGAGAACTAGCTTTTAACCAGAATCTGGCCCAAAGACAAGCCTGAGGAAAGGATTCTTGAACACGGGAGACAATTACACGCATCGCATTGAGACTGCACACAGTGTTCCACATTGGAATGGAAATTTGTTTTGTTTCGCCAAATTGAGAGAAATGAGTAAATATTTTTTAAAATATTTTTTATGGATGTTTAGAGAGAAAGGAAGGGAGAAGGAGAGAAACATCCATGAGACAGGAACATCATTGCTTGGCTGCCTCCTGCACGCCCCCTACAGGGGACTGAGTCTGCAACCCAGGCATGTGCCCTGACGGGGAATCGAACCGGTGACCTCCTGGTTCCTGGGTCACGCTCAGCCGCTGTGCCACACTGGCCCGGCCGGAGTGAATATTTTTTTAAATCCTTTTTTTTTTTACCCTAATCTACCACCACCTAAAATACAATTTTAAATTATATTAATGAATATATACATAGGTATAACAAATATATTAAATAAATGTGTAATAAATGTATTATTTGTTCATAACCAATTTGTATATGTGTGTGTGTGTGTATCTCCTCAGGCCTGGGAAAAACCCGTGGCTCCGCCAGCTTCCCCCCGGTGAACTTGACTTGATGGATTATCTCTTATTTATTATAGATTATAAGTTGAAAACGTGGCTTACAAACGCTGAACAGAAGACAGATAGCCTCTCTGGATATGACGCGAACAGAGGCAAATTCAAAACAGAAGCCAGTACCAAGTGGCATTAGAACTGGGTCGGGTGATTAAATCTCGCCTGAATCCCGGTTACATAATGGGGAGAGTGTGAGCGCCCCCCGGAGCGCCGTCACCCGCGTGGTTAATCTTCCTCTGCGAGAGACCAGATACTGCTCCGGCGATCGGAACCGGCGTTTTTCTCATTTAGGGATGACGGACGCATAAATCATAACATATGAGATTCTCCCGTCACTTCGACTCCCTTAACACTAAACATTTGTTCTGATTCCCGGCCGGCCGGCCCTGCGAGGGCTCCGGCGAGGCCCGCGCCGCACCCGCCTGACCAAACGGGACCTTGCCGGGCGCGTCCTGAAGGCGGGAGTCCCCGGCCCGCGAGGACGGGTGGCTGGAGGCGCTGACCTAGCTTCGGGCACGGCCGTTCCTTGCGGCTACGCCTCCGTTTCTGTAAAGAAGTAGATGGTTTGCTCCATCCACTGCGTGACTTTTTTTCTTGATGGTGGTTGTTTTGTATTTTGTTTACTTCTCTTTTCTCAGGGTCACAAGGCTGACCCCTCGCTCCCCCAGCAGAATCCATCTTCAGAATATAATCTAGCTCAGCCGGCGTGGCCCAGGGGTTGAGTGTCGACCTATGAACCAGGAGGTCACGGCTCGATTCCCGGTCAGGGCACAGGCCCGGGGTTGTGGGCTCCATCCCCCGTGGGGGGCGTGCAGGAGGCGGCCGATCCGTGACGCTCTCTCATCATTGATGTTTCTATCTCTCTCCTTGTCCATTCTTCTCTGAAATCAATAAAAACATATATTAGAAAAATAATAATAAAATGAATTCTTCAAAAAGAGAGAATATAATCTAAACCAGTGACTTTCCACCTTTTCTGTCTTGTGGCACATAAACTAGTTACTAAAACTCGGCGGCACAAAAACATAGATTTTTTTTGCCGTCGGACACAAAAATCGGTATAATTTTGATGCATTCACACCGGACGGCTGTTGTTGTGTGGGCTGCGGTCACCTTTTACGAGACAGCCTACAGGGGAAAAGGCCCGGCCCCGTCTAAACGGCCGGGCGTCGCGTGTGTCACATGTCTTTGTGGCACGCAGGTTCAAAGCCGCTAACCTAAACAACGGAAAGCGAGCTGCTTCCTCAGAATCTCATCATCATCGTAAACACGGTGGGAAATGCCTTTTGTTTTCAGATCACCGCTGCACAGGACAGCCTTCCCAAGTACACGGGCGGCGCTGAAAACAGCGTGAAATGCCCGAACAGGCTGCAGACTGGGGCGCGTCGTGATGTCATTGTAAGACTATGCATAGAAGAGTCTGGAAGGAAATCCGTATTTGGCAGAAATGTTCCTACAGGCCATTGCTTCCTCCTCCCGGCCCCACCGGGCGCTGGCGGGCCGTGAGAAACGCAGTGTCTCCAGGGGATGCGTGGCCTCGCCTGCCGGGGCTGCTCCCAGTCCACACGGTGAACGTGCTGAATACAGTCCGCTCGGTGTCTCTGTGGCTTGTGGGGGCGATGCTCAGCCGGGCTCCCCAGGGCGGGTGGGGGCCGGGGCAGGCCAAGCCCCTGCAACCGGAATGGTGTGGGGATGACGCTTCCCTTTTTTATCATTCGCTAGAAACCAGGTCAAGCCTCGGTAGCCAGCAGGCCCTGGCCCCTGCCCTGAGCCAGCCGTGGCCCCTGGCACCCCTCCTTCTCTGTGGGGGTGCACCCCCCCACACCGGCTTTTGTAAACAGAGGGGGGGAGTGCACTTGGCCCTGAAGCTCCTGCTTTCCCACCCGACGTTCCCAGGAATTTGGGGACCACCAGAGTCAAGTTTAAGAGCTGCACCCGCGAGAGCCGCACCCCGAGAGGGACTCAGATAAGGGGAGCAGAGAGGCAGTCAGTGCCGAGGGCGCCCGGGGCCGCCACAGCGGGCTCCTCCCTCCAGGGGAACAGCAATGGACATGTGTGTCCGGAGCTTCACAGCCGCACGTCCCCAAACCGTGCTTCCCAGCGGCTGCACGGACTGCTCGGCACCCAGAGCTGCACAGCCACTGGCCCAGCGTCACACAGCAGGCCCTGCGGGGCTCAGACCCAGGTACGGCCCACCACGCAGCTGTTGAAGCGCCCCCTAGGGGACGCCGGGAGAGCAGGCTGCGGTGGGGAACCGGCGCCCAGGCTCCGCAGGCGCTGAGATGCCCAGTGACACCGCAGCCTCCGGTCCAGCTGGGGCAGAGGGACGATCCCGCAGTGACGGGCAGGGAGGGGAGAGGAGGGGCACCCGCCGTCCGTGTGCCTTTGGTCAGCTCTGTCCATCCCAGCCTGAGGGTCAGCAAGTGGGAAGACTGGCCAGATCACTCTAGAAGGGTAACCAGAGAGGTGAGGGGGTGAAGCCAGGGTTAGAGTCGCAGGAGAAGCAGGCAGGTGCCCCGTCCCCCTGAGGCAGGAGAGCTGTTCCCTAGGTACCTCGTTTGGGAGCAGCATGGGGCGGGGAGCCTGCGGTGGGCTCCCTTCACAGGTGGCAGGGGTGGGGGGACCGGGAGTGGTGCCCCAAGGCAGGGAAGAGGGAGGGGAGGGCTCCCCCAGGAAGGATCGCAGGTGCCCAGGGAGGGCGCCGGCGGGTGGGCGCTGTGCAGAGAGAGGCAGCCAGACCGGGCGCCTAGCCCGCGGGGCGTGTGCAGGGCTGAGCCCGCTGTCCTGCCCGGCTTGGCCCGCGGTCCGGCCCCAGGTGCGGTGCAAGGGCCGCGTGCGGAGGTCTGGCGAGTCTGGCTCGGGCTGGGAACGGAGCGGCCCGCTGGCCTAATGAGAGCCAGGTGGGGCCACACCTCGCCTGTCCTGTCGCGGCTCCTCCGGCTTTGATCAGCAATCAGGCCTAAGTGTTCCCAGGACCCTGCCCTCCCCCACAGCCAGGCCTGGCCACCACTTCCCTTTCAAAGCCACCTCTCATCACTGCCCGGGGCAGACAGAGGCAGCCAGGGCAGGGGCAGGGGCCCGGTGCTCTGTGCCCCACCCCCAACACGCTGCAAACCCCACACTCCCTAGCAGGCAGGCACCCCGACACCACGCACTCCACGCAGACAAGACAGGGCCCTCCTCACAGCCCGGGCCCTGGCCACCAGCGGCCTCACTGGACTGCCGGCCAGCCTTGCAGAACTCAGGCCTCCTGTGGGGACTGGATCCCTTGGGGAGACTTGGGGCTCAGACAGCACCCCCAAATAGCCCCAGCATTACCCCCCACAGCCCCTCTCTCCTCCCCCGCCCCCGCCCTTCTCTGTTTTATTTTTTTTTCTTGATTTAGAAAACGGGAGTTTAAGAGTCAACTTTCTCTGCCACAGGCGGGTGAGGCAGTGTGGGAGGGGGCAGCCTGGGCGTGAAGTGAGGGGGTGCAGGCGGCCGGGGCTGAGCACCTGCGCTCTCTGAGCCTGCCCGCCCTCAGGCCTCGCCCTGAAGGCCCGGGACCCAGTGCCCGGCGGGCGGCGGCGTGGAGGATGGAGAGTGGGCACCTGTAGGGCCGAGAGACGAGGCGCCACACTCTCCACGCCTCCGGGGACCCGGCTGCAGGACGCTGACGTTCCCCCGGGCTCCACGCTGGGCTTCCGACCTGGAGGACCACACGACAGTGAGTGTGCGCTGCGTGAGGCACAGGTTGTGTGGCAACAGGAGAGAACGGATCGGAAGGGTGAAAAGCGGACGGCCAGCGGGGGTGGGGGCCCTACGGAGAGCTCTCCGTCCCCCGCAAAGCTTCCTGGCCCACACGCGTGGCCAGCGGGTCCTCTCAGTGCCAGGCCGCTGCTAGAGCTCCCCAGCACGTTCGTCCAGGGGTGTCCGAGAGCCAGGCCGGCTCTGCCCCCTGGTTTCTATTCCGCCTCTGTCTGTGCGGGGCCCAGGGGACCCGGGCTCATGCGGCCCAGACCTCCCTGTGACTCAGGCTGCTAATGAGTGTGCGGGTCAGCGCTCTCACATGTCCTGGAGACACATTTCGGAGAGTTAATAGCGGAGTAAATCCGCCCATAATTATGCCCTTTCCCAAAGAGGTGACTTCCTGGCTGCGAGGTGGGGGGGGGGGGGGGCGGGGGCGGGGGGGGGGGGGAGGGGGGAGGGGGCAGGTTGCCGGGCAGCCACACGTTCTCTCTAGAGCTCTGCCCGAGTCCTTTCCCCATCACCTCGCCCAACAGGCACGTACTGAGCCGGCACCAGGCTGAATTCTGGGGACACCGAGGGCAGCTAAGCAGGTGGGAGCCCGCACACGCAGAGGAGGCCACCCCCCTCCACTGCCCGGGGGTCAGTAAGCCGGGTGCTGTGGGTGAATTTCCCCCCAGTTCCCATGTTGAAGCCCTAGGCCTCAGACCTCAGAATGGACTACATGGAGTGGGGTCCCTAAAGGGGTGACTCAGCAGAAGCGGTCACTGGGGCGGCCTGATCCAATAGCACCGAGTCCTCATGGGAGTGACTAGGACACAGGCACGCAGAGGTCTGACCGGGCGAGGACGGGGAGGAGACGGCCGTCGACACGCCCAGAGCGAGGCCTCGGCTCTCGGACGTCCAGTCTCCAGAACTGAGACCGTAACCTCTGCTGAGCCGCGGCCCACGGCACAGCCTGGGCCTCTTGGAGCTGCCTGCCGGCCGGACAAGCCGTGGACGCACGTAGGGAGGGTCTGGAGGCACCTGGGACACGGGCCGTGTGGCCCACCAGCGCCGTCCCTGCCGCCCTCCGTCTCTGCAGCAGCCCCTCGGCCCGTCTCGGCTGCAGTGCAAACCCCAGGGCCCCCCCACCTGGACTCGTGCCCACGCTCGGGCCCAGATGAGTTGGGGGCTCCAGGCTGGCGAGACGGCCCGACCGCCGCCTCCCCCTGCACCGCGCTGGTTTCGCTCGGGGAGCACTCGGCTCCTAATTGCTGTAATGGTGCTCGGGGAGCGCAATCAGCCTCCGCTAAGAAGGTGTGAGCCAGAGGTCTGCGTGGGGCCCGCACTGCCTGCCTGCCACCTGCCTGCGAGAAGGGGTCTGGGCTGCCAGCAGACTGGGGCTCGGGCCCTCCACGCCCTACCTGGGGGCCCAGGGGCCCGGTTCACTCATTCATTCACTCACTCACTCACTCACTCAGTCACTATCCATTCACTCAGTCACTCATCCATTCACTCACTCACTCATCCATTCATTCATTCATTCACTCACTCATTCATTCACTCAGTCACTCATCCATTCATTCACTCACTCAGTCACTCATCCATTCATTCATTCACTCACTCACTCATTCATTCACTCAGTCACTCATCCATTCATTCATTCACTCACTCACTCACTCATCCACTCACTCACTCACTCATCCTTCACTCACTCAGTCAGCCAGTTGGCCGACATGGCTGTGAGCCCTGCACTGTGCAGAGAACTCTGCATATATTGACTCAATCTTTCTGACAGTCCTGGGGGGTGTTACCCCATTTTACAGGTGACAGTATCAGGCCACAGGAAGGGTGTGTCACTGTCTCATTGTCCCAGCTCGCCCAGCAGGTGGGAGCTGCTCTCAGACCCAGGAACCTGGGTGGCTCCAGAGCCGGTGCTGCAGCCACTTAGCCACGGGGCCTCAAACGAGGGGACAGGCCACGGAGAGCCGGCCTGCGCCCTGTGCCTGCTGGGATGGAGCTCGGGGAGGGCTGGCCTGCAGCCTGCGGCCCACTCAGATGGAGCTCAGGGAGGCTTTGCACGGAGGAGCCGTGCTCGGACGTGGTGGCCCGCTCCCCCTTCCAGCCACTGCCCACCTGCCTGGCATTCTCACCGGAGCCCAGGAATAGCCCGTGTCCTCAGGGGCCGCAGGAGGACGCTGCAAGCAGAGGCCTGGTTCTGAGCACAGCTGGTCTCTGCCGGTCGGAGCTCAGGCTGTGTGCCTCACCCGCCCCCGGGAGCTCAGGGCTCTCCTCAGAGACACCCCGTCCCGTTCCCCCCACCCCGTCCCACACACAGCACGAGTGACAGCTTCTTCGTGCTGGCTCACAGTGCGTGACAGTCGTGCACACGGCCACGGGGACCCACCTCTGAGGCACCTCTGCACCTGGGCCAGGGGAGCGGGGACTCCACCCAGAGCTCTGTGCGCGGGCCCTGCTGGGCGCTGCCCCGACCATGCAGCCACCTGCAGGAGGTCCCCTAACCGGAAGGGTGAGGCGCGGGGGGGGGGGGGGGGGTGTCACAGCTGGGCCACGCTGCTCAGGAGCAGCAAGTGCGGAGCCCCCAGCCCCCCCACAAGCCCGACACCCGGCACAGGCTGAGAGCAGCGAGTGGCAGGCTCCCCGGGCCGAGAAGCGGGGCGTATTTAATTAACGGCTGGCTCCGCTCTGTAATTGCCGCTCCGCACTGCGTGCGCCGTCTGCGATGGGCTTTCTAGACGATTTTGGCGCCAGTGGCCTAATGTGGGCGCTGGGCCTGCGCGCCGAGGGACCGGAGCTTCATCCATCACCGGCCCCGCCGCAGCCGCAGCCGATCAATACCTCCTCCCGCTCCCGGGCAGGCCCTGGCCTGCCGCTGGGGCTGGGGCTGGGCCCTCCCGGCCTCCACGCTCACCGGGGTGTCTGCAGAGGTGCCCCCAGGAGGGGCAGCTTCCTGCCTGGCCAGACCTGCCCGGGGCCCCTCCGGGCTGACCTCCCTCAGCCCCGGCGCCCACACACCTCCCTCCTGTGGGGATGGGCTGTCTCTCACTCGCGCCTCCGGAAGCTCCATTCGGGCTTCCTGACGGCTTCCCGGGCTGGGGCGTTAGTGTGCCCCTGTCCCAAAGGGGGGCCTTGAAACTCCATCAGCCCTCACCCACCTGCTCCTGCACCTGCCTCCCCCACCAGACACCTGGCAGCTTCGTCCTCTGGGGGTCCCCGGGGTACAGGATGGTGCGCCCTGGGCCTGAAGGACCCAGGAAGCAAATGAGGGCTGCGGGGGGGGAGGGGGGCACACCCAGGGGTCCGGGTCCCAGGGCGACTGCCTCCTGGGCGCTCGCCGCTGGCAGGTAGGAGGCAGCAGAGAGCTGGCAGCTGTGTGCCTCTCTTGTGGGTGGAAGTGTGTCCCCAAAAAAGATGTGCTGTCCCCACCCCAGCCCCTGAGAATGAGGCCTGGGCTGTTCACGTTGTATAAAGGGGGCAGGGTCACTTCTCTGGGGCACCGCATACAGTCTTCATGCGCGCCACGTGGGGGACTGTCCCCGCACTTGCCCTGCACAGCCCGGGCGGCGGCCAGGCCGCCAATGCCAGCCCAGCTGTGCTTGGAGCCGCCGTGACTGAGCACCCACGGCGCCCTCCCCCGATCTGGGCACGGTACTCAGCAGTAAGCAAAACAAGTAAAGCCTCTGCTCCTTTACCCACTGGGGGAGGCAGACACAGCAGAAAAATCGGTGACACAAATGTCGCTGATGCCGGTGACAGCCGTGAAGAAGGTGGGCAGGAGGGAGAGAGAGAGACATCAGTGATGAGAGAGAATCCCTGAGCGGCTGCCTCCCGCACGCCCCCCACTGGGGATCCCATCCGCAACCCGGGGCTGTGCCCTGGCCGGGAATAGAACCCTGAGCTCCTGGCTCATAGGTCCGCCCTCACCCACTGAGCCTCGCCGGCCGGGACGAGTCACAGTTTCGATGGTCGAACTAACGCGGCCCCATCCCCTCAGCAGGTGCGCAGGTGCGGTGACTCCTGAGCGATTGATCCCTTAGCGAGCAGGGACTCACCCCTCAGCAGCGCTGCCTGCACCACGTGCCAGCCGGGCAGAAGCGGCTTCCTTGGTTCTTCAAACGCCCGGCACCGCCGGCCCCACCCCCTGCAGCCTCCCCACGGCCGGTGCGTGCGCGGGGCCTGGCCAGCCGCCCGCATGCCCCCGCAGGGTCAGGGCGAGCCCGAGGAGCTGCTGCGGGAGCGGTTGTTTTCAGGGTGGAGTCGGCCGCGAGGGGATGTATCCGACTGTTACGCCTGCTAATCGCAAATCACTTTAATGACGTGTGAACGTTTAATTAGATCGCCACCGAAGGCCTCCGATGACACGCCGGCCGGTGAACCTGACCCTCAGAGCGAAACCAGGCACCGGAAACGGGACCGGCCGCACCTGCTGGCCACTGTCTGGGCATCCGGTCTCGGTCGTGGGGGGAGCGGAGGTGAAACCTCGGGCCTCCGCCAAGGGAGGCTGCGCACACCTGGCAGGTCCTGCTGCGTGGCTGCCGTCGGCAGGGACGGCGTCTGAGGCCACGGGGAACCCGGAAAAGCAGAGGACGGTCCCCCAGCGCCCCCAGGAGACAGGCGCGCAGGAGGGGAACGAGCCACGCGTGCCAGGCCCCGGCTGAGTTGTCGCAGCCCTCGGGGGCATGACTCGGACAAACGCCCGTTTCAAAGGAGAAGCCGTGGCCCGGCGCTCAACCCCCACGGGGACTGTCCCCGCACTTGCCCTGCGCAGCCCGGGCGCGGCCAGGCCGCCAACGCCAGCCCAGCTGTGCTCGCAGCCGCCGTGAGAAACCCTCCATGATGTGACAAGGTCAGACAGGCGCAAGGAACAGGCCCCGGGGCATGTAAAATGCAGGAGCGAGTCCCGTGGGGACGCCTGCTGACCGCGCAGCGGGGCGGGCGGTGGGACCGGCCCCCTCGAAGAGCCGCAGTCCTGGGAGGAAGTGGGCGGCTGGGCACGTCTGTGAGGCTCACACACACCTTCAGGGCTGCAGGGAACCAGGCAGGCGCTACCCTGTGCCTCCCGGAGCCGGAGCCGCCGGCCCAGCGCGGATGGAGCGGCCAGAGGAGCGGCTGTGGGAAGGGAGCGGGCCTGTGCTCACCGGCCCAGAGCCTCGGGCGGCGGGATGATTGACCGGGAGGGAAATCGCGCATCCGGAGCCGGCCAGCCTGGGTCGGCCGACGGATTCCACACACGGGTCATCTCCCCGAAGGATTAGCTCTGTGGTACCCCCGGGCCCGGCGGGGGTGGGGGGCCCTGAGCTGTCTGGTCGCCCGCGCTGGCCCCCTGCCCGGGGCTGTGGGCACAGGGAGAGCAGGGCCAGGCCTCCTGCGATCTGCTCACCTTACCCCGCCCCTGGGGTGAACCTTAACCTTCCCAGAGCTCGGTCCCCTGGCCCTGACAGGGGGCACAGGAACGGCACCGCCCCTCGGCCTGGCTGGGAGCAGGTGCTCACGGGCCAGGCCCGGGCTCTGCCCTGAGGGGGCTGGGGACCCGGGCACTGTCCCATGCAGGTCACCTGCAGGCGGCTCAGGGGTCGGCTGCCCTGAGCCATGCCCACCCTGCCCAGGGAAGCTTCCCATCCTGTGCACTGCGGGCCTCCACACGCTGCCCCCCCCCCCCCCCCCGCCACGCTCGAGAGGAGGCCCTCCGCCCTGTGCACAGTGGCATTGCCCCTCGTCTGTCCCACACCATCTCCCTCACCCGCGGGAGCAGGGGCGGCGGGGTGGGCCCCGGGCCTCTGAAGCACAGACAGGGACAGACCAACGTTGGCACCGGATGGCGCTGAGTCTAACACAGTGATGGCGAACCTATGACACGCGTGTCAGAGGTGACACACGACCTCATTTTTTTGGTTGATTTTTCTTTGTTAAATGGCATTTAAATATATAAAATAAATATCAAAAATATAAGTCTTGCCAGAACCGGTTTGGCTCAGTGGATAGAGCGTCGGCCTGCGGACTCAAGGGTCCCGGGTTCGATTCCGGTCAAGGGCATGTACCTTGGTTGCGAGCACATCCCCAGTGGGGGGTGTGCAGGAGGCAGCTGATCGATGTTTCTCTCTCATCGATGTTTCTGACTCTCCCTCTCCCTTCCTCTCTGTAAAAAATCAATAAAATATATTTTTTTAAAAAAAGAAAAAAATATAAGTCTTTGTTTTACTATGGTTGCAAATATCAAAAAATTTCTATATGTGACACGGCACCAGAGTTAAGTTAGGGTTTTTCAAAATGCTGACACGCCGAGCTCAAAAGGTTCGCCATCACTGGTAAAACAGGAGGCCCGTGCTGGTAGGATGTGGGGTGAAGGGGATTCCCAGATGGTGGGGATGTGGGGTGATGGGGATTCCTGGATGGTGGGGATGTGGGGTGAAGGGGATTCCTGGATGGTGGGGATGTGGGGTGAAGGGGACTCCCGGATGGTGGGGATTTGGGGTGATGAGGATTCCCGGATGGTGGGGATTTGGGGTGATGAGGATTCCTGGATGGTGGGGATGTGGGGTGAAGGGGATTCCCGGATGGTGGGGATGTGGGGTGAAGGGGATTCCCAGATGGTGGGGATGTGGGGTGATGGGGATTCCCAGATGGTGGGGATGTGGGGTGAAGGGGATTCCTGGATGGTGGGGATGTGGGGTGAAGGGGATTCCTGGATGGTGGGGATGTGGGGCGGTAGGGACTCCCGGATGGTGGGGACGTGGGGCGGTGAGGACTCTGGAGGTGCCGTGGGGAGGAGCGCCGATTCACCCCTTTCAAAATAACCCAACGCTGCCTCCCAGCCCCAACAGTCTGCAATTCAGCAGCTCGGGTCCTTCTACAGCTCAGAGAGCCACCCATGGGGAGGCGCACAGAGCAGCCCACGATGGCCCCACTCACAACGGAGCCAGACCAAACAGCCCTCCACGGGGACCCACGAGGGAGCACCCCTCCATGATCCACGGGGACCCACGAGGGAGCACCCCTCCATGAGGGAAGCGCCCACACAGGTGGAGGGTTTTTAACAAATTCTGAGGGAGGAGCCAGGCACGATGCGGGGCGACGCCGGCACTGCTGGGGGTGTGAGAGCTGATTCCCAGGCCCCGGCCGGGCTGCGCGAGGAGACGGCACCCGCCAGAGGCTGCGGCAGAGCGGGGCGCTCCGAGGAAGGGCGAGGTGCTCCCGGCGAGGGAGGCTGGCAGCTGAAGACAGGCCATGAAGCCACCCACGGACAGAGGGACAGAGCGGGACACCAGCGAGCAGCGTGAGCCGCGGGACGATAGGATGCGTTCCGGCGGATGCGCGGCTGGGGCTTCAGAACAGAGAATCCGCAGGAACAGCCCGGAAAGGAACAATGCTCACAGGCGGTGTTCCCCCCCCCGCGGCGGCGAGCGAGTGGGGCCAAGGAGGCGGCCGCGGGCTTCACCCCAGACCAGGGAGACGAGGTCGGCAAGTCACGCGGCCGACGGAGGCAGGAGGTGCCCAAACCCGGAGCCCTCGCCAACCTCGGCGCTCGGGGCTGCCGGGCGGGCGCGGGGCCAGGGCCGGACAGTTCAGACACAGCTGCCGCCGTCCCCAGAGCCCCCCGCGCCCCCCTCCCCACCCCGCTAATTAGGCCACATCTGCTGACTGCGCCTCCCTTCCCACGGCCGCCGCCTCACTCTCGCCATCCCTGCCGGAGGCTGCGCGCTGGGCCTGCAGTCTGTGCCCTGCGGACCGGAGTGGTCTGGCTCCCCGCTCCCCGTCACTGTCTGCTCCCCACGCCCCTCAGAGCAGATTCTAGAACCCCGCTCGGCTGGAGAAGCCCCGGGGCTCCACACCAGCTCCGTCACCCAGGGTCCTGGGCGCACCCCGGCCGCACTAGGGGCCCCCGTGGCTGCCCCTGGACTTGCTCGCCGCCGGTGGGAGAGGCCAAGGTCACGGACATCGCACGGGGACGTGGCCCGGGCACCCATCCTGCAACATGGAGAAAGCGGCCAAGTGGCGGCCACGGACCTCACGCCAGACCAGGGGCGGGAGCCTTTTCCGGCCCAGGGCCCTGTGGGCACCGATGACGTCATTCCCGGCCACACAACAGTAGCCCCTTAAACAGGGGGTCAAACGCGAATGGCCTCACCCCGAAAGCTCCACGGGCCCAGACCACATGATTTCAGGGCCGGTGTCCCCCACCCCGGCCTGGACAGGGAGCGCGGGGCCGCTCTTCACGGGTATAAGCTGAGGGTTAGGGTCCTTGCAGGTGGCGGGGAGATGCCCGCATTGGCCGCAGTGCTGGTGCCGCCAGTGTGGCTAGTGGGTTGGGTGTCATCCCACACACCAGCCAGCAGCTCCCTTCCCGGTCCGGGCACCTGCCCAGGCTGGGGGCTGGATCCCCAGTAGGGGGTGTGCAGGAGGCAGCCTCTGGGTGTTTCTCTCTCATCAATGTTTCTCTCTCCCTCTCCCCCTTCCTCTCTCGAATCAATGAAAGCATCGCCTCCGTGAGGAACAAAAAGGAAAGAAAAAAAGGTGGTGCTGGCATCTTAGAGCCGGGCTCTCGGGGCAAACCAGGGGCGACCGGCCCAGTGTCCCCCAGGGGAACCTGCCGGGCGGTGGGCGTGGTGACAGCTCAGGGGAGCAGCGCGGGGAGCGGCCCCCCAAGAGCTGGCCTAGCCCTGCAGCCTCTGGTCTGTCCCAGGCTCACACATCACGGGGCAAGTTGGGGTCTGGGCAGGCTGGGGCAAGGCCCCTCTGGCGCAGGACAGAGGCGCTGGGTAGAAGGTTCCAGATGCTCAGGATGGTGGTGGGGAGGGCGGACTCCCTGTGTGGGAAGCAGGCGCTCGGAGTGTGGAAGGAGGCAGCGTGGCTGCAGCACCTGGCTGAGGAGGAGGCGTGAGAGGGGGCCAGCGCCCGGGCTGACCCCAGAGGGCTGAGCGTGGGGTGTCGCAGAGAGGGCATGGGCTGGGAGCCCCACAGGGCCTACCCTGCGGCTCTCCCCGCTGGGATTCCGGGATGCTGGGCAGGAAGCAGAGGAGCCCAGCATTCAGCTGAGGGCATTTCAGCAAACTTGTTGCTGGCGGCAGGGCCCCGGGGGCCTGTGACACTCAGAGAGGAAGCGGGTGTCCCCGGGGAGCAATTGAACACTCTGAGCACTTTGGAGAGCTGGCCTCCCCGGGAGACGCGGCCCTGCCCCATGCGCTCCTCCCCGGTCCGCAGCTGGGCCGGGAATCAGCGGCACTTTAGCGAGGCCGCGGAGATAATGCGCTCTCTCGGAGTGGATCGATCCGGCCACACACGCTCGCGTTTTAAACCCAAGGCCAAGCGGTGGGCTGCTGGGGCCGCTCGGCTCGGACTCGCCTGGTGCTGCTCGGACTTCAGATAAGGTGGCTCCAACGCCGCGGTGCCCGGCAGCCGTCCCCCAACTCAGGGGAACCCAGGGAGGGGGGATGTCTCCCGCCCAGAGCCACCCTGTCTGGGACCATCCAGCCTCCTTAGAAACGTCCCCCTGTCATGGCTGGGTTCTGCCTTCCTGCCTCCACCGTCACCGGGGTCCTGCCGGGGTCCCCCTGGTGGCCCAGCTCCCTTCCCCCAGGAGACCCCCTTCCTGGGGCCATGGGCCCCGGCAGGTGCTTCCCGGGGACTTGGGGAAAGGCCGGAAGCTTTCTTGGTCGTCAAGACTGTGGCTGCTGCTGGCAACTGGTGGGCGGAGGCCAGGGATGCTCCCCCACATCCCTGGGGGAACCCCCAGTGAAGGGGAACCTGGCCCTGAACGTCCAGGTGCAGAGGAGGAGGAGGAGGGAGCCGGGTAGGCGGCCAGGGGTGCGTGCCCCTCTGCCTGCGGAAGCACCTGGGTCAGGGCTCGCCTTCAGTGAGGCCTGGTGGCCAGGGGCCTCCGGGAGGTGGACACAGCTCCACACGGTGTGTCCCACTCCCCTCCCACGGCGTCCAGGGCGCCTACGGAGGGGGACGGCCTTGCCCAGGGGCTGGCGTGTTCTGTCCCGGGTGAGACACGTGTGCTGTACGTCCCCAGGAGGGGGAGTTACTGGCCCCGCGTGACAGTGAAGAGCCGACGGCTGACGGCGTCTGTGTGTCCCACACCAGACACAGAGCTTCACTCGAGTGGGGATCTCACTCCATCCACGACGGCCGGGTCACCTCCTGGCGTCACCTCCGTCCTGCCAGTGGGGGAGGGGAAGCGACTCCCCCAGGTGGCACAGCGGACAGAAGGCAGGCCAGACCTTCCTGTCCCCACAGCCGCCCTCCGGTCCCATGCGACGCGTGTCTTGGCCCAGCGGTGACAGACGATGGGCCTTCAGGGCTGGCTGTGCTGTCACTGGGCCCAAGTGACAGTCGTTGCACAAAAGTGCTCTTGCTGCACAGGGAGGCAGGTCTCGAGCAAGCGAGCGTCCCCAAGCGCGGTGGCTCCCGCTGTTTGCCAAAGTGGTCATTAGGAGCGGCGGGCGCAGTGGGCACTGCCGGAGCGGGACCTCCCTGGGGGTGGGGTGGGGAGGGGGAGGAGGTGCAGTTCCGGAGACAGGACCTGCCCCCTGCACAGCCCCAGCTGGTCCCAGGAGGCGGCACTGACGAAAGAGCAGAGAGAGCTGGCTGCGGCCGGCCAGGTGGGGACAGTGCTGGCATCCATAGCATCCACTCCTTTATATAGATAGATAGATGATAGATAGATAGATAGATGATAGATAGATAGATAGATAGATAGATGATAGATAGATAGATAGATAGATGATAGATAGATAGATAGATAGATGATAGATAGATAGATAGATAGATGATAGATAGATAGATAGATAGATGATAGATAGATAGATAGATAGATAGATAGATAGATAGATGATAGATAGATAGATGATAGATAGATAGATAGATAGATAGAGATAGAGATACAGATATACTTTTACTGATCTCAGAGAGGGAGAGGGAGAGGGAGAGGGGGAGAGAGATAGGAACATTCATGATGAGAATCATTGATCAGCTGCCTCCTGCACGCCCCACACTGGGGATGGAGCGGGAAACCTGGGCCTGTGCCCTGACCGGGAATTGAACCCTGACCTCCTGGTTCATAGGTCACTGCTTGACCACTGAGCCCCACTGGCTGGGCCATATTTGGCAGCCATGCAGGGTAGGCCTTCCTCCGCAGTCTCATTCATTCAGCACCAGCATGTGCGGGTGCTGGGATGACCCAGCAGGGCCTGGACAGCTGCAGGCCCTGCCCGCATGGGGCTCCCCGTCCAGAGGAGAGAGGGGAAGTGAAGGACCCATCGAGGCTCAGTGGGGGAGGGAGCCTGGGCCCGGAGGCCAGGGGCGGGCAGCGTGGGATCTGCAGCGGGCCCGCTGGCTCCAGGCCACTCCGGCCGCATCTGTCGCTCTTCTTGCTGTGGTGCCCCATCTGTCCCGACACTGAGGCCTGCCCTGGGACCTCGGGGCCACCCTCTCTGCACCTCAGCTCCCGCTGGAAAGCCGGTGTTTCCACGCCTTTCCGGCGCCCCTTGTCCTGGCCAAGGCCAAGCGTGTTGACCAGTGACCCCGTGACCCTTCCACTCCCGCCTGGCTCTCAGACTCCGCTGCACCCTAACAGCCCCCCTAGTTCACACTCGCAAGTCTGTCTGGGGGTTTGTCTGTCTCCGCTGAGCTGGCTGGGAACCCGACTTCCTTCCACCCTCACTCTGGATAAAGGGAGGCCATGTGGCAGTGGGGAAACTGAGGCTCGGGGAGGATCAGCAGGGGCCGGGGCTGAAAGGAGGAGGCGGAGCTGGGTGAGGAGCTGGGGGGTGGGGACGACCCTGGTGGTCGTCCTTTTTTTTTTTTTTAATATATATATTTTTTTTTATTGATTTTTTACAGAGAGGAAGGGAGAGAGATAGAGAGTTAGAAACATCGATGAGAGAGAAACATCGACCAGCTGCCTCCTGCACATCTCCCACTGGGGATGTGCCTGCAACCCAGGTACATGCCCCTGACCGGAATCGAACCCGGGACCCTTCAGTCCGCAGGCCGACGCTCTATCCACTGAGCCAAACCGGTTTCGGCGGTCGTCCTTTTTATATAAGATTCTGAGGCCCCTGAGGTCCAGACCTCTATTCTGTGAGGTTCTTGTCTTTGTATCTATTATTCTAAATTGCTACATAGCCAAGTTTCTGTATGCGATAGCCCAGGCCCCTGCGCGCCATCTCCCAGGCCGCCTCCCTCCCCCCTCCCTCCCTCCCGGCCACCAGGCCCCTGGGCCCTGGCTCAGCCGCGGGAGTGGGCGACAGCCGATTAATTGCCCATAAAGCACTTAGACCCTCTCAGGCGACAAGAGCCGTGTCGCTGCAACATTATTTCATTACCGTCCCTCGGAGACGGAGCCATCAGCGTCAGCGGGTCTAAAACCGGGACGGGAGCCAGCGCCGCCCGAGGCCCTGGGGACCTGGGCAAGTCACTTAACTGCGGCCCGAGGCCCCGCCCCCGGCGGCCCGAGGCCCCGCCCCCAGCGACCAGAGGCCCCGCCCCCGGCGGCCCGAGGCCCCGCCCCCGGCGGCCCGAGGCCCCGCCCCCGGCGGCCCGAGGCCCCGCCCCCAGCGACCAGAGGCCCCGGGCGGCCCGAGGCCCCGCCCCCGGCGGCCAGAGGTCCCGCCCCCGGCGGCCAGAGGCCCCGCCCCCAGTGGCCAGGGCCCCCCCCCCCCCCCACTCGCGCTGGACCACCGCCTGCCCGGTTTCCGACCGGTCTGGGGTGGGAGCCGGGCGCCCCCTGCACTCTCCACACCGGACCTTTCTCCGCCCCTGTGACCGCGCACGTGGCGCGTGTTCCTCCCATCGGCAAACGGGCCCCGCAGCGTCAGCCCCGCAGCACCTGCTCCTCCGTCCGCCCTGCCCTCCCTCTCTCCCTCTGGCAGGTGTCACGCCCCTGACAGGGGCCAGTTTCAACCTGCGACCCGATGGCGGAGAGACCCGCCTCCAGGAGCCAAGTAATCAAGACCTGTTGCCACCACCAAGTCCGAGGCCGGACTGGGGCCTGGGGTCGGCCTCCCGGCCGCGCCCCGCCCCCGCAGTGTCCGCAGTGTCCGCAGTGTCCGCAGTGTCCGCAGCCTCTACACCTCCCCGCCTCCCCCGCCTCCTCAGGGAAGAGAGCACTTAGGGCCCTTTTCCAGGCGTGGCCGCTGGAGGCGCCCCAGAGTGGCGGCTCTCCTGCGGGTCTTGGGGGAGTCCCACCACCTCCCCACCCCCGCTCCTGTAGGGGCTCCAAAAGCCCTCCCGCCCCTTGGGGTGCAGAGAAGGTGCGGGAGGCCTCCACTAGCCGTGGCCACTCAGCAGAGGCCATGGCCACACGGAGAGGGGCGGTCCCCACCTGCACAGGTGACCACCTCCACGGCCAGGCCCCAGCTGGACCCAGGGGCGGCCCCAGCCACGTGGCCACCGCCCCTGAGGGCAGAGCCTGTAACAACCAACCGTGCCAGGGCAGACACAGCAGCCCCAGCCTGGGTCCCTGCCCCCTCGGCAGGCCAGCCCTAGCCCCCAGCACAGGCCTGGCATGGCGAAAGGGTCTTCTGCTGCTGCCGGCGATGGGCAGTGAGCATGGGCGGTCGGGTGGGACTCAGGAGTCCTGCCTCCCTCCTCTGTGGTCGCCCCGCCTCCCTGACCGGGGAGCCTGGTGATGAGAGCCAGGCCTCAGGGCCGCGACCTCCCCGCCTGTGGGCTGAGGTGGGGGGGCCCCCCTCAGCCTCCTCCTTCCTGGGAGGCTGGGAGTCGGCAGCCCCTGAAGGCCCCCCAAGGCCTCACCAAGGGTGACGGAAATCCTATAATTGCCCCCATTAAGCCCCTCCCCCAGCTGCAGCCCAGGCAGAGGTCAATACAAGTTATTTGCTAAATGTGATCAGAAAGTGGACAGGTCAGGTTACCCGGCTTTGGACCAGGAGCAGCGGGTGGCGGGCTGTGACCGCTCCCTCTGTGCCCGGGGGCGTGGTGGGGGCAGGAGCCCGAGGGGTGGCTCTGAGACAGAGGAGGTGTGGGGCAGAGGGCAGTGCCTGGGGAGCAGAGAGGGGAGCTGGGTGCAGCGGGGCAGGAGGCGGCCCTCATCACCTGCTCAGTGTTTGTGGGTGCAGCGGACGGAGGCAACCCCCAGGGGCCCCGGGGCTCCCCTGAGCCTCGGCCCCGCCCCCATCAGAGGCAGGCTATCCATTTCCTGGCGGTTTCCTCATCTGTCAGACGCCGGCAGGAGATGTGAGGAGAGAGAGGGCCCTGGGCTCCACGCCTGGCACAGCT
Source organism: Myotis yumanensis (assembly GCF_028538775.1). NCBI lineage: Eukaryota > Metazoa > Chordata > Mammalia > Chiroptera > Vespertilionidae > Myotis > Myotis yumanensis. The sequence continues at coordinate 238,459,689 of NW_027223752.1, forward strand.
CCCTGTTGGGCAGAGTTGGGTCACCGCCGTGGGGCCTGCAAGTCGGGTCATGATGAAAATCAGGGGGTGCAGGTGGGGGTTCAGGATCTGAAAGGGGAGCTCTACGCATAGACACAGGGTACAGAGCCCCTGAGGGAGCAGGGCAGGGGAGACTGGCCCTACTGTGCGCAACCCTCTGTCCGCCCGACTGTGTGCAGCCCTCCTCCTGTCTCTGCTGTCTCCCAGGTGCGCGTCCTTCTCCAGGTTACAGACAGCTCATCCCAACTCCAGGGAAGAAGAGGGTGTTCCGCCCAGGGCTGCTCTGAACTGGTGGGGGTAGGGCCTTGGACCACCCAGCACCGTCCTGAGTCTGCCGGGCCCTGGGGGACCGCCACTGACCTCACCCAACTCTGCCCATCGGGGAGCTGTGCCAGGCGTGGAGCCCAGGGCCCTCTCACTCCTCACAGCTCCTGCCGGCGTCTGACAGATGAGGAAACCGCCAGGAAATGGATAGCCTGCCTCTGATGGGGGCGGGGCCGAGGCTCAGGGGAGCCCCGGGGCCCCTGGGGCTGCCTCCGTCCGCTGCACCGCCCACTGCAGCCACCGTCCCCCCGGAGTCGCCTCCTCTTTGCTGGACCCACAAACACTGAGCAGGTGATGAGGGCTGCCTCCTGCCCCGCTGTACCCTGCTCCCCTCTCTGCTCCCCAGGCACTGCCCTCTGCCCCGCACCTCCTCTGTCTCAGAGCCACCCCTCAGGCTTCTACCCCACCACCCCCAGGTTCCCCCGAGTCCGGCGGTGCAGGTGACACGAGCTGCCACTCCACGCGGACCTTCTTAGTGTTTGAGGCACCCATGGTCTGTTGCTCATTGTGATAACGGGGTGTGCAGACAGGCACTGAGCTCCATGCACCCCCGGGTCCTGCCTGCACCCCCTGGCCCAGCAGCTGGCCCCCCACACTGTGGGCCACGGCCACTAGCACCCGGGACCTTCTGCACAAATGGACCAGCGTGTCTGGGCTGAGGAGGAGGGAGCAGCACCTGAGTTCATGTTGGGCTGACTTACATCAGAGCTTGGGGGCCTCTGTGCACCCCCCCGCCCCAGGAATCCCAGGCCCGGGGCCCAGCCGCTCTGCACTGCTGGCCCCACCTGGCACCTTCACCCTCTGCTCTGGCCTGTTCAATGGAGCCCCCGTGCCTCCCCGCCGAGGGGGACGGGGACAGGGACTGCATCACAGGATGGCTGGGCCGCAGGGTACATGCTGCTGAGCTCTGGGACCCTCAGCACTGGGATCCCAGCCAGCAGCGCAGGGTCAGAAACGGCAGCAGATTCTGTGACAAACGAAGTCGGAGGGCAGGATTTGACAAAAGTAAAAAGTAATCCTGTCCTCACATGTGGGTTTCCACCCCCCCAACACCCTCCCCCCATCATGTTTTGGGGTTTTATTGTGAAACTAGAGGCCCAGTGCACGAATTTGTGCACCAGTGGGGTCCCATGGCCTGGCCTGCGGGATCGGGCCGAAACCGGCTCTCTGACATCCCCCGAGGGGTCCCGGATTTCGAGAGGACGCAGGCCAGGCTGAGGGACCACACCGGTGCACAATCATTCTGGGTGGGACCATGAAAGGTTGGCCAGCCGGGGAGGGATGGTTGGAGGGCTCCAGGGTGTGTCCAGCCCATCTCACTCAGTCCTGATCGGCCAGACCCCAGCAGCAAGCTAACCTATCAGTCAACTGTCTGCCCCCTGGTGGTCAGTGTACGTCATAATGAGCGGTTGAGCGGCCTTAGCATATCATTAGCATATTACACTTTGATTGGTTGAATGGCCAACTGGTCAACTGGACACTTAGCATATTAGGCTTTTATTATATAGGACAGACAGCCCGCACTCAGCAGGCAGCAAGCACAGACTCACAGGCCGATACTTACAGGGACCTGCCCTGCCCCATCAGCCCTGGCCTCCAGCGCATGGCAACCTGGGCTCCGTCCCACCCGGCTCGCCCAGCTCGAGGCTCAGAGACCTGCATGTCCCTGTTGGCAGGAGGAGGAGGCAGGGCCCAGCCTCAGGCCTCAGGCCTCGGCCACATGTGGCATCCACGTGTGAGGTTCTGACGAGTCTGCTTGTCTCCCTGCTGCCCTTTCCGAGTGTCCTTTGTTCCCGTGTCTTCGGCACAGGCATGCAGGTGACGCTGCCGGGGTGTCCCGAGCACTCTCCACCCTGCGGGTTTGAGAGAAAGGACCTGGGACCAAAGGCAGTTGACGCCCAGAGGCGGCGGGAGGAGGTGAGGACCCCGAGCCGGCTCTAACCCAGAGGCCGTGCTGGGGCGCGACGCGGGCGCGCAGGACGCCGTGAACGGGAGCTCCAGGTCCACACCCGGAGTGTGACCGCAGTCACCTCCGCCTCCTGAGCCCGTCCTCGGCTGAGGACTAGCAGTCGGCTGCCCACGCGGGAAGGGGGTCCAGCTGGACTGGCAGTCACCCGACGCCTGCTCTGAGCTCACCCTCCTGGCCACCCCTGGGTGACAGGGCTCTCCTCTCTGATCCCGGAGTGGCCATGCCTCCAGGGAGCGGTGTGCACCCTCCCGGACCTCTGTCCTCCCGGAGACGGCATGGGCTGGGGCCAGCTCCGTCGCGGGGAGAGCAGAGCGGCCGGGCAGCAGCTGGCCGGGCCCCAACACCCTGTGAACAGCTGGGCAGCTCCTGCGGCAGCTGGACACGCCTCCTGGTGGGTCGGGGACAATAATTAAGAGTCAGGTTTCATCGCCAAGCTTTACTGCCGGGAGGGGTTGTAAATCAATAGACAACGTTTTTATCGCAGAACGGGAATTAATTATTCAGTGTCGGACATGCTCGCGCTCACTTCGCTGCGAGGGCCGGCTGGACTCGGGCTGGACCCGGGCTGCCAGCGCCCCGGCCAGGACCGGGCAGAGCGGACCTCCGGGGCGGGCGCCAGGGAGACTGAACCTAACGGGCTGCACGGGGAGGGTCCGCGCTTCGACTCAGGCCCCTCCGCGCCCTCCGAGCGGCTGGAAGTGGGGCCACCGGCCATAGGGGGGTCGGGGGAGGGAGGCGGGGGACCTCGCAGGCACAGGTGCAGCGAAAGCCAGTGGGAGGCGACCAGCCAGGCAGGGCCAGGCGGGCGGACATGGCGCTGCCCTGGCCCCCTCCATCCCAGGCCTGGGTGCGGGTTCTGAGCTGGACACAGCCCAAGGGTCTGCAGCACCTGGTGCAGAGTGGTCCCCACCCCGAGGCCTTTCGGGGATCACAGCGCCCCCAGCCTCTGGGCCCTCAGGCTGCTCCCCTGCCCCTCACTCCCACTCTCCCTCCCCGGCTCTTCCTCGCCTTCCCCATCATCCCCAGCCGTCCCGGACCCCGAGCAGCCTGGGCCTCATGGAGCCGCTACCCTGGCCTTTATGCTGTGGTGGGGCCAGCAGCCAGCACAGCCGAGTGGAGGACCCGGTGTGTCCCAGGGTGTGTCCACGTGCAGGGTGGCACGGTGGGCGGGCACTAGAGCATAGTGAGAGGCGGGAGGTGAGAGGTGAGAGGCGGGAGGTGAGAGGTGAGAGGTGAGAGGCGAGAGGCAGGAGGTGAGAGGTGTGGCCATGAGGTCAGCAGGGGTCACTGCAGAGCCGGACCCTGTAAGTGCCCGGCAGACAGTGGACTAGCTGAAGGCAGGAGAGGGTGAGGTCCCCTGACCTTCAGGAAGGTCACTCCGGCTGCGGGAGGGGCAGGTGGAGGTGGGGGGGACAGAGGAGGGAGAGCTGGGGCTGGCAGGGATGGGGGCCCCGAGGGCAGAGCTGCAGGCGCTGTGCAGGCTGCAATGGCTGCCAGGACGCAGCCAGGAGGGCTGCCTGGAGGAACTGCCTTGCCTGCTGCTCCAGGTGGGCGGGGGGCGGGGGGGGGGCGGGGAGTGAGGGCGGGGAGGCCGTGGCTGCCAGAAGCAGGGTGAGGTCAGGCCTATCCCTGCCCCCCAGGGCCCTGCGGGGTGCACAGGCCCGGGGAGAGGGCGCCGGTCCCTGCCACCTGCTGAGACTGGCCGAGCTCAAGGAGAGCCTGGCAGCGAGTTTCCGGTCGCTGGTGCGAGTCCTGGGCCGGCGTCACACACCGCATGGCCTATCCCCGCGGCTGGAAGCGCTGAGCCTGTTTCCTCCTCCCCCCCCCCCCCAAATGGGGTCACAGCCCCACGTTCCTCCCTCCCAGGGGCCTGTGCAAACCGGAGGGAGCCCTGGGTTTCGGGGGGCAGGCCATGCCCAGCTGCCGCCACGGCACCTGGACGCCCGTTGGCCTGGCTGACCCTGGTCACTGAGCCCTCCCTCCGCAGGAGAAGGGGGCGCCCCTCGGTGTCGCCGAGGCCGTGTTGCCATCAGATATTCATATTTCCAACACTGATATTTACAAACCTCCCCCGAGGCCGCGCTGATGGAATATCGGTGATCACGCTCAACTAAAAAGAGTCTATTGATCTGGGGAAAACAGAGGTCACTTTTAAAAAACCCCAAACCTATAAAACACTGGAATCCATAAGCCCGGGTCCCGCTGCAGAGTGACACCCGCGGCCGCGGTCTCGGCGGCTGGTCAATACGGCTCCATTAAGGGCCACTCCCGCGCCCCCGCCCGCCCGCCCCCCCCGCGCTGTCCAGATTAATATGGGCAGCGTTTTAATTCTGCGTCCATTAGTCTCACGTTGCCAGCTGACCGGCTCGGCTATCGATCCCGCGGAAGGCCGCTCGGGGACCCTGTGCCCGGCGAGGTCAGCGGGGGACACGGGGCAGCTCTGCCGGCCTGAGGCAGGGTCCGACCTCTCGCAGTCTGGTGCCTGCAAATCGGGCCGCAGGAGCCAGAGGAGGCGCCACGTGAGCCGGGCTGGGAGCACGCAGGCCCTGTGGTCACTCGGACACCTGCAGGGCCTCACCTGCCCGGAGGAGGTCACGTCTGTCCGGCACCTTCTCCCGCCAGGTGCCACGCAGGCCTCCGGAGCGGGGCCTCAGCCGGACCTGGGCTGCCCACAGGCGCCCTGGCTGATGCGTGTGGAGGAGCCATGCCCGCGACTCTGGGAGGGAGCAGGGAGGGGGGCGGGGGGCGGGGGAGTGAGTCTCCCGGGGCCAGTGTTATCCAGGAGAGAGATGGCAGGGCCTGGACTGCAGGCCGGCGAGATGGACGGACAGATGGACGGACAGATGGATGGACAGACGAAGGCATAAAACTGCCTCACCATCCACCAAGCAGGCAGACTGGCGGTGGGCCGACGGGGGTCCCTCCCTGCACGTCCCCCAATGGCACAGCCCCCCAAATGCAGAGTGACGTCAGAGGCCAGGAGTGACCCTCAGGAGCAGAGCCGTCCTGGGGCTCCTCTCAGGGTGCAGCTGGGAGGTGAGGGAGGCGGCGTCGGAGGCCTGGCCCTGCCTCCCACCCACTGGGGGTGCGGCTCAGGGGCCCGCAGAGAACAGGCCCGGCAGGAGCTTGCTCCCCCCAGCACCTTCCATCGCCCCCCCAGCCCCTGCAAAAGCCCACGTGGGAATTTCCAGAGTCGGGGCCACACCTGCTTTCTCCCCAAGAGGAGCGGAGTCTGAGCCTGTGTCAACATCCCGCTGCTCCCGTTTCTACCCCATCTCCTGTCACCATCATAACTGCAGGGACAGGGCGGGGAGAGCTGGCAGTGCTCCCTCCCGGGGTGTGGGGTGTGGGCATGGCTCCCTCACAGGTCAGGCCCTGCTGCCACCTCCTCTGCACGGGGAGGGGGGGGGGGGCTGCGGGCTGGTGGCCCAGGTGTGCAGAGAGCGCCTGCTGGGGCTGCGGGCTGGCGGCCCAGGTGTGCAGAGCGCCTGCTGGGGCTGCGGGCTGGTGGCCCGGGTGTGCAGAGCGCCTGCTGGGGCTGCGGGCTGGCGGCCCAGGTGTGCAGAGCGCCTGCTGGGGCTGCGGGCTGGTGGCCCGGGTGTGCAGAGCGCCTGCTGGGGCTGCGGGCTGGTGGCCCGGGTGTGCAGAGCGCCTGCTGGGGCTGCGGGCTGGCGGCCCAGGTGTGCAGAGAGCGCCTGCTGGGGCTGCGGGCTGGCGGCCCAGGTGTGCAGAGCGCCTGCTGGGGCTGCGGGCTGGTGGCCCAGGTGTGCAGAGCGCCTGCTGGGGCTGCGGGCTGGTGGCCCAGGTGTGCAGAGCGCCTGCTGGGGCTGCGGGCTGGTGGCCCAGGTGTGCAGAGCGCCTGCTGGGGCTGCGGGCTGGTGGCCCAGGTGTGCAGAGAGCGCCTGCTGCGGCTGCGGGCTGGTGGCCCAGGTGTGCAGAGTGCCTGCTGCGGCTGCGGGCTGGCGGCCCAGGTGTGCAGAGTGCCTGCTGCGGCTGCGGGCTGGTGGCCCAGGTGTGCAGAGTGCCTGCTGCGGCTGCGGGCTGGTGGCCCAGGTGTGCAGAGAGCGCCTGCTGGGGCTGCGGGCTGGCGGCCCAGGTGTGCAGAGCGCCTGCTGGGGCTGCGGGCTGGTGGCCCAGGTGTGCAGAGTGCCTGCTGGGGCTGCGGGCTGGCGGCCCAGGTGTGCAGAGTGCCTGCTGCGGCTGCGGGCTGGTGGCCCAGGTGTGCAGAGCGCCTGCTGGGGCTGCGGGCTGGCGGCCCAGGTGTGCAGAGCGCCTGCTGGGGCTGCGGGCTGGTGGCCCAGGTGTGCAGAGTGCCTGCTGCGGCTGCGGGCTGGCGGCCCAGGTGTGCAGAGAGCGCCTGCTGGGGCTGCGGGCTGGCGGCCCAGGTGTGCAGAGAGCGCCTGCTGGGGCTGCGGGCTGGCGGCCCAGGTGTGCAGAGCGCCTGCTGGGGCTGCGGGCTGGTGGCCCAGGCCTTGCAGCATCAGCCAGAGACCCGCGCCCTGCAGTCAGGCTGCGGCTCAGACCCCTGCAGCCCGTCTCCAGCCTGGGGACCTGCAGCCCCACACAGGGCTGGAGACGCCAGGCCTGGCCTGGTCCTGCCCACGTGGGGCCCTTGTTGTCCCTGTGCCGGTGGCAAAGCTGCCCTCCAGGGCTGGGGCAGGATGGGCTGGGGCAGGCCCGCGGCCCGTGTGCGCAGGTGAGGCCCCCCGGGGGCTGTACAAAGCCCTCAGCCGCGCTGAGGAGGGAGGTTGAGAAATGAGCTGATGGAAGCACCACACGTGGGTGTCATTGATGTCACTGGACTGTGCACGTAACATGGTTAAAAAGGAAAGTCTTATGTTATATGTATTTAACCACACACACGCGCGCACACACGAGAGGTCCCAGATTGCTGGTTTGGTGCAAGGTGCTCACACCCCGGGAGTGGGCTGCTGGGAGTGGGGCTCTGGGGAAGGGAGCTGTGGGGAGGGGGCTGTGGGAGGGGGGACTGAGGGGAGGGGGCTGTGGGAGGGGGGACTGAGGGGAGGGCTGCGGGGAGGGGGCTGTGGGAGGGGGGACTGAGGGGAGGGGGCTGCGGGAGGGGGGACTGAGGGGAGGGCTGCGGGGAGGGGGCTGTGGGAGGGGGCCGTGGGACAGGTAACTGAGGGGAGGGCTGCGGGGAGGGGGTTGTGGGTCTGGAGAGAGGTTGCAGCCCTGGGGACGGAGGCGAACATGGCTGTGGCCAGAGGCCTGGGAGACGGAGGGACCACGGGGCAGGGGGATGAAGGCAGTGGGTAGAGCTGCTGAAAGGGGGGCAGGTACAGGAGGAGCCCAGCTGCCCCCCTGCTCACTGGCCCACACCTCACGCCTGAGCCCCAGCCCCGCCCTGGAGCACAGAGCAGGATGTGGCCGACAGCGGTGACCGCACCTGAGGTCGCAGGGGACGGCTTTGGCCACTGCGGTCGGCGGTCGGCTCGTCAGCACCCCGTCTCCGCTGGTTACCCCCTCCCTGCTCCGAGCACAGCAGGTGGGGTCTCCTTCCCACAGACGGCCTGGCAGCTGAGAGCCCCTCGCCCGGGTCACCGACATTTGTCACCGACGGATCGATAGGTCACCCGGTCCTGGCCCCTCTCCCGCTGCAGAATGAGGAGGCGCGGTGGTTGGCGTTGTAACGGTGTAAGGCCGGCTCTCGTCACAGGGGCTGCCCGCCCGTGTGGGGGGCAGGTGCCCGCTCCTCCAGGGCCGGGCGCGGGGACCTCTCGGGGCGCCCTGAGGTGGGCCTAGGGACATGGTGACAGCTCCAGGGGCCAGCACTTGAGCTTCGGGGCCCAGCCTGGGTGGGACCCAGGCCACAGCGAGGGGGAAAGGTTTACCCCGAGACACCGGGCAGGTGACGCAATTCTTACCGTTTTGCCATATTTTCAGAATTCCTAAAATTCCTGAGCTTTGCATGGGGGTCCTTTGTGGGAGGACCCGCTTCCCAGTCCATCGGGAATCACTAACTGTGCACACACACACACACACACACACACATGCACGCACACACGCGTGCACACGCACACCCTCACGCTAACGAGTCCCTCGCTTCTGTTCTCACAGGTGCCTGCTCTCCCACACCGCCGGGCCTTTGCACGCTCCAGCCCTTTGCTCACAATGCCCTCCCTCTCCTCTCCCCGCCAATCCCTGTCCTTTCACAAAACCCAGCCTGGTGAGCGGCCTCCCTCCCGGACAGCTTCCTCCCCTCCCCCCCCTGGGCTGGGCCTCCTGGGCGCCCACCGCCGGCTTCCTTCTGCGTCGTCACCTGTGTGGCCCCCCCACCCGGCCCCCCGGGACACTGGGCTGCCTTGAAGGCCAGACCACGTCTCCTGGTCTCCACCCCCTCCACCCCCCACCCTGGTGCCTGAGGCCTTGTGGGTGCTCAGTGAACACCAATTGAGGCCAATGTGTCCGTTTCCTGCCAATAAAACAATGCCGACCAGACCCCGTGCCCGGCCCCGCTGGCTCACTTTCCCAGTCCACGGCCCGTCTCTGGGAAAGTTGGCAGAAAAGGGGTTTTGATGTCTGTCTCCCTCCCCAGGAACCCCAAACTCACCGCCCAGACCCCAGACGGAAGGAGAGCCCCTCCCCTGCTGGAGGCGCTGCGGCCGCATCCCGTCCTGGGCGTGAACTCCCGCCATCAGCAGGGCGCAGCCGGCCTCCATTATCGCCAGATGAGTGAGTCCGTTTAGAGAAGCCGCTCGGGCGCTGCCCCGGACAATGGCTCCTGTCGGAAGCTGTAGCGAAGCTGTGGGCGATGTGGCGGGAGGCCCGAGCCAGCCTCACAGTTTACCAGCTCATGCAGAACGCAGAGTGCAGCGTGGACCACTTGGCCGCTGAAATCCATGCCTTCTGACCCCAAATGGAGAGATAAGCCCAGGGCTCGTGGGCCCTTGAGCTTGGAGATGCCGGGAATAGCTGGCTCCGAAGGGGACCCTCCCATCGGCCAGGGACGGAACGCCAGTCATCACCAGGCTGGGAGGAATGTGGCTCTCACGTCACCCAGCACCATGTGCCTGCAGAGCACCCCCCGGAGAATTCTGTTGTAAAACTGGGAGCTTGGCAGAGCTTTCACTGAAGGAAGCAACATGCCTCCTCTATTTCCACAGTGAAGACTCTAAACTTGATCAGGAGCTACTTTCTCCTTGGCTGCCAGGGAGCTCCAGGCCAAGAAATAATCTATCAGCAGCGCCGACCCTTTATTATAACCCGTGCGTTCTCTCTTACGTTAGTTAGTATTGTGGCTCCTATTTGGACTTCATTCTGTGCATTCAATTTGCCTCACACCGTGAGCCACTTCAAACCCTTTGTTGCAAGCGTAGGGACCCGCGTGACATAAATAACAAGGTGGAGTGGGGGAACGCGGGAGCTGGCGACTGCTTCCGGTTGTGACAGCTGACCGGCCATTTGACCTCTGACCCGGTGAACGACCGGCTTCTTGCCTGCATCTGACTCTGGCTCTAGACCAGCCTGGGCACCATCAACCACCCACCTGCCCGTGGGCATTCGGGACCCTCAGCCAGGAACGGTGGTGGGTCATTCCGCCGGCTGACAACCAGCCAGCCCCCGGCTCATGTGACAGAACACCCGCGGTTTCTCACTCACGGCCCGGGCGGTGGCCCCGCTGGGTCCTGGGACGTCCCTTGTCCTGTGGTGGCTCACAGGAGGGCAGTGCCCCCAGGACGATGGAAATGAGGAAACGCAGCTGATGAACTCGGCCACCTGGCAGGCGTCTCCTGCAAAGGGCCAGAGAGGGGACAGGTGAGGTCTGGGGGCCTGGCGGGCCCTGCCGCAGCCCCTCACGCCTGCAGCTGGAGCTCGGACCACGCAGGGACCGCACAGAAAGAAGTGGGCACGCCCGAGTCCCGCAGGCTGGGCTGCCCCTGGGCCATAGTGTGCTGCCCTCAGTCTAGCTAAGGTTTCCAGGGAAGACACTGAACGTGCTCGGACCCGTCCTGTCGGAGTCCCACCAGGCCCAGACGCACACTCACGAGGGACACAGGTGAGCCCTTCACTGCGCCCACGTGGAACCAAGGGGCCGGGACAGGGCCGGACATGAGACTCGGGCCCTTCAGCAGCCAAGGGTCCGCTGTCCAGGAAGGCCCGGTGCTGAAGGCCCAGGCCCCGCCGAGCCCTGGATGGGGCAGGGCTGAGCCTGGCCAGTCCCCTCACAAATAAAACGCGTTTCTTCTCCCCAAAGCTGCCGCCGGAGTGTGGCTCCTGCACCCGGGCGCGCCGGCAGGGGACCTGCTGGTGACACTGCCCCCCGCCTCGTCGCCGCCAGGATGAATGAACGGAAGGCGAGAGCGGGGCTGAGGAGCACCCTTTCCAAGAGGAACGTGCAGGAGCCAGGACTTGCTGGCTTTGAATGCGGGCATGGTTTTGGTTCCCGGCCTGTCAGATATTGAAGTGCCTTTCCATTTTAAAATGACTTCAGGGACAAGATGAAGCCCCGGGTGGGGCGGTGGGACCCCGTCAGGGACAAGGACCCCCTGAGGAGCGGCGGTCCCCTCGGCCTCCGCGGAGACAGCAGGTTTCAGACTCACGGGAGCCTCGCGGGAGCCTGGGCTGGAGGAGAGCTGCTCCGGTCCCAGCAGTGGGCATGCAGGTCGCCCAGGAGGACGGACAGACAGCCCTACCGCACGGATCAACTGCCTCACACATGGCATTGACCCCCAGGTACCTGCCTAGAGTCACCGGACTCTAATCACCGTGGAGTGAGGACCCCTGGCTGGCAGTCAACTCGGCGTGTGCAAGGAGGACCTACTGTGCGCACCGCGCTGCCCAAGGACCTGCCCACCACCCCCAGCTCCCTGGGAGCAGGCGCCCTTCCTGTGGACCCCACGGCTGCGGGGGCTGGGGTCACGCTGCCTGCCCAGGCCGGGCCCCGGGGAGCAGGGAGGCAGCCCCAGGCCACCGCCATGTGTCCCCCACGAACACTCAGCCCCAGAGGCAGACCTGTGAGCTGTCACTGGCAATAACCAGATCAGGGACGGGACAAGGGCCTGGGGCACCAAGACAAGAGGTACCTTAATTAGTGACTTTTCCGGAGCAGCCAGAGCCCAGTCAGCACCTGAATCGGCCCCCAATATGGACGGCGGGAGGCTGTTGCTCACCTGCCACTCTGTGTGTGTGTGTGTGTGTGTGTATGCGGGTGTGTGTGACAGTGTGTGTATGCAGGTGTGTGTGACAGTGTATGTGTGACAGTGTGTGTGTGTGCAGGTGTGTGTGACAGTGTGTGTGTGTGTGTGTGCGGGTGTGTGTGACAGTGTGTGTGTGTGCAGGTGTGTGTGACAGTGTGTGTGTGTGTGTGCGGGTGTGTGTGACAGTGTGTGTGTGACCATGAGTGTGTGTGCAGGTGTGTGTGACAGTGTGTGTGTGTGCAGGTGTGTGTGACAGTGTGTGTGTGTGTGTGCGGGTGTGTGTGTGACCATGTGTGTGTGTGCAGGTGTATGTGACAGTGTGTGTGTGTGTGCGCAGGTGTGTGTGACAGTGTGTGTGTGTGTGTGACAGTGTGTGTGACCATGTGTGTGTGTGCAGGTGTGTGTGACAGTGTGTGCAGGTGTGTGTGACAGAGTGTGTGTGTGCAGGTGTGTGTGACCATGTGTGTGTGTGCAGGTGTGTGTGACAGTGTGTGTGTGTGTGCAGGTGTGTGTGACATTGTGTGTGTGTGTGTGACAGTGTGTGTGCGTGCGGGTGTGTGTGACAGTGTGTGTGTGTGCAGGTGTGTGTGACTGTGTGTGTGCGGGTGTGTGTGACAGTGTGTGTGACCATGTGTGTGTGTGCAGGTGTGTGTGACAGTGTGTGTGTGTGTGCAGGTGTGTGTGACAGTGTGTGTGTGTGTGTGTGACAGTGTGTGTGTGACCATGTGTGTGTGTGCAGGTGTGTGTGTGACAGTGTGTGTGTGCAGGTGTGTGTGACAGTGTGTGCAGGTGTGTGTGACCATGTGTGTGTGTGCAGGTGTGTGTGACCGTGTGTGTGTGTGCAGGTGTGTGTGACAGTGTGTGCAGGTGTGTGTGACAGTGTGTGTGTGCAGGTGTGTGTGACAGTGTGTGCAGGTGTGTGTGACCATGTGTGTGTGTGCAGGTGTGTGTGACAGTGTGTGCAGGTGTGTGTGACCATGTGTGTGTGTGCAGGTGTGTGTGACCATGTGTGTGTGTGCAGGTGTGTGTGACAGTGTGTGCAGGTGTGTGTGACAGTGTGTGTGTGTGCAGGTGTGTGTGACAGTGTGTGCAGGTGTGTGTGACCATGTGTGTGTGTGCAGGTGTGTGTGACCATGTGTGTGTGTGCAGGTGTGTGTGACAGTGTGTGCAGGTGTGTGTGACCATGTGTGTGTGTGCAGGTGTGTGTGACAGTGTGTGTGTGGGTGCGGGTGCGTGTGCAGGTGCGTGTGCCTGTGTGGGTGTGTGTGCATGTGTGTGTGTGTGTGTGCGGGTGTGTGTGACAGTGTGTGTGTGTGTGCGGGTGCGTGTGCAGGTGCGTGTGGGTGTGTGTGGGTGTGTGTGCAGGTGTGTGTGTGTGTGTGCAGGCGTGGACACGCTCTGTGACACTGAGGGGTGCGCGTGGCAGGTGTTGAGAGCCAAGCCTGGTCTGGGACGTGCCTGTTTCTCTGCCCAGGACACGGAAGTGAGCCCCAGCCCCGGAGGAGGCCACGCAAGGAGAGGGTCCCTGGAAGGGAGGGGCGGGGAGCGGCGCATCACATGGACAGCCGCCCGCAGAGAGCGGCTCCCTCACCTGCTGGGGAGCAGCACCTCGAGGAGCAGCACCCCGAGGAGAGGCACCCCAAGGAGCAGCACCCTGAGGAGCGGCACCCCGAGGAGAGACACGCTGTGAAGCAGCACCCCGAGGAGAGGCACCCCGAGGAGCAGCACCCCCTGCAGCGGCACCCCGAGGAGAGACACGCTGTGAAGCAGCACCCCGAGGAGTAGCACCCCGAGGAGCAGCACCCCCTGCAGCGGCACCCCGAGGAGAGGCACCCCGAGGAGACGCACCCCGAGGAGCGGCACCCCGAGGAGAGGCACCCCGAGGAGCGGCACCCCGAGGAGAGGCACCCCGAGGAGAGGCACCCCGTGAAGTGCGGCCACCCGAGGAGCAGGGGCTGGGCCTGTCTCGGGGCCCCGCCTCGGGTGGCTGGGAGAGCTGCTGTCCTCCCTGGTGACTGCCAGGAGAGGTGCTCCCCGCGGCCCCTTCTCGCCTGAGCTGGCGCCCCTGTGGGAGCACTTCAGCGGGGCCTTACGGACCAGAGGACCCAGGGGCGAGCAGGGAGAGAAGCCAGCGGGGGGCGGGGGGCGCCAGGGCAGAGGCCTGGCCCTGGGCGCGTGTGGGCCTCGCTCGGGGAGTGGGGGGGCCTGGCCGGGGGGGGGGGGGGGAGCAGGGTGACGGGGCAGGACGGCAGGCGGGAGGGGCCAGCCCCGGGACACGGGCGGTAGGTGGGTGCCCTCGCCAGGGGCCCCATCTCCACAGGGGACGTTGCAAGGCTGAGCCGGCTCAGAGTTGGGGCAGCGTGGGGCGCAGGGGTGAGGGCCGGGTGGGAGGGTTGAGCCCCTTCGCCCATCGACAGGCCAGGCTGAGCCTCATCTCAGGGAGGACTCCTCGGGGGGGGGAAGGGGTGGTGAGGAATCGGAGGAGATGGAACTGCTCCCTCGGACCCTAAAACAGTCCCCGGAGGCCTGGCTCCTGGTGACGCCATCTGTGCCCCCCTCGTTGGCCGGCTGCGCCCGGGTCTGGCAGGACCGCCTGGCCGAGGTCACACCCCCTGCCCTGTCCAGATGGGCCAGGGGTGACCCCGGCCGTGGCGGGCGAGGACAATGGCCCTGTTGTCAGCCAGCTGCCCTCGGCCACACTCTCCAGGGACCCAGTGACCCTGAACAGGGCTGCGGAGAGGTCCCTGCTGACTCGGCGAGATGCCCGTCACTAATGAAGGGCCGTTGGAAAGGGCACTGACCTTGGGCAGCAGGCAGGAGCATCCATCGGGCCCGAGAGGAGAGGGAAGGGCGATGCCACCTCCTGCCCCACCTGGAGGGCTCGCGACTCGGGCGGCAACTGCCGGGCCAGCAGACGGGACGGGCCTGGGTGAGAGCGGGACCCAGAGAGGGAGCCGGAGGCTTAAGGCAGTTCCCGCCGACGAGGGAAACAGCAACGGCCACCATCAGAGCCGGGACCCAGGGCGGCCCAGGGCCGTGGGAGGGCAGAGTGGCCCTGACCCAGCTTGGAGACCAAAGAAGGCTGCCTGGAGGAGGCGGCCTGGAGCCAGGCCTCCAAGATGAGTAGGATTGGCCAAAAGCCAAGAAGGAGAAGGGATTCCCGCTAGGAAGCGGCATGGACGATGATCTGGGGGAGAGGGTGCTGAGATGACGAGTGTTCTGACTGTACAGCCGCCCGGGAGGTGAGGAGCAGTGGGTGGCACGGAGGGCATGAGCCGGGGGTGGGTAGGATGTTTTAGAAACACCCCCTCTGGGTTGGAGCAGGGGAGGGAGGGCAGAGGCCAGAAAGCCACCGAGGGGGTAAATGGGGGGTTGGAGGAACGGCCCTGGAAAGGGACAGTGAGGTTGGGGGGGGGGGGGGGGCGGGCGGGACAGACCACAGCCAGGACCAAGGCAAAGGCTGGGATTGTCTGGTGCCGGCAGTCCAGGGGGTGTGGGGCCTGGAGAGCAGCAAGGCCGGCCCCGCAGAAACCCAGGGGAGGCCATTCCGACCTGAACGAGGACCAGAGGCAGGACAGCGCGAGCGTGTGGGCGACAGAGCCAGCCCTTCGCTGAGTTACAGGAACTCGAAGGGGGGGACCAGGACAGGAAGGTCGACACGGCCTGCGGGGGCGACCGGGGACCGGAGAGGGGCTCAGGCAGGGCCCGCTCCCCCAGAGGGAGGGAGGCTGGAGGGGCAGAACCTGGGCCTGCTCAGCCCCGGAGGGTCTGGGGTTCGCTGCGTGGGATGGGCAGCGGTGACATCTCGCTGTGGCTTCCTGCCTGGTCGGCATCCAGCGCGGAGGCTCAGGCTTGGACAAAGCCCACACTCTCTGCAGGTGCTGTTCGTGCCGGGACTCACTGTCCCTCCGGCCACTCGTGCTGTGGCCGGGCCCGGGCAGGAGGAGCTGTGGTCCCGCACGGTTAGTTACCTGTCACAAAGGAGCTGTGTGACTTCAGGCCCGCTGCTTTCCCTCTCTGAGCGCAGCCCCTCCTGTAACTGTGGTGTAACCTCTGCCCTGCTTCCCTCCCAGGCGTTGGCGCTGCACGCCAGGGCGCACCGGGCGGGGCCGCGGGGGCCGCGGGGGGACATTGTCTCCGTCGTGGCACCGGCTTCTGCGGGAGGGCCTCACGCTCTCCTCAAACGCACGGGGGATGTTCACAAAACCCGGCAACTCCCAGGTCAGAATATGAACCTGGAAAAACTGCAAGAAATACGTTCTGTGCAGAGACCAAGTGTCTGGCCACAGAGCCGTTGACCTGCACGGCACCATGAAAGGGCTTTAGATGCCCATCCCAGCGGGAACGTTGGGCACGCCCTTTGAAAGTCCGTGCGTTCAGGAGGCGATTACAGGGGGTGGCAGTGCTCAGAGCTGAACGGGAGAGAACCAGTCCTGCGGGTGTGACCAGGTGGGCGGTCAGAGGTATTTCGAAAACTACCCGTTTATTGCAGAACAAGGCAACCTAACCTAAGTAAGTTACACGATCACTAAAGGAGATAATAGGAGAACGACAACTACGCAGGAAAGAGGTGAGAAGAAATTAAGCAGAAAATTAAGAAAAATAGAGCCCTAGCCGGTTTGGCTCAGTGGGTAGAGCGTTGGCCTGCGGACTGAAGGGTCCCAGGTTTGATTCTGGTCAAGGGCATGTACCTTGGTTGCAGGCACATCCCCAGTAGGGGGCGTGCAGGAGGCAGCTGATTGATGTTTCCCTCTCATTGATGTTTCTAGCTCTCTATCCCTCTCCCTTCCTCTCTGTAAAAAAAAAAATCAATAAAATATATATTTTTAAAAATAGAAAAAAATCAATAAGAAGCAAAAGGTTGTTTTCTGAGAAAAGGTGGGAAAATTCCTAGCAAAACTAAACAAGAAAAATGTTGTAAAGAAACAACTTTTCCAACGCAGGAAGGGCTGTACAGACACACAGAGTGAGAACTTGGCCAAGGGCACCACCGTGTATGTGTAAGTATAATGGACAATTTTCTTGGAAAAAAAAATAATAATCACCAGCGTTAATTCAAGATGAAACAGAAAGACAGGAACAAACCAACAACCAAGACAGAAACGGGGTTGATTTGCAAAAGCGGTATCTCTCCAAGTAACAAATACAAGCCACCAGCTCAGATAGCATCACAGCAACATTTACCAAAACTTCCCGGCCACATGCTCTCTGCTTCTGGAACAGGGAGAAGGGGAAGTGAATTCGTTTATGAGACTCGTGTAGCCAATGCCTACAGCCAAATGGCGTCATGCGAGGAGAAGGTTGTAGAGCATGACGCTAAGCGAAAGAAGCCAGTCAGAGGAAGATAAACATCACATGACCTCACTCATTTGTGGGATATAATGAGCAACGTAAACTGATGAACAAAAACAGGTCCAGAGACAGAGAAGCATCGATCAGACTGTCAAACCTCAGAGGGAAGGTAGGGGAGGGTGGGGCTAAGGGGGAGAGATCAACCAAAGGACTGTATGCAAGCATATGGGCCTAACCAATGGACACAGACACCGGGGGGGGGGGGGGGGGGTGAGGGCAGGAGGGGGGCGGCAATGTGGGGAGAGGGACACATATGTAATACCTTAATCAATAAAGAAAAAAAGGAAGAAAGAAAAGAGAAGGTGGTGTTGGGGACACACGAGACTGGGTTGGAAAGTTGTCAACATTCTGAGGAAAGCGGTGTGTGTGGGAGGCCGCCTGTCCTTTTTATGGGAATTCCGACTCAGGGGAGACTAAGGGGGGTGTTGAAGGCAGCGCCCCTAATTATTCCTTGACCTTTCCAAGCAAGTCTGTGCACATGCAGACGCTCGGGTGTTTACTGGAATCCTTATGCTTAATCCCTGGGTGCTCTTGTCTAGAGTACAATGTCAACACGTGTGTCCTCCCCAAGATTGCTCACCCCACTGATTGTATCTAAAGACAAACTTTATCTCAAGCTGCTGTTACAGTGAAAGGCTAATGAGGCAGGCAATCGAGGCTGCGTGGCTCCTTTAGCCAGGCTGTCCCTTAGCCTCTCTTTCACAGTGAGCTGTGTCACAGCAATCTGCTCATTCGTCGTTCAGGGGCTGCGGGGTCCCGGGTGCCGGAGGGAAGCTGGTGCCGGCAGCCAGGGGAAGGAAGGCCTACTCTTACACCAATTTTCATGCATCAGGCCTCTAGTCTATATAATAAAAGCCTAAGTGACCTTTATAGCAGAAGGACCAGAACGACTGGTCGCTATGATGCACACTGACCACCAGGGGGAAGACGCTCAACACAGCAGCTGTCCCCTGGTGGTCAGTGCACTCTCACAGGGGCAGGGCCACTCAACCAGAAGCCGGGCTCATGGCTGGCGAGTGCAGTAGCGGTGGTGGGAGCCTCTCCCACCTCCACGGCAGTGCTAAGGAGCAGCAAGCTGAGCGGTAAGGAGCGAGCAGACGGGTGGTAAGGAGAGAGGGGTCCCGGACTGCAAGAGGGATGTCTGCCTGCCGGCTTAGGCCCACTCATTGATCGGCTGCCTCCTGCACGCCCCACACTGGGAATTGAGCCCACAACCTGGGCATGTGCCCTGACAGGAATCGAGCCATGGTCTCCTGGTCTGTAGGTCGATGCTCACCCACTGTGCCACGCCGGCCGGGCAGGGAAGCTGGCGTTTGACGAAGGCAGAACGCACACCTTCGGGGAAGGAGACTCACACGGTGGTGGTGCCGACTGCGCCCCATGGCTTTCCAGATGGAAGCGAGGAACACTTGTACCTACAGAAAAGTCACCTCCAGGCGACAAAGACATACATGTGAAAAGGACTATAAAACCTTCAGAAGAAAAGATTAAATAATATCTGAGGGATTTTTTTAATACAGCCCAAACAGTACAAGCCTGAGGGAAAGGTTGGTGGCTGAGGCTTGGCCGAAGTTTACGCTGCCCATGAGGCCTCCTGGGGACTGGCCCCATCACCTCTGCCCTAGTCGGCGGGCCCACCCACGTCACAGGTCACCCGGAGGGAACCCTATCTCCGCCCCTGGGTGGGCCAGTGCACAGGCACGTGCAACGCTGTGGGTGGAGAATTGGGGCGAGCCTTTGTCCCTAATCTTCCACGCCCAGCCTTGCAGTCGGGGAGGCCGCGGAGAGGAGCCTGGTCTGAGCAGGTGATGGGCGGGGAGGGGAGGGCGTTAGGAGAGGGATGGCCCCTGCACGCCCCACAGACCCACAGGCGCTGCCGGTCCTATGGCTCCCGGAGCCAGAACCCCGTGGGAGTCCGGGGTCCCAGATGACACAGGAGAGGCACCCTAAAAACGTAGACCTCATCCATGTGCCTGGTTTTCTTTGTTTGTTTGTTTTTAATATATTTTATTGATTTTTTACAGAGAGGAAGGGAGAAGGAGAGGGATAGAGAGTTAGAAACATCGATGAGAGAGAAACATCGATCAGCTGCTTCCTGCACACTCCCTACTGGGGATGTGCCCGCAACCAAGGTACATGCCCTTGACCGGAATCGAACCTGGGACCCTTCGGTCCGCAGGCTGACGCTCTGTCCACTGAGCCAAACCGGTCAGGACATGTGGCTGTTTCAAATCTTCTCCCCAACTCTTTCAAAGAGACTGAGCGAACATGAGACACCAAGGACCGTGTGCCCCACGAAGTAAAACAGCTCTGAAAGCAGGAGCAGCTGTGAGCCGTGCAGGTCCCGGGGGGGGGGGGGGGGGGGGGGGCGGGGGGGGGGCTGGTGTCTGCTCCCGGCCCTGCCCTCGGCCTGGCCCCGGGGAGCAGAGAAGGGTGCCAGCGGCTCCGGGCGGGGCAGGGGCACCCCCGTGGGCGCTGGTGTGGGGCCCAGCCTGGACGCCAGGGTCCGAGGAGCCCGGGGAGCCGCCGTTCCTCCTCCCTCCGGATGGTCACGGAGATGCGCGTTTTGAATTGACCTGCGCGAGCTGTGAGGACCGGGGTGTTCATTAATCACTCCCGTCAGCAGCGCCCGGGGCCGGGCACAGCTGGCCCAGATGTGCGAATGGCCCTCCCCGAACTGGCGAGGGAGGGATGGCAGAGACGGGCAGGCGTGCGGGGCCTGGGGTGCAGGGTCTCTGGCTGCAAACACCTGCCAGGCTTCCCAGAGGCAGGAGGGGTCCTGCACCCCGGCCGGCGGGGGCGCTGCCCATTCTCCTCCTCGGGGAACTCGGCGCCCGGGGCCTCGCTGGTCCCCGAAGCTCCACACCTAATCCCTCTGCCCACCAGGGACCAAGAACACGGGAGTCCCCGGCCGCGCCCACCGGGACCCGGTCCCCCAGAGCGGCCTTCCCTGCACCACCCCCCACGCCTGTGCGGCTCCTGTGACCCCGTCCTCAGGGTGAGTTCAGGGTCCTGGGGGAAGGGCCTGCCCCCTCGCACCCTCCCTCTGCCCGTTGCTGCCCCTCCTGTGGGTACTGACGCCTGCCCCCAGCAGGAGGTCGGCCTGATGGGCACATGGTGTGCAGGCCTGGGCCGCCGTGGGGTTGGCACTGCGCGCCCTCTCGGTCTGTGGATGGGGGGACACAGGGTCTCCCTGTGGGCGTCTAAGTGGCAACGAAGCCGGTGCTGCCCAGACACACGGGGTGTGGGCTCGGGGCGCCCAGAGGCAAAGGACTCTTGCACATTAATTGCGACTGTGCCCACAGCCCCCCGACACCCCCACCATCGCCTTCCCTGGGCTGCCCCGGGGCTGCAGGCCTATCACCCGCCGAGCCATGGCGAGGGCTGGGGGGGTTCTGCCCCACGTGTGCCCTGAACTTGCGTTTTCCTCAGGCTCCTCTCCTCCGACCTCCATTAGCTGAGCTCGTCATTAGGGAGCTGTGATGGGAGGTAGCTGACGTGCCCGGGGCAGGGTGGGGGGAGCCTGGGTGCCCTCGCCCAGTCTTCTGCGTCCCATCCGTCCTGTGACCCAGCCGCTCGGCCAGCCGCAGCATTAATCCAGATGGACAATCGCGCCCTCGCTCTCCCGCCGCGCTCCCGCGCCTCCTGCCGGGAAGGTATTGTGTTCCGACACAAAAATACTTTTCATTTTTCCTACAATTTCCATTTAAAACGTTCCAAATGTGCAGCCACATGATCTGAAACTGAACTTCAGACAATCCTACAGGGGTTTGGACGGTGGAGAAAACGGGGGTCGGATCCGCTGACCCCGAGCCGACAGGATCCAGTTTCAGGCCTTTCTCCTCCCCCCGCCCCCTCCCCAGCGGTCCTCGCGGGCGGGAGCCTTCGCTGGGGGCGACCCACCCGATGCCGCCCCGGCTCGGGGTTCCAGGACCTGCCCCGAGGTCGGAAACCGGGGCCCGGGGGCCGGGGGCCGGCTCTGGGGCCCCTCGCTCTGTGGCCTGAGCTGTCCTCGGTGAGCAGCTGCGTGGAGTACTTTTCCTTTTTATAAATCCTCACCCGAGAGTGTGTTTTTGATTTTAGAGCGAGAAGAAGGGGAGAGAGAAGCGTCCATGTAAGAGAAACATCGATCAGTGGCATCCCGTCCGCTCCCCCACCAGGGATCAAACCCGCAACCTGGGGATGTTCCCAACTGGGAATCGAACCCACACCTTGGTGTAGGGGACGATGCTCCAACCTCCAACCGAAGGAGCCACCCGCCAGCCGAGGACTTTCACTTTCCCAGAACCGCAGTTAACTCCTTTATCCCCGCAAAACCCTGTGGAGTGAAGCTCTGGTTTCCACCTTACAGATGGGTAAACTGAGGCCCAGGGGCTTACCAACATCTTCAGGCCCCGCAGCAGGCCAGCAATGGAGGCCAGGGAAGCCGGGCAGCCGGAGGAAGCCTGCAGGTCAGCCCAGTCCCCAGGCCCCTCGCGGGCCCCACAGGACCCGGTGGTGAGCTCACCTCCGGGTGCCCCGCTCCACCCGGCCCGGGTGCGGAGGGGACCAGAGTGGCCTCGCCCAGCCGCAGTGGGTGGCGAGCAGTCACAGCCAGGAGCCAGGGGCCCCTGGAAGCCACGGGTTTAGGTGAGCCGGACAAGCTGTGTGCGTAATCGGCACCGCCCGCGTCAACGCACGGGCGCAGGGCCATGGCGCGGCCACACGCAGGCTGGGCCGGAAATGGACAAGACCCAGAGCCCCCGGGTGAGGGCTTAGCATTACCCGGCGCCTGCAGCCGTCAGTGAGAGCCATCGCGTTGCGGATGGTGCTGAGCCCCTGAGTGATCGAACGAATGAATGATGCCGGTGGGTGCTCACCCCGGAGACCCCCGGGCCCACGGGTCAGCTGGGCCCCGCCGGCAGCGCACCTCGGGCTCCCCAGGCCTGGCCCCTGCTTGGCTGGGCCCAAGTTGCTACAAGAGAACCAGCCGAGTGTGTCCTGCCTGTCTCCCCTCCCCCAGCCCCCAGATCCCTGGAACTTCACAAGGAAGTGAGGGGCTGACACGAAAGGGGGAGGGGGCACAGAGATGGCCCGTGGCTGGGTTTTCACGTGGTCCCTCCGCCCCGAGGACTCTTCCCACAGGACTCGCCCAGGGCACCCCCACAGCAGGAGCTGCCGCTTGGCTGGACTCACAGCCCCCGGGCGCACCCCCACCCCAGCCGGGGCTGCGCCCCTCTGCTCCCCATACGTCGGGCCCGGGGCCGGCTGGCTGGCGCTTCTCTCCCATCAAGGCCCGGGGTCACACTCAGCAGACCCTCAGGCTGAGCAGACTCTGCCCCCGAAACGCCCACTAATGCGGACCAGGCCTGCCGCTGCCCTCCATCCGGGAGCCCGGGGAGTCACAGATGCGATGCATCAGGCGGGGAGCCCGTTCGCAGGCGGCCCACAGGCTGGAACTCTAGACCCCGGAGGGGAGATCTGAGAGGCCTCCCCCGCCACCCCATCACCGCCCCACCAGGCAGGGCCGGGAGCTCCGTGCAACTGAGAAAAATTAACACCAGGGCCTCTCACACACCTGCCATGAGGAGCCACCCACCCCCAAACCCCCTCCTCTGCCAGCCCTGTCCTCCCCGAGATGCAGGGGAGAAGGCGTCTCCCGGGCCGGCCTCAGCCTGTCCTGGGGCAGGGGCGTGAGGCCTCCTCCCTGCCTGGCGCTGCCAGGCCCGAGTCCCTTCCCCGGGACCAGGTCCGTCCTGCTCCGCCACAGCTCGCGGCTGGCTGCTCGCTCCGTCACGGTGCTCCTGGACGGCAGGTGCTCCGAGGGCCCCTTCCAGCCTCCGTGGAACTGAGGAGGCCTCCCCCCACCCCGCCACCCACCCTCCCCTGCCTTCGCCTCGGAACCGAAGGGAGGACTGGCCGTGTCCCCGCGCAGCAGACCCAGCGTCCCTCGGAGCAGCTGCCTCCCTGTCCCCGACCGCCGACTGCCGACCGCCGCAGCGCCGGCCCTTTGCCCGGGACGCTCTGGCTGCGGGTCTTTCCTCTGCCAAGTGCAGGGCAGAGGTCCCTGTCCCCACGCCCCCGAGCAGCCGCCCGGGTCCTACGCCACCTCCCACCGGCCCACGTGGAGGCCACTCCCTGGTGTCCTTCACTCCTGCCTCCCTCCCATGCTTCCGGGACCACCTCCCAGGCAAGCACTGCCCACCGGGACCCACACTAGGACACCCCAGGTCTGAGGCCAACCCTCAAAGCTGCCCAGAGGGACCCCTTCGTCACGCGAGCCTGGCGGGCACCTGCGTTTTAGCTGTGGCCCTGTGACACTTCGCACAGCAGCCGGGGTCTCGTGAGGCTTCTGGAACGGAAAAGAAATGGGTCAGAAAAGAGTTGGGGCCCAGCCGGTGTGGCTCAGTTGGCTGAGCATCGTCCCATGACCCAGGAGGTTGCTGGTTCGATTCCTGGTCAGGTCACATGCCTGGTTGTGGCCTCGATCCCCAGTAGAGGGCGTGCAGGAGGCAGCCGACCGATGTTTCTCGCTCATTGATGTTTCTCTCTCTCTCTCCCTTCCTCTCTCTGAAATCAATACAGACTTCTTTTTAAGAGTTAGGGGCAGCCGAAACCGGTTTGGCTCAGTGGATAGAGCGTTGGCCTGCGGACTGAGGGGTCCCAGGTTCGATTCCGGTCAAGGGCATGTACCTGGGTTGCGGGCACATCCCCAGTGGGAGATGTGCAGGAGGCAGCTGATCGATGTTTCTCTCTCATCGATGTTTCTAACTCTCTATCTCTTTCCCTTCCTCTCTGTAAGAAATCAATAAAATATATTAAAAAAAAAAAAAAAGAGTTAGGGGTGATGGTGAGAATGGAAATGGTGGCAGGACGTGACTGGATGTCCGATTCCAGCATCTCCTCCAGGTGGCGACAAAGGCAATAATGAACCCACCCCAGCAGCAGCAGGACCCCTCCGTGTGGGCAGAGACGACTTCCCGGCCCTGCAAGGTCCAGGACGGACCGCCGGTCCTGGGCTCCGGCTCCTCAGCACCCTGGGACCAGACAGGGCAGGGCCTGCTTCCAGAATCCCCAGGAACCAGCCCTGGAGAAAGGGCACCAGGTGGGACCCAGGTGCCACAGACCTACCTGGGGCCAGAGTCCAGCGTCCAGGCTCCGCTCAGCCGGCCCATGACCCTCCCAGGCCTCGGTCTCCTTGGAGCAGGCCCACGGTGGTCGCCAGGGGTGGGCAGAGAAGGTGACCAGGGCTTGGCGCCAGATGAGGAGGGCTTCCGTCCCAGAAAGCCCAGGGAGGACTGGAAGATCCCGGGGTCCCAGTGGACCTCTGCAGGCGAGGGCAGGCGGGACGAGGTGGATCAGCTCTCCCACCGCTACTGTGCCGAGAACAGAGCCCCCGGGCCACAGGCTACTGCCCTCTGACGTCACTCATCTGCTTCTTCCACCCGGCCTCCCCGCGCCTCTCAGAAGGACCTACTACGCGCTGGGCACGGTGCCCGCACACCAGCCAGGTTAACTCAGCTGGCACCTCCCCGAGCACCTGCCAGGGAGGATTAGGACAGCGCCCTGGGAGCCGGCTTTGTTTGAGGAATTTCCCCAGCGGAGCAGGAGAGGGAAGGGGAAAAGAATGACCAATTATTCGCTGTGTTGTCTCAGATGAAAGGCCCTTTCTGAGGTCCCTCCCGCCTCCCTGGCGGCTGTCAGCAGCAATTTGACGAGGGAGGCTGCTGACCCATTCCTGTTCCTCCCGCCAGAACCCACTTGTGCCTCATCCCAGCCTCGTGCTCAAACCAGGGACACTGGTCGGGAGCGAACACAGGGAGGCCTCCCTGCCTCCATGTTCTGAGCTCGGGAACCAGGGAGTGGGAGCTAAAGGGGCCTCCACCGGGTTCTCCCCACACGAATGTCGGCGCTGAATGGCCAATTGTCACTCAATTCTAATTGGTTCTGGGTCACTTCCTTCGAAATCGCGGCTGCATTCTGTTCATTTTTTCAATTAAATCTTAACAATTCACATCTGACAAAATTCAAAAATCTTGTCAAAAACTGTTCAGATTTGTGTGAGCGGGACTGCTCCGGGCGCGGGCAGGGCTGGCCAGAGAGGCTTCCGGGAGGAGCAAGTGAGGGCTGATTCCCAGGATGGGTTATTCTCTCCAGACTCACCGTCCTGCGCTGCAGAGCACAGAGCACGAGTCTTTCTCATCAACTCACCCCAAAAATTAAAACCCTGACACTTGGGGGGAGACCACAGGCCGGGGCCCGCACGGGGGCTTCTCCGGGTCTGGGAACTCGAGTCTCTTCTCGTTTCGTCTCCTTCGAGAGAGCGGTTTCTTTATCCCCGAGGTAACCCAGGAGGCGCCGATGGAGAAAGAGAGGAGGGCTTTGCAGCGAGCAGACTGGGCTCGGAGCGGCCACGCTGACAAGCTGGCTGGGTGGCATTTCCTGCAGGGACGCCCTCGGAGCCCCGGTTTGCTGTGTGTGCGTGGGGACGGGGTTTGTTACACCTGTGGTCACCTGTGAACAGCGGCGGGAAGAAGCTGCGCTATCCCCAGACGCTGCTGTTGCTGCTGTCACCAGGTTGCAGAATGCTAAGGGCTTAGCCCCAGCCTCTCGTTTGTCAATCAAAACCTGCAGACCAGAGAGCGCGGGTGACTTTCCCAAAGTCACACAGCCCGTTAGTCCTGGAGGCAGGAAGAGAAGGGACCGTTCCCTCGACGCTGCTTTCAGGTGAGGGCCGGCTTCTCGCAGTGCGGGGGCCGCTGGACCCCAGCGGGGCTTCCCCGGAGACCTTGTCAGAAAGGCAGGGTCTCAGCCCGCCCCCGCCCAGTGCGGTGGGCGTGAAATGGTGCTCTCGCCACCCGACCCAGCAATCGGGCGCCCTGGGATTTGCCCAAAGGAGGTGGAAACTCAATCTACTCAGAAGCCTGCACGCGTGTCTTCAGCAGCTTTATCCTCCGCCGTCAGGACTTGGGAGCAGCTAAGCTGTCCCTCGGGGGGGCGGCTGCATGAGAAACTGTGGTCCGTCCAGACCAGGCGCCTCACTCGGCTCCAAAACGAAATGAGCGCCCGGCCGGCCTGGCTCAGGGGTTGAGCGTCAACCTATGAACCAGGAGGTCGAGGTTCAATTCCCGATCAGGGCACAGGCCCTGGTTGCGGGCTCCATCCCCAGTAGCGGGTGTGCAAGAGGCAGCCGGTCCATGGTTCTCTCATTCTTGATGTTTCTCTCTCTCTCTCTCTCTCTCTCTCTCTCTCTCTCTCCCTCTCCCTTCCTCTCTGAAATCAATAAAAACATTTTTTAATAATAAAAATAAAAAGCCATGAGAAGATGTGGCAGAACCGTAATGCATGTGACGAAGTGGCAGAAGCTGACCCAAGAAGGCCACACACTGTGATTGCAGCCACAGGACACCCTGGAGAAGACGGCGCTATGGAGACAGAGGCAGGAGGCGGTCGCCAGGCTGGGGCGGGGGGCGGGGGGAGGGGGCACGGGGAGCACGGAGGGCTCTCGGGCAGAGAACCTGCTCACTGTGCCCGGTGAGGGTGGACACAGGCCACATGCATTTGTCCAAACCCAGAGAACACACAGCCCAGGAGCCACCCTGTGGACGTCAGTCAATGACAATGGATCCACATTAGCTCATCCATGTAAGGACTGTATCGCACCAACCTGTCATCCAAGGCAGGAGCCCCTGGGAATGCTCTGTGCTTCTGCTCAGCCGCCTGTACCCCTGAAACGGCTCTGAAAGCGAGCGCTGTGAGTGACATTTTCACAAATTCCTCAGCATTAGCTGCTCCAGAGCCGCCGCCAGGAGGCCGGACCGGGTGAGGCCCCGAGTGCACCCCCCTGCGCCAGCCCCGCTCTGCTCTGCTCTGCGCCAGCTTTGCCCTGTGAGCCCACACAGCTCAGGGAGACACAGGAGGCAACTGGCCCTGCCTGGGCGGGGGGAGGGGGAAGGGACAGGAAGCGGGGGCCCTTAGGAGGAGGGCGAGGCCAGTGGCACTGGCCACGGGGCTCTCTGGATGGGGACAAGGGAGCATGAAGTGATGAGGCCCCGGAGGCAAGCAGGGGCAGAGCTGGAAGGCTTCCTGGAGGAAGAGGCTCACTTCCTTAAGGGCCAGTCCCAGGAGCTGACCATACCCCCACCTCAAGTATAGCTCACCTGTACCTCCTCCTGCCTCTCCATCCCCCACCAGGCTCAGGACACGCCCTCCCACCCAGGCACCCCATCCTTTCCAAGCCCCTTGTCACAGCACCCACCCGGACTGCTGTGCAGACCCGCCATGGCTTCCCATTGCCCTCAGGAGAGCAATGCCTGGCCCCGCCCCCACCCCACCTTCACCCCGCCTTCACCCCCTTCCCCCCAGGACCCGGCAGGTGCGCAGGGCCAGGTGGAGGTGCGGGACCTTCCAGGTGGGCGGAACGACGGGCACATTCCAGCGAAAGGGCCGGGGCTGGTCAGCAGCTTTTGGGACATGGACCCTCTCGTCCCTGCACAGAGGCCGGGTGGGCAGGTGGTGCCCGCCCGCAGAGGGACCCAGGTGCGAGGAGGCCCTGCCTGACCAGGGACTTCCCGGAGAGGGGCCTCGCCCCCAGAGCTGCGCCCACTGTGCGGCGAGGGATCTTGGAGGGGATGGACTCCCAGGACCTGGCTGAGGGACCTCAGGCCACTTGGGGCTACGACCTTCGCCTGCCAGCTTCCTCCGTCCTGGTGATGATGGGGGGACACAGGGAAGGGCGGCGCACAGCTGCGGAGAGCCGGGCTGCCCTGGGGAGAGGAGGCAGCCGGAGTACTTGGCCTTGACCCCAGGAGCTGAAGGCCACCGGCAGTGGCGGCAGCACTCCGCTAATTCATTATTGAGCACCCCAGCCGCCAGCAGGCAATTAGCAGGGGGCCTCCATCCCGACGGCTAATTGCACTAACTCATGGGATCGCCACGCCATGGCCTCCCAGCCCTTGCCCCGGTCAGGGATGGCTTCACGCCTGGGAGCCTGGCCTCCGCCCCCCTCTCCCGGGTTCTCTGGAGCGTCTCTTCTTGGAGGCCACAGTGTGGGGAAGCCTTGGTCAGCCCCCACCCCTGGCCGGACTTCAGCCCCGCCCTGACACCTGGTCCTTCAGCCACATCTCTGTGAGACTTTGGGGGGGTGGGGTGGGGGCGTGGTCACAGAGGACAGAATCCGGCAGCCAGTCAGGAGCTGTGGTGCTGTGGGTGGGTGGTGCAGCCTCAGGACACTTGCATGGTCATGGGGAAGGTTGGCTTAGGGGACAGATGCGATGCACAGACCCAGGTGAGGAGCTCAGTAAACTGTGCAGGTGCCATCACAACAATGACAATAATGGTGATGGTGATGGTGATGATGGTGGTGATGGTGATGATGGTGGTGATGGTGATGGTGGTGGTGATGGTGATGATGGTGGTGGTGGTGATGGTGGTGGTGATGGTGGTAATGATGATGATGATGATGGTGGTGATAATGGAGATGATGGTGATGGTGGTGATGGTGATGGTGATGATGGTGGTGATGGTGATGGTGGTGGTGATGGTGGTGATAATGGTGATGGTGATGATGATGGTGGTGATGGTGATGATGGTGATGGTGGTGATGATGGTGGTGATGGTGATGATGGTGATGATGGTGATGGTGGTGATGGTGATGATGGTGATGATGGTGATGATGGTGGTGATGGTGGTGATGGTGATGATGGTGGTGATGGTGGTGATGGTGATGATGGTGGTGATGGTGGTGATGGTGATGATGGTGATGATGGTGGTGATGGTGGTGATGGTGATGGTGGTGATGGTTGTGATGGTGATGATGGTGGTGATGGTGGTGATGGTGATGGTGATGATGGTGATGGTGGTGATGGTGGTGATGGTGGTGATGGTGGTGATGGTGACGGTGATGATGGTGATGATGGTGGTGATGGTGGTGATGGTGGTGATGGTGATGATGGTGGTGATGCTCTCTCACCCCCTTGTAAAGGCCACAGTGTGGAGCTCCCATTGTGGAGTGGTTACAGCCCGGGCTCTGGACCCAGCTGCTGGGTGCAAATCCTACTCTGTCCTGTCCCCTGCCCACCTGAACTGCAGGGCTTGGAGGGACAGTCTTCTATGTGCCTGCTGGGGACACCAGTCCTGTCTACATGGGGTGTCAGCTGTCCTGTGGCTCCACTGACCCACCACAGCAGCTCAAAACCAGGCCCTGGCTCACAGAGGGGTTCTGTGACCCTGGGAGCTTGTCGCATGTGGGCTCCCACCGAGATGGATGCAGTATATTTGGGGGGGAGCCTGGGGTCTCCCCTGGGCCGCACTAACCCCCGATCAGGGAGTGTGGCCTGCGATACCATGTGTCCTAAGCAGGCCTGTCCTTCTCCCCTCCTACACCCGCCCACACTGGGCCCCGGACAGGGCAGAGCCCCCTCTGGGCCCTGAGGTCCCCTTTCACGTGCTGGAATCCCTTCCCTGCTCCTTATCTTATTCTTTCAGGTTATTCCTTCAGACTCAGTTCGTATGTCACCTCCTACAGGCAGTCTTCCTTGATCTTCTGATTGGAAATGCCTGACCCTTTCTCCGAGCTCCCACATCTCATCGCTTTAGCTCTTCCTCTGGCCCACGTTTTGTCAGTGGGCACTGCCAGGCGTCTGGGTGAGCAGGGTGCGGCTGGGGTCATGTGCAGAGGGCCGGTGGGGGGGGGGCAGGCAGATATGGCTGGTGGGACCCAGGAGCTGAGTTTTACATCTAAAAACCGACACTCCTCTCAGGAACTGGACATTGACATGTTATTAGCGTGTTTGGAGGAACATCCCCAACTCTGGGGGTCCCAGGGCCTTGGTTTGTCCATCCCGCCGACCCTGTCGACCCCTCTCCAGGTGGCACAGACAGGAAACTCCTCTGAGGTCCTTGAAGACAGACAGGGTCATTGTAGGAAGCGGGGCGTGAGGAGGGCACCCCTCGCTCCCCAGCCCAGAGAGGCGGCGGCGGCGTCCCTCCTGGCTCTTGGTCTGCGGGCGAGGGGAGTGACAGGCAATCACTACATTCTCTTCAGTGACAGGCCTTGCGTGAAGCCAACTGAGTGGCAATTTGTAATAAAAATCACCATCAGCATCAGCATCACCACCAACTGCTTGGCTGGGATGGGCTTGCCCAGCAGGGCAGGCGTCCAAGCAACACGGCTCCAGGGCAGGGCGCCACTGGCCGGAGCCTCCTGAGACCAGGCCCTGCACCCGGGCCTTTGACAGAGCCTCTGCGACAACACTGGCGGCCCTTTCTCCAGCACCTACTACGCCCCACGGGGTGGAGAGGCGCTCACACAGGGCCATCTCCTGCCTCCTCCAGCCCCCAGTGCAGCAAGGGCAGCTCAGAGAGGCCAGGGGCCTGGCCCAGAGCCACACAGCCAGAGAGCAGGGGCGCCAGGCCTCCAGGGGTCTGTCTGATGGAAGCCACGCCCCTGCCCTGTCCGCCCCACCTCCCAGGATGCTGGGGGGGGGGGGGAGAGGACGGGGGGGGGGGGGGGCGGGGGGGGGGAGCGGGCAGCAGCCAATCAATGATTCTCTCTCATCATTGATGTTTCTCTGGACCGCTGTCCCTTCCTCTCTGAAATCAATAAAAATATATATTAACAATAAAATAAAGCCTTGACCAGTTTGGCTCAGTGGATAGAGCGTCGGCCTGCGGACTGAAGGGTCCCAGGTTCGATTCTGGTCAAGGGCATGTGCCTTGGTTGCAGGCACATCCCCAGTGGGAGGTGTGCAGGAGGCAGCTGATCGATGTTTCTCGCTCATCGATGTTTCTGACCCTCTGTCCCTCTCCCTTCCTCTCTGTAAAAAATCAATAAAATATATTTTAATAAAATAAAAGTCCTGGTCTTGTTGCTGAGCTGTGGCTGCAGCTCAAAGCCTCCTCTGCACGGCGCCTTCTGGTTGCCTCCCAGTACCCACTCCCCTCCCTGCATTAGTAATTGCACCCTCTGGACGATAGGGGTGGTCAGAGAGAGGAAGGCAGGCATCAGGGAAAGGGCCCCTTGGGCACCCCTAAAAGCTGGGAGGACACCCCTCTGCTCCTCGCGCTTCCTTTCCTCCTGCCTGGGACAAAGGCATGAGGGCTGGAGCTCCCGCAGCCGTCCCGGGGCCTGGAGGGTAGGGCCATGTGTTAGGGTGGCAGAAAGAGGCAGAGGGGCCCTGGGTGGCCGTGCCTTTGTGGGTGGCACACCTACCGGCTGTGTGAGCTGCTGTGGTCAGTTGGTAGCTGGCCAGTTTCCTAAATGGAAACCAAGTTCCAGGGCTTACACCAGACAGGAGGTTTTCTCTCCCGAGTAAAATCCGGCCAGGGGCCTGGCAGCTCTGCTTGGGGCCAATGCACCCAGATGAGCCAGGTGTAAGCTGTGAGCCAGCCTCCCGGCCCCGCCCCTACACTGCCACCACCTGGACACTGCGGGAGAGACAGCCCTGCCCCCAGCTGCCCTCTCCCCGCACTGGCCCAGCCTCTGTGGGTCCTGGGCACTGGAGGTGATGGACACTCCCCTGCCCTCTGAGCGCTCACCGTTGGGCGGGGAAGGGACCAGAGGTTGGGGGACAGGGTGGCTGCCCTCACACAGTGAGTCAGGCCATAGCTGCCCTGCGGTGTGACGGCTGCTCCCCGCTCCCCACTCCCCACAGCTGGTACCCCAAACGGGGCCTGCACCTGGGAAGCCCAGTGGTTTGAAGAGCCGGAGGCTCACAGACGCTGCTCCGTTCACCTACAGGTTACACAATGCCAGCTTTTTCTGTGGAGAGAGGATGTGAAATTCATATGGAGGCCTGATTCCTGAGATGTGAATGTCGGGCACCAACTGGCCATTGTCAGGCTCCGGCCCAGGTGCTGCTGCGAAGGAGGTTTTTAGGCAAGATCAACGTGGGCTTGGAGTAAGCCCTCCGCTGTGTGGTGGGCCTCACCCAAGCAGGTGAAGGCCTGAAGGGCAAAGACCGGAGTTCCACCGGGTGGGAGGGACCCTCCTGAAACCCACTGGAAACCGGCCTGCGCTCCAGCAGCAGCCTGTCCTGCAGGCCTCAGGCTCGCTGCCCCATGAAACAGCCACCTCTCTCTCTCAATCTCTCTTTCTCCTCTTCCCTCTCTTCTCCTATCTCTCTCTCTCTCTCTAACCCTCTCTCTCCCCCTACCTCAATACTTAAGACAAATATGTATTACTTCTCCAAACAAGATTTTTTTAATGAAATATAAGGTAACAAAAATCATTCCGACATGACCCCGGACCTTCAAACTCTTTGTAGACATGATAAGAAATAAATCTATAACTACAGGGTGTAAAGCAATTTCAGCGAACGCACCAGCCCTGACAGGTGCGGAGCCTGGCTCCCCTCCTCCCCACCCCGTCCCCCCCCCAGCCCCCAGCTTTATCAGGGCTGAGTCACTGGCCCCAGCGCCCACCCCATGGGCCTCCCGACTGCGCTTGAGCTCTGCCCTCAGGGGGCACCGCCGTCTCCTGTGGGCATGGGGACCTGGGAGCCAATGTCAGCTTTGCTCCCAGATTTGGACTCAGTCCCCACTGAGTGGGGGTGCCCCCCATCGCATGGAGGCTGTGGGGGTCCCCCCACCACCTCGCTCCCCATTCACTCACCACGATGGACCACGGGCCCCATCGCGCCCCCAGGAGCCCCAGGCCCGCCAGGCAGACAAGGAACTGCAGAGCCTCAAGGATGGGAGGAGTGGTGGGGAGGGTGGGGAGGGGTCACCTGGTGGAGCCCAGAGGCGGGCGGGTTCGGTGGGGGTGCCAGGGCGGCTCGCTGCCCAGTGAACCCCACTTAAAGAATTCTGACGGACACGAACGTGTGCGTGTGCGTTGCCTGCACCCTCACTGACCCCGGCTCAGGGAGGCTGGTCAGGGCTTCGCTCTGGGCACCCTCGGTGCAGCCAGGCCCCCATTCCTGCAACGCCTGGGAAATTCCGAGTCCGCACCCGGCAAACCCACGCAGGGGGCACCGAGTGGAAGGTGTCCCAGGGGCACAGGCGCTCAGAGCCTCAGGGAGGGAGGGACCCACAGAAGGACGCAGCCGGGAGCTGACTGGCCTGGCGGCTGAGAAAGCCTCGGATGTGGCCTCGGAGAGGGGGGTCCAGAGAGCAGGAAGCCAGCCCACCTGCACCCCCCCAGCCCCCCCCCCCCAAGAGACTCACAGGCTGGAAGGGGGGTTGGGGAGAAGCAAATGGCAGGTACAGAGAAAAGGAGGAAAACTAGTGTTCGAGGGACCAGTGACCCGCCTGGTGCCCAGTCAGAGGGGGCCCTCTGAGGAGGGGAGGGGAGGGGAGGGGAGGGGAGGGGAGGGGAGGGGAGGGGAGGGGAGGGGAGGGGAGGGGAGGGGAGGGGAGGGGAGGGGAAAGGCGGGGAGGGGCTGGGAGGGGCGGGGGAGGGGAAGGGAGGGGAGGGGAGGGGAGGAGAGAGCTGTGCGTGCCTGAGGCAGTGACTGTCTGTAGCAACCTCCCATCTTACATCCGGGCCACGGCACTCGGGACTGGGGACTGTTCTTTTAAAAATGAAATCCAGCAGCAGCAGCAGCAGCAGCAGCAGCAGGAGCTCCTGGAAGGAGGGCGGGCCCGCGAGGCCGGGCGGGCGGGGCTGTGTCTCCTGCGGACACGGAGGGTTTAGAATCGCGCGCGGATAGATGACGGTGATGTTCGAGGGGCGGGAAGAAGGGGGTGCGGGGGCCTCTGGCCTCGGTCTCCTGGCCGTGTGCGCGGGTGTCTCCATCCCTTAGAGGAGGAGCGGGGCGTGGTTTGTCCCAACGCAGCGAACTGTGCGCTCAGCGCGGTGCTCTCCGCGCGGACCTGCCCGGCGTCGGGAGGGAGCGTCCCCGCGGCCCGGCTGCTGGGAGGGTGCGCGGCCGGGCAGGTCCGGCACTAACCAACCAACTAGCCAACTAGCCAACTAACCAACTAAACAAACAAATAAACAAATGAACAAACAAGGAGAAAACCCCAACAACCTTGTGTTCGTGCCGGGATTTCCGACTTTTCTACAACAAAAGGGACAGGAAGCGAGTAGCGCTTGTTTCCCGGTGAAATCAGGGGCCTCGCGGGCGGGCGCCGGGGCAGGTCCCGCCATGGAAGGCGGCCCCGGGCCGGACTCCCCCGGGCGGCGGCCGAGGAGGTGGCGCTGGGCCGGGCCGGGGCTGAGGCGGCGGGTGCCTCCCCTTCCTCTCGGCCCGCGTCCCGGGCCTGCGAGCGGCCGGCTGCTCCGGTGACGGGCGCCCTGGAGCCGGTCCCTGGCCGCGCCTCCCGCGGGTGGAGCGGGCAGCGGGGCGCCGGGAGCCCCTCCGAGAGGTGGGACCTGCCGCTCCTGGTCGGTCGGTCGGTCGGCGCTCGGTCCTGCCGGGTCCGATGGGGGTGGCGGGGGTGGCGGGGGAGAGACTGGTCGGTCTCCTGGCTCAGCTCCAAGTTCTGCATTTTATGCGCCGGGAGCCCAGGTGCCCGCGCAGCCCCTCCCCGGCCCCGGCCCCGGCCCGGCCCGGCCCGCACCCCGCGGCGGGATCGCGGCTCGGTGGCGGCCACGCGGTCCGAGCGGCGCCCGCCCGGTGGCCGGAGCCGCGTCTCGGGGGGCAGCGGGTCCTGGGCGCGGGGCTGCGGGCGCGCCGGGAGGGGCCGCGTGGCCGGGGGAGGCGGCGGCGGAGGCGGGTGAGGACCGAGGGTCGGCTTTTAGCGAAAAAGAAGTTGAATCATCAGCGAAACCATTAGGGCTAATGCGCTGTACACAGGAGGCGGGATCAATGCCGGGCCTCGCGGGTGCGGCGGGCGGAGGCGGGGGCCGCGGGGCCCGCGCGCCCCTCCCGCCCATCTGGGGGAAATGGATTTTCGCGATTTCAGAAACAAACTCAAACCAAAGGGAGCGAGGCCCGGATGTGCTGACGCTGCGGCTCGGCGCGGAGCTGCAGCCCCGAGACTGGCTCCGGGAAGGGGGCGCGGACGGGGGTGGGGGGCGTGGGTGGAGAAGAGGGAACTTGGCCCAAGGGACCCGGTCACGCGCGGGCTCTGCGCTCCCGGGCGGGTGGGCCGGGCCCCGCGTCCCAGGCCCCCAGTCAAGCCGCGTGAACCCGGTGGAGGCCCGGCCTGTGCGGGACGCAGGGACACCGCCTACCTGGCCAGCGGGGACCAAGCCCCCCCCCCCCCCCCCGCTGGGAGCGGTGGCACCATCACACACGTCCCTGCCTCCTGAAGGACAGTGAGCCCCAGGCTCGGGTCCTGGGGCCCGATCCTGAGTGTCCCTCTGCCAGGCCCTGGGGGAACCAGCCTTTCAGAGGAGAGTGTCCGTGGGGTGGGCGTCCTCACAGCCCCGCTCTCCCTCCGCCGCCGCCCTCTCTCCTCCCTCCAACACGCTGGGGGCCATGGCCCCTCCGTTTCTGGGCACTTCCTGTGGGGTGGGGCGTGCCCTTTGCGGGGTTCAGGAGCAGAGGGAAGAAGAGGGAGCTGACTGGCTCAGCCTTTCTCGGGCCTCATTGGGTTTGTCTGTGAAATGGGTGCGGGCGCTGAGATGGGCTGGAGCGGGGGCGCTGGGAGGTGGCTCAGGAGCAGTCGCCACCACCTCCAGGAGAGGAATATTGTTAAAGGGACCCTGTCCATCACGCATCAGCACGTCAGCATCGTTCTGTCCACCCGGTCTCTGGTCCCGGCCCGGCTGCCTCCCAGAACTGGGCCCACACAGGGCTCTGCCGGCCTGAGCCTCCCCTAGGACCCACTGAGGCCGAGGTGGGGTCCAGGCACCCAAAGGGCCTTAGAAAACTCCAGGGAAGGCACTTCACAGCTCAGGGCCTCTGAGGCAAAGTCTGGGGCACAGAAGGACAGCCTCTGAGACACCCCCACCTTGGGGGACTCGAGGGAAGAGGGAGAGGGGGTTTGAGGAAGGGGAGGGGCGGGCCCTCACCCACCCATCTCCCCTGCCCCAGCCTGCGTGTGGGCTTGGGGCTGAGCGCGGCCCCTTTGGAGACCCAGCTCTGCCTTCCCCGAAGGCAGCGTTTGCAATCAGAGGCCCTCAATCCTCTTTCATGAAACGGGGCCTCATCCACCAGGTGACTGAGGGGCGTGAGACAATAACGCCGAGTCACCCCCAGCTCAGAGGGAGCCCCATGGACCTGCAAGGGCTGGGCCATGCACCTCTCCCCATGGCCGGCTCTGGGCCAGCGACTGCGCCCACCTCTGGACACACTGCCAGCTGTGTGGCCAGTTGCCTGTGGTGGGAATGGGGGCACAGGCGTGTGGACACCCCGTCTCCGCTGGGGATGTGGCAAGGGGTGGAGGGGAGATGGGGATCTTGGACTTCCTGGTGGAGGGGGGGGCCGGAGACAGAGGGTGCTGAAGGTGCCCGCAGGTCAAGGGTGCAGCTGTGAGCACGGAGGGCTCTGGCGCAGTGTGCGCTGTCCTTGGGGCTAGGGTTTGGGCACCTCAAGCGGCAAGGCCGCTGTGCTGGCTGAGCCCAGTGGGGCAGCGGCGTGATGCTGCCCCCTGTCCACCTGCAACAGACGGGCCGGGCACCGGCCAACGCGCGGGGCTGTGGCTGAGCATCTGGGCAGTGCGGGCTGTGCGAGGATCTGAGAGGGACGCAGGCGGCTGCGGGCCCAGGTGCGGCCTGTCATGAGGTCGCGCAGCCTTCACCCAGGCTCCCTCCCACTGCTGGGCCAGCTGAGTCTCCCGAAGCCACGCAGCTGAACGCCGAGCGCCTCTTCCGGGCAAGTCCCGCCCGAGGACCGGAGGGCGCAGAGCCCGGTGGAGCTGCCCCTGCCAAGGCCAAGGCGCGAGGCCGGGTCTCTCTCCACCTTCGCGCCTCCAGCCTCACGTCTCTCTAGCTCTCGGGTTTCGTGCCGCCGCCTCCCAGAAGCCTTCCGGGACCCCGCGGGCTGAGGCACCTCCCTTCGTCCTCCTCCTGCCCGCACCCCGCCCCTAGATTGCGCTCTGAGCTCTTCTGGAGCTGGTGGCGCGGATCCTGCGCGTGGAGCCGGAGGGGAAAGGGACGGGCGGGGGAGAGGGAGCGGGAAGCGGCGAGGTGAGAGCCGAGGGGCGGGGCCCCAAGGCCCAGCTAGACTCCCGGACGCCTAAGAGACACCAGGTGAGCCCGGCGGGGGCGGGGAGGGGGCCGGGCGCCAGCGGGAATGGTGGGGACGGGGCCGGAAGGGCTGGGGGGAGGGGGCGGGGCCCCCCGGGGCCCGCGGGCGGGGAGGATGGAGGCCGGGAGGGGAAGGGGTCGCGCCCGCGGGGCCGGGAGGGGCGGGGCTGGCGCCACTGCCAGGTTCTCTCCTTCGGTCCCGGGCTGCCCCGCGGGCCCGGGCGCCGTTCCCGCTTCTACCTCCGGGACCTCAGGCCCGAGAGGGGGCAAGCCCGGTTCCAGGGCCCACGGGGCCGGCGCGGGCTTCGGACGCGGGGCAGCGACGCCAACCCCCCCGAAGCCCGACCCGAGCGACGCAGGCGCCCCCGGGGCGCGCGCTGCTAGCGGCCTGGATCGGGGAGACGCTCGGCAAAGAAATCAAACCTTTGGGGGCGCGGGGCTCACCTGGGCGGGTCCTGGAGAGGAACATGCGGGGACGGCCCGCGGCAGATGCCGGCGGAGAGCGGAGAGGAGGCGGGCGGAGACCAACGAGCGGACTCTGAGTGAGGAGGCAGCGCTCAGTCCCGGGGCGTCGCGGGGTCGTGCGGGTTGGCGCTTCCCCCGGGCTCCTTTCCAGGGGGCTAGGGAGACCCGCGATTCCATGCTGGGCGCCCCCACCCCCACCGCCGGGCCTAACACCCCCAGATTCCGGGAGCTCACCCCCTTCCAGGGGACAGGGCGCAGCCTTCGCACGGGTCGGTCCCTCGGACGGATCCCTCCCTGGCCTGTCCTCCGGGGTCTCCGGCCCAGCAGCGCGTGGCCACCCAGCCCAACTTCCGGGGACGCCGAGAGCGTCCGGGGCGCATCGTGAAACCAAAGACACCAACACAGGACTGGGGAGGCCGCCGCCGGGCTCGGCCTCCGGAACGCACAGCGGGTCAGACGGCCGCACCCGCAGCTGCACCTCGAGGTCCGCGTTGGCTACTCCAGTGCTGGGCCCGGGGTTGGGGGGGCGCCCCAGGCGGGTGGAGGCCGGGGAAGCTTCGTGGGTAAAGAGGCGGCTTGAGGCCGGGACGCGTCTGCAGAGACCGAATGGCGCGGTTTGCTGTGCCGGATCCGAGTGAGCGGGCGGTGGGGGAGCCCGCGGGCGAGAGCGGGCCCAGGCAGACCCCGGTGGGATGAACAGCCTTCCGCCAGCGGGACCGCGGCCGCCAGGAGCACCGGGGTTTCTCCTGCTTTTAAACGCGTTTTTATTCTGAAGTTTCCTAACGTCAGCGAAGTGGAGGGAGCCTTGAAATGAAGCCGACCCCCCCCCCCCCCAACCAGCTGCGACTCCTGGCCAGCCGGTCCACCCTTCTCTTTATTAGCACTTAGTTCATCTGTTTATTTTTGTTAAGATATTTTCAAGCAAATGCAGGCATCACATCATGTCATCAGTAAATACATGTGTCTTTAACTGATACGAACTTTTAAAAATTAACAATACAAAAAAATATAAAATTACCAATACAGCTGAAAATTCACCTCTGGGTAAGCACCGCCGTCTCCGCAGCAGCCGGCTGGTCCAGGGGGAAATGCAGGCGGTTGCTTCTGTTCTGACTGACCGCAGGGATGCAGGGGATCACGCTGTGACTTAAACCCACGGAACTGAGCCAGTGGCTCCCGAGCCCTGAGGGCGGAGCAGGCGGGCGGCTCTGCTGCTGGGTCTCCAAGCGGCTGAGGCCGCAGGGCTCTCGGGTTCCTCTTGGCACCTTTGTCCCTTGAGTCTGAGTCCGGTCCAGACGGAGGCCTCAGAGCCTGAGGACTGGGTGCCCCTCTTCCACCCCCCTTGTCTGGGGCGGGCAGTGGGGCTGTGCAGAGCCGCCTGGGGAGGGCCTGGGCCCCGCTCCCCTCCAGAGGCAGGTGCCAGAGGGGAGGGTGGCCCAGGGAGTCATCCAGGCGATTCCAGCCGCAGGGAAGGCGCCTGGGCACTAACTTGCACGGAGGGGCCCCCAGCACAGGTCCGGCTCTGGGGAGGGGGTGTCTGACCTCCGCAGCACCAGGTGGAGGAAGGGGGTGGCCCAGTGACTTCACAGGGTCCCTGCTCCACAGTCTCTGCTCCTCTCCAAGCCTCAGTTTCCCTTTCCGGGAATTGCCAGATGGGCCTGGACGGTGTGGTTCAGCGGTTGAGCATTGTGGACCCAGGAATCAAGAGGTCGCAGGTTCGATTCCGGTTCAGGGCACATGCCCACATGCCCGGGTTGCTGGCTGGATCCCCAGTAGGGGCCCTGCAGAGGCATCTGACGGATGATGTTCCTCTCTCATCTCTCAAGGGTGTTTCTATCTCTCTATCCCTCTCCCTTCCTCTCTCTCTAAAAATCAATAAAAACATGTTTTTAATTTAAAAAAAAAAAAGAAAGAATTGCCAGATGGGACCAGAGGCCACGAAGGATGCTTGGGAGAGAGACCTGCAGACACAAGAAAAAGAGCGGCCCTTGTGCCGCTCCTGCCTCCCTCTTGGTGCCCACCTGTCCCCTGCAGCTCCAGGCCCTTTGTCTCAGTCCGCCTGGGGCAGCTCAGAGCCCGGGCTTTAGGAAAACCCCTCTCCAGGCCCGAGTGCGGGCAGGGGGGCACCTGTGCCTGTGAGAGGGGCCTGCAACGCTCAGTGTGCCCGGCTCAGTCCGCGGGAGGCCCTGGGGGCAGCAGTCCGGGCCAGGGCTCTGAGGGGCAGGAGCCTGGCTGCGGTTTGTTGTCATATTGTGGCTCCATTTCCCCTTGACCCAGGAAGGGCCCAGCCCTCGTCCCCCTTTAGTGGCCCTTCCCAGACTCACCTGCGCAGATGGGGGAGCGGATTCTCCACCTTCTCCGGGGGGCGCTAGTGAGGGCTTGGTGGTCCTCCCCAAGCAGGGCCCGGAGTGCCGGAGGCGCTAGGTCACTCCCGACAGAGTCCCACACCCGGCAGGTAATCCCTAGACTCGGGGGCAGGGATGTCCCAGCACTTACAGGTGAGACCCCCCATCCTCAGCCTGGAGAAGAGAAGGGGCCGGCTCCAGGCTCAAGGTCACTGGTGAGGACGGCTGGGGCTGGGCCAAGGCGGGTCTGCCCTGGGCATCCAAAGCCGGTCAGATCCTCCTGGGCCAAGGAGTCTGACCCGACACCCTGGGCAGCTCTTGGTGGCCGAGTCCGGCCTCTCGGAGGGGTGCGTGGGGGGCGGTGTGGAGGGGAGGGCAGGTGAGGTGGAGGCAGACCTAAGCCATCCATCTTCGGCCAGGAGCGGAGCCAGCACGCCCAGGTTAGCGGGAGATGGATGGCGCTGGGGCTTGAGGCGCTGCAGTCCCAGCCTGGCCCCGCTGTAACCACCGCTGCTCCCTGCTGGTGCTGCCCCTGGTGCCACCACCAGGATGCTGGTAGCGCCGGCTTCCGGAGCCCGGCTTTCTGTGCTTCCCCGTGGGGCTCCCAGCTCAGAGACAGCGCAGGCCCTCTGAGAGGGGTGCAGCTGCCTCCACCGCTGCTCCCTCCATCCACCTCAGCCCCGCCAGCCCCGCCGGCAGGGCAAGGGTGTTAGGTGCTGGCCCCCAAACATTCCCGGATTCATGGAAAAGACCTGGCCCTTCTCTCCCCTTCCCTCCTCCCGCTTCCCTCGGACACAAGCCGCCGGCTCCTCTGCTGCTGGGGGGAGTGGAACTTCTGACTCTGCGCCCACAGACTCCGCACCCTGCCGCGAGGCTCCTGGGCCTGAGGCTCGCCTGCCCGAAGCTCTGGTTGGTGCGCACCCATCGGCCCCTGAGGGAGACATGCCTGGGGACCGGGCACCGCCCTCCGCTCAGCACGCACTGCAGCCGCCATGTCCCCTCAGGGCCACCGGGCTGTGGGCCTGGTGTGCAGAGAGGGTGGGCGCTGCAGGCAGGACCAGCCCTGGCCCCCAGGCCTCCATGGGAGGACGGGAGCTGCAGGAGGCTGTCCTCAGGAGGACTGACATTGCATGAGGCCACCACCAATGCGACAGCGCGAGGGCCCCAGGGGAGCTGGAGCCAGGGTGTGGAGGCCCAGCGTGGCCTGGGGAGCGGCGACGGAGGGTGGGTGGGTGCGGCCCTCAGAGCGGCCATGCGGAGCCCCTGGCACCTCACTGACTAGGCGCGCAGGCCCTTAAACTTAGCATAACTAGCAGCAAACCTGCTCTGTTAAACCAGATCCTACGTCCCTTCTAGACTAAGTCAAGCGGAGTCTCAGCAGCTGCTAAAGTCGGGGGTGTGCCTCCCGCCCAGGAGCGCGAATCTGAGCCTGGCAGGGCCACCGGGAGGCTGACGGGGAGCTGGCAGGTCTGCCTCACCCATGGGTGGGGCTGGTTTGGAGGGTGGGCCCCTTCAGTTCCTTAAGATGCTCCCCCTGTCCTGCATCAGGCATGAGGAGCAGGGAGCCCGGGATCTCAGGTGGGGATCTTGGGCCCGGAGGTGCCAGGACAGCCTGGGTCACCACGGAGGCCCCACCACGGAGGCCCCAGGCTGACAGAGAGGGGTGGCCACAGGGATCCCGGTGTTTGAAACGCTTTCTTCCAGAGCCCACAACGGCCCTGAGCAGGGGCTGTGCCCACCGACTGTCCGAGGCCCCCAGGCGGCCAGAGACTGCAGGCGGCCCAGAGGTGAAGCCAGGCGGGGCTCAGCGTTCCTCGAAGCCCTTCCTGGGAGGCCAGGGTTTTTTGGCAAAAAGAAAAACCCCATCTGGTTGGAGAGGCTCTTAACTCCAGGCCCGATGGGACAGTGGGCATGGCTGCCGCACGGAGCAGCCCACGGGCTCTGCCTAACCTGCCGGAGGGCTGCTGGTTTCCGTGGAGACACAGAGCTTGGCATAGGGACCCACCTGTGGCCCTCTCCCTCCCAGCTCCCTCCCCGGCCCACTTCCTCTGGGGTCGCTGGGCCTCCCCGTTGGGGGGAAGGGGCGGTGGTAGCACAGCCCCCAGACCTCAGACTTCGGCCCACCTGCCACCAGCGGGGCTCTGCGCGGCCCAGGTCCGCTGGAAAGTGCTGGGGAGGGAGAAAGGGCGCCTACGGGCTGCCAGAGGGGCGGCCCCACCCAGTGACCACAAGGCAGCCGAACCGTCCAGAAAACGTCCCTTTTATTCCATACGCAAATAAGTAGATTCGTTTAAAAAAAAAAAGTCTTGGCCACCGGAGCCGCAGCCCCGGAGGGGAGGCCCCGCCTGGCCCTGCGCTCCGAGTGGAGAGCTGAGGCCGCCTGTCCGGTCGTCACCTTCCCCTGCGCCCGCCTCTCCCCCGGGGCCTCTCTCGGCGGCCCAGGTCCAGGCCCGAGGCTGGTCACAGTCCTGGGTGGCCCGGTCCGGTCCCCTCGCGGTGCGTGCGCTGGGGGTGCAGCTCCTGCTGCAGCGGCGCGGGCTGTGTTGGCTGCGCGGTGCCGGCTCCGCCGCGACGGCTGAATGGCTTCCAGGCTGAGGCCGCTTCCCCGCGGGAGGACTCCAGCCTCGCAGCTCCGCGGAGCCGGGTCCCTGTTATATTCTGGGGGCAAAGCCCCGCCCAAGCTGGCGCTCCCGGCGCCCCGAGGGGCTGCAGGCGCACACCAGCCCTCCTGGGGGGCCTCGCGCCCCCTGAGCCTGGTGCCACCCCATGGAGCGTCCCCAGAGCTCCCAGCGGCCGCGGGGAGTGGGCCCGGCGGAGGGGCTCACACCAGGCCGGGCATCTGCGCCCGCAGGAAGGGCACGGAGGCGGCGGCGGGGAAGGCGGCCAGGGGGTAGGCCAGGGCCCCGGAGAAGCCGAGCAGCGGCGGGGGCGGAGCGGGCGCGGCGGGCGCCAGCGGGAAGGGCAGCGCGGCGGGCGCCCCGGAGGCGGCGGCCGGCGGGCTCTCGTGGTAGAGCACGGGCACGCGCACGAGGCGCTGCGCGCCGGGCGGGGACAGGCTGGCCGCCTCCAGCTCCGCCGCCAGCTGCCGCTTCCACTTGTTGCGCCGGTTCTGGAACCAGATCTTGACCTGTGTCTCGGTGAGCTGCAGGGAGGCGGCCAGGCCGGCGCGCTCGGCGCTGCTCAGGTAGCGCTTCAGGTCGAAGGTGGACTCGAGCTGGAAGACCTGGCTGCGCGAGAAGACCGTGCGCGTCTTCTTCTTGCGGCCGCCGGCCGCCGCCGCCGCCGCGCCGCGCGCGTCCCCCGCCGCCGGGGCCTCCGCCAGCTCCGCCGCCTCCTCCGCGCCGGCCGCCGCCGGGCCCCGCGCCGCCAGCTCCGCCGCCTCGCGCAGTACGGCGCCCGGCCCGGGGCCCCGCTGCCAGGCGCCCTCAGCGCGGCCCATCTCCTCGCCCGTCTCGGGTGAGTCTCGGTCGCTCGCTGCAGGGAGACAGGGAAACACAGTCGGCGGCGCGGGCTGCTCCCCAGGCCCCGTCGCTGGGGCCTCTGCGCCCAACGCCCCGCGGGCACCACAGCTACTCGCTGGGCGTCTTCCAGGCACCGGGACCTGGGACCGCAGTGGCACATCCCGCGGGGACGGGGACGGGGACGGAGAGGCAGAGGGACAGGAGGTGGCCTGCAGACCAGAAACTGCCAGCACCTCGGGCCGGAGACAGAAAGCGGGGAGATGGCCGAAATGCACAGAGGCCGCCGCCTGCAGCCAGTGACAGGCAGTGGAACAGGACACACAGGCCGCCGCCCAGGACAGATGCCCTTCAGAGAAATGTGCTGGGCGCCTGGGGAACAGCAAGACGCCCCCGGCCCCAGAAACGAGGACCTGCTGGGACCCGTGGGCTCCCGCAGGAGCCGGTGCAAGTCCAAGTCCCGGCTGCACAGAAACATTCCTGCGGAGGCAGGCCACGAAGCACACGATCCCAGGAAACTCCAGTGCCCAGGCCACCGGGTGCCCACACGCCCCTTTTCCCGGCCCTGGCCCAGAT
The DNA here is from genome assembly GCF_028538775.1 of Myotis yumanensis. Classification (NCBI taxonomy): domain Eukaryota; kingdom Metazoa; phylum Chordata; class Mammalia; order Chiroptera; family Vespertilionidae; genus Myotis; species Myotis yumanensis. The sequence goes on from NW_027223752.1 coordinate 238,503,413, forward strand.
TCCCCAGGATGCTCCCCCAAACCCACCGTCTCGCCCGGAGGAAACAAACTCAGGGCCCTGCAGGATATGCAGCCGCCACTGAACACGAGGGGCGGCCACGCAGTCTGTGGCTTTCCGGGTTCAGGAGTCCGCAGGGGCCCCTGACCTCCCAAAGGTGAGGAGAGGCCCCAGGCTGGCAGAGGATGGTGCCCCCAGCTGAGAGCCGGTGGTGGCTGGGGCTGTATCGCCTGGTGCCACGGGCTGGGCTGTGCTGATGTGCGGGTGCCCATGCCCAACCCCGGCGGCTACACCTCTTGGTGGCCGGTGTGCCTGCCACCTGATGTGGGGAGCCTGCCTGCCCACAACACCCACACCCCCAGACTCACGAGGCTGGTGAATGGCCACAGGGTGCCCTGTGGGATCACCAGCTCTGAAGCAGACTGGGGCCCTAACCCGCTTGGCGTGAAAGAAGGAGCCCAGCCACCTCCTGGGAGCTGAGGAAGTCGGGGAGGGGGGAGGGGGAGGGGGGGTCTCACCTTCTGAGACCCTCTTCAGAGTCACCCCTAGAAGGGCCCTAAATTGCATCACTGGATTTTAGGAAACAGATCCGCTCACAGTAACAGGGCTCAGAATTCCTGAGTGTAGCCTCGAGACCTGCCGGCGCTGCCACGCGCACCAGAGAGGGGGTCACCCAAGAGGGAGCAGGTCTCTGCCCACCACCTCAGCACACAGACATGCCACAGGGCCGAACGGACTGCGGATCAAGAGCCCCCAGAACCCAGAACCGAGCTGGCCACGCAGTGTGAGTGTGTGAGTGCGTGTGTGTGTGTGTGTGTGTGTGTGTGTGTGTGTTGGGGGGGCTGGCAAAACCTGGGCCTGGTTGGAATGGCTTCCCAGTGCCCCTCCCTGTGTCTCCCTGTGAAGGCCAGGTGCCCCCCCCCCCCCCCCGGAAACAGCGACCCTCCTAGGGGAGCAGAACCTTGGGGAAGGGGTTCGGAATGAAGGGGTGCTGAGCTGAGAACCCCCAGTCCCAGCCCTCAGCAGGGAACAAAGGCAGGAGAGGGGGAGGAGCAGGAGAGGAAGGGAGGGGGAGGTTGGGGGCTTCAGTACAGGCCCCCACTTGCACCCCAGACCACAGTCCTAGCGTCTGGAGGCGGGAGGGAGGCCGGCCCTGCGCGAGGCCTGGTCCGCCGCTCTCGTAGGAGACGGGACTTCGGGGCACAGACACTGTGGAAGCCGCTCCCCTCGGGGTCGGCCCCCCTAACAGTGGCTCCCTCTGCTCAACGCGTGTATTTCCCGCATCTGACTCTCCTTTGTCTTCGCTTCCTCTCCTCCTCCTCCTCCTCGATTTATCCTTTCTCTTCCCCCCTCACTCAGGGGTTCGTTTTCTGCACCTCTTTCTCCTCTTTGCTCCTCCAACGTCCTCCTCCTCTCTCCGTCCCTCACTGCTCCTTGTCTTGCGGGTTTCCTCTCTCCTCGTCAGATTTCACTTTCTCTTTTCTCTTTCTTCAACTGCCACCGCCTCTCCCAGACCCTCTCCATGCTCTCTGGCCTCCCCAGGCCCTTCGGGGTCTGGCAACAGTGAAACCCCGACCCTGTGAAGCCTCCTCCCCACGGGCACCCTGTTCCATAGCGCAGGCCTCCAAACGCACCCTCCAGGGTCTCCGCTGCGGCCGACACGACCCAGACTCCGCCGCACACAAGAGGAGGGCGACCCAAAACAGTCCCGAGCAAATGCGCGGGGAGGAAGCCCGGCCCCACCGCCTGGCCCGCCCCGCCGCGCGCCCTCACTCACTGTCCGGACTCAGGCCGCCTCCGTAGCCGCCGTGCGCCCGCGGGTACCAGCGCGTCGTGCCGCCGCAGCCCAGAGCGTAGGGCGGCCCGGGACCGGGGGGCGGCCGGGGACCGAGGCCCAGCGCGCCAGGCCCCAGCAGAGCCCGCGCCCGCGCCTCCCCGCCGGGCCCGGAGCCCGCGCGCAGCTGCCGCCGCCGCTGGAGTCGCCGCCGCCGCGCCCGCTCCGCGTCCTCGTCCTCCGGGTCTTCGTCCTCGTCCTCCTCGTCCTCGCGGCCGCCGCCGCCCTGGGCCGAGCGCCCCGCGCCCTTGGCCTCGGCCGCCAGCAGGTTCTCGATGAGAAAGGAGGAGGCGCGGGCCGGCGTGGCGCGCCCGGGCTCCGTCAGCTCGTCCGGCATCTCCGCGGCGGGCCCGTCGGGCTCGGCAGGGCTCCTCGGGGTCCCGAGCGCCCGGGGCGCGGCCAGTCCCGGCACCCACTGGGGACTGGGGCGCGCGGCTCCGGGTGCACGCGCCGGCCGACCCTGGAGCCGCCGCTCGGAGCACCGGCGTCGGGGCCCGCGGTCAGGCGGCCTCCGCGCGCGGTTCGGCCAGGCCGGGAGCGGGTGCGCGCGGACAGCCGGCCGGACAGCCGCCTTGCTCGCCTTTCACGTCGCCGCTCTGGTCGCCGGCGAGGCCGGCCCCGCTGGGGGCGGGGAGGGGAGGAGGGGCCAGCGGGGGCGGGGCGGGCGGGCGGGCCGCCAGCTCAACCCACGGACCCCGCGGCGGGCCCCGCGCGGCCACTGCCCGGAGCTGCCACGGGATCCGCACGCGCAGGCCGTCGCGCGGCCGGGGACCCAGGCGGGGGTCGCGGCGGGTCCGGCCTCGCGTGATCCATTCCCGGGGTCCGCGCCAGCGCTCGGAGGGGTGGGGAGCTGGGGCCTCGGCCCGGCGACCGCCCATTGGCTGCGGGACCCCGATAAGAAACAGGCTGACCAATCACCGTCCTGCGAGGCCGCAATTCCCTCGCTTGGGGGAGCGTGGGACCGAGCGTGAGTAACTGTGCGCGCGCGCGAGTGGCCTGTGCGTGTGTGCACGCGTGTGTGCGCTTGTATGTATGTATGTGCGTGTGTATACGGGGGCGCAAAGATCCCGGGGCGTCCAAGAAATCGCTAGGGGCTGGACCACAGTCATTTTTTTTAAAGACCCCGGGTGTCAGGGCAAAATTATGGCATATTTTCTTTTTCTTTTATTTTTTAAATATATTTTTATTGATCTCAGAGAGGAAGGGAGAGGGAGAGGGAGATGGAAGCATCAATGATCAGAAGGAATCCTTGATCCGCTGCCTGCTGCACGCCCCACACGGGATGGAGCCCGAAACCTGGGCATGTGCCCCGACCAGGAATCCAACCGGTGTCCCCTCGGTTCCTGGGTAGATGCTCAACCGCCGAGCCCTACGGGCCGGGGCCTAGTTTCATATTCACACTTAGTGAGACGTGAATGCCGACGTCGTTAACGGAACTCCAGTTCCCCGGCTCAGGCTCCGAGTGTGGAAAGGCTGCTCCCCCATACCCCGCCTGAGCTACCCGAGTAGGAGCTGGTGCCCAAGTCCAGCGCCTGGGGAGGCCCGGCCTCCGAGGGGGGTGGGGGCTTCCGGCCCAGCTGCTGCCCCTCCGGGAGGCCCTGGGGAAGGCCCGTCGACTCTGAGCCTCCGTTTCTTTTACTGTGAACCGCGGGGAGCGACCTCCCTGCTGCAGCCGGGAGCGGGGGAAGCGTGCACCGCGCCCACGCCGCCACCCGGAGCTGCGGCTGCCCGGGGATCGGCTTTGGAACGGGCTCCTGGCTCGCGTGGCAGCCGAGCGGCCGGGTCGCGGCGGTCGCTCGGGCGGAACCGGCTGCCCCGGACGCGGATTACCGCGGGGCGATCACTCCGCACGCCCAGCGCCAGCGGGGGCGGGGGGGGGGGCAGTCCAACCGCGTGCCGCCCGCTTCCCCGGGTCGGCAGCAGGCGCGGCTTCCAACTCGCTTTAATCCCCGAACAACCAGGGCTAACGTGGAGGGAGCGCCGCCTCGCTTCCCGGGGAAGGAGCGGCGAGGGGAGGGCGCCCAGGTGGGACACGGCGCCGGCCCGGGGTTCGCGCTCGGAGCCTGGGATGCGCCCGCTCCGCGGTGATCCGACGGGAGCTCAGCAGCGGGCGGGAGCCGCGCGGGCCAGGGCCTAGCGGACCTCGCCGCGAGCAGGTGCGCCTGCGGCCTGCCCCGGAGCCAGCCGCCCCTGCTGCCTACATTTTCCTCCTGCGGCGGCCCCAGGACGGTGACCTCAGGGGGAGGGGGCTTTTCTGCCCACGCGGGACCCAGGGCTGGACCCCTCTCCTCCGGCTGCACAGCGGCCCCAGGAACAAAGACGACCCGGGATCCAGGCTCCTGGAGGGGCCTCGGGCCTGGCGCCCAGGGAGATGGGGCCTCCCGTCCCTCCGTCGGTCCGCTCTATTGATGAGGACACCGAGCTGGGGTCTTGGGAAGAGCCGTGGTCCCCCTCGCCCCGGGACTGCTCCCCAGCCAGAGGGGCTGGCCAAGGGGAGGGATGAACTCCCCAGTTACAAATAGGACTGGTTCCTGGCTCAGCAATGCGGCTGCCTGCGACTCCCAGGGCTCCTGACAGATGGGGAAGCCTAGGCCCGGGAAGGCGCCAGTGAGAGAGGCTGTGGGGAGGAGTGCCTTCGGGACAACAGACTACTCCCCCAGCGGGGCGCTCCCATGAGCAGCGCTCCCCCAACACTTCCCTGGACCCACAGCCTGAGTGGGGCCATCACGGCCACCTATCTGAGCACCTTCCATGGGGCTTCCTCTGAGTGGCTCCTGACTCTCCCTGCTGGGGGGGGGGGGGGGGGGGACTCGTCTTCCGGACCCTGGCTCTCTCCTGTGAGCCGCACCAGTGAGCGTCCTGCCTGGGCCGGCTGCTGGGAGAGGCTGGACTCAGCCAGCCTGTGTCTCCCCACTGCCTCTGGGGGACCCTGGGGGATGGAGGGGCCTTCCTGCCACAGCACAGGCTTCTGGGGGTGTCGGAGGGCGTGTCCCTGAGCGCAGGGCACCAGGCACCTCAGTCCCCGCACTGCTGGGCCCTCATTGCTCCAGCCCACCCTGGCGGCAGGCAGCCCAGACTGGGACAGCCAGCGGGTGATTGTGCTGTGGCCCGGGCGGGTGAACTAGCCACTGGCCGCAGGTGCTGGCCCAGGCCTCCCTCTGCTCTGTGCTGGTCGGGGTGCAGTGGTGGCCAGGTCCAGGGGAGGGGAGAGCGTCCAGGTCCAGGAGAGGGGAGAGCGTCCAGGTCCAGGGGAGGGGAGAGGCATCCAGGGGAGGGGAGAGCGTCCAGGTCCAGGGGAGGGGAGAGCGTCCAGGTCCAGGGGAGGGGAGAAGCATCCAGGGGAGGGGAGAGCGTCCAGGTCCAGGGGAGGGGAGAGCGTCCAGGTCCAGGGGAGGGGAGAGCGTCCAGGTCCAGGGGAGGGGAGAGGCATCCGGGGGAGGGGAGAGCGTCCAGGTCCAGGGGCAGGAGGGCCCAAGAGCTACAGGACCGGCTGCAGAGGCCCCACGGTCGGTCGCAGGTCTAGCAGGTCGCTGCCTCTCAGGCTCTGCGAGTTGAGACAAGGCGACAAGGGGGCAGCTAGAGCAGCCGCTGTCCTCAGCCCCAGGACCCGCTCCAGAGGGACCCGCGACGGCACTGCTCTGGCGGGAGTCCTGGTTCCCACGGCCAGCGGGCACTGGGGAGATTGGGAAGCTGGGGGCTCCCTCACAGCCTGGAGCCTCAGCCAACAGGTTGTCACATCTGCATCTTGGTCTCCATGAGGCCCCCACCCCCCAGGCCTCAGCCCTCCTCCTCCTCCTCCTCCTCTTCATCCTCCTCCTCCGTCACTCTTGTCCTCCTTACTCTCCGGCCACCATCTCTCCAGGTGCCATGGCCACCGCGGGACCCCAGCGCGGCGTCCGAGAGGTCACCCCGTGCCCTTCCCATCTGCACAGTGAACAGGGGCTGTGCCTGGTCGCTGGGCCCCCCTCACCTGGCTCAGACACCTGAGGGGTGAGTCGGTGCATGGCCGTCACCGCTTTTAATAAAATTTTCTTTGGGGACAATTTCAAGGAACATCCACTTTTAAACTCCAGGCTGACCTCAGCTTGGCTCCCTCTCTCCCCCTGGGACCTCCTTCCCGCCCCAGGTCCCTGCTCCTGGCCAGCGGGAGCCTCCGGCCTGGTCTCGCCGGAGGGGGTGCACTGGGAAGGGAATGGGGTGCTCGGAGGGGGGACCCCTGGAGGACAGACTGGGAGAGCAAACAAGTGGGGGGCTGGGGTGTGAGATGAAGGGGCGCAGGAGGTGCGTGCACAGCACCGTGCACAGACCTGTAGGTAGCGCTGTTGGTGCCAACATTGGGGAGGGGCTGCGTCCTAACCCCCAGCCCCTCAGGGTGCGCTGCCTCGGGGAGGGGGTCTTGGCGGGTAATGAGATGAGGTGCGGTCACCTGGGGGGGTGGCCCCGGTCCAGGGGGACCCTGTCCTGCAGGAGAAGGCCCTGCCCTGGCTGGTCTGGCTCAGAGGTTGGAGCATCGGCCTCCGACCAAGGGTTGCGGTTTCGATTCCCGGTCAAGGGCACGGACCTGGGTGCAGGTTCCGTCTCCAGGCCGTCAGAGTAGGTGTGGGAGGCAACCAATCCATGTGTGTCTGTCCTCTCTCCCTCTCTCTCTCTCTCTCTCAATAAAAATATATCCTCAGATGAGAATTTAAACATTTTTTTAATTAAATGGAAAAAGTGAAAAGTCCTTAAGGTGATACCCTGAGGAGAGGAATCATTAAAGGTGGTTGGCAGAGAAGTGACAGAGGCCGGGGACCCCAGGCCAGCGGGCTGTGGAATGAGAGCGGACGATTTGGGAGAGGCGCCCAGAGCCCAGAGGGGCAGGTGTGGGGGGTGGCAGGTGTGGGGGCGGCAGGTGTGGGGGGCGGCAGGTGTGGGGGGAGGCAGGTGTGAGGGGCAGGGAGAGTCAGGAGGCATCTAAGAGTGAAAAGCCCCACCAATGGACTGAAGTGTGGGTGACTGTCCCCCAAGGCCAGCCTGAGGTCCTGGGGCGGCGGGGGGCTGGGCTCTGCGGTCAGGCCCACGGGGCAGCACTTGGCCAATCAGCCGGGACGTCCTCTCTGGGCAGCGGAATGAACGGGCCAGGTGCCAGGGTCAGGGCCACACTGCGGCTGTGTCCTGGGGGCGCCCAGCCCAGGCGAGGCGCCTCCAGCTCCACGGCCGTCAGTCTCTGCCTTCACCCGCCGCTTCTCCCACGAGAAATAGGGGTCTGTGTTGTGTAAATAACATGCTCAGCGCGAGACCCACCACTGTCTGCCTGGGACCCGCCGCCCAGCGCTCTCCAAGCAGACACAGGCCACACTCACCCCCACTCATACACACACTCATACCACACACCACTTACACACACACACACCCACTCATACACACACTCACCACTTATACACACCCACCCACACTCATACACACACTCACTTATACACACTCACACTCATACACACCCACACTCAGTCATACACACACACTCCCATTCACTGACACACAGTCCCACCCCCACCTCACACACTTACACACCCACCCACACTTCCCCAATACATATACATGCCCCCACATACCTCTCCCACACACCCACACCACACACATGCACACACTCACACAAACACACAGCCATCCACACTCCCACATCCACACACCCTTACACACATGCAGCCCTCCAACCTCACCACACACCTCACATACACACGCACACCCATGGTCACAGCCCCCAGTCCACACCCCTCCCTCCACAGCTGAACCCCCGACGCCCCCTTGCACAATGTCACACCCAGGGCGCCCTCTGCAGCCGGGTCACCGGCCCTCAGCGCTCACCCGCCTCCACCTGCCCCTGAAGAACCGCCCTGCCGTCCTGGTCCTGCCGGTGCCCTGGTCTCCCGCCATGTGACCGCACCCACAGCGGCGGTGGCGGGGTCAGAACAGTGAGAGCATCGTCCATGCAAATTCCGTCGCATGGCGTCAGCCTTCGGCTTTCTCTCCCCGCGCGGCCTGGGGGCCCGGGGCCTGGCCGTGTGAGGCGCCACCGCCTCCTCTCATGGCATGGCCTCGACTTGGTCTCGTTCCCCATGGCTGCACACAGCACTGTGTGTCCACGTACAGGGAACCGTGTAACTGTCTCCTTCGGAGCTGGCCTCTGTGTCTGAGGGAGAGACTCCTAGGGCCCAACCGATGGGCCCAATAGCGTGTGCGTGAGTGAGTGTGCATGTGTGTGTGCATGAGTGCGCATGTGAGTGTGTGCATGAGTGTGTGTGCATGTGTGTGCATGATTGTGTGTGTGCGCATGTGCATGTGTGTGTGGTGCACATGCACGTGTCCGTGTCGTTGGCAGGATCACCTGCCCAGGAGGCTGGAGTAGGTCACATTCTCACCAGCATCGTGTGGGCCTTCCCTCCCTCCTCTGCCAGCAGGGGGCAGGGCTCCTTTTAATTTCTTAGTTTTTTGCCAGACGGATAGGTCAGGGGCCGCGGTGGGCAGAGGTGCAGGGTTGGTGGGGCTGGCGGCGCGCCCGGCTGGCAGGGCACAGCTGGCACCCACACCTGCTCCCTGCCTCCTCCACGTGCTCCCCAACCCATGTTCAAATCTCAGTGAATGGACTGCACCCCTCCCGCCCCAGCCCCCCGCCCAGGGCTCAGCGCAGAGTGGGGGCAGCGGGGACCTGTGTGCAGGGGGGAGCGGGGCTGTGGGTCCCGCACCTCCCCCCTCGGGGCTGTCCTCTGGAACCAGGGAACCCTCCAGCGGGCGGAGGGGAGGCAGTGTCTGCCGTGGAGGGATTTCCACGGCACCAAGCCCATCCCACCCACGGCATCACACTCCCCACCTAGGCTGAGCCCCTCAAAAAGAGGACGTGGTGGGGCCAGGGGCTGAGGGCCACGCGTGTCTGGTGCCCTGACGGCGTGGGGGCAGTTGGCCAGGCGGGGCCTGGTTCTCGCCCACAGTGTCCCCCGCGGCTCACAGCCGGGGCCGGGGATGCAGACCAGCCTGGCGGTCACCGCGGACCGTGTCCGGAGCATTGTGCCCAGATGCCCGCAGCGCTCGGGACCTGGGACGGACGCAGCGGCGCCTGGGCCGGCTCTGCCAGAAGCCAGGCCCTGCTGGCAGCCAGCGGGCACCTCCTCTCAGGCCACTTCCTTCTGAAGTTGAACAAAGCAGAGCCACGGCGCCCTGTGACCGCCGACCCTCCAGCGCCACCGTGGGGACACTTCTGGGACTGACCTGCAGGACCCGCAGGCCTGGGACAGGCCTTTTTAAAAATTGTATATATATATATATATATATATATATATATATATATATATATATATATATCTATATATCTTAAAGTATTACAAAGAGTATTACATATGTCTCCTTCCCCTCCCCGACAATCCCCTGGCCTCCCCTACCCCCCAGTGTCTTATGTCCATTGTGGGACAGGCCTTGAAAGCAGGCACATCATCCCATGTCCCACTCCCCACTCCCCACACCGTGTCTGTGACAGTCATGGGGAGTAAAGAGCTGGTGTGGTTGGGGGTGCGCCAGGGGTGGAGCTGGACTGAGGGTTAAAAACGCCTCTTCCTCCTGCCCCCAAAGGCTTGTTAGACCCCCCCCCCCCTTAGAATGTGGGACCCTTTGAGGTGAGGCAGGCACTCCATGTGCTCACATGGTCATTTGTCCAGCGGCTGCAGGAAGCCTGTTCCACACCATGAGAGCAGAGGGGGGGGGCGGGGGCGGGCGGGCAGGGGAGGTGCTGCTGTTTGCGTTTCAGTCTATTACACAGCCGAACCCAGGGCAGCGGGGCTCCCACAGGGGATGCGCCCCCACCTGCCACGCAGGGGCCTCCTGCCCACCGGCCAGCGCGAGCCGCCGCCTCCTGACCTGGCGATGGGAGCCAACCCCAAGCCCCCACCGGCTCCAGGAAGCAGGGGGCCGCTGAGCGCGGAGCCTGCACCCCCGGGCCCAGCGCAGCCTCGCAGGCCGTCTGCCCCCCGCGCTGAGCCCCCCTCGGAGAAGCTCAGCCCTGAGAGGTGAGGCACCCCGAGAGGGAGGGCTGGTTCCTGCGCGGGCCTTTGGGGGGCTCCTTCCCCACCCAGAGCCCGGAAAGCAGGCGGCACACGGAAGAGGAGGACCCGGAACTCAGCCCAGCAGCGGGCCGGGCCTGGCCTCCAGGGCCTGGGGTTGGCGCCAAGGGCCCGAGGGCGCAGGATGGAGGGTTTCCCGGCCCAGCCCCTCCATTCTCCCGGCAGAGCTGGCGCGGGAGCCAGGGACGTGCTGACGGTGCAAGGCGGTGGGACCCCCCGGTGCCAGGGGACCCCCGGTGCCAGGCTGCCTGGCCGGGGCAGAAGTCCCGTCCAACCTCCCCAAGCCCTGGCCTTCTGGGGAGCCCTGGTCCCCGCGGCGACCCTGCTGAGCCTGCCTGCACCCCCCCCCCCCCACCTGCCAGAAGGTGGGGGCCCAATGCGTTACCAGCAGAACAGTCCGACCCTTCACCCCACGCCCTTGAGTCGCCCTTGCCCTTGGGAACTGGCTGCAAACTCCGCGCTCAGGCGCCTGCGACTCGCTCACCATCCCGCCAGCGAGACATGACCCTCCCACGGCGCCTGCCGGGACCTGGAGAGGCGGGGTGTCCGGTCCGCTCACCATCCCGCCAGCGAGACATGACCCTCCCACGGCGCCTGCCCGGACCTGGAGAGGCGGGGTGTCCGGTCCGCTCACCATCCCGCCAGCGAGACATGACCCTCCCACGGCGCCTGCCGGGACCTGGAGAGGCGGGGTGTCCGGTCCGCTCACCATCCCGCCAGCGAGACATGACCCTCCCACGGCGCCTGCCCGGACCTGGAGAGGCGGGGTGTCCGGTCCGCTCACCATCCCGCCAGCGAGACATGACCCTCCCACGGCGCCTGCCGGGACCTGGAGAGGCGGGGTGTCCGGTCCCACGGCTGCCTGTCCCGGCTCCTGCGGTCCCGGCGCCCCGCTCTGCGCTCAGCAGCTGGGGGGGGGGGGGGGGGGAGGCGCCGACGGCCCATCGCGGGGGTGGGGGGAGCTGAAAGCTGGGAGCACTGGTCTCCCCCCCCCCCCCACAGCAGTGGCCCCCCTCACTGCCTCGGCTGGTTGAACCTTCCCGCCCAGTCAAGACCTGCACCCCTGACCCCTGACCCCTGACCAGTGGGGTCAGGCGAGGGTGGGGGGGCAGTGAGTGACAGGGACCCCGCCCCGTTGTCGTGTGTGTGGCTGGGGCGTGGGGGGACACGGGACGGAGTCTGCTGTGACCTCTGGGCAGCGAGGACCCCCCCACCCCCCCGCGGCTCCGGTCTGCGGGGCACAGGGCTCTGGGGCCACATGAACACGTGGGCCCCTCTGTTCACAGCTTGAGAGGGGCCGTGACTTTTGGGGGAGCCCTTCCCCTGGGGGGCCGCTGGGGGTGCTGGGGGCCTGTGCTGGCCGCCGGGGCTGCCCTGTCCCTCCCGCTCTCCACGTGGGGCCGGGGTTGTGGGGCTCAGGGCCGGCCAGTCCTGCCACCAAGCGGGCTCCCTCCCCAGACACGGGAGGGAGCGGTGGGGGGGGGCGGGGGAGGTGGGGGGGAGGTTGAGGGGGTTGGGGGGCGGGACTCCTTGCCTCTGGGTGGAAGTGGGGGTGGGGAGGGACTGGGGCTCAGGGAGGGAGTTGGGGCGCTGGCTCTTGAACCTCACAGACCTCAATCTCCTGCTGGAGGCGATGCCCGCGGCACCCCATTCGGGGGGGCTGTGTGTTGGGCCCTGGACCATGGGGGCAGCACCCTTCCTTTTGTGGGGCACCTGCCGAGGGGGGCGGGGCCTGGAGCAGTGAGGCCCAGGGCCCCCCAAGCAGAGCCCCGCACAGGAAGCGCCTCCCCGGCACCTGGAGGGTGGGCGTCCCCGGACACACCCCCATGGGGAATGCCGCCCCAGGATAGCTGCCCCTCCCGCCGGCAGGAGGGGGACGTGGGGCGGGGGCTGCAGGCCAACAGCCTGGCGAGGCGACAGGTCACCCCCCTTCCCTGACCAGGACCCCCGAGGAGGGACTCGCTGAGGACACAGCAGCCGGAGGAGTGGATTGGCATCCAGGCAGGGGCCACCCTCTGCTGCCAGCCTCGCACACCGCGCACAGAGTGCACACCACCCCGCCACCACCCCGCACACCATTTGGCACACCACCTCACACACCGCCTCGCACACCACCTCACACACCCATCTCACACACCACCTCGCACACCACCTCACACACCACCTCACACACCACCTCACACACCACCTCACACACCACCTCATACACCATCTCACACACCACCTCGCACACCACCTCACACACCACCTCACACACCACCTCACACACCACCTCGCACACCACCTCACACACCACCTCGCACATCACCTCGCGCACCACCTCGCGCACCACCTCGCGCACCACCTCACGCACCACCTCACGCACCACCTCGCACACCACCTCACACACCCACCTCGCACACCACCCCCCCGCACCACCCACCCCTCACACACCACCTCACACACCACCTCACACACCACCTCACACACCACCTCACACACCATTGGGCACACCACCTCACGCACCACCTCACACACCACCTCGCACACCACCTCACACACCACCTCACACACCATTGGGCACACCACCTCACGCACCACCTCACACACCACCTCACGCACCACCTCACACACCACCTCACACACCACCTCACACACCATTGGGCACACCACCTCACGCACCACCTCACACACCACCTCACACACCACCTCACACACCACCTCACGCACCACCTCACACACCATTGGGCACCACCTCACGCACCACCCTCACACACCACCTCACACACCACCTCACACACCACCTCACACACCATTGGGCACACCACCTCACGCACCACCTCACACACCACCTCACACACCATTGGGCACACCACCTCACGCACCACCTCACACACCACCTCACACACCACCTCACACACCACCTCACACACCATTGGGCACACCACCTCACGCACCACCTCACACACCACCTCACACACCATTGGGGCACACCACCTCACACACCACCTCACGCACCACCTCACGCACCACCTCACACACCATTGGGCACACCACCTCACGCACCACCTCACGCACCACCTCACGCACCACCTCACACACCATTGGGCACACCACCTCACACACCACCTCACACACCATTGGGCACACCACCTCACACACCATTGGGCACACCACCTCACACACCACCTCACGCACCACCTCACACACCATTGGGCACACCACCTCACGCACCACCTCACACACCACCTCACACACCACCTCACACACCACCTCACACACCATTGGGCACACCACCTCACGCCACCACCTCACACACCACCTCACACACCATTGGGCACACCACCTCACGCACCACCTCACACACCACCTCACACACCATTGGGCACACCACCTCACACACCACCTCACACACCACCTCACACACCATTGGGCACACCACCTCACACACCACCTCACGCACCACCTCACGCACCACCTCACACACCATTGGGCACACCACCTCATGCACCACCTCACGCACCACCTCACGCACCACCTCACACACCATTGGGCACACCACCTCACACACCACCTCACACACCATTGGGCACACCACCTCACGCACCACCTCACACACCACCTCACACACCATTGGGCACACCACCTCACACACCCACCTCACACACCACCTCACGCACCACCTCACACACCATTGGGCACACCACCTCACACACCACCTCACACACCATTGGGCACACCACCTCACGCACCACCTCACACACCACCTCACACACCATTGGGCACACCACCTCACGCACCACCTCACACACCACCTCGCACACCACCTCACACACCACCTCACGCACCACCTCACACACCACCTCGCACACCACCTCACGCACCACCTCACACACCACCTCGCACACCACCTCACACACCACCTCACACACCACCTCACACACCACCTCACGCACCACCTCACACACCACCTCACGCACCACCTCACACACCCACCTCACACACCACCTCACACACCACCTCACGCACCATTGGGCACACCACCTCACGCACCACCTCACACACCACCTCACACACCACCTCACACACCACCTCACGCACCACCTCACACACCACCTCACACACCACCTCACGCACCATTGGGCACACCACCTCACGCACCACCTCACACACCACCTCACACACCACCTCACACACCACCTCACGCACCACCTCACACACCACCTCACGCACCACCTCACACACCACCTCACACACCACCTCACACACCACCTCACGCACCACCTCACGCACCACCTCACGCACCACCTCACACACCACCTCACACACCACCTCACGCACCACCTCACACACCACCTCACGCACCACCTCACACACCACCTCACACACCACCTCACGCACCATTGGGCACACCACCTCACGCACCACCTCACACACCACCTCACACACCACCTCACACACCACCTCACACACCATTGGGCACACCACCTCACGCACCACCTCACGCACCACCTCACGCACCACCTCACACACCACCTCACACACCATTGGGCACACCACCTCACGCACCACCTCACACACCACCTCACACACCACCTCACACACCACCTCACGCACCACCTCACACACCACCTCACACACCACCTCACACACCACCTCACACACCATTGGGCACACCACCTCACGCACCACCTCACGCACCACCTCACGCACCACCTCACACACCACCTCACACACCACCTCACACACCACCTCACGCACCACCTCACACACCATCTCACACACCACCTCACGCACCATTGGGCACACCACCTCACACACACCACCTCACACACCACCTCACACACCACCTCACACACCACCTCACGCACCATTGGGCACACCACCTCACGCACCACCTCACGCACCACCCTCACACACCACCTCACGCACCACCTCACACACCACCTCACACACCATCTCACACACCATTGGGCACACCACCTCACGCACCACCTCACACACCATTGGGCACACCACCTCACGCACCACCTCACACACCATTGGGCACACCACCTCACACACCACCTCACACACCACCTCACACACCACCTCACGCACCACCTCACGCACCACCTCACGCACCACCTCACACACCACCTCACACACCATTGGGCACACCCACCTCACGCACCACCTCACACACCACCTCACACACCACCTCACACACCACCTCACGCACCACCTCACACACCACCTCACACACCACCTCACACACCATTGGGCACACCACCTCACGCACCACCTCACGCACCACCTCACGCACCACCTCACACACCACCTCACACACCACCTCACGCACCACCTCACACACCACCTCGCACACCACCTCACACACCACCTCACGCACCACCTCACACACCATCTCACACACCACCTCACGCACCACCTCACACACCCACCTCACGCACCACCTCACACACCATCTCACACACCACCTCACGCACCATTGGGCACACCACCTCACACACCACCTCACACACCACCTCACACACCACCTCACACACCACCTCACGCACCATTGGGCACACCACCTCACGCACCACCTCACGCACCACCTCACGCACCACCTCACACACCACCTCACGCACCACCTCACGCACCACCTCACACACCATCTCACACACCACCTCACGCACCATTGGGCACACCACCTCACACACCACCTCACACACCACCTCACACACCACCTCACACACCACCTCACGCACCATTGGGCACACCACCTCACGCACCACCTCACGCACCACCTCACGCACCACCTCACACACCACCTCACGCACCACCTCACACACCACCTCACACACCATCTCACACACCATTGGGCACACCACCTCACGCACCACCTCACACACCATTGGGCACACCACCTCACGCACCACCTCACACACCATTGGGCACACCACCTCACACACCACCTCACACACCACCTCACACACCACCTCACACACCACCTCACGCACCACCTCACGCACCACCTCACGCACCACCTCACACACCACCTCACACACCATTGGGCACACCACCTCACACACCACCTCACACACCACCTCACACAACCATTGGGCACACCACCTCACACACCACCTCACACACCCACCTCACACACCACCTCACACACCACCTCGCACACCACCTCGCACACCACCTCGCACACCACCCCGCACACCACCAGGCACACCACCGGCACCCATGCAAAATGGAGCTGAGACCTCTCGGGCGCTGGGAGGGGGAGGGCAGGGGCGCCCCAAGATGTGAGTACAAAACCCACTTCCTTCAGGGTGTGGAGGGGCTCTGTGGGCGCTGACTTACATGGAAGTCAGTCTGGGGAGAACAGATGGAAGGGCCCGTTCAGGTCCACTGGGCGGGGGGGCGCTCCTCCCAGGGACCCTCCTCCCGTCGCTGGGAAGGCGGCTCTGATGCAGGGTCCTCCCTGAGCTCACTTCCCATCCTGGGCGCTCACGGTTACCAGGGAAACCGGGAGGCTTCAGAGTCCCGCCCTGCCCCGCCCAGGGGTCAGGCTTTTTTCAAAGGAGCACTTTCTGGGATGGTTCCCCAGCAGTGGCCTGGGCGGGTGCTGGAGGCTCAGGCCGCTGCCCCAGCAGCTCCATGCTCCCTGCGAAAAGCAACACATGTCTCCCTCTTTCCCCCTCCCTCCCCCTCCCTCCCCGTCCCCCTCCCCCCTCCATCTCCTTCCCTCCCCCTCCCCTTCCCTCTTCCTCCTTCTCCCTCCCTCCCCTTCCTCTCTTCCTCTTCCCTCCTCCTCCCTCCTCCTCCCTCCCTCCCTCCCTCCGTCCATCCCTCTGTCCTCCCCCTTCCTCCTCCTCCCTCCCCGTCCCCTCCCCCTCCATCTCCTTCCCTCCCCCTCCCTCCCTCCCTCTGTCCTCCCCCCTCCCTCCCTCCCTCCCTCTGTCCTCCCCCTCCCTCCCTTCCCGTCTCCTTCCTGGACTCATCACTGACTGGTGTGCCAATCACCAGCCTGGGGCAGGCACCCAGGGCCCTGCCCACCTCAGCTGGCCTGGCCCCCAGGAGGCATCATTGTGGCAGAGGCTGATTTGCCCGAGGTCACCAGCAGGTGGTGGGCTCTGACACACACACACACACCCCCAGGCCTTCCCTCCTCTCCAGCTCCTCTTCCAAGCCCCCCCCCCACCACCCGCTGAGCTTGCAGCCACCACCCTAGGAAGCCACTCCGAGCTAGGGGTGCCCCCAGGGCACTCAGAGTCGGGACCCCCCTGGGCCTCCTCCTTGGGGGAAGCGGCCTCCTGCTGTCCCCTCAGGACCTCTGTACCCCGCTGATCTGCCGCCCCTCTCCCCCTCTCCCCCTCTCCCCGCAGCCTGAGTGCTGGCCTAGCAGGCGGCCGGCCAGGAGGCAGGAGGGCTGGGAAGGAAGGAAGGCTGGCCACAGAGCGAATTGTGTAGAGCCTGGGGGCGGGGGGCGGACTGGGGGGGGACCGGAGGGGGCGTAAGGTGTGTCTGGTGCGTCGTGTGCGGGACCACCAGAGCCCGTGGCAGTCAGGGTCTCAGGGTCTCCGGAGAAGTGACCGTGCGCAGGCCTCGGGCACCCGGGCAGGAGGAGCCCAGGAAAGAGCTGAAGCAGAGGCGGGCCCATCCCACCACCTCCGCCCGTGGTGTTGATTAGGTTCTGGCACTTTCCAGCGCTGGGCCCTCGGAGCGGAGGAAGAGCCCTTTGCTCTGCATCTGCTGATGAGCCGCGGGGAAGCCCAGGGAGAACCGACATCCAGCCACGTCGCGGGCTCGCCGGGGCTTGAGGTGCGCGCTGGTCTAAGCGAAGCCGCGCGGCTGCGGCTGGAGGGGGGCCAGGGAGCCGTGACTGTGAACGAGGACACGAGGACACGAGGACACGCCGGGCCCTGGCGACGCTGCTCCGAGCGATTCTAATGCCAGGCGTTTGCTCAGAGGAACGTGAGGAACCGTCGGGTGCTGAAAACCTGAAAAACCTTTTTAAGATGTGTCTCCGGTCCCTGGAGCCCCTGAGTTTTGAGGGTCCGTAGGGCCTGCCCCACCCCCGCCCCCGCCCCCCCAGCGCTGTTGGCACCTCCTCCTCGGTCCCTGGGAACCGGGGGGTCGGTGCTGAGTCGCCTGCTCCCGGACAGGGGGACAGACTGGGCCGTGACCCAGCGTCACGCCACCCGTGGGGGCGCCCAGGACCCGGACCCCAGAGTCAGAGACGGTGCTCTGGGCCTGAGGCGCCGGGGCCCCAGGCGCCCCTCGCAGCCGCCAGCTCAGTGAGCCCCTGAGCCCGGAGCCCGCAAGGCTCCGGAGGAGGATCCATGGCCCTCAGGTCTGGGAGCAGCCGGGGGACACCCTCCCCAATGCAGATCAGGTTCCGGCTCTGCCCTTGCAGAGGCCACGGCCCAAGTAGTTTCATTCTGTCTGAACCTCAAAAGACAGAGGCTTGGGGGGGGCGCTGCAGCCTTCTCCCCGCTCCTCTCCCCTCCCTCCCCTCCCCCCTTCTCCCCTCCCCCAGCAGCACCAAGGGGGCATCCCTGGGACATTCAGAAGCCCATGGCCCGCCCAGCCCCCTGCGGTCCGGTCCCGGTCCCCGTGCTTTAGGGTCAGCAGGAGCTGTGCCCAGTCCCGGGGGCGAGGGGCTGGGGGGTGGGGCTGGGCTGCAGGCACCTGGCCGGTCCAGGACCCCACCCGGGACCTCACCCTGCAGAGCCCAGGCTGCAGGAGGTGGGGGGGCCTCAGCTGCCTTCCCCACAGGCCAATGGGGGGGCTGATGGATGGGAGGTGATGCGTGCTGAATGGCATGGAGGGGACCCAGTGGCCCGTGAAGAGTCCTTATCCGCCCCCTCCCCCTCCCCGCCTGGAGTTTGCTTTACAAATTAGAGGAGGTCAGGGGTCACCAGCTCAGGGCCAGGCAGCCAGGAGCAGGGCGCGGTGTCCCCCGGGCCAGCGGAAGAGGGAGACTGGGCGGCTGACAGTCGGGGTCAGGCAGCCCACCTCCCAGATCTCATTGACAGTCACGCAGAGCGGAGGGCGTGCCCAGGCCCAGGGCTGAGGGTGGGGGAGCCCTTCGCGGGGTCCTGCTAAGCGGGGGTGCAGGGCAGGCCCCTCTGGCCCTGGCCCAGCTCCTCCCTCCAAGCGGTGGCCCCTCAAAGACGGGAGGGAGGGTCCAAATGCCAGAACTCAGGCGCTGACCTGAGGGAAAACTGCCCTCTGCCCTCCCCCCTCCCCCTTCCCCATCATCCCCCGCCCCCACCCCTACCTCCACCCCCACCCCCCACCCCGCACCCGCTGGGCCCTCTGGCTCCACCTCCCTTCAGGAGGGGATATTTCACCCCAAAGTGCCTCCTGCCTCGGTGCCCTGTGACCCACCGTGCCCCGGAAGTGAGGGCCCCCCCCCCCGCCCCCCCCCCCCCCCGCGGCCAGCGCCTGCATAGGCCCTGCGCCCAGTGCCCCCAGCCTCCAGCCTCTGCACCAGGGGAACGGAGAACAGGGAACGGGGGTGGCAGGTGGTCCTGGCAGGAGCGCAGAGAGGGCACAGGCAGCTCTGGGCGAAGGAGGCGACGGGCACTCCACTCACGGTCCCCGCACAGAGCGTGTGCTCCAGGTCGACAGGGACTCGTCCATTTAATCCTCACGCAGCCTCATGGGGGGCCTGCTGACATGACCCATTGTACAGACTAGGAGACTGAGGCGCACAGAGGACACGACTTGCTCAAGACCCACAGCAGTTCCAGGCCGGGTGGGACTGGAGGTAGGCAGTGTGGTCGCCACCCACGCTGTGGCCTCCACGCTATTCACAGAAGCCTGCCCTGCAGATGCAGAGATGGGCTTCGACCCCGTCTCTCCCGGACCCTGTCTCTCGTGGACCCGTCTCTCGCGGACCCTGTCTCTCCCGGACCCCCGTCTCTCGTGGACCCGTCTCTCGCGGACCCTGTCTCTCCCGGACCCCGTCTCTCGTGGACCCGTCTCTCGCGAACCCTGTCTCTCCCGGACCCCGTCTCTCGTGGACCCGTCTCTCGCGGACCAAGCATCAAATGAATCAATAGTCACTTTTCCACTCCGGCGTCTTCAGGAGCCACCTGGCCGGTGGGGGGCAGAGGGTCTGCCCTTGGGCGGTGGGCGGTTGGGGAACCTGGAGCTGCTGGGACCCTGATTTCCGAGCCTGATTCCTCCCCGGGCACCCCGTGGGCTGGCCCCTGTGCCGGCTGCAGGGAGGCCCTTGCCCGGGGGCGAGGATCCAGGACCTCACCCTGCAGAGCCAGGGCTGCAGGAGGTGGGGGGGGGGGGGGGTCTCAGCTGCCTTCCCCGCAGGCCTGTGTGAGGGGGGGGGGGCGCTGACGGATGGGAGGCCCCTGCCCTGGGAGGCCCCTGCCCAGGCCATGCTGCCCATCTTGCACTTGATGCTGCCCCCCCATATGCTGGACTCTGCCCTCGGGGGGGGGGGGGGTGTCACGGCCCAGGCCGGTGTGTCTGAAGAACCCGGGCTCTCTGTGGGCCGTGCGTGCCCTTTGTCTGATGCGGGAAGGTTCTCTGGGTGAGGAGCAGAGCCACCTGCCTGGGCGGATGAATAATTCCCGCCCCCTCGGCCGCCAGAGACGCAAGGACCGCCCTCTGGGTTTGGGGGAACGCGCTGGGACCGGCAGGTCTGCACCCTCAGCGGCCTCTCCCTCACCCTTGGACTGACACCCTCGGGACGCCCTCGGGTCCTGGTGCCTGGGCCACAGTGGTGTCAGGCACCGTCCTCCCAGGCTGCCCCTCCTCCCAGCTCCTCCCTCCCTGGCTCTCCCTCCTCCTCTTCTCCTTCCACTGGGGAGGGCCTGGGCTCAGCCCTCTCCTGCCTGGGCTCAGCCCTCTCCTGCCTGGGCTCAGCCCTCTCCTGCCTGGGCTCAGCCCTCTCCTGCCTGGGCTCAGCCCTCTCCTGCCTGGACGCCCGCTCTGAGTTCCATGCCCACTCCCAGCCCCTAGACAGCCTCTCCCAGAGAACCCAGGACAGTCGCCCCATCGGACAACCTCACGGTCACACCTGCAAAGTCCCTTTGCCCTGCCAGGCCCGTGCACAGGTTGGGTGAGGAGCCCTCCTGGGGAGGAGAGGCGGAGGGGAGGGGCTCCCCTTTATCCAGACTTCACGTCCCAGCCTGGGGGGGGGGGCGATGGCTCAGGTGACCGGCAGCCAGAGCCGGCGGAAGGGCGGGTTCCCAGGTGAGAGGACACAGTGGGCTGTCCCGCCTGCCCTGCCTTCCCTGTGCCCACGGGACGGGGACGGCCTCGCGGAGGCGGCAAAGCCTGGGGCTGGGCCCACAGCAGCTCGAGGCACAGAGCTCCAGGCGGGGGCACCCTCCAGCAATTAGGGCGGAGGCCTGGCCAGCAGCTGCCCAGCCCCGCCGGCTGCCAGGAGGGCAGCAGCTGTGCGGCCCAGACTCAGCAGGAGGGTCTGCGGGCTGCACCCCCTGGCGGGCCGTGAGGGCCGGGTGCTCTGCCGTCGGTGCGGGTTTAGGGGTGCAGGCCAGGGGCCTCCGGGCGCAGGTCGCCCTGACGGCCACTCAGCCCGAGTCCTCTGTGGGGCTCCGTCCTGCCGGGCGTGGACGCTTGGCGGCATTGCACACCCGAGGGCATCGGAGGACAGAGAGGTTAAGCAACCAGCCTGGGGTCACCCAGCTGGGCCTAACGGGCCTGGCCTGGAGCCGACACCTGTTTGTTCTCAAATCTGTGCTCAAATCCTGCAGGGCCTCCTCCCTCCTCCTCAGAGATTCAGCTCAGGCTGTGCCCCCCACCCCCGTCCCGTGTCTCTGCCAGGACCCAGGGGAACCCAGCCCAGTCCCCCCAGAGACACACGCCTGCAAGGCCGGTCCCCTGCCCAGGAGGGGCTGAGCGCTCGGGGGGGGGGGGGGGGGGTCCGGTCTGCCAGGCAGCAGGACAGGGGGCGGCGCTCCCAGGGCCAGGCCCCTTCCCTATCGGCACTCTGGGCACCACGGACAGACGGGAGGACAGGACGTGGAGGCAGGGATGACTGTGACGCCCTCATCACGAAGGTCTGGTGAGTGAGCACTGACTGTCCCCCAGTCCACCACCCCCTCCCCCGCCCCCGCTGGGAGCAAAGGGACAGCCGCTCTGGCCGCACAGCCAGCCCTTGGGCCGCAATCCGGGATCCGGTCGGTGTCTGACGGGGCCCAGGGGGACACTCCCCAGAAAGGCAGCAGGTGGGGCGGGAGCGGGGAGCTGAGAGGACGGAAGACAGCGGCTCACACACCTGGAGAGAGAGGCGAGCTTCTTCAAAAGCCGTCGCTGGGCCTGCTGCCCCGGCTCTAATCTGCAGACAGTTTGGCGCAATTCAACGAAGCAAGTGAGAAACTGCAGGTTCCCGGTTTGGATTGACATCAAAGGTGCCTCATCGTCAACTTTAAATTTATCTCTGAAGGAGGGGGCAGCGAGGGGGGGGGGGGGGGGAGGATCAGATAGAACAGCCAGAAGCAAACAAAGGCTCAGGGAAGCAGAGAGCCGGAGAACCGCCCGCGCCACACGACCAGGCGCAGCGCAGCCAGAGAAGCGCCCCGGTCGCCCCCGGCCGTCACCGTCTCTCTCGGAGGAGACGCAGTGACTAGAAGCAGCCCGTGTGCGTGGACCCTGAGTGACCCCATTACCCGCAGGAGGGGCCGGGGGAACCCGGGGACGCGGGGAAACGGACGCTCTGTGCATAACGAGCAATGAGTGTGGAGCTACAAACACGGCAGGCCGACGACCAGCGGAACAAATTACAACCCACCCGACAGTGGGAAGCAGCGTCCACTTTCCAGTCTTTCCTTAGGTGATGGCCTCACTGTGTCATCCCCCCTCGCCTGCCCATCCCGAGAAGGCAGGACAGGGAAGCGGCGCTGAGAGCGGGAGGATCTATCAAATGCAGGAGGAAGGAAACACCATCAGGCAGATAATAAAACTGTTATTGTCCCAGATTTTTAAAAATATGCGTGGAATTTGTCAATTTAAAAGAAAAGGGTAACATGTGCTTCTTTCCACTTGTAATTAAATGTTCACCTTTGCTCCTGTTTTGCATTCATAGTTCTGCGGGGTCTTTCCTTAAAGAGGGTCCCCAAGCTGCCTCTGGGCCAGGCCCACAGCGCCTGGTCCCACCGCTGTCCTCGCGGTGTTTGTGGGGCTGGAACGAGACCGACAGGGGACGCTCTTAGGCGCTTACAATTAGGATGATTTCTTACTGGTGACAAGATCCAACTCCCGCTTCGCCCGCCTTGGGCTGGGGATCAGAAGTTTCCCCCTGGTCCCCCACCCCTGCCCTGCCCTGCCCTGCCCTGCCGCCTCGACCGACCGTGTCTCTCCCTCCAGGGACCCTGCCTTCCTCCAACTTCGAGCAGCCACAGCCCTCTGGCCGGTCCTGCCTGGGCCTGGTTCTAACCTCGCACAGCCTCTCAGAGTGAGGAAGGGGCCCCGGAGAGAAGCAAGGCCCTGGCAGAGGCGGTGGTGGTGCAGCCACAAGCCAAGGAATGCTGGCGGCCCCCAGGAGCAGTGAGAGCGGAGGAACAGATGGGCCCCTGGACCTCCGGAGGCTGCAGAGCCCTGGTGACGCCGGGTTTGGATCAGACTCCAGCGCTGAGAGGGTGTCTCTCCTGTGGGAGCCCCACGAGTGGTAACCGGTTACAGCGGCTGCAGGAAACTAAGACCCCATCTCAGCGCCTGCTCACTGCCGGCCCGTCCTCAGGCACCTGCCCTCCTGCCGCAGGCCTTGGCTCGGCCGGCCACGCCCTGTGCCTAACGTGTTCGCTCCCTCTCGTCCCTCAGGTCTCTGTGCAAACATCCATCTGCCTCGATCCACACAGACCACCTGGTTGTCCTCCACAGCGCCGGTCACCCGCCTCTGCTCCGTGCCATCTGCTGGTCTGTGGAGGTCACGCTCGGTGTCACCCTCCTCACCCCGCCCGGTCCACGAGGGCAGGCCTGTGCCCGGTGTGGGAAGCGATGCTCCGTGAAGTGTCCCTAGGTGACCGGAACTGGGAACTAGACTGTCCCCCCGGGAGAGGCCCCTGGAGGCCCCTGAGCTCAGATTTTTGCTGTAGGAGATGTGGCTGCAAAGGAAAGGGACAAAGAGGATGGAGCCCTGCCCGCGCCCAGGGACCCAGCTGCCGGCTGGCTCCCTGGTCCATCAGCCATCCAGGGGGACCAGCCAGGGGACCAGCCAGGGGACCGGCCACGGGGACCAGCCATGGGGACCAACCAGGGGGACCAGCCAGGGGGACCAGCCAGGGGACCGTCCAGGGGACCAGCCAGGGGGACCGGCCAGGGGACCGGCCATGGGGACCAGCCAGGGGACCGTCCAGGGGACCAGCCAGGGGACCGTCCAGGGGACCAGCCAGGGGACCGTCCAGGGGACCAGCCAGGGGACCGGCCATGGGGACCAGCCAGGGGGACCAGCCAGGGGGACCAGCCAGGGGACCGTCCAGGGGACCAGCCAGGGGACCAGCCAGGGGACCGTCCAGGGGACCAGCCAGGGGACCAGCCAGGGGACCAGCCAGGGGACCAGCCAGGGGACCGTCCAGGGGACCAGCCAGGGGACCAGCCAGGGGACCAGCCAGGGGACCAGCCAGGGGACCAGCCAGGGGACCACTCAGGGGGACCAGCCAGGGGACCAGCCAGGGGACCGTCCAGGGGACCAGCCAGGGGACCGGCCAGGGGACCAGCCAGGGGACCGTCCAGGGGACCGTCCAGGGGACCAGCCAGGGGACCAGCCAGGGGACCAGCCAGGGGACCAGCCAGGGGACCGTCCAGGGGACCAGCCAGGGGACCGGCCAGGGGACCGTCCAGGGGACCGTCCAGGGGACCAGCCAGGGGACCGGCCAGGGGACCGTCCAGGGGACCAGCCAGGGGACCAGCCAGGGGACCAGCCAGGGGACCAGCCAGGGGACCGGCCAGGGGACCGTCCAGGGGACCAGCCAGGGGACCAGCCAGGGGACCAGCCAGGGGACCGGCCAGGGGACCGTCCAGGGGACCAGCCAGGGGACCAGCCAGGGGACCGTCCAGGGGACCAGCCAGGGGACCAGCCAGGGGACCGGCCAGGGGACCAGCCAGGGGACCAGCCAGGGGACCGTCCAGGGGACCAGCCAGGGGACCGGCCAGGGGACCGTCCAGGGGACCGGCCAGGGGACCAGCCAGGGGACCAGCCAGGGGACCAGCCAGGGGACCAGCCAGGGGACCGGCCAGGGGACCACTCAGGGGGACCAGCCAGGGGACCGTCCAGGGGACCAGCCAGGGGACCAGCCAGGGGACCGGCCAGGGGACCAGCCAGGGGACCAGCCAGGGGACCGGCCATGGGGACCAGCCAGGGGACCAGCCAGGGGACCGTCCAGGGGACCAGCCAGGGGACCGTCCAGGGGACCAGCCAGGGGACCGTCCAGGGGACCAGCCAGGGGACCGTCCAGGGGACCAGCCAGGGGACCAGCCAGGGGACCGTCCAGGGGACCAGCCAGGGGACCGGCCATGGGGACCAGCCAGGGGACCAGCCAGGGGACCAGCCATGGGACCAGACAGGGGACCGGCCACGGGGACCGGCCATGGGGACTGGCCATGGGGACCAGCCAGGGGGACCAGCCAGGGACCGGCCGGATCCTGACGACAGTGGCTGCATCATGGGAGCCTGGGCATCAGGGCCCCCCGCCTGTGTCCTCAGGCGGGAGGGGTACGTGGCCACCAGGGACCTGCACTGGCCTTAGAGGCCCAGGACCCAAGTTCAGATCAGATCTGCCCCACCCCTAGCGTGCCCGTGCCCCCAGTCCCTCCCGCCTCGTCACCTGGGACCTGGCATTCCCTGGGCTCCGCTGCGGGGCGGGGGGCGGGGCGGGGGGCGGGGGGGGGGGGGGTGGTCAGAGTGCTGAGCCCAAACCCAGCAGAGCGCCCGCAGCCCATGGAAGGTTCTAGTGAGGGGCGGAGCGGCCGTGCTTAGAGAGCCGCGCTCTCGCTCACGGGCTGGTTGGGGCAGCCCTCCCCATGAGGGCCCCTCGAGAGCATCTGTTCCCCATTATCTGGGGGCGGACAGGCCGCCGATGCGGCCCATGATCTCACGCGGGAGGGCGGAGGCTGGCGGCTAATCAAGAGCCCAGACCCCTCGGCTAGGCTCGGCGGCGGGCGCTGGAGAGCGAGGGGGGGCCGGGGGGGGGGGGCGGGGGAGCAAGGGGGGGCTGGGGGGGCACAATTAGGCCGAGGCGCCTCGCCCCGCAGGCTGAAGCAATCAGCATTCCTGGCATTTTTATAGCACCTTGCCCGGATGGACAGACAACTCCAGCCCGCTCCGCCCCTCCTCCCTGCGGGAAGCACTGGCTGGAGATGGGGCCGGCTCCCCCCCGTGAACAGAGAAAGGGGTGCCGCCGGCCCTGGGTGACAGGCTCTCCGGGGAAGAGAGTGACCATGTGGACGGCGCCGCGTCCCCGCCAGAGCTCCGAGCAGCACGCGCCTCGCCCCCTCCCAGCCTCCGGCCACTGGTCCGACACTGTGTCCGCGGGTGCTTTTCACCATAGTCTCAGATGATGGCTGGTCGACTGCGCTTGCATGCCTCCGGAGACAGGCAGCTCACTACCTCCTGGGGACTCCCTTTCACACTTGGATGGCTCCGACTGCTACTGCCCCCCTGGGACCCCCGCTCACCAGGCCCAGCTGTGTCCCCTGGGCCTGTGCCCGGCTCCTGGCTGGGGCACCCCCGGCAGCGGCCTCAGGTGGCGAAAGCGGTGACCACCCTTTCCTGGTCCCTTGGGTGCTGGGCACGCCCCTCGTCACGTCGCCTCCCCCGGCTGTGCTCTCGCTGCGTAGATGTTGCCGGAAAGAGCAGAACGATAAGATCGAAGGCTCCCAAGGCCTCCCTGTGGGGCTGCGCCTGAGTCAGACCCCGACTCCGCGGGGTGGGCGCCTCCCCCACGGTCTGGATCTGACCATGTTCCTCCCCTTCCTCCTCCTCCCCCCTCCTCCCCCCTCCTCCCTTCCCTTCCCTCCCTCTTCACGGCACGGTGCTTACTGAGCCCCTACTACGTCCCCTCAGGCCCGAGTGGAGCGCTGGGACACCCTCCTGTGCCCACAGAAAGCCTGGGAAGCGTCGTGTGCTGGGTGGGGTGCTTTCTTCGCTGGGTCGGTCTGAGCAGTAACCGCCATAAAAAAAATCCCTTCCCGTTTCTGAGCTCACACGTCAGCTACTGGGGCCCGAAGCGGCTCGCGGAGCCTGCAGCGCGGAGCACAGAGCGCCAAGGCCACTCGCTCGACCAGCGTCCACTCTGTCTGGTTTCCCAAAAGGAAATCCACCCCCCGACCCCCCCCCAACCCCCCCCCCCCCCCCCCCCCCCCCCCGCGCACAGATCGACCAACTTTCTGCCGGGACCTTTGACCCTAACACTCCACGCCGCTACGCTGATGCCGAAGGACCCTGGGCTCGGCGGCGGCACGGCCCTCCCAGCAGAGAAGCGGGTGCAGTGAGCCATGCGTGTGGCCGTGTGTGAGGCCTGAGCCGTGGCCCCGTGTTGGAGCCCCACCCCAGCACCGCCGAACTCGACTTATTAGCAAATAAGGCCCTTGCAAAGGCCATGAGTCAAGATGAGGCCGCGCTGAGCGGGGCCCCGGGGTCCTTCCTGAGGCGGGAGTTGGACACAGCCCCCCCTGCCAGAAGCCGTGGGAAGAGTGGGTGGCTGCCCCGGAACCGCCAGGCGGGGACAGGGACCCTCCCCTGGCGCCTCAGGGGGAGCAGGGCCCGGACCCCGAGACCTGGGACTGCAGGGGGTGGGGCAGGCCTGCCTGGGTGGTTGGTGAGAGTGGCCGGGAGGTGGAGGTCAGCGCACAGGGCCGGGCGCCGGGAGGCGGCTCCCCCTCCTGTGGGTGGGGCGGGGACGGTGCCGGAGACTGGCCTGGGCAGGGGTTCACTTTGCCATCGTTCATCCACAGACACGTCGCCAACAGCTTCGACATCCGAGCGAGGGGTGCGTTCACCTGACCGGGCATCGTTACGGGGCTTCACCCGCAGGCGCTCGGGTCATCCGACCGCACACGGTCCCGGCCCTGCCGCCCGGGATGCACGGGAGCCGGCGGCTGCGAGGAGCCCCCGCCCCAGCAGCATGATCAGACCCGGAGGGAAGCCCGCAAACGCCGCTCTGAACAGGGTGACCCCAAGTGCCACCCCCCCAGTCAGCCAGCGGGGCTCCCAATGCTCTTTCGGAAGAGGGGTGTCCACTGGGTCACCCCGACCTCTGCTGGCCCCCACTTCCCGGCAGCACTGTCCCCACACCCCATCCCCTCAGCTTCCTGAGGCCTGGGCACCGCCCGACCCCCTGGGGCCGTCCTTCTCCCGTGTCCAACCGTGGCCCCAGCCCGATCCCAGGCTGGACCCCAGGCCGGCTCGGCCCCTCCTCTCCCTCACCCCTCCTCAGCCTTGGGGGCCCCGGCCTGGAGAGGGTGTCTGTGCCCCCCGACCCCCCCAGCAGCCATTGTTTGTAACAAAACAGCCTCTATGTTTGTGTCTCCAGGACAAATTGCTCTCACCTGGAGTTTAATGGGAACCAGGCCTCACCTCACTTGACTCCCCGGGAGGCTGTCCAGGGAAGGGAAGAGAGGGACCCCAAATGTTGGAGAGGCGAGAGGGGGCCCAATGGTCAGCGCCCAGCCTCCAGGACCAGACCAGGTTCACACCCCAGCTCTGCGGCTTCCTGGCCATGCATCCTCGGGGGTGGAGGGGGGCACCCCGACCCTGCCCTCAGCGCCTCCCGTCTGTAAGACCAGCGGGTGCTACTTCCATCCATCTGGGCCTTGGTGGGGCCTGTGCGGCCAGGGGGGCCCTGCAGGAGAGAGAGGGATGCGGAGCGGGGAGCAGCCCAGCCCGGGAAGTGGGTGGTAACCTCCCCAAAGAGGCCGGTCCTCCGCTGGGCTGCTCATGCCGCCCTGGAAGCCCAGGGGTGAAGCGCCGTTGGAAGGCGGCTGGTTGGTTTGTGCATAACGTGTGGCCACAGCGGCTCTGGCCAAGGCTGGCGGGCTGGAGGCGTCCAGGCCTGGGACCCATGGGCCTCCTTGAGGTCCCGGGGGAGTGGGAGTGTCAGGTGGGCAGAACCCCTCGCTCGGGCTGTGACGGGAAGTGGTCTCTGGGGGTGTCCGGAAGGGTGTCCTTGAGGAGTGTCCTTGGACCCAGGTACACCTCTGCCATCGGGGCCTGGGCAGAGCTTGGGGGTCCCACGCAGAGAGAAGGCCCAGGGACAGACTCCAGGGATCCCTGGGGAATGCCACCCGCTCCTGTGCACAGCCTCATGGTGTATGTACTCAGCCTGGGGCTGAGTTTGGGGTCATTTCTCCAGGCCAAACAGTCAAGCTGTCCTTTCCTCATGACCTCTGGGGCCAAAGCTGGCAGAGCCACACCACTCCGGCCCACGCTGAGAAATGTAGATGATTCCATCTATTCATCCATCCATCCATCCATCTCTCCATCTGTCCATCCACCTCTCCATTTGTCCATCCATCCACCTCTCCATCTGTCCATCTATCCATTCACCTCTCCATCTGTCCATCATCATCCATCCACCTATCCATTCATCCATCCATCCACCTCTCCACCTGTCCATCCATCCATCCATCCATCCATCCATCCATCCATCCACCTCTCCATCTGTCCATCCATCCATCCATCCATTCACCTCTCCATCTGTCCATCCATCCATCCACCTCTCCATCTGTCCATCCATTCATCCATCCAGCCATTCACCTCTCCATTTGTCCATCCATCCATCCATCCACCTCTCCATCTGTCCATGCATCCATCCATCCATCCATTCACCTCTCCATCTGTCCATCCATCCATCCATCCATCCATCCAACCATTCATCCATCTATCTACCTCTCCATCTGTCCATCCATCCATCCATCCATCTCTCCATCTGTCCATCCATCCATCCATCCATCCACCCATCATCCATCCATCCACTCATCCATCCACCTCTCCATCTGCCCATCCATCCATCCATCCATCCATCCACCTCCCCATCCATCCATCCATCCATCCATCCATCCATCCACCTCTCCATCTGTCCATCCATCCATCCATCCATTCACCTCTCCATCTGTCCATCCATCCATCCACCTCTCCATCTGTCCATCCATTCATCCATCCAGCCATTCACCTCTCCATTTGTCCATCCATCCATCCATCCACCTCTCCATCTGTCCATGCATCCATCCATCCATCCATTCACCTCTTCATCTGTCCATCCATCCATCCATCCATCCATCCAACCATTCATCCATCTATCTACCTCTCCATCTGTCCATCCATCCATCCATCCATCTCTCCATCTGTCCATCCATCCATCCATCCATCCACCCATCATCCATCCATCCACTCATCCATCCACCTCTCCATCTGCCCATCCATCCATCCATCCATCCATCCTCCTCCCCATCCATCCATCCATCCACCTCCCCATCCATCCACCAGTCAGGGGCACTGACATTGTTTGGGTGCCTTGCTCTCCTTCCTGGAAACGGGGAGCCCAATCCCAACCTCACGTTCGCCTTGACGATGAAACTGGTGAGGGCAGGGCCTGGGGACACAGGGATGCCCAGGAACAGCAGAGCCATCACAGCCTCCGGTGGAGTCAGGTCCTCCCCACCCGCCTGGGCTCCCGAGCCCTCCGTGGCCCAGTGCCCGCCACGCCCAGGACCAACCCACCAGCAAACCTTTGCAGAGCAGCCCCAGCTCTGGGCTGGGCCTTGCTGCCCCCGATGGGTCCCCAGCAGCCCCGGGGCGGGGGCGGGGGGGGGGGGGGGACACCAGGCTCAGAGGCTGTGTGTCTGCAGGGAACAGGGCGGGGCCACATGGCAGGTGCAAGGGGAATGGAGGCGGAATGGAGGGCGTGAGAGGAAGACTCCCAGACAGAGACCTAGACCCCCCTCCGCACACCCCAAAACTGGGACTGTGAGAGCAAGTGGAGGAGAGAGAGGAGGGGGCTGGATTCTCCTGGGGGGGGGGGGGGTGAGGCTTGCCCTGCTCTGCCCCCTCCTCCAGCTCCTCAGTGGCATGGGTCCCCCCACCCTGACCTGATGGCTGAGATGAGTCAAGTGGTGGGGGTGGGGCTCTGGGAGGGAAGCACCCTGGAAGGCTGAGGTCTCGCTGCGTCCACGGCACAATAGTGCCACCTCGTGGCCGCCCCTGGAATCGCCGCTGTGCCCTTGCCTGGAAGCCGGGGCACCTCACCTTCTCTGACAGGACTCCCCTACACCGCCCGCCCTTCACCTTCTGCTTCGCCTCCGCCCACCCGCCGCTCCCTGTGATGTGGGTCGCCTGCCCCCTCGGGCGTCCTGCCCGCGGGATGAGATGTTTTCCCACCGCCACGCCCAGGCGCCCCGCCCGTGGAGTTGCCTCGCTGGGGGCGTGGGTGCCTGCCCGGCCCTGAGCCCGGAGTGGGACGGGTGCAGAGGACGAGATCGCCTGGGGGGGGCTGTGCCTGGGACCCACGCCCACGGAAAGGGGACCAGAGAGAAACCAGGACTCTGAGGGGGGCCCCGGGAGGGGGGGAGAAGTGGGCCAGGCAGCTGCCTTCTGCCCAGCAGAGAAGGTAGGCGCATCCCAAGGGGGACTGGGTGGGGCTGTGGGTTAGAGCGACCAGGTCTCAGAGCAGACAGGGCAGCCCAGGGGCTGCGGCCCCTTCCTAGGGGACGGTCCCCTTTCCAGGCAGGAACCCCAAGACCCTCTGTCTCCAGGTGCTCTCACCAACACGCTGCCTCCTCCAGGCTGTCCTCCAGGCTGACCCCCAGGCTGACCCCCAGGGACACTGCTGCCTCTTCTACCCCACAGGGGCCCACCCAACACCGGTCAGGGCAGCCCAGGCCTCGAGGGCAGCCCAGGGGCCGAGCCACTTCCCCTCCTCCGTGAGGCCAGTGGGTGTGGGGGGCTCTGCGGTGTCTCTAGCAGCCCCTGGGTGGGTGGGGCTGACCTCACAGCTCAGCCCAGGTGTCGCAGGGGGCTCCCTCGCGGCTCCAGGAGGGTCGTTCTGCCTCTCCCGCTGGTGGTGGCTCCGGGCGTCCTGGGCTGTGGCCACAGGACCCAGTCTCTCCTCCATCCCGGTGTCTGCACCCCTCTCTCCTTGTAAGGAGAGAGCCAGGGACCTAGGGCCCCCTCCCCCCATAATCCAGCTCATCTCCTCACCTCCCCCTGCACAGGTGACCCTGTGGCCCTCGTCAGGGGTGAGCTGGCCCTGGGGGGGTCCTGGACTCAGGCCACAGCCGTGGGGCCGTGGGGCCGTGGGGCCGTGGGGCTGTGGGGCCGTGGGGCCGGGGGCTCAGAAACAGCAGGTCTGAGGGGGCGCTCAGGGCCAGAACGCACAGCGGGGCCTGCCTTCCTCTCCACGGGGAGACCTGGTGGAGGGGCTCGGTCAGGTTTTATTCTCAATCAGCTTCGCTGAGGTAGAACCCACATACGCTGCACGTGGAGGAGTGCACCGGTGGTGGGGTGACGGCTCACCCAGGCAGGGCAGCTCCCTCCTGCCCCACCCAGGGGCGCAGTGCAGGTCTCGGTCCCACCCTCTGCGCGGCTCCTGGAGGCCTCAGTTTCCTCACCTGTGCAATGGGCTCCTCCCAGTTCTACCCTGGGATTCCGAGGGCAGAGCCGTGCGTGCCCACATGGCGTTTACGGCACCAGCACCGTGTCGTCCTAACTAACCCGACAGGCAGCGTGGCCAGCGAGGCTCACGGCCGTCCCTCGGTCCCTCGATGGCCTTGCCCCCCCTCCCCCCCCCGCCTTCCTCCCCGAAGACACTGAGGCCGCCTGGTCGGGCCATGACCCTGACACCTGGCCTGCTCTCGGGATGCCTTTGTGTTTCACCCAAAGGACCTGTGTACCGTTTCTCAGTCCAAATGAAAGCCAGGCTGAGAACCACACCCCACACAGGGCAGGGCCAGGGGTCACACCCCACACAGAACGGGGGGGGGGGGGGGGGGGCGGGTCACAGCCCTGCCCAAAGCAGGGGGGAGGGTGTGGGGGGGGCAGCCATCCTGCCTTCCCTCCCCTGTGCGGCCTCTCCCTCCTGGCTCCCCAGCAGCTCAGCCCCTTATGGCTGCGGTTCCGAGGGAGCGTTATTGCCGCTTCTGTGGATAAAGGCGACGAGGCGGAGGTGGTGCGTAACCTGCCCAAGGCCTCGCAGGAGCCAAGCCCAGGTTTGTCCAATCAGTTCCCTCCTCCCCTCTCCCCGCCTCCTCCTCAGGTGGCGCCGTGCCCTTCGTGGCCGGCAGGTGGCAGCACAGGGATTCACTGGAGGTGAGAACGGGCAGGAGGCAGGCTGGGGGGCGGGCATGAGCCTGCAGCTCAGGGAGGACCCCGGGCCGGTGGCTGCAGTGCCTGGAGCAGGAGTGGGACAGGGATAGGAACGCCAGGCTCCACGTCAGGCTCGTGTTCGAGCAGCTCCCGGGACCAGCGTTCCCACAGCAGCGCAGCCCCTCCCGCTGGGCTGGTGTCAGAGCCAGTCCTGTCACCAGAGGGGAGACCCGGGCCCCCCTCACCCCCCGCACCCCTCAGCCGCTGCATGGACGCCCCAGCGCTCGTCTGGATCGCGGGGAGCCACTGAGGTGCTTGAGGGGTGCAGCCTCCTGGAAGTCAGCAGAGCACAGGCCCACACAGACCAGTCATGGGCCTGGCAGGTGGGACCGCAGGCAGGGGACAGGGCAGGGGGCACGTGTCCGACCTTCCCAGGGCCCGTCCCCGCCCGCCCTCCCCAGGGCCCACCTGCCTCCTGCCTCGCAGGCCCACTTCCTGCCACCCCTGGGTCTCCGGAAGGACTTAGGGTGCCCCTGCGCCCGCCCTGTATCTTTAAGAAGTGAGACTTGGTTCCGGTGGAAAGTTGGGGCAGTCCCTCTAAACCAGTGGTTCTCAACCTGTGGGCCGCGACCCTTTAATACAGGTCCTCATGTTGTGGTGACCCCCAACCATAAGATTATTTTCGTTGCTACTTCATCACTGTAATGTTGCTACTGTTATGGATCGTCATGTAAATATCTGATATGCAGGGTGTATTTTCATTGTGACAAATTGAACATCATTAAAGCACAGTGATTAACCAGAAAAACAATATGTAATTATACATGTGTTTTCCGATGGTCTTAGGCGACCCCTGTGAAAGGGTCATTCGACCCCCAAAGGGGGTCGCGACCCACAGGTTGAGAACCGCTGCTAAGCGAACGTCGTTAACGCAGGCCAAGGACCTTCCCGGACCGGAGACGCGTTCCCTCCGCCTGCTGCTTCCACTAAACACGGTGGTGTGCGTGCAGCGATGTTTCCCAGATCCGTGCTGGCGTGGGGCCGCCCCTCCTCCGAACCCCCAGGCTCCGGCGCGGCTTCTGGGGCCCCAGCGATGCCCTGCACTGGGCCCTTCCTGGCCAGAGGGCCTATCACCGGGTGCCACGGCCCGGGCCGGTCACCTCCCTGAAGCCTCAGCCGCCCCGTGGGGTGGCACCTAGGACCCACGGACTCAGAGTCTTCGTGCTTCTGTTCCCCTGCCTGGAGGTTCCCACGCTCCCTCCTCCTCCCCCTGGGCCCCCGCCTCACAGGCTGACGGCAGCACCCTGCTGCGCGGATCCACGGCCCTCACTCTGTCCACCTTGTGGCTCTGCCCTCCCGCCACCACCTGCACCAGCTGAGGGGGTGGGGGAGAGCGCCCAGAGTGGGTGCGCCTGCTTCCCCGTGGCCTTGGCCCTGACTTGGCGCAGCTCGCTCCCCTTCACCCTCTCTGGGCAGAACTCACGTGGCTGCACCTCCCTGCGAGGGAGGCAGGAAGTGTGTTAGCTGGGAGCTGGAAGGACAGGAGTGTGGATGGTAACAGGTAGCTCGCCGTCACGGCCACGTGCATAGGACTGTGTACAGGTTAAGTAAAGAAACACAATGAGCCGAAACCGGTTTGGCTCAGTGGATAGAGCGTCAGCCTGCGGACTGAAAGGTCCCAGGTTCGATTCCGGTCAAGGGCATGTACCTAGGTTGCGGGCACATCCCCGGTGGGGGATGTGCAGGAGGCAGCTGATCGATGTTTATCTCTCATCGATGTTTCTAACTCTCTATCCCTCTCCCTTCCTCTCTGTAAAAAATCAATAAAATATATTTAAAAAAAAAAAAAAAAGAAACACAATGAATTACACAGACACGTTTTGTATGTGGTGCAGAGATCAGTGTCACTGCATGGATGTCAAGTAAATGCTTGTTTAAAAAGAATGCTGAATGGAAGAATTTTTATTGATGCATGGATGGATGGATGGATGGATGGATAGAGGCATGCATGCATGGATGGATGCATGCTGGGGTCCAATCCCAGCGGGTCCAGGGGTCCCCAAAGGTGTGGACGGAGTCGGTGAAGAAGGAATGACACGAAGACAGCCTTCAGTTGATCAGCAGCCTAGTCAGGACCTCTAGCCAGGATCTCCAGCCAAAGTTCTGGTCGGAGCTCTGGTTAGGAACTGATGAGGTTCTGATGTTTATTGTCTTGTTACATCCGTATTTATACCAGCCGATTTTAATCCTGTCAATTTCTATTACAAAGGTTAGGGCGTTTCTTATCTCCATTCCAGGGAGTAAAGATTATGTAGCTTAACTACCTGCCTGGCACTTAATTAAGGGGTTGTATCCCCTCCCTAACCTCAGGGAAAGATCCCCACCTGGGGATACAACCTTTCTCAGAGAGGTGACCTTGGTTAAAACACATGGCGCTAAAGGGAGCAAACATATTAAGAACAGTATGCTATATATGCCAGGTCCATTGAAACATATGCTGTGCAGATGTTTCTTTCCTGCAGCGACTGTGTCAAGCAGCAAGGATGGACCGGCTTCCAGCAGATGCATGGATGGATGATGGATGGATGGATGGATGAATACATGGATGGACGAGTGGATGGATGGATGGAGGCATGCATGCATGGATGGATGCATGGATGATGGATGGATGGATGAATACATGGATGGATGGGTGGATGGATGGATGGAGGCGTGCATGCATGCATGGATGGATGGGGAAATGGATAGATAGATAGATAGATAGATAGATAGATAGATAGATAGATGGATAGGTAGATGATAGATAGATAGATGATAGATAGATGATAGATGGATAAATGAGTGGTGGATGGATGGATGGATAGATGGATGGATGGATGGATGGACAGATGAGTGGATGGGTAAATAGAGGGATGAATGGAGAAGTAGGTAGAATGACCCAGTGTCCAGGGGTGCTGACGTGGGTCGGCTTCTGAAGAAGTAGCTAGACCTGGGCAAATAGGGGACAGCCAGCAGAGTCCCTGAGTTGGGGAGGGGACACCATGAGGATGAAGTATCTTGGCCTGAGGGGTCTGGTGGCCAGTAGGTGGACATTGCCAGTACCTCTCCTTGCTGCTCCCCCTCCAGCTGGCCTTGCCCGCCCTCCTTCATTGCCTGCCAGGGGCGGTGGAACCAGGCTCCCAGGAGGGCAGGGTGGGCATGCGGGTGGCGGGGCCTGAGCTGACAGTGATGGAGTGGAGCAGGTCCTCTCCTGTCACACTGAGCAACCGGTGGCCCGCAGTTCAATGTAGAAATGGCCACGTGACATGAGGCCTGACGCAGTGTGACGGGGCCTAGGAAAGGGGGGGGGGGACATGCTGAGGGTCTTCCTCCCCCGGCGTCGGCACCTTTTTCCAGGGGAAAGTCTCCCACCTGCTCTGCTACCTTGGGGCTCCCGAGAGCCGTGGTCGGGGCCGCTCCCTGAAGCTGGGCTCCTTAAAGGAAACGTTCTCAGGGGCATGTGCAGCCCAGGCGGCAGCGGTGTCATATCCAGGGGCTCAGGAAGGGGCACAGGGCCAGGGGCACAGGGGTGAGGGGCACGGGGGTGAGGGGCACGGGGGCGAGGGGCATGGGGGTGAGGGGCACGGGGGTGAGGGGCACAGGGCCAGGGGCACGGGGGCGAGGGGCACGGGGGTGAGGGGCACGGGGGCGAGGGGCATGGGGGTGAGGGGCACGGGGGTGAGGGGCACGGGGGCGAGGGGCATGGGGGTGAGGGGCACGGGGGTGAGGGGCACGGGGGTGAGGGGCACGGGGGCGAGGGGCATGGGGGTGAGGGGCACGGGGGTGAGGGGCACGGGGGCGAGGGGCATGGGGGTGAGGGGCACGGGGGTGAGGGGCACGGGGGTGAGGGGCACGGAGGTGAGGGGCACAGGGGTGAGGGGCACGGGAGCGAGGGGCACGGGGGTGAGGGGCACGGGGGTGAGGGGCACGGGGGTGAAAGGCACAGGGGTGAGGGGCACGGGGGTGAGGGGCACGGAGGTGAGGGGCACAGGGGTGAGGGGCACGGGGGCAAGGGGCACGGGGGTGAGGGGCAAGGGGCATGGGGGTGAGGGGCACGGGGGTGAGGGGCACCGGGGTGAGGGGCACGGGGGTGAAAGGCACAGGGGTGAGGGGCACGGGGGTGAGGGGCACGGGGGTGAGGGACACGGAGGTGAGGGGCACAGGGGTGAGGGACACGGGGGCGAGGGGCACAGAGGTGAAGGGCGAGGGGCACGGGGGTGAGGGGCAAGGGAGTGAGAGGCAAGGGGCACAGGGGTGAGGGGCATGGGGGTGAGGGGCACGGGGGCGAGGGGCACAGAGGTGAAGGGCGAGGGGCACGGGGGTGAGGGGCACAGGGGTGAGGGGCACAGGGGTGAGGGGTACAGAGGTGAGGGGCATGGGGATGAGGGACACAGGGGTGAGGGGCGTGGGGGGTGAGGGGTGAAAGACACGAGGTGAGGGGACAGCAAAGGGCATGCGTCTCCTACGACAGAGGAAGTGAAGCAGGACGCGGTTTCCTCCCGAGAACAGTGCTGAGCTGGTCGCCCCTCAAACCATCAGATGGGGCAGAGGGTCCCTGGGCCACGGATGTGCAGGGGAGGAGGGGGGACCTCAGCAGCCACAGGCGGGGCACCCAGATGTCACCTCTCCTCCCCTCTGGACAAAACCATTTTTGTTTCTGTTTAGAGAGAAGTGCGCTCGTGGTAGAGACGCTTGACAACGTGCAAAAGTGAGACGAAGCCGAACCCCGGCAACTCGCGCCGGAGACGCGGCCGGTTCCCGCGGTCCCCGGCCTGTGGGGATGCTCATGTGCGCAGGGCGGCCTGTGTGCCCGGAAGACATGGGAACAGCGGCGGGCGGCGGGAGGCGGGCGCGAGCACGCGGACCCCTCCGGGGCCTGTCGCACGCTCGTCCTCGGGTGGCCCAGCCTCACGCGTCCCTTGTCAATGCCTGACGTGGCTGCCCCCCCCCCCCCCAGCCCCTGAGGCCGAGAAGAGGAGAGGATGTGAGCAGGGCCGCCCCTCGGCGACCGCCAGTCGCGAGCATCACTGTCGGGAGGAGGGATTGCCTCATGGAGAAGCAGTGTCCACTGTGTCACACGGAAGTGACAGCGCCGTCCCAGGGGGCTGTCAGGCAGGGACTGAGGCGCAGAGGAAAACGCTGGCTCAGCACCCGCGTGGCACAGAGGAGCCACGGGAAGGGTGGCAGGGAGGGGGGCAAGATGGCATCCCTACCCTGCCACGGCCAGGCGTGGCCCCCCAGGCGTGGCCCTCAGGCGTGGTCCTCATGTGTGACCTTCAGGCGTGGCCCTGGCAGTGTCTGTGTCCTCGGGTGAAAGCACTTGTGTCAGTCAGCAAGGGGAGTAATAACATTGTGTAACAAATAGCTCCAAACCTCCATGGGGTAAACACATGGACCGATTCTTCGCGTCAGGAACGACTGCTCCCGCCAGAGAAGGGGAGCAGAGACGCCAGGGGCCGGCCCCACACACAGGCCTGCCTCCGAGGAGCTCCGAGGTGGCTCCACGGGATCGCGTGGAGGCTGAGGAGGCAAAGCTAGTCCCCAGCGCAGGACCCTCGCCCCGAGAACCCCGCCGAGCCCTGGAGGGGTCAGCCCGGGAGGGGAGCACACACCCTCAGAGGCTCAGAGGCCAGCCTGGTCCCTTCAGGGTCACAGAGGCAGCGGCTCTCCCACGTGAGGCTCAGCGAGGGGCCCAGGTCCCCCCAAGAGCGGAGGCCAGCGGGGGGCTGAGGCCGCCCTGGAGCTGGAGCTGGTCCGCACACGACCTGTTTCCTAAGGGCCGAGCCTGGGCTCGAAGGGCCGAGGAGCAGTGGCCACGGCCAGGGCTGGGCATGCGGCCGCTCCTGCCTGCAGAGCTGGGGGGGCTCGCTCGGCGCCCCAGGACCCGCGGCTGCTCCGTGCGGTGGGCGGTAATCACCGAGTCAGCGGCTTCCTCGCCAGCCTTCGAGCGACTTAAAAATACCTGCACCGTGAGTCACCCTCCCGGCGCGGCCTGGCAGCAGCTCGTCTGCACACATCCCTGAGCCCGGGCGGCGGGGTCCCCAGAGATGGAGCCCCCACACCCGCATCTTCCCAGGCAGCCGGCCAAGGTGCCCGACTCCTGCCCCTGCCCCTGCCCCCAGGCCTGATGCTGAGCCGTGGGGCCAGCGCCAGGGCCCGCTTCTGCCCACACCTGCCCCTGCCCACACCTGCCCCTTCCCCACACCTGCCCCTTCCCCACACCTGCCCCTGCCCACACCTGCCCCTGCCCACACCTGCCCCTGCCCACACCTGTCCCTGCCCACACCTGTCCCTGCCCACACCTGCCCCCTGCCCACACCTGCCCCCTGCCCACACCTGCCCCTGCCCACACCTGCCCCTTCCCCACACCTGCCCCTGCCCACACCTGCCCCTGCCCACACCTGCCCCTTCCCCACACCTGCCCCTTCCCCACACCTGCCCCTGCCCACACCTGCCCCTTCCCCACACCTGCCCCTGCCCACACCTGCCCCTGCCCACACCTGCCCCCTGCCCACACCTGCCCCTTCCCCACACCTGCCCCTGCCCACACCTGCCCCTTCCCCACACCTGCCCCTGCCCACACCTGCCCCTTCCCCACACCTGCCCCTGCCCACACCTGCCCCTGCCCACACCTGCCCCCTGCCCACACCTGCCCCTGCCCACACCTGCCCCTTCCCCACACCTGCCCCTGCCCACACCTGCCCCTTCCCCACACCTGCCCCTGCCCACACCTGCCCCTTCCCCACACCTGCCCCTGCCCACACCTGCCCCCTGCCCACACCTGCCCCTGCCCACACCTGCCCCTGCCCACACCTGCCCCTTCCCCACACCTGCCCCCTTCCCCACACCTGCCCCCTGCCCACACCTGCCCCTGCCCACACCTGCCCCTGCCCACACCTGCCCCTTCCCCACACCTGCCCCTGCCCACACCTGCCCCTGCCCACACCTGCCCCTTCCCCACACCTGCCCCTGCCCACACCTGCCCCTGCCCACACCTGCCCCTGCCCCACACCTGCCCCTGCCCACACCTGCCCCTTCCCCACACCTGCCCCTGCCCACACCTGCCCCTTCCCCACACCTGTCCCTGCCCACACCTGCCCCTTCCCCACACCTGCCCCTTCCCCACACCTGCCCCTGCCCACACCTGCCCCTGCCCACACCTGTCCCTGCCCACACCTGCCCCTTCCCCACACCTGTCCCTGCCCACACCTGCCCCTTCCCCACACCTGCCCCCTTCCCCACACCTGCCCCTGCCCACACCTGTCCCTGCCCACACCTGCCCCTTCCCCACACCTGCCCCTGCCCACACCTGTCCCTGCCCACACCTGCCCCTTCCCCACACCTGCCCCTGCCCACACCTGCCCCTGCCCACACCTGCCCCCTGCCCACACCTGTCCCTGCCCACACCTGCCCCTGCCCACACCTGCCCCCTGCCCACACCTGCCCCTGCCCACACCTGCCCCTTCCCCACACCTGCCCCTGCCCACACCTGTCCCTGCCCACACCTGCCCCTGCCCACACCTGCCCCTTCCCCACACCTGCCCCTGCCCACACCTGTCCCTGCCCACACCTGCCCCTTGCAGGCTGCACACGCACCCGGCAACAGCAGCCCACCGTGCCAGGACCCTCCCCAGCACCCATGACAGGGGCACCTGAGCTGCATCCCGTGGCCACTCTGCAGGTGAGAATGTGGGGTTCAGAAGACGGGGCTCAGCCGGGCAGACAGTCACAGGCGGCATGAAGCCCCCCTTTCTACCACGAGGCTCAAACAGCACGAAACTTGATGCTATAACCTGCATGTCCCCCGAAACCACACCCCCAAGGCGATGGTGTGAGGAGGTGACCGGGTCATGGGGGCTCTTATGAAAGCCCCCCCTCAGCGCTCCCTCGCCCCCACCCGGTGAGGTGGCAGCCGTGTCCGCCTCTCCTCTCCGCCTGGAGGAGGCCCGGGACTGGGACTGCGGCAGGAGGTGCTGGCTCCTCAGCCCGGCCCGAGGTTTGTCACCGCGGACAGACCTGCCACCGACGACCCCACGCGCAGGGAGGGCAGGGGGGGTAGGGGGGGCAGGGAGGGCATGGGGGGCAGGGAGGGGAAGGCCGGGCCTGGGGGAGAGATTGGCAAAACGTATTTTTAAACCTTAGTGTTTTCTCTTCCTTTTAACCCAGGCCTTCCTCGCGTGGGTTCCATCCGGGAAAGCATCCAGGTGGATGGCGCGTGCGCCGTGGGCCTCGCCTGCTGGGGCCGGGAACTGCAGGGTGGCCCCCTCGGGGCCCAGGGCCCGCTGAGCCGTCACAATGAGTGCGTCTCCCGGAGGCCGAGCAGATGGAGGCCGAGCAGATGGAGGCCGAGCAGATGGAGGCCGAGCAGATGGAGGCCGAGCAGATGGAGACAGAGCTGGGCTCCTGAGGACTTTGTCTCATTTCCATTAAAAGCGTCGGTGCCCAGGAGTCGGGGCAAAGTGGTTGAATTCATTGTCCACCTCGGGCGGGTCCTGGGCCTGGAGGTCCCCCCAGATCTGGCCTCCTGCTCCTTCCTCTCCTCCTGCGCGTGCTCCTCCTTGCTATTCCCTCCCGGAACCGCGCACTCTGCCCCAGGGCCTTTGCACGAGCTGGAACGCTCCTGTGATGTCATCATAGCTCCAGTGACTCTTTATGGGGAAGGGACCTTCCCTGACACCAGATGGAGAATAGTAACACGCACACACGCATGCACACGCACACACACACACACACACACACGTGCGCGCGCTCTACCGCCTGCCGGCCTGGCCTCGGTGTGCCCCCAGCCTCACCTGCGGCACCCACATCTGCGGGTGATTGTCAGCCTCTCCCTCTGGGACGGACGCTGTGGGTGCAGGTGTGTGGCCTTTGGTTTCCTGCTGTGGAGGACACAGCACCTACTATGTGCTCAATAAACACCCCTGGACTGAATCTGGCTGCCCCTCCGCCTCCAACGCTCCCGCGGTCTCCTCTGAGCCAAGGCCTCGGCGAGCACTGGGCACTGATGAACTTAGTGACATGCAATTTCGCGTTTGAAATGTGCATCAAGCACGAATCTCCAGGCTACGGAGAGATCAGGGAAATGCCTTCTCAAGGACATCGAAACAGAAAGCAATGTTTATCCAGCCCGGGAAACAGGTCTATGAATGTGCTTACGTAACGCCGTACACGCCCAGAAAAGCCGCTGGCGGTCACGGCGAGCCCCCACGCACACCCCGCACATGCCGCCCGCTCCGCCCGCTGCGCGTGGCCGCCCAGCGCGGAGAGCGGACCCAGGCTTTTCTCCTTGGCAGCGTGGCCGCCTTTGCCCGTTTTGCTAAGTGGCGGGCGGGAGGTGTTGCGATTCCAAAATGAAAGGAAGCCGTCACCGGG
The DNA here is from genome assembly GCF_028538775.1 of Myotis yumanensis. Classification (NCBI taxonomy): domain Eukaryota; kingdom Metazoa; phylum Chordata; class Mammalia; order Chiroptera; family Vespertilionidae; genus Myotis; species Myotis yumanensis. Next base: position 238,545,999 of record NW_027223752.1, read on the forward strand.
TTGCCCTGAGCGGTGCCCTGCGGAGTCTTCTTCCATTTTTCTTGAACTTGCGAGGACTTGCCAGTCTCCGCGGGGGAGTCTCGGGTCCCCGGGGTCAATCCGATTAGCGGGTAATCGCTCTGCACCTGCCCGGAACCAGGGCCGGCGGTTTCCAGGGCGAGGTCTGTCCCCGAGAGGCAGCCTCCCACAGAGGCCTTTGTTCCCTGAATAGCGTGTGACTGACAATGTATTCCCCGGTGGAGAAGCAGGTAAGTGAGCGAGACTTTCCCGGAAAGCCCACGTGTGAGCTGGGGAGCAGTGATTCAAACCCTGGAAGAGAAAGGATGTTGACTATTAAAACGATGGAATATGTATTTCTTTCCTCTTTTTTCCGCTGATGTTTTTGAGACGGGTGACAGGAAGTCAGTGACTTGTTTAAAAGCTGAAATTGTTTTTAAAAAGCTGTCGTGTACGGGTGACAAGTTGCATTGTCCCCGGTTGCATCCGGATTTACAGTGTTTGGGGGGTGTTTCCGGAAGCATAAACCCCGAGTCCTCCCACTCACTCGTTAGGGCCTCCCGCTGGCAGAGGAGGCGTGCGCCCTGATCGCCTGGTGACCCGCTTCCCTGGGGCTTGGGCTCACAGAAATCTCCGCTGGTGACCTGTGTGTGTGAGGGTCAGCGTTCCCAGGTGCTCCCGGGGAAAGTGTGGCAACGCAAACACAAGTGTGCAGTAAACCAGATTCGGGGCCGACAGTGCCCCAGCAACAACATAACCCACAGCCGAAGGTGGAATAACATGGCCTCACGAGGAATCGGGCTCCCTCCTCTCTGGTTTCGGGGTGCATCACCCGAAAACCGCCACTGCCAAGTCACTGCAGCTCGGCAGCTCCTGCGTTGAGCGTCTGCCCCCTGGTGGTCAGTGCGCATCATAGCGACCAGTCAGATAGGCAGAGGGACACTTAGCATATTAGCCTTTTATATATATAATTTAGATGTGAATTTATATTTATTATCATATATAAGTTAAGTATCTATAATAATAAAAGGGTAATATGCTAATTAGACCGGACGTCTTCCAGACGTTGTTCCGGACGTCATTCCTGACGAAGCCGGGGCCGGAGGGAAGCCAGCCCGGGTCCTAGGTGCCTGTGGGCAGCCGGAGGAGGCAAGCCCGGGCCCCAGGTGTCAGAGGGAAGCCGGTGCCGGCAGCCAGGGGAAGGAGCACCTACTCTTGCACAAATTTTCATGCATCGGGCCTCTAGTAAACATATAATAAATGAAAAGGTGGGACAGGGCCGACCCAGCCTCAGTTCAAAGGCTGCCGGCGGGTGCCCCAGCTCCTGCAGTGCGCGTGCTGCCTCAGGCTGCCAGCCCACACCTGCTGAAACGGCTCACTGCCTCCATGCGGCCCTGGCCCCCCATATCATCCCACATCACCCTGCAGGCAGACCCCTCCGACATCCCCCGAAACACGCCTGCCCCTGAGTCAGTGAGTGGACCAGTGGTGACAGGGCAGTGAAGAGAGATAAATCATGGAGGGCTTCCTGGAGGAGGTGGCTTCTCAGCTCGAAGTGGGAGAGCAGAGCAGACACATGCTAACAGTCCAAGAATCTTCCACGGATCGAAACGACCTCCGAAGCTCGGGCTGGCCCGTGTACAGCTTCCTTGCCAAGGCCAGCAGCCCAGGGACCATTATGCGTTTCGATGAAGACTAAGGTTTGTGAGAATTCCTGAATTCACCCACCATCCTGCAAGGAGCCCACCTGGCAGCTCAGTTCCCAGAGGTCTGCCTCGTGAGGCCCCACAGACTTTTGTCACAACCCAAGCCGAGTGATCTCCCGGCTCGGGCCAGCCCAGAGCCCAGCGGCTCATGGGAGCAAATGGATTTGTCTCGAGATGAGAGACGCTGGACCACTGCGCCTCTGGCACTGGTCTGGCCGGAGCCAGGTAGTAAGTGGACATAATTTATAATCTCCCCTCACGGAGCCGCCGCCCGAGCCCCCACACAGCAGGATGAGCGTCGAGAGTCCCAGCCAGGAGCCCAGAATCCAATTTCCTCCCGGGCCTGCGGACTAAAAGCTCTCTGCACACACTGCACCCCGTTCTCAGATCCAATTAGCCGCGGCCTGAGCCACTCGCCCCGAGCAAGGGGACCAGCCAGGCTCTGCGAGTCCGGTGGCCTCGGGCTCTGGGCAGCGCCCAGAGCCGGGAACTGGCCCTGTGCCCTCCCTGCAGCCACCTGGTGAGCACCCTGCCTCCCAGATGCACCCCCCCCCCGGAACTAAGGTGTCTCCCCCCCAGAACCAAGGTGCCCCAATCTGTCTGGCACTCCTGGCTGCCTGCAGGTGCACCCAGGGCCGCCCAGGCTGGAGAGGAGAGCTGGTGGACGGAGAGCTCACAGCTGCTTGGGAGGCAGCAGGGAGAAGCCAGCCCAGCCCGGAGGGGAAGTGATGGGACCCACAGCACCGCTGCCACCAGAGGCGCTGGCTGGCTCGGTCTTTTGGAGAAAAGAGAAAGTGAAACCTGCCCGCCCTGTGCCTCGGGATTCGTAACCTAAGGACGTGCTTTATTTGTGTTTGTGTCAAAATGTAACCCTGGGCCTCCATACGCACCCCCGTGGACAGGCGCTCCCCCGCTGTGGACACCCCCGTCCCCGTGGACAGCCCCCCGTGAACAGGCGCCTCCCCCCGTGGACAGCCCCCCGTGGACACCCCCCTCCCCATGAACAGGCACCCACATCCAAGCTCATCTGACGGGGCCACCCTCCCTCCTGTGTCTCCCACGACAGCCTCCGTCCCTCCTGGAATCGGAGAGGCTGGTGTCCAGGAAGCAGTAGCCCCTGCCCCTCAGGCTGAGCCGGGGGCACCTCCCAGGGCCCGCAGGACGGGGCGCCTCTCAGACGCTCAGCTCTGAGACCGAGGGGGGCAGCAGCAGGGCTGCAGGGGTGGCACTCACCGCCACTGGGCCTCACGCCCATTTCTTGGCCGGGGGAGGGCGTTGGCAAGGTTGGGGTGTCTCCTTCATCTCACTTATTAGCCACCATGTTGGGGTCCACTCTGTGCACAGGTGCTGGGCATCCAGGGTCTGCCTCTCCCTTAGGGACAGTGAGCTGGCATGTGCCACCTCCCGGCCTCAGTGTCCACGCCGGGCAGGGCTGACCCGCAGGCTGGCGTGGTCACGTGGCTGGCGAAGCTGCCAGGGCCTGCGTCTCGCCCGGCCGTGGCTGCAGGTGCTGACAGGCGTGCTTCCAGGACTGCTGGTGGCCCCTCCCAGAGACCCCAGCCACCTCCCTCCTCCCACAGCCCCTCCCTCCCTCTCTCCCGCCCCCTCTCTCCCCCCGGGACAAGCCCAGCAAACCCTTGCCATGTGGCTTGTGCTGGGAACTAAGCAGCGCACAGTGTGGTGCCTGGTGTCGCGGCCACGGGGCCACGTGCCAAGAGTGGCAGACGCGCCCAGGCCACTTCCTCCTCTGCGAATGGGCGCTGCTCCGGCTGAGCCTGCCTACAGGGCCAGCCCGGAGGCGGGTGCGGAGGGGCGGCTTGGGAACCTCGGAGTAGGCACCTGATTCATCTAAGATGTGTGGGTGACGTTATGGCAGGTCCCAGCTTTCCACAGTCCCGCCCCCCGTGGCCCCGTGGGAAGCTGGCCACTGTCTGAAACGCACATCTGATCCCGTTTTGCCATCCAGTGGGACCCCATGTTCCTCCACAGAAAGCCCCGGCCCCTAACACGGCTCTGGAGCCGGCACCGTGTGACTCCCCGCCCCTACCCTCCCCCCCACCCCCTGCAGCTGCCCAGGCCCACCAGCTGTGCTCGAGGGCCCTGCACCTGTCACCCAGCCCGCCCCTTCCTCCCCCAGGAGCTGCCTCTGCCCTGCAGAGCCCCCCGTGCAGCCTGCTCCCCTTCCCAACCTCCTGAGCTCAGAGAGGGCCTCCTGGAGGTGGTGTCAGGAACCTGGGGGCGGGGGGGGGGGGAGCAGGAGCTGAGCAGGTGGGAAGGAGCAGGAGCCCAGGTGTGTCACCCTGAGGGTGAGGGCCTCCTGGAGGTGGTGTCAGGAACCTGGGGGCGGGGGGGGGGGGGGGGAGCAGGAGCTGAGCAGGTGGGAAGGAGCAGGAGCCCAGGAGTGTCACCCTGAGGGTGAGGGCCTCCTGGAGGTGGTGTCAGGAACCTGGGGGCGGGGGCGGGGAGCAGGAGCTGAGCAGGTGGGAAGGAGCAGGAGCCCAGGTGTGTCACCCTGAGGGTGAGGGCCTCCTGCATCCTCAGGCCTCCAGTGCCCACAGGGGCCCAGGCACCGGGGTCCTGGCTGGGCCGCTGGCCGCCTGGCCTCACAAGCACCCCTCCCCCCCAACCCTGCTTGCTCCGCCACACTGCCTGCCTCCGTCACGCCAGCCTCCCCGGACACTGCGGGCTCCCAGAGCCAGGCCTGGCGCAGCACGGCTAGCAGTCAGGAATGAATTGGGTGCCTGGCACCAGCCAATGCCACAGGGGCCCACAGACCCCTCACTCCGGCAGGAAAACTGAGGCACGAAGCTGGGACACAGCCCAGAGAGGCCGGGAGTGGGCCGGCCTCAGTTTCCCCATCTGTAAGCGCTGCTGGAGACCTAGCGGGGAGGGAGACGCTGAGTGAGGCACAGCCGCAGCCATGCGGCCACCGGGCAGCTGGCAGGAGCCCGTGGTCCGCGCAGCCTTCCGGAAGGCTCCGTGCCTGAGGGCGCCTGCTAGGCCCGAGTGGGGGCCGTGCGAGGCTCCCGGCCTCCAGCCCCGGCCTCGGCTCTGAGCCAGGGCCCCGCTGCGCTCGCGCTTGGCCGGTTTGCTAGAAATCTCAAAGGTCAGCTGTTCTCAGGTTTCCAGAATTTATCGATTGTGTCTGGGTTGGAAAAGCAACAAAACGGCTCTTATTGCCCGTTTCTGTGGCCACAGCCGGGAGCGAGAGGCCCGGCCTCCCTGGCCACTTCTGGGCTGCGCCACCCAGAGGGTCTGCGGCCCCCGCCCGCCCCCAACGCTGCCCCTCACGGCCCCAGCCTGGTCAGGCAGGGCCGTGTCCTCGGGTACCCGCACCCCATGTCCAGGAGTCGACAAGCCCGGAGCCCCCACGCCCGATGGAGGGGTCCGTGTGCTCTCTGCCCGACTCCCCGTGGAGCCGCTGGGGCCACACGAGTCCAGCCGGCAGGGGCCTGCCTCTCCCCACCCCACAGACCCTCATGTCCCTGGAGTGAGGGGAGGAGGACCCAGCCGCCCTGAGAAGGGGAAGCTGGAGGTGAAGACGGGGCGAGGCGGGGAACTCAGACGGGCTGGGAGTCCCACATCCGGGTCTTGGCAGCTGCCCCACGTCAGTCTCCCACATGCCCATCTGACCAGAGCTGGTTCTTCCCATATGTATTAAGCGCCTACTGTGTGCCTGCCTCTGTGTGGGGACTGGGATGAGATAGCGCAAGGTGGACTCGAGCGCAAGGAGGCTGTGGCCTGGCCTGAACACCCGCTCCTGCCCTGGGCCAGGCCGGGCCCCTGGCTGTGTGAGGCTCTCCAGGGCCCTCCCCTCCACCAGGGCTGGTCCCGCCCCTGCCAGCCTGCCACCCCGAACCCTGTGCCCAGGGCTGCAGAAGCCTGTCGCCTCCCCCAATGGCCCATGTTCCCGAGCCCAGCGTCCATCCCAGAAGTTGCTCTGGGCCTGATGCCAGGGCTGCCTGCCCTGCCCCCGGGAACGCCCACCCAGCACAGGCCCTGCCTCCTGCATTTCTGAGCTGCCCCAGGCTCTCCAGCGCCCACACTGCCTCTGCACAGAAGCTGCTTCTGCCCACTTTCCAGAGGAGGAAACTGAGGCTCAGAGGCTCACCCTGCTCACTCTGGCTCCACGCCCAACTGGGGCTGGGGGGGCGGGGGGGAGCCGTGACGTCACACTGTGCACCCAGGCTCAGCCACCCAGGCAAACCTGCTGATGCCAGGGGACGGAGGGGCCCCATGAGGCCAGCCCTCTGTTGTCAGAAGGGGTTCCAGCGGAGGTGCCAGTGGGAATGGACCTTAAAGGGGCAGCCCTGGCGGCCCTGGGCCACGTTGGCGGCTGTCAGGCCCTGCCCGCTGCGCCTGCATTTAACTCTGCATCTGCAGGTCACCCTCGGCCGGACAGCAGCTACCACCTGGGCAGCGGGGGCCCGGGAGGTGCGCTGGGGACGGCTGGGCCCGCCGGTCACCGCGGCATCCACGGCGAGCCGATGGCGCTGGTGTTTTTCCTCTGACCTGGAGCCTTGTGGAAGCAGCCACCGCAATCGGTTCTGAGTAACGGCCTCACGTGAACCAATTAAAAGAGGACTGATTTGGCCTTAAATTCGATTTGTGAGGGCAGCACGCTCCGGGAAGCGGTAACCGGATTATTTTTCACCTCCAACATTTTGGCATTTATGTCCTGGGCGGGGCCAGCTGTGAAAGTGGCTCCGGGTGGGAACCGTTTCTAGGAGACGTGGGGAAACAAAGCCGCCCCGTGCACATCGCGTCCACATGGAGGGTCAGAGCGCTATGACGTCAACATAATGAGGCCACACCAGGCTCGCGTGACTCTTGGGCCGCGTCTGACCTCGTTGCTGAAACAGTTCATCTCGGGGTGTTCGCGACGGAGACCAGCGGAGAGGAGCGAGCCGGGCTCTGCACAGAGCTCGCCAGGCCTCAGTGGCTTCCCCGCCCCAGCTGCTCTTCTCTCTGTAAAAGGAGGCTGATCAACCCCGGCCTCCAGGGCTGGTCCTGGATCCGTGTGGTGGGTTGAGAGATGCGAACAGCCCAGCGTGTGACACCGAGGGGGCATCTGTCATCATCATCCCTGTCTGGGGCTTGGTTTTCTTGTCTGTGAAATGGGAGCATTTGTGCCCACGTGGCAGCTTTGTGAGAGGGGAATGCGCAGAGCCCCGGCCAAAAGCCGCCCACAGAGGCCACAGGAGCTGCTGGGATCCCCAATCTGGGACTCTAGTGAGAGGGGAGGGGCTGTTGAATGGCCCGCCCCAGGGCCTCCCACCCAGAGCGGTGGGGCAAGCCCAGCCTCGCCTCGGGGGGCCACATGGTGATCCTCTGGTCTGGCAGCGCTGGCCGTCAGTGAGGAGCTACACGGGTGGGGTGCCCACCAGAACCGGAGGGGACACAGCCAGCAGTGCCCTGGCCCGGCAGCGCAGAGTTCCTCTCCAGGCCCAGAGGCCTGTGGCACCCACGACAGCGCCCCCTGCAGGGCCTGGGACCATGTCCTGGGGTCTGGTCCGAGTCCTGAGGGGCACAGGAGAGGAGCTCCTGGCAGAGGGCAAAGTGGGCATTAACCAAGGCCTGGGCCGGGCACAGCCGGGGGAGGGAGGGAGGAGCACTGAGGGCGGGGCTGGCATTGGGTCCAGGGTGCAGTGGGCCTGCAGCAGCGGCTCGTCCTGGGAGGGAGCTGGGGTCCACAGGGGCTGCACCAGGTCCCCTTTGCAGCCGAAAGGCTCGTCTGGCACCGGGGCTTGACGGCGGAAGGCAGAAGAGCCCGGTGCCCACAGCCCTCCAGGCTCCCAGAGGGCCTGGCCCCGGGAGGCAGGCTGGTGGGGGGCGGCGGGTGGAGTGAACCATAAAGGCCTGTGGGCGCAGCTGGTGGCGGAGGCGGGCCGGCGGTGGGGGGGGGGGGGGGGGGGGGGCGGGGCTGTGGGGAGGCTCCAGGGTTCTCTTCGGTCTCTCAGACCCCACAAGGGATAGACCCCCAGCATCACGGAGGCCGTGGGCCGGCACCCAGCACGTGGCTGGCCCCGGGTCCCGGCGTTTCCTGTGAACTCGGCAGCGGAGAGCCTGTGTGGATCTGTTCCCTTTTGCTCCATGGCTGCCAGGCAGCGCGGGCACATTTCGCACTCAGCCCCCAAGACGAACCCCTGCCCACCCGCGTGGAGCGCCCCATCTCGGCATCACGACCCCGTCCCCGAGGCTCTCCCTGGGGAGGGGCAGCCACAAAGACTTTGACAGGAAAGAAACACAGTTGTGGTCCCGGGGCTTGCTTTTGGGCCAGGGTTGGTGTGGACTCTGCTCCCCAAGCAGCTTTCAGAGACACTGTGTGGCGTCCCCTGGAGTCTCAGGCCCCTCACACCCGCCCTGCCCTGGCCCCACCTGCCCCGGCCCCGCCCCACCTTGCCTGGCCCCGCCCAGCCTGGCCCTGGCCCTGCCCCGCCTGGCCCTGGCCCTGGCCCCGCCCCACCTTGCCCTGGCCCCTCCCCCTCCTGGCCCTGGCCCCACCCCACCTTGCCCTGGCCCCGCCCCGCCTGGCCCTGGCCCCGCCCTGTCTGGCCCTGGCCCCGCCCCACCTTGCCCTGGCCCCTCCCCCTCCTGGCCCTGGCCCCACCCCACCTTGCCCTGGCCCCGCCCCGCCTGGCCCTGGCCCCTCCCCGCCTGGCCCTGGCCCCGCCCTGTCTGGCCCTGGCCCCTCCCCGCCTGGCCCTGGCCCCGCCCTGTCTGGCCCTGGCCCCGCCCCGCCTGGCCCTGGCCCCACCCCGCTTGGCCCTGGCCCCGCCCCGCCTGGCCCTGGCCCCTCCCCGCTTGGCCCTGGCCCCGCCCCGCCTGGCCCTGGCCCGTGGGGACTGCGGGGCTGACAGCCCCTGGGGAGGGCGGGCTTGGCTGCAGCTGCCAACCAGGCTCACGGGGCTGCGGCGCCGGGTGTTTTGATCGGAGGCGGCGCGGGAATCTGTGGGCCCCGCACGGATGTGATATAAAAACACGGCGGCTGCCAGCGCCCGGAGGCCGCTTCCTCGCCAGGAGCAGCACAGCCAGCGAGTGCCTCCCCGCAGCCCCGCCCGCCCCGGAGTCCACGCCGGAGCTGCTTTCCCCAAGTCTCCCGACCTGCCTGAGCCGGGCAACTGTGTTTTGAATTCCGTCCTGAGCTGTAAGGGAATATGTTGGATGATTCTTTTCCTCCTGTCCTACCAGCTCACAATTGAATGGAACACAGGACTTCACTTACACAAATGCATGCCGCGTGGGCTCGGGCGGTTTAGGCGCAGGCCAGTCTGCCCACTCCCGCCGGCCTTCCCGTCCTCCATCCCGGATCTTCTCGTGGGGGGTGGTTGTGTGTGTGTGTTTTTTATTTTGCCTGAAATCTCCTGCCCCTGAGGGAAGCCTCAGGCAGGAGGCAGCTGTGTTCAGCCTCTCCAGCGGAGGCCAGGGGCGGGCGGCGCGAGCTGGGCCTCGGCACAGGCGGGCAGAGCCCGACACTCTGGGTCTGCCTCCTGCACTGCCCGTCCTGCGCCAGACGGCCAGCTCCCACCTCAGTGTCCTGGCCACAGGCCGGGGCTGACAATGGGCTCCTCGAAGTAGACGTGAACAGGCGAGGAGGCCACCGCGTGGCTGGACGGCAGCGCAGACGGTTGGGCAGAGGTCGGGCCCTGCTCTGGATGGCAGAGCAATCCCCTGACGCCTGGCTCCCGGACCACAGTGGGAGCAGTCAGTGCTCAGGGCCCCACTCCATCCACGCAGACAGCAAGGCCAGCGCCCGGCCCAGTTCCCACGCAGAGCAGGGTGGGAGCCGGTCTGGCTGCTCTTCCAGCCGAAAAGCCAGCCTCTCCAGGCGGCACTCAGGAGGGAGTGGGAACAGCTGTCGCTGAATGGGGATGAGGCGTCACCGGCTGCCAGCGGCCCAGCGCCAGCCTTCCCCCCCCCCCCCCCCCCAGGTGCCATTCCCGGGACTGGGGAGGAAGGAGCAGGTGTGGACACGCTGCCGGAACACCCTGCCCCTGTGGTGACCGGGGGTCCCTGCCCCCGCAGCCGGTGCCCTCTCCAGAGGTCACCCCACGGCCTCCAGTCGGCTGGCATGTTGGACCATAGACTGGCAGATTTCAAGCAATGCCCCCCCACTTCACAGGCCAGGCACTGGGGTCAGAGGGGGCACGGGGGTGCTGGGCTAGCTCAGCAATCCTGAGGCAAAGCCAGGCCTCCGACATGGACACCCCTTCAGGCCCCGCCCAGCGGAGAAGTCAGAGCTGTCACAAGGGGCTTAGTCCGCCATTCCCCCCTCCTCTTCCTCCCCCAGGTCTGGGCCTCTCCGCCTGTCCCGGAGCCTGGGCACAGGTGTGAGGGTGCCCACATGAGTTAGTGTGGACAGTGGGGGGGCGCTCGGCCAGTGGGCGAATCCTGAGGACCCATAACTTGGGGTGATGAGGCCAGGATCTGCACAGGGGTTGGGGGCTCTCCAAGGGACGGCGCTAGCACGTGGACCAGGAAAATGGCGTGCCCTGGCTCCCGCTTCAGGGGACGAGGGCTTGAGGATGAAAAGAAGGACCCAGGGCTGACCCCTCCCCGGACAGACCCGCCCCCCAAGGCCAAAGACAGATGGGTGGTGATTCAGGAAAGAGCTGAGGTGGCGGCAGGGGAGAGGGGAGGGGGACACAGGAAGGCCAGGGCACCGTGGGAAGGAGGAGGAACCGTCTCCAGCAGGTTCCACAGCCTGAGCCCCCCAGTGCATGTGTGTCACGTGTTTCAGAGGGATTCCCCCCCCCCCCCCCCGCAAGTGCCCAGGTCCTGCTCCTGACCCCAACCCCGGCTATCCCAGCTCCAGGCTCCGTGATGGAGCCGGCAGTCTGGGGGAGGCCTCTCTCATACTTCATTCGCTCCTTCTAGCCACCCTCCTCAAGCCTCAGTGTGGGGAGGGGGCACAGACATGGGGGGGCCATGAAGGTGAGCTGCAGGGGTGGGGAGGCCGACTCAAATGCAGGGGGTGGTAGGAGGGACGGGCACGCTCCAACCCCCTCCCACCCACCCCCACCATGGCCTTCGGGCCTCCATGTTCACAACAGTAAGAAGTCGGCAAAGGCCTCAGGTCGGGAAGAAGGGTTTGAGGGCTTGCCTTGGCCTCAGCCCCAGGAACCTGCTTCTGGGCAGGTGTCGGCAACCTGCGCCCTTCAAAGTGCCCAGCTGGGGGCGGGGGCAGTGTGGGAGCAGTACCACAGCTGGGGGGTGGAACCACAGCCCAGGCTGCCATAGCCCTTTCTTCCGCTGGGAAGGGGCTGCCAGGCCAGGGCGGGCACTGGTGGGCGCAGGGGCGGGAATGGAGGTGGAGAGGGCAGTTCTGCAGGGTCTGCATATGGGATCAGTGAGGGCTTCCCTTAGCCGGTCACGGCACGTGCGTTCTGAGCACGTATCTTATACGTATGTAAAACATTTGATTTAAAAGAAAAAAAGACACCCCCCCACACATACACTTCTCGTGCAAGGGGACAGGTTGGAATCTGGGGACCTGGGGTGTCCTCCTTCACCCGTGGGGGGCGGTAGGCCGGTGCTAGTCTGGAAGTTACCCAACCCTCCCCCCGCCGGGGCTTAAGGACCGACTGCACCCAGCGCTGAGATTACAAAGGTTTATTTAGAAAATAGTTTGGTTGTTGGGGTTGTCGTTTTTGGCAAACATTTCAATACTTTCAGTGCCTCCCCGACAGCGCCCCCCTGGGTCCCTGGGGAAGTCAGCCCTTGCTAGGAGGTGGGTGTGGGGCGGGGCGCGTCTGGGGGCTTCTCACCGTCTGGAGGGTTGCCAGCGCCTCTGTGGCTACAACCCCGACCTGACAGCCCCCCTCGGCAGGGCCCCCTGAGCGGGATCCAGGCCTGCAGCCTCGCCAGCAGCCTCTCGCTGAGATGGGAAGGCAGAGGGGCTCCCCTTTCTCCTCCCCTCTCCCGGGGGCGCTTGGGTCTCGTCCGCCCATGCACCTGCCCTGCGCCCTGGAAGCCAATCCATCCCTGGGTCTCCGGGGAATGAAACCAGCTTTCTCTGGGGGCCACGCCCGCCCGCCCCCTCCTCCCGGAGCCGCCCGGGGTCTCCGCGCCAGGCGGGGCGCACCCGTCACTGCCTGAAGCCCCTTCTCCTCCGGCGGAAGAGGATGTGCTTGAAGGAGCGCCGGAAGTCCTGGTTGAACACCGTGTAGATGACCGGGTTGAGCGAGCTGTTGCAGTAGCCGATCCAAAAGAAGAACTTGAAGAGCGGGTCCGGCACCTGGCAGGCCTCGCGGCAGATGCCGTACAGGCTGTAGCTGAAGAAGAAGGGGAACCAGCAGAGCACGAACACGCCCATGACCACGGCCAGCACGAAGGTGAAGCGCTTCTCGCGCGCCTGAGCCACCTTGCGGCGGCACACGCTGCTGCGCGCCCGGCGCCGGCGCGACAGGAAGAACTCGACGGAGCGCGAGCTGGCGCGTGACAGGCGCCCGCCGGGGCCCGGGGACCTCGCGGCGGCCAGCGCGCCCTGCTCGGCGGGCCCGGGAGCCAGCGCCTCGGCGCCGCCCTCGCCCGCCTGGCCGTCCGCGCGCTGCCGCCCACCTCGCCGCACCGCCCCCCGGCGCCGCCGCCTCTCGGCCGCCGCGCTGCTGTCCTCGGGCTCCACGTCCGCTCGCGGGCGGCGCGGGGGCGCGCAGTGCCCGTTCTCGCCAGCGCCCGTCGGCGCCCCGAGCCCGTTCTCCGTGGTCGGGGACGCGCCGTCCGGGCCGGCGGCGGTGTGCTTCTCGCTGAGCGTGCGTGTGCGCAGCTTGGCCACGCGGTAGATGCGCGCGTAGACCAGGACCATGATGAGGCAGGGCGCGAAGAAGGAGCCGATGCAGGACGACAGGATGTACCAGGTCTCGTCGTTGAGGCCGCACTGAGGGTAGGCGGCGCCGTCGGGCTGGCGGTAAAGCGAGACGAGCGGTGGGAAGGAGATGACGGCCGAGATGAGCCACACGGCCACGATGGTGGCCTTGACGCGGCGCGGCGTGCGCTTCAGGTTGTACTCCACGGCCTGCGTCACGGACCAGTAGCGGTCCAGGCTGATGGCGCACAGGTGCACGATGGACGAGGTGCAGAAGAGCACGTCGAGCGCCAGGTACACGCCGCACCACACCTGCCCGAAGTACCAGTAGGCCATGAGCTCGTTGGCCAGCGAGAAGGGCATGACCAGTGTGGCCACCAGGATGTCGGCCGAGGCCAGCGACACCAGGAACAGGTTCTGGGGGGCACGCAGCGCGCGGCTGGTCAGCACCGCGATCACCACCAGCACGTTGCCCACCACGGTGAAGACGATCAGGAAGCTCACCACCGCCGCCAGCCCCGCCACGGCGCCCGCCGAGTACTGGCCCGGGGGCGGCCCCCAGGCGACCCCCGAGGCGTTGGCGGCTCCACCGCTGCCCCACTCGCGGGCGCCGCTCGCGTTGGGTCCCGCCGCCGCCGCCGCCGCCAGCGCCACCGCTAGCGCCGGAGACGCCATGGTCCTCCCGTGAGCTACGCGGTCCCGCCTGGAGTCGGGGCGTCGCCGCGGCAGCTCAGGAGCCCCCCAGCCCGGGTTGGCGCCCGCATCGCCGCCTACTCCTCGGGCGCGCCCACCGGGAACCGCGGCGCCCCGCAGCCGGCCCTCGGCCGTGTTGGCTCGGCAGGCGAGCGGCGCGCCGGAGAGCGTGGCTGCCGGCTCCCCGCAGCTGCCGCGCGTTAGTGCAGAGCAGGAGGCGCCCGGAGCGGGCGGCGACGCGGCAGCGGGGGGGAGGGGGCAGGTCCCGGGGTCCTCGCGGCCCCGCCCTCGGCCCGGCTCACCGGGAGCGCCCCGGCCGCGAGGCCACGGCGACGCGGCACCCGGTCGGGCCGGCCTCAGCGGCTCCTCGGTCCCGGCGCCCGGCCGAGGCGCAGGCTGCAGGCGGCGGCGGCCCGGGCGCTCCGCCTCCCATTCGCCCGGCGAGGGGTCGGCGCACCAGGGTGCGGGCCGCCGCTCCTCCGGGCCCCACACGCAGCCTCCGGCTCCAACTTTACTTTCCCGGGCAGGGCGCCGCCGCGCGTCCGTCTCCAGCCCCTCCTCCTGCTGCTCCCGGTGCGGGCGCCCCCCGAAGACCGCGCTGGGCCGTGCGGGCACCGCCTCGCTCGCCCAAGCTGCGCCGCTGCCGCCGCCGCCGCCGCCGCCGCCGCCGCCGCCGCCGCCGCCTCCTCTCCGCCGCTGTGCTCTCGGCGCGAGTGCAGCCGCCCGGGCTCGGCTTCCAACTTGGGGAGAGTTGCGGGGCGGGGCGGGGCGCGGGTGGGCAGGGGCGGCCTGGCGGGCACGCCAGCGCCGCCGGCCCGGGGGGAGCGGGCCGGGAGCCGGGGCCCGCGGCCGCCTGGGCGAACCTGCCTGCGCGGCGGCGGGGAGGAGTCGGGGCGGTGGCGCGGGGCGCGCGCTCAGCGAGGGCGCCCCCTCCAGGGCCGTCTGCAGCCTGCGGGATGGGCTGCGTGCCGGCGGCCTGCGCGGTGAGTTCCCCAGTCCTCTTGGATGCAGGAGCCTCCGCATCCCCCTCCCCGGCACACGCACTCGCGGACACGCACACGGGCGCAGCACCGGCGGCGGGGTCTGTGGCCTGAGCGGAGCGCCGGCCTCGCGCTGGCTGTCCTCTGAGCGCGGGGTCCAGCCCGACCCCTGCGCGGGGCTCCCAGGCAGAGCCACCTGCCCGGCCTCTTTTCCCTCCGGTTTGCATGAATCATGACGCGGTGCCCGTGGAGCCCGGGCAGGCGCCCAAGCTCTGCGCCCATGTTGACAGTTGTTGCAGTTTCATTCTAGTCTAGTGGCTCTGCTGTTAAAGGGCGAGGGCTGTTCAAAAATCTCCACCCGGATGAGGGCGGTTTTGTGGGGGCCTCATTCCTGCTGGCTTAGGGGCGATTGTTGGGGTAACCCCGCTTACCCCTGTCCCACATCCCTGTTCATTGATCCGCAGATGTGCACGGTCAAGCCCCCCCCCCACCCCCCATCCCGCCAGACCCGTGCTGAATGGTCCCCGCCTCCAGGGAGACAGGCTTGGCGGGAGAGGGGGGAGTGCTGGGGCTTGACAGGTGCTGGGACCACGGGAGGACCTTTCCTCTTCCGGACCGCACCCCGGCTGGCTGCTGGCTGCTGCTCTCCCTCTCCTCAGATGGGGGGCGGGCATTCCTGGGGGGAGGGGGGTACTCTGGTGTGGCAGGCAGTGCGAGCAACCCCTAACCCAGTGATGCCTGGAAATGGGAAGGGTCTGCTGGCTGATTCCCTCTTCTCTGAGCTCCCCAAGGCCTCAAAGGGCCTCACACAGGGGAGCCCAGTGGTCTCAGCAGAGATGCCCACAGCGGAGCCTCCTTATCCTTGTTAACCACGTGACACGGAGGAGGAGGAGTCAAGCTGGGGCTGGAATCAGACAGTGCAGGTGTGGGGCCTGCCGCCGGCATTTATGCCCATGCATGGCCAAGGCCTGGGACCCAGGGAAGGTGGGGGGCCACCATCCTTGTGAAAGGCCCCCTGGTTCTGGAGGCCCGAGGTGCCACTGACCCGGGCACCCTGGGTGCACTTTGCAGGGGAGACCCGCAGACCCCCGTCCTCCGTCACCAGCTTGCCCAGGCATCACAGGGTGAGCACTGTGCCCCCGGCCTTGACGTGCTTGGCACACGCTGAGGTGGGTGTGGTGATGCCATCAGTGCCTGGGAGGGGGGTTGCGGGAAGGCTTCCTGGAGGGAGTGACCTTGGAGCTGCGTTTAAAGACTGGAGGGGAGTTATCGGGAGGTGAGGGGCCCCTGTGGGCCATGCTCCCTGGGGTGGGGGTGGGCTTCGTCTTGGGGGCACAGGAGCCAGAAGAGGGAGGTGGCACCATCTGCTGTAGGTCTGGAGTGCCCTCTCCCAGCACCCAGCCTGCCATGGGGCGGCCTCCAGACCAGGAGGGCTTCTCCCCTTGTGAGGAGCACTTTGGGACATGCACAAGGACGTTCTGGTTCCACGTATCGCCACCTGCTCACAGCAAGGGTGGCTCAGCACGGGGGATTTGGAGGAAATGGACAGAGCAGTGGGCCCACGCAGACAGGACCTCCCCTGCCAGGAAGCAGCTCGCCCAGCCAGGCCAGCCCAGGGCGTCTGGAGTACCCAGCCAGCCACGGACCCAGCCCCAGGGACGCCCGGCGACCTTTTGACCTCAGGCCACAGACGTCATGCTGTGGACAACCTTCCTGGTGTGACCTGGGTGGAGCCGGAGGAAGTGCCTCTCCTGTGGGTCCAGGGCCAAGCGGGGGAGGAGAGCTAATCCCCGAGGAGTTTGTGGTGTAGAGTGGCCCCGGGCTGGGCTTTGGGGCTCCTGCCTGCGTGCACACACACAGGTGCTCCTCTTGTCCCCACACATGTGCATGCACACACATGCACGCACATGCACACCCACACACGCACAAGTGCTCGCCTCGTCCCCACATACGTGCATGCGTACACACACACACACACACACACACGTGTTCGTCTCGTTCCCACATGCATGCATGCACACACACAGGTGCTCCTCTTGTCCCCACACATGTGCATGCACGCACATGCACGCACATGCACAGGTGCTCGCCTCGTCCCCACATACGTGCATGCGTACACACACACACACACGTGTTCGTCTCGTTCCCACATGCATGCATACACACACACAGGTGCTCGTCTCGTCCCCACACACGTGCATGCATACACACATAAGTGCTCATCTCATTCCCACACGCATGCACGCACACCCACACATGCACAAGTGCTTGTCTCGTCCCCACAACTTGCATGCACATGCACACACACACAAGTGCTCATCCCCACACACATGCACACACACACAAGTGCTTGTCCCCACACACATGCACACACACACACAAGTGCTCGTCCCCACACACATGCACACACACATAGCACACACCCACACACGCACAGGTGCCTCACTCACCCTCCAGGCTACAGGGAGTATTTTTGTCACCCGCTGTGGGCAGCTCTTTCCAGGTTTCACCCACCTCACCCTCTGCCTGCTCGCCTGCTTGTTCAGGGGGCTCTGGAGCCGCTCACCCAGGCCATGAGCCCATGCGGCACCGTCTGCCTTGGCTCCAGGCCTTGGTCTGTCCATGGCTCTCCCTTCCAAAGGGGTTGCGGGAGGTTCCTCCCTTGAGGCCTGATCTCCCAGGCTGGATTAGAGGCCCCTGGCTTCCTCCCGTGGGCCCTGGGGCTGTGGACCCCTGAAAGCAGGCCATGCCCCTGTCCCATTGCCTGGTACCGGCCCGCTCCCAGCACCCACTAGAGTATAGCAGAGGACCGGGGGCACCACAGCCAGGTCGGAGCCTGCGTGTTGCTGGTGCCCTCCAGCCTCCTCAGCTGCCCCGGGCGCCTGCGCTGTGCTGGGTGCAGGGGACCCAGAAGGCCCCTTCGGCTTCTGTCCCACGGAGGCTGGAGTTGTTGGGTATGGAGTGCAGCTCCCGCTCATGCTCAGACTTGCAATCTGGCAGCGGGAGGCGCTCCTGCCTCCTTGGGCCTCAGTTTTCCCATCTGCAGGATGGGGTGTTGGACAGGCTGGTTCTATGATCCACGCCAGCTCTGCCCCCGCTTGGCTGCTTGCTCCTGGAGGTGGGCGTGTGTCTGGTCTGCCGTCCTGCTTGGCTGGCGCCTCCAGGGCAGGGGCGAGTGCTGTGTCAGGGAGCCGACCCTCCCCGGGGCTGGCAGGGCTGGCAGGGCTGGAGGGAGGGAGCCAGCTCATCTCCAGGCTGAGAGGCCTGTTTTCTCCTTCCAGCCGAGCAAGGATTCCTCTGCCCCCACCACCACCACCACGTTTATTTAAAATTTCACTTTTGCAGAGGAGGTGGGGAAACGAGGCCTGCTTCTCTCGCTGCCCCTCCCCGAGGAACCCCAGAAGTGCTGTCTTGTCGCAGCTCGGCCAGGATCAGCGCCGGGCCAGCCCTCGTTCATGCCCCGCAGGCTGACCCACTGCGGTATCGATCACGCTGATGGGCTTGGCACCGCGGAGGCTTGTGGCGCTGGCGCGAGTCCCTCTGGAGGGAGCTGCTTCGAGGGCTGCCTTTGATTGGCGATGAATGTGATCGGTTAGAACGGTGGGTCAGCGTGTCTCAGCTAGGCCTGCGGTGGTTCGAGCTCGCCACCCTCAGCCTTCTGACGGTTCCCTGCTGCCCAGACCCCTGCACCTGGCACTCAGGCCCTCCTAGGCCTGGCCTCCCCCATGACCAGCCCTTTATTCGTTCAGCCGTTTGTTCAGTCCGCAGACTCACGGGCATCTTCCGGGCGCCAGCCTTGGGCTGGCTCTGTCAAATCGAGTCACTGCAGCCCCGTCTCAGCTGCTGAGTCACTGTGTGATTGGACGAGGCGTCTGCGCCTCAAGGCGCAGGACACGGGTCCCACTGGATGTGTCTCCTGCAGGCCGGCAGGTGCCACCAGGAGGGGCCAGGAGAGCAACTCAGGACTCGGGATGTGAGCAGAACCTGGAGGTGCCGCTTAAACCCGCTCAGCCAGCTGGCCTGCCCTCTCTGAGCCTCTTCACAGCGTCTGCAGGACTAGCTGGGCAGCTCTCTGTCGGGGCGGAAAGATGGCACCTTTGCCTGTTGCCCTGGGGACCCTGCTCACGGGAGGGAGGCAGGCCGAGGAGGAAGGCTGCTGGGAGGTTTTCTCCGTCTCCGTCCTGTTTAACTTGCTCTGACAGTTGCGGTGACTTCAGAAGATAAAAATCCCAATAAAAGGCACCGAGACCTCGCACTGCTGGCTGGCAGCGGGCGCCACACAACAGAGAGGACGCCGTTGTTGGTACGATCGCCGGCGTCTTGCATCCTGGCTGATGGAGTCCACTTGTCACGCCTTCAGGCTCGCCCCCGGCCTGTGCTCGCACCCCCGGGCGGCAGGGAGCTCCCTGCGTCCTCAGCGGCCCCTCATCCTCAGGGAGCTCTGCTTATTCTTGACGTTGAGCACAGGGCTCTGGCACCCCAACCGGGAGGGCAGTTCCCAGCCGGGAGGGCCAGGCTGGCCTGGGGAAGTGAGAGGGGCTTCCTGGGGACAGGCCTCTGCTTGGGCCTGACAGTGGAGGGAGACCCTTGGCCGAGCAGCCTGCTTTCTGGAAGCTTCTCCCACTTCCCCAGGCACTGCTCCCTCCCACCTCAACCAGGCTGCTCCCAAGGAGTGACCTTGGCGTTGGCACATGGCCTGCCTGGACCTGCCGCCTCCCTCGGGGCCAGGCCCCCAGGCCCTCCGTCCAGGGCTCGCTCCTCTGCAGGGAGCTACAGGATGGTCAGCAGATCTGAAAGCTTCTCATTTATTTCACCCTCTGAGAACGGGTTGCTATTAACACCCCCACTTTGCGGGTAGGAGGCAGACACAGCTGCCAGGTCGTGAAGGAGCGTTGGCGGTTTCGGGCTCTGGATCAGGGCCCTGCCCCATCCGGCCTCACCGCCCAAGTAGGTGCCCCCAAAGTGACCACCAAGTAACAGAGACCCCGGGGGCCCCTGGCTCGATGCCGGAGGCTTCTCCCCCAAACGGTCTCTCTGGGGCCGCTGTCTCCCCGGGGCCGCTGTAGCCTGTCGGGTGCTCACCAGCCTCTAACCCAGCGGTTCTCAACCTGTGGGTCGCGACCCCTTTGGCAGTCGAACGACCCTTCCACAGGGGTCGCCTAAGACCATCCTGCATATCAGATATTTACATGACGATTCATAACAGTAGCAACATGACAGTTACGAAGTAGCAACGAAAATAATTTTGTGGTTGGGTCACAACATGAGGAACTGTATTTAAAGGGCCAGAAGGTTGAGAACCACTGGGTTTTCCCATCCCAGAAAGGCCGGAGCCTTTAAACCACAAATTCGTCACGAGAGGGAATGGGAGTGGCCTGAGATTGAGGCTTGCGTGTCAGGGCACAGGCGATGCTGCTGTAACACGGTGACCCCAAAGCACAGCAGCTCATCAGAGGTTGGTTTCTCTCCCAAGCAGAGAGGCTGGCCGGCTGCCTCCCACCCTTCCTTGGGCCCGGTGGCTGGTCCAGCTCTGGCCACTGCCATCATGCCCTTGTCCACACCGTGGGGTGTGAGAGGGCTTGGTCCACCCATCACAGGGCATCCCCATCTGGAAGTTGCACACACCCTTGTACTAACATCCCATTGGTCAAAATGTGATCACATGGCCACACCTACTGCAAGGGAGTCTGGGAAGTGTAGTCTGTAACAGGTGGCCCCAGGCCAAGATAAACATGTAGGGTGTCCAGACCTGGACAGTGTTGACAATGGGCTGGCACTTTGTGGTGGGCTGTCCTGTGAATTGCAGGGTGTTGGGCAGCATCCTCTACCCGCTGACGGCCAAGAGCAACCCCCACCCTCAGACTGCCAGGCGTCCCCGGGGGCAGAATCTCCCAGCTGAGAGCCACTAGCCCAGATCAAGGGTCCCCAACCCCCGTGGCCACAGCGCCCAGGAGGAGGAGGCTGGGTGGGCCGGGGAGCCTGTGGAGCGTGGCCGCCAGGGCGGGATTCCCATGTGGAACAGCCCAGCTGCTTGCTGATGGCAGCTAATGAAGGGAGGGAAGGAGCCGTGCGGCTGTGGGGGTTGAATCAAACATGGCCTCCCAGTGTTGAAACAGCTCCCGGAGGCCATGGGGGACCTTATTTGGAAATCGGGTCTCTGCAGATGTCTTCAGGGCCAGTGAGGTCATGCCCGAGCCGTGGGCCTCACCCGTGGCTGGTGTCCTTACAGGGAGAGGAAGAGACAGACACACGGAGAAGCTGTCCCTTACGTGTGGGGGTCAGTGGGACGGTGAGACGGGCCAGGGGAACACGTCCGGCCACAAGCCAGCATAGCTGAGCCGGTGGCCCAGACAGAGCCCGGCCTGGCGCTGGGCAGCAAACAGCAGTCCCTCCCACCGGCCACAGCCCAGCCACAGTGCTGCAGGGGTCCTCTCAGACCTTCAGGGTCCTCCTCTAGCAAATGGGTCAGGACAAGGCCTCCCTACGTGAGCGCTGCTGAGCGCGTGTGCACCCCAAACGGCCAAGCACGCACGTGACAAGCACCGAGGACGCGCACAGTGGCTGTTGCTCCCCCAACTTGCAGCCCCCAGGGTCTCCCCGTAGCTCTCTTCCTCCCACCCCTGAACTCCCGGGTCTTAACCTAATCCGATGCCTGTACCCTTCCGTGCTCTGCCCCATCTGGGCCTCAGTTTACCCTCTCTGAGCGAGTGGCATGGCTTTGATCTTCTCTAGGCCCTCCCAGCTCTAAAAATTCTAATTAGGTAGGATCCTGCTCAGGGAGCTGGAATTAGGAGCCATTGTTATGCAAGAACACAGGCGTACAAAGACACTTTAAAAAAAACGCAGCAGAACAAAAGAATAAGTTGATGGCATCAGACTCGGGTATTGTACTTCGAGAAACTATTTTAAAACCAATGCTTTCCACTGCAGTGTGAGCAGGAATTGCCCTGGGAAGCCAAGTTTGACTTTCACAAAAGGTTTGTATCGACAGGACATGTTATCATTCAATTTCTAGGAAAGAGGAGTAATTAGATGCCTCGTTCCAGATATTGTTTCAATTACAGCAGAAAAAAATACCTATATGTGCCCGTGAGGAAGCCAGTGCCGCCTCTTCCTACCGGGGAGGCGCCCTCCCGGTTCAGAGCCGCCCTGCAGAAGCAGCAGCCCGCACGCATGCACACACGCACGCCCACGGGCAGCCCAGCCTCTGCTCCGGGCGGGGTGCAGGCCCGGCTCCTGAAGGTGCCGAGCAGGTGCATTGGGGAAATTGAAACCATCACCGGCTCTGGTTGCAAGGCAAGCTGATGTCCAGGAGGGGGCGACATCCGATGGTCCCGCCCCTGCACGCTGGTCCCCAGAGCTTGAAGCCGGGCGAGGACTGAGAAGGGACTGGGTCCCACACTGCAGACAGGGGCGCCATCCTCATCCCCAGTGATTCTCCCCCAGCTTCCACCGGCCGCCCCGGGGAGCCGCCCCAGGGGGATCTTTCCAGGTGGAGCTGTGAGCACCCGCCCGCTGCCTCGCCCACCGAGGAAGTCCTAGCTCGCACCCAGCGCTCGCCTGGCCTGGTTTGGTGCTCGCACCTCTCCCCCTCCTGGTCTTTCGCACTCCGTTCCAGAATTCCGTCTGCGCTGCTTTTTGCTAATGCCCCACGCCTTCCGCCTGCACACCTGCCTGGGTGGGGCCCTTCCGCTGTGACCTCACAGCCCACTCTTCCTCATCTGTCAAGATCAGCTCTGCTGCCTCCTCCAGGAAGCCCTCCGGGCTCCTCCGGGTGTCTGACGAGGCTCTATCTTGGGGGGAGGGGTGCTCACTGTCTCACTCTCCTGGTGCCTCTCCAGGCCCTTCACCTGCACCCCAGGCCCCGCCCTGGGGGAGTCCTTCAGGGTGGCCGATGGATGGAGGAGCAAGGGGCACAGAGGGAAAGGCCACCTCTGTCTGAGTCAACAGCCTCTGTCTACCCACAAGGGCTGACCTCCGGTGTCTCCAGAGCTGCACTGCCCAGCCCCTCCAGGCCCAGGCGGGACGGACTCCCGCCATGGCCAACCCTCCCCCGGGTCCTTTCGTCCTCCCCGGCACTGTCTCCCTCCCCTGGGACCCCTCTGTGCACGCCTGCTTCCTGGCCCCACAGTAACCCAGGCCGGCAGGTCCACGAGCTGGATCTAGCCGGACAGGCAGGCTTCGTGGAGACATGGGGCCGCCCCACACACACACCCCCCCCAACCATGGACATGCGCCAGGGGCCTGACGGTGACCTTCAGTGTAGCAAGGCCTGCTCCCCGGCTCCTGGGGGGTCAGGTGAGATGAGGGTCAGCCGCCTGGGCCCCCCTCCGGCCTTGAGACAGCTCTCGCGGCTTTTCCTTGTTGCCTCGCTGTAATTGCCCGTCCTGCTGGGAACGTTCTGGCTAGAGGACTTTACGAGTGACCGCCTGCTCACCCGTGCGTCCGGCTGCAGCCCACGCAGCTTAAGTGACAACAGCAGAGGCACTGGACTCCGTAGGAGAGAGGCCTGCATCACCAGGGGCCGGCCACGGGGTGGGGATTGGGGTGCTGTCTCCCCATAGGCAGCCTCCCCCCCCCCCCCCCGCCATGCTCAGCCCCTGCCATGCACCCGCCTGCAGGCAGGACCCTCCAATGGCTGGACCGCGCGCCCGCCTCTCAGCTCCCAAGGGGCAAGTGGGTCAAGGGCAGCTCAGTCCGCTCTGCTGTCCCCTCCCCTCCCAGGTGCCAATCATTCCCAGCCAGTATCTGCTTGGATCCGGCCAAGGGCAGGTGCTCAGGTGGGGTCTGCAGGGGTGGGGAGTGGGGACTGAGCGCGCCCGGGGCAGCCTTAGAGGCCCAGCGGTGGCACCTCCCTGCGGCCTCTGACCTCGTGCCCCCGCCCGCGCTGACTGTCCTGCGCAGAGGCACGGGTGGGCGAGTTCTGGTGCCAGCTGCCAGAGGGCAGAGCTCCGCCCGCCTAGTGTGAGAAGCCAGGAGGTCAGGGAGAGGTCAGAACAGGACTGGGTGGCGCCGCAATGACCCCTTAAATAGTGCCCCTTAAATAGTGTGGGCAGCGTCACCCCTCCTGCCCACACCCCCAAGGCCAGGGCTGAGGGGCAGGAGGGGCAGCAGGAGCTCCCCCGCGAGTGACACGCTGGGCGGAGGGTGGGGACATGGTGTGCGGACCAGCGCAGGGGTGATGGATTGACCAGGGTCTGTTCGATCTCCGCTCAGAGGTTCCGGAGCGAGGCAGCGGGGACCGCGTGCGCTGTGCTGCGAGGTGAGGCCTCGGGAAGCCGTGCCCCTGCCTAATTAAGCCATTAGCAGTGGGTCTCCATGGAAACCACTTACCCGGTGCTCACACAAATGAATATTTATTCAATTAGCAGGAGGCACGGGTGCAGGGAAGCCTGGCTTCCCACGGTGCCTGCTGTGGGGGGTCCTGGGGGAGCAGGCACTGTTTCACCTACACGGCCTGGTGTTCACGGTCCCTGCGAGGTGGTCACCGTCACCGGTCACGGAGGACACAGAGGCTCAGAGCCGCCCAGCCTCCCCCTCAGCAGAGACAGCGTGAACCTGGGTGACCTTGAGCCGTCCCTGGAACCGCCCGTGCCCTGGACAGTCGCCTGTGACTGGGTCTCACCGTGATGCCGTGTCCGCCCGTCCTGCTGCTGTAACAAGACCTGGCTGGCGGGCTGCCCTCCACACGCTTCCTCCTCGCGGTGCTGGAAGCGGGGAGGCGGGAGGCGGAGATTGGGGGTCAGCTTGGGGGGCCCTGTCCCGGGGGGACCCTCGTCCTGCTTCAGAGCTGGAGTCCTCACGGGAGGCAGGGGTGCTGGGCTCTGTGAGGTCCCTGTGTCAGGGCACTAATCCCATTTGTGGGGGCTGCACCCTCAAGACCTAAGCTCCTGGAAGGCCTCCCCTCCGAGCACCTGGCGGGAAATCGCACCACCACGGGCATTTCTGTCGTGTGAGGAAGTCGACTACGTCTTCGTAAGTCCAAGTCCGTTTAAAACCTATTTATTACAGTGATTGGGCGACATTGGCCCACAGGCACATCCAGGTGTCAGGGGGGTTCGTTTCTGTTACAAGATCTGTATATGGCACCGCGTGCCCACCGCCCAGTCGCATCCTCTCTGTCACCAGATATTAGGACCCCCCTCCCCCACCCCTCCCGCCAGCAGCCCCCCCTCCGCTGTGTGTGTTCACGAGTCCAGTTTCCATTCCACGTGGGCGAGGTCGTGTGGCTCTCAGCGTTCCGTCTGACGCGTGTCACGCACACACTGCTCTCAGGCCCATCGTGTTGTGGCGTGTGGCGTGTCACCCTCGCCGCGGGCCGTCTTACATCCCTTAGTGGTAATTCTTCCCCCTGATGGGCTCGTTTTTCCACATGACTTTTGTGATTTTGTTTCGCAACTTTTGAAAGTTCTTTGTAGACTAGACACCTTTTATCTATGAGGTGAATTCCAAATGTTTCTGTCCGGATTGTCTTTTAATGTTGCTTTATTTTTCCATGCAGAAGGCGTGGGGGAGGGCTTGTGGGTCCGTTTGCTTTTCAGACCGATTGTCAGCACTTCTCTCACCGGGTCTGCGTTTTCCTCCCGGCGGAAGGCGTCCCTGGACTCGGGGAGGGTCCCCGCGGCGGCTCCTCGCGCTGCACGGTTAAGCTCCGTACATCCCGGCCGCGGGTCCCGTGGGTCTACGGCCCACGATGTGAGAGGCTGACCCCATCTCATCCACTGGCCGCGGCCCGCTGTGCGGGAAGGTCCGGTTGTGTGGGGTGGGGACACCGCCCCGGCTTGCGCGGGACTGAGCGGCGGGGCTGCGGGCCTGGGCCCTGGCCGCGGTGCCGGGTCATCGCGTGTTTCCGTGGAGGTCCACGCAGCACGTCCGTGTCTGCTGAGGCTGGCACTCGCCCCGCAGTCAGCCCCGGGGCGTTTGCCTCGCTATTCTTGCGTGTTTATTTTTCCATCCGAACTTCAGTGTCAACGCTCGCTCCATAAAAAACGTTGGCTGGGATTTTTATAGGATCCCGTTAAGTTTTGCCCTGAGCGAGGGAGCTGACGCTGCTGACGGTGGAATGCCCTGACCGGCTATTTCGGGTCTTGGTGTCTCTCGGTGGTTTATGGTTTCTTTCGCACGGGCTTCGAGGCCGCTGCCAGCAGCACCTCGGGGTGGGGGTGGGGTGGGGGGGTGGGGTAGGGTGGGTGGGGGTGGGGTAGGGGGGGTGGGGGTGGGGTGGGGTGGGGTGGGGGCGGGGGTGGGGTGGGGTGGGGGTGGGGGTGGGGGGTGGAGGGGCGGTGGGGTGGAGGGGCGGGTGGGGGTGCATGTCCCCGCCAGGCTGCAGCTTCTCCGTGGCCGCCTGCCTCTCAGGGACATCCCAGTCTCCGGAGAAGAGCCTGGGCCGAAGCGCCTGGAGGAGGCCGGAGACCCAGAGCGGACGCAGCGAGCCCGCAGGACGCTGAGCGGAGGTAGCGGCTGCTGCGGCTGCTGGGTGGGTGCTCGCTGGTGCAGCGGCCGCAGGAGACAGCACAGTTAGCCCTCGGGAGACTGAGCCTGGGGGCGGCCGTGTGACCTGAGGCCCGGGGGCCGCGTGGTTGAGACGTAGCTCTGAGGAGGAACTTCTGCCAAGTTCACGGTGGGCTGGGGTCGCCTGCACCTGCAGGGCGGGCAGACTTGGGGACCTCCTGCCAGGGCTGCACTCTGCTCCTCAAAGCTCAGGATGACCTGGGCCAGGGCCAGCGTGGGGCCAGGGCCTGCGTGGGGCCAGGGCCTGTGTGGGGCCAGGGCCTGCGTGGGGCCAGGGCCTGCGTGGGGCCAGGGCCTCCGTGGGGCCAGGGCCTGCGTGGGGCCCACACAGGATGTGGTTACAGGTAGCGCCCCCACCCCCAGGGCAGGTCGGACCCCCCTCCCTGGAGCACCTGGGGCTGCGGTGCCGGCTGCTCCCGACAGCCCTGCGCTCCAGACTCCGAGCTGCAGCCGTTGTCGGCAGAGGCCTCCCCAGAGGCCCGTGAGCTGCCTGGAGCTGCCCGGTTCCTGCCGCACATGACACGCTGGAAGCTTTTAGAAAGAGCAAGCATCTCCTTTTAAAATGTCATCGTCTCTCTTCTCTTTAGGGAAGGAATTGGGGTGCAGAGAGCCCGTGGGGAGAAACGCTTGTCAGCGCGGAGCCTGGAGCTGGATGCTGGGAACGAGTTGGGGGACAGCAGTCCCGGCTGGTTCCGGGTTTGGCTGCATCTCCACGGTCCCCGACTTGAGCCCGTGCACGCACCTGGGGCGCGGGCACCGCAGGGGGGCGGGGGGGGGGCACGGGTGCTTGACCCCAGCTTCAGGCTTGTCTTCTCAGGAAGCTGTCTGCTGGCCAGCCCGCTCCGGCCCTGAGGCAGGCCTGCTCCCCGAGCTCCTGACCACTCGGGAGCCCACCCGCCACCCTGGAACGTGGCCTCCTCTCTGCTCAGGGGCCTGTGCAGGGACCCCCCGGTGGGCAGGGCACCTCCTCCACAGAACACGACTGAGCACCTGAGGGTGCCATGCAGGCGAGCTGTCAGCCCTGAGCTGTGCAAGCACAGAATTCAGTCCACGCAGTCAGCATCCCCATTCCGGACCTCAAAACACCCGGATGATCCATTTTCCAGTGCCTTCCGTGGGCTATTATTTCCTTCTCCTTCGAAATCAGTTTCACTGACGGCAAAGCCGTAGATTAGGTCGAATAGCTAGTGAATGTAGGGGGTGGGCCCCAGCGATGCACAGCAGCTTTCGGCGGAACTCCTGCAGGTGAGCAGGGCGGTGCCGAAGAACTAGGGAGCCATAGGCGGTTCTGTGCGCCCGGGAGAGAGCAGGGCCCAGGCTTTCCCCATCAATCCCTGGCTCGAGGGTGGCCTGTAAACGCGGTGAGTGACCGAGCACACGTGTGTGAGCAGATGAACTCACGTGGATGAAGGAGGAGGCGCAGCTGAGCGGGGAGGAGGCTGGCTGTGCCGGTCAGAGGCATCAGCTGAGGCCTAGAGGTGCCGGAGCGTCCGCAGCAGGTGGGGTCCCTCACAGACTGTGATACGGGTCAGAGGGACGAGACGCACGCGAAGGGTGGGGACCCTGCCCTCCATCAGGCCGCTCACGCAGTGAGTGGACTGGGAGGGGTCACAGCGCCCGGAAGAGCTCCGGCGGCCAATCCCGCGTGAGATGGGCTCCGGTAGGCAGGCTGCCGAGGAACGCTGCCCTGGAGCCCCCACAACCTGGGGAGCCTCGGGGACCTCGTGTCCTTACAGCCGCTGCACCTTGGGAGGAGAGAAGCAGCCACAGGGCTGGTGCTGTGAGCTCAGCCGCACCTGCTTCCCTGGCTGCGGGACTCTGCCTCGCGGGGTGGGTGTGCGCAGGGCGGGTGCTCCGAGGCTTCCTCTCCTGCCCCCAGGAGCCGGGCGGGTGGGCTGGGGGGGGGCGCTGCGCCCACCTGTGCTGGTCAGACTCCACTCTCCCCACCTCCCCACAGCCGCTCGGGCAGGCCGGCAGGGCAGGGCCCGGGGGACAGTTCACAGACACATCCACCTTGAGCCGGTGGTGGGGTCTGGGGACGGGCCTCACGTCCCGGAGGCAGGACAGCGGGACCCTTAGGCCTGTGGCCCTTCAACTGGGCAGCCTGAGCGTGAAGCCTGCCTCCCCCCGTGGGGAGCTGCTCAGCCACTCGGTGCCTCGGTTTCCCCTCTCTGCCTGTCTCTCCGATGAGCCGTGAAGGGGTTGTGTAGGGACTGTGGTGCCCACCTCACTTGGCTCCTTTTTGTCACCATCACCCTTCCTGAGGGCCCGGGGTGGCGAGTGAGGGTGGGGGCAGGCGGGTGGGCTCGCAGGATGTGCCCACGGAGGCCCGGCCCGCCTGGCACGCAGCCCTGTCTCCCAGGTCCCGGGCAGGGACAGCAGCCAGGGCGCCTTTATGACGGGGGTGTTGGGGGGATGTGCTGACCGCCCCCGACCCCGGCCAGGCTGTGGTCGTGGACCTGGGAGAAGATGGGGTCAGGCCACTCCGCGCGCCCCCCCCCGAGTGGCGCAGCCCAACGCCCTCAGCCCTGTGCTCCGGCTTCCCCCCTGGTCAGCAGCCGTGAGCGCAGGAGTGAGGGCATCCACCCGAGATGCCGCCGCCGTGATTCGGACGCCTCTTGGCTTTTGCGGAAGTGCTGGCTGCACGGACTGGCTCCCCACTCGTTCTTTACAAGTAAATTGTTACCTAGACTCCTCCGGAGGGTCTGCCCAAGGGCGCCGTGGGCGCAGCCAGAGGGGCTCGGGCGGGCTTGGGCGTCTGGCAGCACCGGTGGAAGCCGAGGTTCCCCACCTCGTCCCGAGTTAGGGGACCCCCTGCTCAGAGGCCCAGGAAGACGAGCCGAGAGCGGGCGCATGTGGAGGCCATGAGGGGATCTGGCGCTGTCTCTCGGTCCCGCCAGGACCCAGCACGTGGTCTCTCCCACTCCATCCCCGGGGGGGAGCCGAGGCTCAGGGAGTGCCTGTCCTCAGACTCACTGTCCCTGCTCCTTCTCCTCCCCGCCCCCCCCCCCCCACCAGCCCAGCCTGAGGGAGGTGCCCGGCTCCTGGAGTGCAAGGGAGGCTGTTTCCTTGGCGACGGGTCCTGCGCCTCCCTGGGCAGGGCCGGTGTCAGCCAGGAGCGTCCTCCCGAGACCCCCTCTGGGGCCGTGGGCGGAATTTCTAGCTCCAGAACGAGTCTCTAAAAGCCCCCGTGAGGCGGCGTGGAGCCTCCTAAAATAACTGCCGTCAAGCAATTACCCCTCGGGAGGCGTCTGGAGGTGTCGATGGGACTCACACTTTTCTTGATAAAAGCTCGTCCTTTGTGCTGTGGAGCCCGGCAGCGGCTCAGGCTCAGCGGCTCAGTGGCATCGGGGCTGCTCCATCCCATGCACCCCGCACGGTGGGTGGCCCCCGCCCCCAGCCCGCTCCCCTCCTTCTCTCCGGGAGTTGGGCACCTGGGGAGGACGGAGAGCGGAGGAGGGAGTCAGCACCTCAGGTTCCCAGCAGAGGGAAGGGCAGGTTTGCAAAGTGTGCACTTTCCCACCTGCTTCCCAGGCCAGGCCTGCTGGCAGGGCGGCCCCTCGCTCTCGGCTCTCGCCCCTGGCCAGGCACCATCCGCCATCCACAGGCAGGGGCAGCCGGGGGATTGCTGGGGGGCACGAGAAATACACGCTTTCCGATGTCACCGCCCCTGGGCCAGGGAGCATGTGGACACACCTCCCACCACCGTCGGCGCCGCCCCTTCTGCCTCTGTGGTGTCTGAAATGGTTCCTGGCAGCCCTGCCTCCGGCAGTGCCAGCTGCAGACACTGGCCATGGTGACAGGCTGCGGACAGTAGGGACAGGGTCAGGCACGGACTCCCTGGGCACCGCAGCGGTGCTGGCCGGCCCCAGGCCTGGCTTGGGCCGCAGGGATGTGGGTGGGATGGTGGCATGTGCGCTCTGGTCCTCGGCCTGGGGGACGGCGCAGGCTTCTGCTGTCTGTCTCTCTGGGATCGCCGGTCTCCACCGCGGGACGGGCACGCTGCTCCCGGGACGAGGGACGCAGAGCAGAGCTGAGTGGCCTCCTGGCCTGAGGCCGGGCCCGGCTGCACTCAGCTCACAGCGGCCACGCCCAGGCCAGCGGTAGAATCATGAGCAAGAAATACACACTTTGTCGTCAGCAGCTGGGTCACAATCTGTTACACGCGTATTGTGGCGAGCTCACTGATGCACGCTGACATTTGTTTGGGGCCTTTACATCCAGCCGAGGTTGGCGGGGTGGGGAGGGCGCCCCGGACAGACGAAGGGGAGGTGTGTGCTGGGCCTGAATGCGGGGCTCCGCCCACTCTGCTCTGCTCTGCGCGGCCCTGGTGCTGCTCCGAGCACCTTCGATCCTGGGTGCCCAGTGGCGGGGGCATCCTCCACGTCAGCCAGGCAAGGGTGGGAGATGCATCTGGACTTGGGAGAGTCCTTCCCCAGTCACACCCCCACCCACTCAGCGCTGCTGGGCCTCCTCCTCCAGAGCATCTCTTCCCTAAAGACTTCAGGACGGCTCGGCTCCCAGTCTCCCCGTGAGGAGTGTGGACTGCACCCCAGGTGACCCTGGATTCTCAACTCAGCCCCCACCTGCTTTTCCATCCTATCATTTCCCCCAGTGCTCCATCCCCCTCTCCCCTGGTTCTCCATCCCCCTCTCCCCTGGTTCTCCATCCCTCCTCCCTGGTTCTCCATCCCCCTCTCCCCTGGTTCTCCATCCCTCCTCCTCCCTGGTCCTTCATCCCCCTCTCCCCTGGTTCTCCATCCCCCTCTCCCCTGGTTCTCCATCTCTCCTCCTCCCTGGTTCTCCATCCCTCCTCCTCCCTGGTTCTCCATCCCTCCTCCTCCCTGGTTCTCCATCCCTCCTCCTCCCTGGTTCTCCATCCCCCTCTCCCCTGGTTCTCCATCCCTCCTCCCTGGTTCTCCATCCCCCTCCTCCCTGGTTCTCCATCCCCCTCTCCCCTGGTTCTCCATCCCTCCTCCTCCCTGGTTCTCCATCCCCCTCTCCCCTGGTTCTCCATCCCTCCTCCCTGGTTTTCCATCCCCCTCCTCCCTGGTTCTCCATCCAGCCCCCACCTGACTCTTCATCCAGCCCCGCCTCTGGGTTTGCCTACCCGTCCCTACCCCTGGGCCCTTCCTCCCGACGCCCCACGTCCTCAGAGCCGTGTTCACCCGCCACGTCCTGTCAGATGGGTCTCAACTGCCCACAGTGGCCTCCCTCTCAGTGGGCAGCGTTCCCCGCTGTGCAAAGACCCCGAGCCCCTTCTGCTCTGGTGGAATCCGGTGTTGGTCCATGTGTCTGTCCGTTCAAGTGCCCGGCAGCACAGGGCTCTCAGACACCAGGGCCCCAGAAGCCTTGGACTCACTGTGAACGGACTCTGTACGTGACGTCCACTGAACCGGGACTGTTCCAGCACATTCCGCTTTAACCTCTTAGAGAAAAAACAAAACCAAGATTCTAGCTCACAAGTTTGCATTCCTTGCTCCCGCCTTCAAATTCACTCCCCCTCCCCCTCAGATGCGCTGCACCCCGCACCGCCGGCCTGGCCCCGTGTCAGCGGGTCTGTGTGCATGGGTGGTCCTGCTCCCGGATCACAGAAAAACACAGAAACACAGCAGATGCCGACACCATTGAACAGGGCTGGGAAGGGAGGTCCTCCAAGGACCCCAAAGCCTGCAGCACGAGGATCTGAACTTCTCCAGGCGACCCTGGAAGACGGGGCGACCAGCTCTGGCATTCCTTCTGACGAGACCTGCAGAGCTCACTACACATGCAAAGTCCCAGGCCCGGCCCCACCTTCTGAACCAGGGGCCTGAGGGTATCTGTGTTGGGGATCGTGGCGGCCCTGGGGGGTGGCTCCGTGGGTTGGAGCGTCGTCCCGTGCACCGCAAGGTTGCAGCTTCCATCCCGGTCAGGGCGTGTATGGGAGAGATCGATGCTTCTCTCACATCAGAGTTCTCTCTCCGCCCTCTCTCTAAAAGTCAATAAAAACATAACCTGGGGCAAGGATTACACATATAATCGTGGACGGAGGGAATCTTTTGAGCCACTGTCCGCTCTTCCCCTGCCTCCCCTTCCCTTTGCCAGGACCGGCTTCCCACAGCTCCAAAGAGCAAGTCCATCCCTGCCCTCACCACACACACACACACACACACACACACACACATACACACTCACACACTCACACACTCACACACGTGCACATGCTCCCACTCACATGCTCACATGCATACAACTCACACTCACATACTCTCACAGGTGTGCACATTCTCATATGCATATACATGCTCACACACATATCCACACACTCTCACAGGCTCACATTCACACACACTCACAATTACACGCACACACGTATACTCGCACACACATGTGCACACTCACATGCATGCTCATACTCACATTCACATGAAATTCATGCGCATATACACTTATACATATGTACATACATGCATACTGGTACACACATTCACATACACATTCACTCACTCACATTCATTCATCTACCCATCCATCCACTCACCCACCCACTCATCCATCATCCATTATCCATCCATCCATCCATCATCCATTCATTCATTCATTCATCCATCCATCCATCATCCATCCTCATTTAACCATCTATCCATTATCCATCCATCTACCCATCCATCCATCCACCCACCATCCATCATCCATCTATCCATCTGCCTATCTGCCCATCCATCCATCTGCCTATCTGCCCACCCATCCATCATCCATTATCCATCCATTAGCCATCTAACCACCCATCCATCCATCATCCATTATCCATCCATCCATTCATTCATTCATCCATCTATCCATCATCCATCCTCATTTAACCATCCATCCATCTACCCATCCATCTATCCACCCACCATCCATCATCCATTATCCATCCACCCACCCATTCATCATCTATCCATTCATCCATCATCCATTTATCCACCATCCACCCATCCATCCATTCATTCATCCATCCATCACCCATCTATCCATAAACCCATCCATCCACCCACCTACCCATCCATCAACCCATCCTTCCTTCCATCCATCATCCATCCACTTACCCATCCCTCCATTCATTCACTTATCCATCCATCCACTAAACAAATAGCTCTTGAACTTCCACTGTGGCCAGGGCTGCTCTTGCTCTGAGGAAAGGGGAGGAGCCAGTCTGACAGGACCCGCCCCCTGGAGCTGACTTTGGGGGTGGGGGTGGGGCAGGCAGTGACGGCGTTCTCCACCTGGCGGCTGGTGTCTCTGTTCCTATCCTTTCTTACCAGAGCGAAGGGCGCCCCGACGCCGTGGACCTGTGCCTGTGCCTGTGCAGAAGGTGCCTGACTGTCCACGGGGCCCAGGGCCAGCCCGGGACCAGCACCGTGGACAGCACCGACCTGCCAGCGCTGTGCGCCCACTGGGAAGACAATGATTTCCATCCCAGTGCTTCCCTGACCTCATTCTCCTAATTCTGCTCTCAAATGTCAAACTGCCTGAAGTGGGCTCCTGGCTGGACAGGTGACAGGGCTGCTGGGGCAGCGTTTGGGGAGACGCTAACCCCGTGTCCCCTCCCTGAGGGTGCAGAACCCCGCAGCCGGGGGTGGGGAGATCGGGAAGCTCAACCGGCTGCCCCCGGAGCGGGCACTGCCGCCGAGGAGCCAGCTCTGGGGCCTGGCAGACCCACCACCTCCCCCCTGAGACCCCGGCATGCTCCTCGCCCAGCCTCGGGCGCCCCCTGTAGAACCGGCTGGGCCATCACCGGCCCCACAGCAAGTTCTCAGCCAGCAGGCCTCACCCTAAGGCCGCAGCTGCCCCCTCGAGACCTCGAGTCCCGCCAGCAGGCGTCTGGGCCTCCCTGTGCTCCCCGCTCACGTTGTGCGGCCGAGCACTCGATGGAAGGGGAGCCCATTCAAATGTGACCTCCCTGGGGGCCTGGCGGTGGAGGGAAACTGAGGCCCCTCCTACCCAGCCTATGGTGCGCTCAGCAAGGAGCAGCGATGGGAGAGGAGGGACTGGTGACCATGGAAACCCAGCCTCCGGGAGCCCCGATTCCAGGAGCTGCAGGAGCTGAGACGGGGCGGGGTGGACGGGTCAGCGTACCAGGGGCGGTGGAGGGTCAGGTGACAGGATCCCTGAGACCACCAGGTTCCAGGGTGCGCAGGCTCCTCCCTGGCCCGGCTTCCCCAAGTTAGGGTGCCGTCCCTGGGCTGGCTCTGCTCCGGGTGCCCGCTCTGACCTGGGCAGAGCTCTGATGCCGGCACAGGGCCGGGCCATAGTTATGGGCAGTGATGGGGCGGCCGCTCAGGTCTCCCTCGAGAAGCCCCTGCACAGAGAGAGCGCCACCTGCAGGGCTTGCTTCTGCCTCAGCCGTGGCCACGTGCCTCCCGGGCGGGCGGCCCTGGCAGCGACGGGCAAGGCCGGGCAAGATGCCATCTCCAGTGCTGGCACCTCTGCAGCCGCTGGTGCCCTGGAGCAGCTGTGGCCCGGCAACTGCACCACCCCCTGCCCCACGCCCCTCGCACAGGCGCCACCCTGGGCCCATCCTCCTCCCAGGGCTGCGGCTCGGCCTGGGCGTGGAGGGTCCAGGTGAGCAGGGCTGTCCTCCCCCGGGTGCCCGCTCCGGCCTGGGCCTGGCTCCTGGTGGAGGGACCGATGGCAGATGCCCAGGGGGCGCCCATGGCCCCTCTCCCTGGCCGTGGGCACCTTCTCCCTCCATGTGGGGTCCTTGTGTATGAAACAGGGACCGTGATGGTCCCGCCAGTGGGGCTCCTCTGAGGGTTGAGTGAGCGAACACGTGGAAGCTTCCGGAATGATACCTGGCACATGCTAGGCCCCACCCGTGAAGGGCTTGGTATTGTGCTTGGCACCCTGACATTAATCGTGTCCTGTGGACCCTGGAGACCAAGTGGGGGACCCCCCCAAGGTCTGCCTGTCGGAGGGGCAGCCTCTCCTGGGCAAGGCGGGCCTCTCTCTCTCTCTCTCTCTCTCTCTAATATATATTTTTTTTAAATATTTTATTGATTCTTTACAGAGAGGAAGGGAGAGAGATAGAGAGTTAGAAACATCGATGAGAGAGAAACATTGATCAGCTGCCTCCTGCACATCTCCTACTGGGGATGTGCCCACAACCCAGGTACATGCCCTTGACCGGAATCGAACCCGGGACCTTTCAGTCCACAGGCCGACGCTCTATCCACTGAGCCAAACCGGCTTTGGCTCTCTAATATATTTTTATTGATTTGAGCCTACAACCCAGCAGGCATGTGCTCCTGACCGGAATCAAACCCAGGACACTCCAGTCTGTAGGCTGACGCTCTATCCACTGAGCCGCACCGGCCAGGGCCAAGGCAGGCCCCTCTGAGAGGCCTCGGGCGCAGCAGGCCTCATCCGGAAGAGGTGGTGAGGACCCGGTGGCCGGCGGGCGGGGCGGGAGGTGCAGCCCCCACAGAGCCGGTTCGGAGGGGCTGCAGGGCTGAGTGTTCGGACCTGGGCCCCGGGGTACGAGGGCCCAGCCGGCCCCACAGGCAGCCTGGCTGTGCGATTCGCCCCCCCACCACCACGGGGGCAGGAGCAGCAGGGACCCCGCAGTCCGTGGGTCCCCGACCCTCCACCCGCACCCCATCCTCCTGCACACTGGCGCTGCTGCTCCCCGGCTCCCCGCTCCTCGGGCACGGGTTCGAGGTTTGCTCTGTAAATAAGAGAGTGAATCATTGAGATGCCGTCTTATTTCCTCCTGGAAATTCGGGGAGGGGGTCCCCTGCCTTCCCTGCTCAGCTGCCAGGCTGATTTCTCCAGGCTCCGCTGTGGGCCCCCCACCGGATCAGCCACGACTGAAGACTTTCCTCCAGAAGGTGGGAGCGCCCACTCTCCAGTCTGCCGGCTGTGGGGGAGCTGGGGACACAGCCGCCTGACGCGCGGGGCACCCAGCTCACTCTGCCTCTTCCCATCTGCACCCCGTGGGTGGTGCCCTTGTCACCCCATTCCGGGTCCGGAGTCCGCGCAGGAGGCTCGCGAGGTGAGCCCAGCCCAAGGTCACACAGCAGGAGCCGCAGCGGGAGCCGGGAGCCCAGGTCTGACCAGGCAGCCTCCCCCACCCCCCCCCCCCCCCCCCCGCATCCATGGGAGGGCTGCAGACAGCCGCGGTGGGGAGTTAGCCAAGTTAATTAGCACCCGCCTTAGGAAGTAGCAATTACGCGCACCCTGGGGTGAGGGACGCGGTTGAATAGAAATTCAGGTCAAGGCAGCTGGGGGTGCGCCTGGGCCTCCTCCCTCCCGCACACACCTGCCGGGCCGCCAGCCAGCGTGGCCTCCTCCCTCCCGGAGCCGCATTCACAGCTGCTCCTGGGTGTCTATGGGGCACCCTGACCGTGACCTCCAGCTCTCCCCGCCCTGCCTGGGGGGGGGGGGGCACACAGATAACACTGTTCCCCTTGGGAAGGAGAGGAAACCAGCGCCCCCGCCCCCTCCTGTCCCCGCCAGTGCTCCTGGCTGCCCTTCCTCACCAGAGCCTGGGCTCCTGCCAGCTCCTCACCTCCTCCAACCAGGCCTCCTGCACACGCCTTAGGTCCCTCTCAGCACAAAGCAGCATGATTGGGGTGCACTTTGTGGGGGTGTGCATTGTGGGGGTGTGCATTGTAGGGTGCACACTGTGGGGGCACACACTGTGAGGTGCAAATTGTGGGGGTGCACACTCTGGGGGCGCACATTGTGGGGGTGCCCATTGTGGGGGCGCACACTGTGGAGGTGCACATTGTGGAGGTGCACACTGTGGGGGCGCACACTCTGGGGGCACACACTGTGAGGTGCAAATTGTGGGGGTGCACACTCTGGGGGTGCACATTGTGGGGGTGCCCATTGTGGGGGCGCACACTGTGGAGGTGCACATTGTGGAGGTGCACACTGTGGGGGCGCACACTCTGGGGGCGCACATTGTGGGGGTGCCCATTGTGGGGGTGCACACTGTGGGGGCGCACATTGTGGGGGTGCCCATTGTGGGGGCGCACACTGTGGGGGTGCACACTGTGGGGGTGCCCATTGTGGGGGTGCACACTGTGGAGGTGCACATTGTGGAGGTGCACATTGTGGGGGCGCACACTGTGGGGGCGCACATTGTGGGGGTGCCCATTGTGGGGGTGCACACTGTGGAGGTGCACACTGTGGGGGCGCACACTGTGGAGGTGCACATTGTGGAGTTGCACATTGTGGGGGTGCACACTCTGGGGGCGCACACTGTGGGGGTGCCCATTGTGGGGGCGCACACTGTGGAGGTGCACACTGTGGGGGTGCACATTGTGGGAGTGCACATTGTGGAGGTGCACACTGTGGGGGCGCACACTGTGGAGGTGCACATTGTGGAGTTGCACATTGTGGGGGTGCACACTCTGGGGGCGCACACTGTGGGGGTGCCCATTGTGGGGGCGCACACTGTGGAGGTGCACACTGTGGGGGTGCACATTGTGGGAGTGCACATTGTGGAGGTGCACACTGTGGGGGCGCACACTGTGGGGGTGCCCATTGTGGGGGGCGCACATTGTGGAGGTGCACACTGTGGGGGCGCACACTGTGGGGGCGCACATTGTGGAGGTGCACACTGTGGAGGTGCACATTGTGGGGGTGCACACTGTGGGGGCGCACATTGTGGGGGTGCCCATTGTGGGGTGCAGCCTGGCTTCCCAACTGCAGTGCAGTCAACTGGTAGAGAGCAGGTACCCCTCCCTCCCAAGCCCCCATAGTGTGGCCCTGGCCACGTGGTTCCCACGGCATCACCCCCAGCCCAGGGCCAGGCCCAGCAGGAAACCCTGGGACGGAGAGGCAGCCTGCTGCCCGCCCGCCCGGGGCTGGTTCCTGACAGATCCCGTCCCCATCAGCGCCTCCCGGCCGCCCCTCCCGGCTGATCAGGGCTGCTCGGAGACCTCAGTGTCGATCCGGGGCCTCCAGGCACGTGACAGCGAGCAGCTCTGATGATCCGACCTTTGGTTTTGCCCTTGAACGTGTGAAAGGTGTGATGGAAGCCGCAAACCTTCCCAGGACCTGGGACCTGCGGCCCGCGGTGGAGGGCGGGGTCGGTGGGTCCTGCCGGCATCCGGCATCCGAGCTGAGTCCACAGGCGCAGGCAGGGGGCAGGGGGCGATGAGGCAGCGGTGCCTGGAGGGGCTGGCGTGCTGGTGCCCCTGAGCAGAGCACCGTGGACCCCGCCCCCCCTTGTGGGTTGGTCCGTTTGCCTCCTTGACAGCACAGACGGACGGACGGACGGACGGACATCATCACCAAGGAGAGAAACTGAGTCCCTCAAGGAGGAAAGGTTTGCCCTGGAGCCGCCCGGTCCGGCGGAGGCACCTGCCAGGCCTTCTTGCCCCTCGGCTCGCGAGCAAGACAACAGATGCGCCCTCCCCTCCCCTCCCCGCACCCTGTCCCTCCCCAGGCTCCCCCCCCCACCGCACAGGCCCTGCCCCCTCCCCCGGGCCAGGCTCTATTTCAGGAGGAAGGAGGGGGAGGCAGGAGAACTCCTGGAACGATTCCTGCCTCGGAACCGACAGAGCAGATGAGCCGACACGGAGGCCCTGCGGGGACAGAGGGGGTGCGGGGTGGGGTCAGCTGGCGGAGCCCGGCCGAGCCAGGACCCGGAGTAAGGTGCCCAGCTGTGTCCTGTGCTGAGAAAATAATACCGATAACACCAGCAACAATAATAATACTGCCTATGTGGTCAGTGCCTCCCCGAGCCGCCCTCCTGGCCATGCATCTCCGCTCACACCACACCGCCCCCCACGCAGGAGCCCGGGCAGGGCCTGGCCATCGATCTGACCGTCCTCTCTGAGCCACAGCCGTGTTCCGGCCCAGCTCCCGGCCGCACAGCCCACGGCCCAGAATAACCAGCCACCGGCACCAGCCACACCTCACTGCTCCGCGGCCCCTCCGCTTCCTTCCGGAAACCACACGGGTCTGGGGCTTGGCCCGGGCCCTGGGACCCCCCTCTCCATCCCGCGGGGCGAGGGGGGAGGAAGGAGTAGGCACCTGGGGCTCCGCTCTGGGAGGGGCCGGAGGAGGCGGGTGCTGGCCTGGGGCTAGTTGCGGGGGGGGGGGGGGCAAGTCCATGGAGAAGGTGCAGGGGGCCAGAGCCCAGGGACACGTGGGGGCCAGGATGCAGGAGGACACCCCCCGGGGAGGAGGGGCAGGCCTGAGCCCCACATCAATGCACCCCTCAGGGCTCAGCGAGGCTTCGGTGCCCGTGAGCCAGGCTCGGAGAGCTGGGGCCTCCGGACACGAGGGCACCGGGTGGTCCCAGGGCTTATGGGGCCCCATCACCAGCTCTGCAGGCCCCTCCCACCCAGCCTGGGCGACCACTGCCACAGACACCCTGGCCCTTGGACTGAATTCACTGCCACTAAGGCCGGCGGGGAGCCTCCATTCGCAGGAAAGGAGGCCAAGGCCCGGGCAGGTGGGGTGGACCCCACGACAGGGGACCCCACTGCAGAGGCAGAGCGTCCGGGGAGCTCGCGTCCTCCGTTGTCGGGAGACCAACATCGAGGACAAGGCCACGGTCCCTCTGACCAGCGAAGCCCCTGGGGACAGGGCTCTAGTCCCTTCCTGGCCTGGTCCCCGCATCCCCCAGGCAGCCCCCCCAGGACAGCTCCCAGGGTGACCCACTTTCTCCCCAAACCGCTGGGAATGTGCCTCGAGGCATTTTCCATCTCCTGGCCTCTTCCTGACACCGCCTCAACCCGACTTCCTGCCCCATCAGCAGATTTGCAAACCACAGGTTCCTTCCATTTCTTTGGGGGGAAAAAGATGGGAAAATTACTTTTCTCAGTATTATCTTTCTTCCCAGTGAGTCATGGCCGCCAGGCCTGCAGTGTCGGGGCCGAGAGCAGGGCGGGGACTGGCAAAGGGACCGGAGGAGCCACAGGGAGGAGCAGCTGGACCCCAGGGGAGGGGAGCGAGTGGGGGCCAGCCGGGGGTCATGGGGGCCAGCAGGGGTTTGTAGGGGCCGTGGGGGCCATGGGGGCCTGTGTGGGGGTCGTGGGAGCCAGCATGGGGCCATGGGGGCCAGCGTAGGGCCATGGGAGCCAGCGTGGGGCTGTGGGAGCCAGCGTGGGGCTGTGGGGGCCGTGGGGGCCGTGGGAGCCAGTGTGGGGGCCGTGGGAGCCAGTGTGGGGCCGTGGGAGCCAGCGTGGGGCCGTGGGGGCCATGGGAGCCAGTGTGGGGCCGTGGGAGGCAGCGTGGGGCCGTGGGAGCCAGCGTGGGGCCGTGGGAGCCAGTGTGGGGCCGTGGGGGCCGTGGGGGCCGTGGGGGCCGTGGGAGCCAGTGTGGGGCCGTGGGGGCCATCGGGGCTGAGGGGGCCAGCGTGGGGCCGTGGGAGCCAGTGTGGGGCCGTGGGAGCCAGTGTGGGGCCGTGGGAGCCAGCGTGGGGCCGTGGGAGCCAGTGTGGGGCCGTGGGGGCCAGTGTGGGGCTGTGGGGGCCAGTGTGGGGGCCGTGGGGGCCAGCGTGGGGCCATGGGAGCCAGTGTGGGGCCGTGGGGGCCGTGGGAGCCAGTGTGGGGGCCGTGGGAGCCAGCATGGGGGCCGTGGGAGCCAGTGTGGGGCCGTGGGAGCCAGCGTGGGGCCATGGGAGCCAGTGTGGGGCCGTGGGAGCCAGTGTGGGGCCGTGGGAGGCAGCGTGGGGCCGTGGGAGGCAGCGTGGGGGCCGTGGTGTCCAGTGTGGGGCTGTGGGGGCCAGTGTGGGGGCCGTGGGGGCCAGTGGGGGCCAGTGTGGGGGCCGTGGGGGCCAGTGTGGGGCCGTGGGGGCCAGTGTAGGGGCCGTGGGAGCCAGTGTGGGGCTGTGGGAGCCAGTGCGGGGCCGTGGGGGCCATGGGGGCTGGGGGGGCCAGCGTGGGGGCCGTGGGGGCCATGGGGGCAGGGGGGGCCAGCGTGGGGCCGTGGGGGCCATGGGGGCAGGGGGGGCCAGCGTGGGGCCGTGGGAGCCAGCGTGGGGCTGGGAATGTGGTGCTATCCACAGGTGGAGCTGGCTGGGGACAAAGACTTGACTGTTGGTGGAGTAACAGGGACCCTGGGGACATGGGGGGGGGGGGTGTTGCAGCAGAGGGAGGGCCCTGCCTGGAGGGGGCGCTGAGGAGTGGAGTCTCCCGCGGGGGCCAGGAGGTGATCGACAGCAGCCCTGGGCGGGGTCTGTTTGGGTATTTTTCATTGAGATGCACCATCAGCGTCAGCACATTCACAATGTCCATGACCCCCCAGTCCCAAGACAAGTTCTTTTTTTTTTAAGCTTCAGCCGAGGATATTTTTCCATTGCTTTTAGGGAGAATGAAGAGAGAGGGAGAGACAGAGAGAAACACTGAAGTGAGAGAAGCACATCAATTGGTTGCCTCCTGCAAGAGCCCCACCAGGGCCCCTCTGCATTCAGATCGCCCCCCTTTCCTGCCCCGCCCCCCGACTGGAGCAGAGGAGGGAGGGGGCAGTGGGCACAGGAGAACCGTGGGGGGGGGGGGCCCCTCCGGGGAGGCTCAGCATCGGACGGGCGCTGCCAGGTCCTCCCCAGCCAGGCCCCCCAGGAGCAGGGCAGGGCGCGGAGGGCACCGCGGAGGGCGAGCCTGGGAGAGATGACACCACCACGGGAGTCTGAGCTGAGGGCCGGTGGGGTGCGGGGTCAGGGCGGAGGAGGGGGGGCTGGTCTGTGAGGATGTGGGGGCCGGTGGGGTGCGGGGTCAGGGCGGAGGAGGGGGGGCTGGTCTGTGAGGTGGGGACGCGGGGACATGGACATCACAGCCACCGGCCTCTGAGCCCGCAGAGGCAGGCGCGGGCCGGGCCGGGGTGGAGCCCACTCGCTGCCCGCAGCCTGGTGTGGGCCGAGGGCTGGATGTTGGGTCCGGGCTCCATGGGGGACAGACACGGCCCAGAACTGGGGAGCTGGTCCCGATGGGTCTCGCCAGGGAGGAGGCAGAGGAGCGGCCTGGGGCCCCGAGTGAAGGGAGTGAGCTAGGGTGGGGGCCCTGGAGTGGCCCTGCCCGCTGCCCGGGAACCCCAAGTCCCAGGGACCTCGCACACAGGTGACCATCCCATTGGCCGGGCGGGGGTCCTGGGCACGGGGCTGTTAGAGGTCACAGGAGCCACCACCTCCCCCTCCACGCAGGAGCCACCACCTCCCCACTCCACGCATCGCTGCTGGAGCAGCTGCTCAGGCCACTGCTCGGCGGGCGGCCTTCCTCGCCGGCTCCCAAGGGGGCGGGGGTTCCGTGAGCTTCCGCGGCTGGAGGTCCTCTCCAGGGTCCTGCAGGCCCCCGTGACCCCAGGGCAGCTCAGTTCCCAGCTGGAGCCCACGCTGGCCCCGCTCCCGGGCTGTGTGTGGGGTGCAGGGCCTCCTCCCCAGTTCTCCGCGGCAGTTTAATTGATGGTCTGCGCTCTGACTGGAATGTTCTGGAAGAGAGCTGACCCCCCCCCCCCCCCCCCACCTGCTGGGAACAGCCTCCTGTCTCTCCCACGTGGCCCAGGGCATGAGCCTCTGGAAGGTTTGGGGATGGGACGGTTCCCGAGTCAGCCGCCTCCCCCACCCCAGCCCCAGGCCCAGCGTTTTTAAGGGAATGGATTGGGTGCGTGGAGCGGTTTCAGGGTTACGGACGCCTTGGGCAGAGAGTTCGGCGTCCCCGCCCCCTCCCTCGGGTTCCCCGATGTTACCAGCCGGCGTCAGCTTGTTGCCAGCGATGAGCCAAAGCCCAGTAGGTGGCTCCCACCTGTGGTTTTGACGAACGTCGCCGTGTCACACAGGGTGGCTTCGCTGCCCCGTACATCCTCAGCGCCCACTTTTCTGTCCCTCCCCCTGCCCCCCGTCATTCAGGGCCCTGGCCACCTGCGCAGGCTGAGAGGGACCCAGACGGGGCAGGGGGAGGGAGGCGGGCAGGAGCAGGGGACAGCGCCCAGCAGGAGCCTGGGCTCCGGGCAGTGCCTCTTGGTCACAGAGCGGCCAGGCAGCAGGGACGCCGCCCGGGGTCCTGGGGACACAGCCGAGCTGCCTCCAGGAGGCCGGGCCAAGAATACTGCTGGCCCTGGAGCGGGGAGCCCGGGGAAGGCCCCCCCCCCCCCCCCCCCCGCGACGGGGAGTCCAGGCGGACCCTCTCCTGAGAGCATGGTGGCTGCAGGGCAGAGGGGGTGGGAGGCCGAGGGCCCTGGTGGGGGACCTGGCATTCTAACGGGGAGACTGAGGCTCGGTTGAGGGGGCTCCCCCAGAGTCACAGCTCCCCACCCCAAATCCAGGCACCGGGGGCTTGGCACAGCAGGACCCCCAGCCCCTGGGAGGTCCCTGGATGGAGACTGGGCGGCCCAGGCCGGCCGAGGCTCAGCCCTGGAAGCAGACAGGCCCTGCCCTGTTGCTGTGTGGCCTCGGCTGGGGGCTTGCCATCTCTGGGCCTCCTGGCAGCACTGGGCACGCATCTGGCTGTGCGAGGGGAAAGGAGGTAGGAGTGCCCAGCGTGCCCGTGCCCAGGCCATGCTGCTCCCGCCCCCGGGGGCCACTCAGGACCCCCCCAGGAGGGGAGAAGGAGCCCATAGCCGAGGCTGCACGCTGCAGACTCTCCTGTTCCTATGGCAACCGGAGCTGGCTCCAGGCAGACCTGGGTGTGGGGGAGGGGCGGGCCCTGAGGACAGGTGTGGGGTCAGAGCAGCGTTCTTCCTGGAGGCCCCCATCCTTTGCCGTAGGAGGGAGGGGCAGGGCTGGGCTCACAGCGGAAGGGGCGGCCCTGGAACTGACCCCAGGCTCACCCGCTTCCTCCTCCCCAGCCACTGGGATTGAACAAGGGGCGGGAGGGGAGGCGGCCACGGTGCAGCTTCCCTGACCCCGTGACCCAGGGAGTCGCTGTCTCCGTGGCTGCCGGCCCGAGAGCACCGCCCAGGAGAGCTGGCAGAGCTGGTGTCCGCTGAGCCCCACTGCGTGCCCAGGGGCAGCCCCACTGTGTGCAGGGCCTCCTGCGGATGGGCCGTCCTGGGGGAGCCTGTCAGCGGAACTGGAACCAGAGCGGGGACGTGACAGGGAAGCGG
Organism: Myotis yumanensis; assembly: GCF_028538775.1. NCBI lineage: Eukaryota > Metazoa > Chordata > Mammalia > Chiroptera > Vespertilionidae > Myotis > Myotis yumanensis. The sequence goes on from NW_027223752.1 coordinate 238,589,707, forward strand.
ATGGTGCCATGAGCAGTGAGCTCCCCTTCCACGGGGCATCCAAGCAGAAGCTGACTGAGGGAGGCTCCGCAGCAGCAGTGCCTGGCCGAGTTGGACTGTCGGGTTCCTCTAGGGAGAATGGGGGGCCCTGACGGCACTTCTGGGGTCAGCCCTTCTGAGGGTGCTCTGCAGGAGCCCAGCCCCGAGGGAGCGGGCTGCAGCCGGGCTCGGGGAGAAATCAGCGCTGCCTCCCACGTGCAGAGTCCTTGCCGCTGCCGCCGCCCCCCGGGGGGAAGGGCCCCATCATGTGCGTGGGTGCCAGTGCACCCCAACACACACGCACCCCACCACGTGCACACACCCCCTGCACACGCCCACATACACTTCCAGAGGCACGTGTAGGGGTCGCTGAGCCCCACGTGCCCTGAAGGTCAGGTGGCAGAGGGTGTTGGGGGCGGGGGGCAGAGGTGAGGCTGAGAGCAGACATCACCAGCTCTGCAGCTGCCCGCAGAGCAGCGTGCCACCACGGATGCCATCTCAGCAAACCCCCACCCAGCTCAGGCCAACTTGACCACAATTTAATTTACTGCATTTCATTTCTGTCCAAATCCAACTCAATAAAAATCCAAGTTTGTTTCAGCCCAATTTAATTCAACCCAATAAAGCCAGCTCACCCCTAACCAACCTCCCAGGCTTCAGGAAGCAGCGCCCCCCCCCCACCCCCCCGAGCAAGCCTCCACCTGTCTGCCCATCGGGGCAGCGCACACACTCTGGCCCACCTGGCCATCTCCCTTGACGACTGCAAACCAGGAGGGCAAGGTTGGGGTCTTGGTCACTGCTGTCAGACATCCCCCCGCCCCAGGCTCCTCCTCATATCACCACCCCTTCTTCATCATCACCATCATCACCATCACCACCACCACCATCATCACCACCATCACCATCATCACCATCATCACCATCACCACCACCACCACCACCATCATCACCACCATCACCATCATCACCATCACCACCACCACCACCACCATCATCACCACCATCACCATCATCACCATCATCACCATCACCACCACCACCACCATCATCATCACCATCACCACCACCACCATCATCACCATCATCACCATCATCACCACCATCACCATCATCACCATCATCACCACCACCACCATCACCATCATCACCATCACCATCATCACCATCATCACCATCATCACCATCATCACCATCACCACCACCACCATCATCACCACCACCATCATCACCATCACCACCACCACCATCATCACCACCACCACCATCATCACCACCACCATCACCACCACCACCACCACCATCACCACCACCTCACCACCACCACCACCATCATCACCACCACCATCACCACCACCACCACCATCATCACCACCACCATCACCACCACCACCACCATCATCACCACCACCACCATCATCACCATCATCACCATCATCACCACCATCACCACCATCACCATCATCATCACCATCACCACCATCACCATCATCATCACCATCATCACCATCACCACCACCATCACCACCACCACCACCATCATCACCACCACCATCACCACCACCACCACCATCATCACCACCACCTCACCACCACCACCACCATCATCACCACCACCATCACCACCACCACCACCACCATCATCACCACCACCACCATCATCACCATCATCACCATCATCACCACCATCACCATCATCATCACCATCATCACCATCACCACCACCATCATCACCACCACCACCATCATCACCTTCATCACCACCACCACCACCTTCATCATCCTCATCTTCTTCTTCACCATCATCACCACCTTCACCACCATCATTGCCTTTGTCATTGTCACTGTCATCCTCCCCTGGGGGAGCCTCACCCTGCAGCGGGCCCCGGAGCACTTTCCACACGTGACCCTTTGTCCTCACAATAAAGTTGGCACTGGCATCCCATTTCACAGAAGAGGAAGCTGAGGCGCCGAGGGGGGGGGGGGGGAGACACAGGTGGCCCAGAATCCTGTGCTCCCCAGTGGCTATCACAACTGGGAGCAGGATCCGGGCTGGCTGACTCCAGGGCCGCCCTTCACCACCGAGCGCCCCTGCCTGGCCCCCAGGGTGAGCTCCTGGGCACCAGGTGGGGGCTGCTGCCTGAAGCCTCCCACTGGGCTGGAACCCCCAGACTCCAGCTCAGCCACCCCCGCCCTCTCCCCTCTCCCCCCGGTGCCGAAGCACCGAGCCCGCACTCCCTCCCAGCGACCGTCCCAGCAGCACCCCCTGCAGGGAGCCAGGCTCACCAGGCCCAGATCCTGTGTGGGCGCCCATCTCCCGGCTTGGCCTCAGTCTCCCCCTAATTAAGCAGCCTGGCGCCCTGGCCTACTCATCACACTCCCAGCAGGCAGGCAGGCGGGCAGCCTTTGAATTGGGTTTTATGAAAACCATTAATAATTTCAAAGACCCTAAAGAGGCCCGTTCCCCAGCCTCCCACGACCGTCCTGTAAATCCGCTGCGACTCCCTGGGGTTGGCAAAGACGCGGTGTGATTGCCCGGGTGCAGCCTGGTCTGGTGCAGGGCTGCGGGCTTCCTGGGCAGGGCTGTGCGGGCGGAGGGGGGTGCGGGCGAGGGGTGCGGGCGAGGGGCGGGCCCGGGGGAGCGGGTGCTGGGTGAGTGTGTGTCCGGGTGGGGGGAGGGGGGGGTTGACTATTCTTTTAATACAATTATTTTATGACTATATAAATAATGTGTGTCTAGTGTGGGAATTTGGAAAAATACAGCAACATTACAAGTAAAAAGAAGAAGCCAGCCAGCCCCCAGCCCAGGGGGAGCCTCTGTGAGCATTTTGGGGTCACGCCTTTGGTCCTGGCTTTTGCTGCAGGTGCAGTTTTGCATATTATCTTTTGCATTGAACATTCTCCAGTTCATTAAATATTCATTGGAAGCATGATTTTTTAATGCCTCCTTATTATGCAATTTTTCAAATATATACAAAAAGGAAGAGAACTGGGTAACGAACCCCCAGGTAGCCGCCCCGCTTCTAAATGATGCGCATTTGCCAGCCGATCTCATCTGCTGCCACCGCCTGTCCTACTTTATGGACTTAGTTTTGTTTTTCTCCCTGTTGTCTCGGTGGAGTGCTGTTAGGAGTCAAATTGTGTCCCCAAAAGGATATCTCTCACCCCAGCCGCTGGCACCTGGCAAGGGGCCCTTGTGGGGAACTCGGACCCTCGGAGACGTGACTGGTTCAGGCGAGGGGGGCTCCGCTGGAGCAGTGTGGGCCTCACCCCACTCAGAAGGTCCCTGCTCAGAGAGGAGACCAAGCCGCAGAGGCAGAGGCAGAGGCAGGGCCGGGGGAAGCGAGGCGGGCGCGGGAGGGATGCTGCCGCAAGCCAAGGGCGCCAGGATGCCCCCGGGAGAAAGGCAGGAAGGGCTCCCGCAGAGCCTCAGAGGAGCTCCCCGCCTCGCGCCCCCCCCCCCCCCCCCCCCGCTGCCCCCTGGTCTTCAGACTTCGGTCCCTGGGGGCTCATAGCCGGAGAGAGAATGAAGGTATTTGGTTTATCGACTCAGGCTGCAGGACTTTGTGCTGGGCGGCGGGAAGCCATACACATTCTGGCGAGCAAATGCGGAGCAGCCGACAGCCTGGTGCGTGGTGATGCCTCACCTTCCCGGGCCCCCAAGCAGGAACAGCAGCTTCTTGTCCGTGTACTAGTTCTCAGAGGCGGCCTCGGTGTTAGAGCCTTACCGTCTGTGTCAGCCTTGTTCACGTTCAAACTGTTTCACACAGGCACGGGATCTGCACACACGTTGTGTGCATGTCTATACTAATACATATACACTAGAGGCCCGGTGCACGGAATTCTTGCAAGGGCTCGGTCCTCGCAGCCCTGGCTTCGTCAGGAAGGTCGTCCAGAAGGACGTCCGGAAGGGCGTTCGGCTGTCCGGTCTAATTAGCATATTACGTTTTTATTATTATAGATAATTTTGTTCTGTTGTGTGTGTGTGCCCTACCAGTGGTATTGATAGGGGATGGACAGAATGACCAGTGGAAGAATCGAATCAGCACCCGGAGGGACCCAGCCACGTGCAGAAATGCTGGCGGCATTATCATATGAGTACATATTGCAGGTGACATTAAGGCATCAAGTGTCATCACTGTAGTTCATGCTGTGCGGTTACATGGGGCAGGCTGGGAGGAGGGCCCATCTCGGCACACACCTTCACGAAGGGCTGTGTGAGTCCCAGGAGGAAAGGCAGCACCTTAGAAGGGTTTTGAGGGTGGCCCGTGGATGGGGCACGTTCGGGCTGGGCCAACTGGGCCAGCGATGTTCCTCGACCGCCCCCCCCATCCAACCCCATCCCCCCCACGGTCCTCCAGCAGCCCCTCCTCCAGGCGGCCCCCCTCTCCCCCCCCGCCCCCCCCCCAGCCTGCTTGCACCTCCCTCCTGCTCTGACCCCAGAGCCCTGAGGGCCAGGCTGAGAGCCCGCCCACCCAGGGAACAAGAGAGGGGCCTTGATCTTCTTGGGGGCACAGGATCCCTCAAGTTACTGACAAAACCCTAGGCCCCTTCCCCAGTAGCACACGGTCTGCAGACACCAGCATTGCATGTGGTTCCATGGCCCAGGGCCCTCCGCGTGGCAGCCGCAAGCCCTGGGGTCCCGCCAGGGCTGGGCAGGCTTGAGCTTCAGGGGCTCCCACCCAGTCGCAACGTCTGTGTCTCTCGGGGGGACCAGCCTGGCGCCCCTGCAGTCCACGGCGGGGCAGGACCTCCTCCGTGAACCCAAACCTGAGTGCCCAGCAGAGGCCGGTAGCTCCTTTCCTGTCTTTCCGAGGTGGCAGAGCCTCTCCCCCCCCCCCCCCCCCAGGCCACCTCCCACCAGCACGCACTTCACGCCCACTCACTCCCACCCGAGACAGAGATGAGCTGGTTTTAAGGCATAAAAACAGCAGACGCCGCCCGTCCCTGCTGCGCTGGCTGCGACTCGCTCCACGCGGCCCAGAAATTCGCAGCTTTCACACCCGTCTTGGAGGCTTGTCAAGTCTGAGGGTTTAAAATAATTTCCTTGACTTAACCAATTCAGGAACGAGAACAACACGTGAAATAAACAGCGTGTTGGCGGCATCCCCGGCGCACAGGCCCCCTGCCGGCTCCGAACGCTCCGGAACCGCCGCCCTGCGGGACCAGGGCCCTTCCCCATTCTTCCCGTGACAGCCAGGCTCGGGGCCCATGGGCTGTGAGATGTCTTAACCCATCGGGACCACAGAACATCAGTGTCCCGTTCTCAGTGAGAGAAGGTCCTTGGTGAGCTGTGGCCTATGGAGACGGACGGTCCCGCTCTGCGGGGCAGCCCCATGAGTGCGGCCGACTCCCCGTGGGTGTCTGCGTCTGCGAAGGGCCCGGCACACGGCGTGGGGCAGGGACCGCCCGCGTGAGGGGCTCGAGTGTCAGTAGGACCCTCGTCCCAGCCCCTCTGCCCGGGTGCCCGGCCACCCACACTGCCACCCCTTCCTCACCCACCAGAATTGAACCCGGGACCCTTCCACTGTGGGCCGACGCTCTATCCACTGAGCGAAGCGGACGGGCTGCCTTCTTATTTGCTCGCCTCGGCTTTCTGTGGGTTTGCGGCCGCTGGTGGGTGGGGACAGACTCAAATGCACATCCGCAGGGCACACACTCCCCCACAGCTTCCCCGAGGCCTCCCTGAGACTCTGCCCGGGCGTGGGCACCAGCCGCCCTGAGGAAGGAGGGCGGGCGGGTCCAGCTCTGTGGAGTCTGTGGGGGAGACCAGGGGCGGGTGGCTGCTCGGGAACCTGCACAGGGCAGTGGAGGGTGAGGACACCTCTGGGCAGAGGTGCCCGCTGACCCCGGAAGCGCATGGGGTGCAGGGGTGCAGGGGTGTTTGGTCCCTGGGAGCGCTCACAGCGGTGACCGGAGGGACAGGATGCTCCTCTGTGGGCATCAGTCGGCCTCTGGCCCTGGCCGCTCACCTGGGGTCCCCCTTGCCAAGGCCAGTCACCCACCAGCACTGCATGGTCAACTTGTCCACCACCTGTCAGACATCAGCACGGACCTCCACCGTGGCCCGATTGCCCCTAACTGCCCTCCCCTGCCAGCCCGATTGCCCCTAACTGCCCTCCCCTGCCAGCCTGGTTGCCCCTAACTGCCCTCCCCTGCCAGCCTGATTGCCCCTAACTGCCCTCCCCTGCCAGCCTGGTTGCCCCTAACTGCCCTCCCCTGCCAGCCCGATTGCCCCTAACTGCCCTCCCCTGCCAGCCTGGTTGCCCCTAACTGCCCTCCCCTGCCAGCCTGATTGCCCCTAACTGCCCTCCCCTGCCAGCCTGGTTGCCCCTAACTGCCCTCCCCTGCAGGCCTAGCTCCCCCTAACTGCCCTCCCCTGCAGGCCTGGTTCCCCCCAACTGCCTTCCCATGCTGGCCTGGTTGCCTCTAACTGCCCTCCTCTGCCGGCCATCTTGTGGTGGTCATCTTTGACCACATGGGGGTGGCCATATTGTGTGTTGGAGTGGTGGTCAATTTGCATATTACTCTTTTATTAGATAGGATTGCCTGGAGCATTTGGTGTCTGCTGAGATTCTGTATGAATTTTAGGATGGGTTTTTCTGTTTCTGCAAAAATCATCATTGGGGTTTTGATAGGGATTTCATGGAATTTGTAGGTTGGTTTGGGTAAAATTAACATCTTAACAGTATTAAGTCTTCCAACCCATGAACATGGGTTCTGTTTCCATTTCTTTATGTCTTTCATTTGTTTCAGCAATTGTTCTCATTATACACATATTTCACCTTCTGGTTTAAGTTAATTCCTATGTATTTTCTCCTTTTTGATGCTACTATACATGGAATTTCCTTTTCAGATTGTTCATTGTTAGTGTGTATGCAATGGATTTTCGTGTATTGACTGTATCCTGTACGGTGTTGAATTCCTTTGTTATTTTTAATAGTATTTTGGTGGAATCTTTAGGGTTTTCTACAAATAAGATCATATCATCCATAAAGAGAGATAATCTTACTTCTTTTCCAATTTGGATGTGTTTAATTTCATTTTCTTGCCTCATTGCTCTGGCTGGGATTTCTAGGACTATGTTGAATAAAAACAAGGAAGGTAGGCCTGGCCTTGTTCCTGAGGGTTTCCCATACGTGGCTTTTATTATGTTAGAGTAGTTTTCATCTAATTCTACTTTTGCTGAGTGTTTATATCATGAAAAAGTGTTGAATTTTGTCAAATGCTTTTCTTGCATCAATTGATATGATCATGTGGTTTTCCCCCTTCATTCTGTTAATATGGTGTATTACATTGATCAAGGTTCATATGTCGAACCATCCTTGCATTCCAGGAATAAATCCCACTTGGTCATGGTGTATAAGCGTTTTAATACGCTGATGAATTCTGGTGGTTAGTGTTTTGTTGAGTATTTTGCCTCACTGTTCATCAAGGATATCGGTCTGTAGTCTTTTCTTGTAGTGTCTTTGTCTGGCTTTGGTGTCAGGGTAATGCTGACCTCATAGAATGAGTTGGGAAGTGTTGCCTCCTCTTCAAGTTTTTAGAAAAGTTTGAGAAGAATTGCTATTAGTTCTTCTTTAAATGTTTGGCAGAATTCATCAGGGTAGGTCTTTTCTTTGTTAGGAGATGTTAATCACTGACTCAATCTCCTTATAGTCACAGATCTATTCAGATGTTTTATTTCTTTGTGTTTCAGTCTTGGTAGATTTTGTGTTTTTAGAATTTTCTAGGTTATCCAAGTTGTTGGCAGATGATTGTACATGCTTCTAAGTTCTATAACCTGGTCACTCCACCCAGTTACTGTCCCAAGAGGCAGATTTCAAAGCCGACGTCTGACTCCGGAGCCCACTTTCTGTACCCCTCAAGCCACGAAGGGATGGGTTTCCGCATCACAGCCATTTCCAGTGACAAGATGTTGTGCCCCCTTGGGCGCCACGCCCATCTCGCTCTGCGGCCTCTGCCTGGGTGAGCTTGAGGGCCGTGAACCGGGGGTAACTCTCTGATGACAGAACCTCAGCATCTCCCCTGGAGTGCGGTTTGTTTCGGAAACTTACATGCTATTTTAAGTTTGATTTACTTTTAATTCCACTGGTATTTCTGAGTCTAGGACTCTTTGTAATGTTTTAGAAATTTACGTCAAAGCATAAGGCCTGGCATGAGTGTGTCCAGGTGGAATTTCTGTGACCCAAGGGTCCTGCTTCCTTGCAAGGCCCTTCCAGGGAGAGGCTGCAGCTGCTGCTGTGGCTTCGGGCAGGGGCGGGGAGCTCAGAAGGCAGAGCCTGGGGTTGGCAGCGGTGGGCTCCCTGGAGGAGGGGTCTCCGTTCCTCTGGGTCAAGGTGACTACATTAGTGTCCTGGGACTATGGCCACAACCAGCATTTATTCTCACACAGATCTGGAGGCCAGAAGTCCAAGTCCAGGCGTGGGCAGGGCTGTGCTCCCTCCTGAGGCTAAGGGGGCGGGGGGGGGGGGTGGTCCCTGCTGCAGCCTCCAGCCCCAGGGGCTGCAGGCATTCCTGGGCTGGGCCATGTCGCTCCCATCTCTGCCTCCACCGTCACGTGGCCTCCCTCCTCTCTGGCTTCTCCCTGTCTGTCTGCCACCCACGTCCCTGGTCCTCAGCTATAGAAACTATCCCCTGAGCTGCCCCTGGATCTAGAGGCCACTCAGGTCACCCAGCATCACCCCTCTCCTCATCTCAAGACCCTTCATGCCATCTGCACAGACCCTTTCCCAGAAGGGCATTCCCAAAGCCCGGGGGCGAGGACGTGTGGCCACCCTTCAGCCTGCAGTGACAGGTGCTGGCCACGGCGCAGGGCTACACGGAGCTCCCGTTCCCGGGCGAGGGCCGGCCCAGCGCCGGACCCTGTGAGGCCCAGGTGCGGGGAGCCCGCGTCCACCCCACAGAGAGGGGGTGTATGCGGGAGGGGCACCCTAGAAATGACAGAAGCAGAGAAGGAACTAGCAGCCCTGACGTCACAGCAGGCCTTTGTATAACAATGGCATCAGGTGTCGAAGTAAATCATTGTAGCGCCAACAAATCGAAAATGTAGTTTTTGAACAAAACAATCCCGCTGATGGGCTCTATCGGCAGAGCAGAGCCGGTGCCGGCGTGAACTCGCAGGAACCTCCCCGAAGCGTAGAGCCGGTTAGAGGAGGAACGGAAGCCGGAAGCCGTAGGGGCACGAGCAGAGGGTGCCGGCTGAGACCGCGGCCTGGACTGGGTCGCAGAGGGATGGCGGAGTTTTCCAGAAAGGTGGGAAGAGTCCTCGTATTTAAAGGGAAAAAGAAGAAGAAGGTGCTTGGTAGGCTGAGCAGGTGAAACATCAAAGACAGAGAGACCATCCCAAACCCCAGGTGGTGACGCAGCAAAGGCTGCCTCCAGGCCCTCGATCCTCAGGGACCAGAACCGGGGGAAGAGGTCCCGGAAGGAGGGCGTGGCCCCAGCCTCCTGCAAAGCCTTCCAGCAGGAATGGGGGGTGGGGCACAGGCAGCGACTGGCACTGCTTTCACCACTGCACCCCCTGTGGGCCCTGCACCCCCTCTGCACCTCAGCAGAGAGCAGGCCTGCGGAGTGGCTGCTCACATCCCAGAGGGAGTCCTGGGCCTCCACCCCAGCCAACTGGTTACATCTGAGCCTGTGAGCAAACAGCTGGGCAGTGAGCGCGATTCTCCGTTCGGGGGAAATGCCGGGAACCGCTCTGATTCTCATCAGGCTCACTGAGCTGTGGGTTCCAGGGGTGCAGGGATGCAGGGATGCAGGGATGCAGGAGGTACAGGGGGTGCAGAGGTGCAGGGGTACAGGGGTGCAGGGAGTGCAGGGGTACAGGGGTGCAGAGGTACAAAGGTACAAGGGTTGCAGGGGTACAGGGATGCAGGGGTACAGGGGTGCAGGGTACAGGGGTACAGGGGCGCAGAAGTACAGGGTGCAGGGGTACAGGGTGCAGGGGTACAGGAGTACAGGGGTGCAAGGGGTGCAGGGATGCAGGAGGTACAGGGGGTACAGGGGTGCAGGGGGTACAGGGGTGTGGGGGTGCAGGAGTGCGGGTGTGCAGGGGTTGCAGGGATACAGGGAGTGCAGGGGGTGCAGGGGTACGGGGGTGCAGGGGGTGCAGAGGCATCCGTCTCCTGCTTGGCATTATGCCCTTCCGTGAGCCAGAGCAGCTCGGGCGCCGAGCTTGATGAAAAGGGCCTGGGCAGCCACCGTGAAGGGCTGTGTGTTTGTCTAAGTGAATCGGGCGGGGGCAGGGGAGGGGCGGCTCGGGGGCAGGAGCCCATGACTTCCTGGCATCTCATGGCCATCGGGTGCTGCTGTGCAGATAAGACAGCCTCGCCCGGCCCTGAGGGGCTGCATGTCCCGTGGATGCATGTGGCGGTGGCTCCTGAGCCCAGCCCATCCTGCCAGGGACCAGGCCTGGGGGCGGGGGTCTGCAGGCTGGGCCAGGTGCACCCCTGCCCTGTGGAGGGGGCAGAGCTGGTGGCCATGGAGAGCCTGGCCGTGCCCACCCTTTGTCCCGCCTCATGCCCACTGCCCTGGCCCGTGGCCACAGTAGGAGCCGGGATTCGGAGGCTCTGGGAGTCCAGACCTTGTCACTCTTCAGGGTTGTGGGCTCAACCCAGAGGCGGGGCCCAGGTGAGGCTGTTGGGCGCATGGTCTTTGGGGAGCCCTGGGGTTGGAAGGAGACCCATCATGAGAACCACACAGGAGGGTCTTGTGGGGCATGAGATAGTCATCGTTCTGCCCTCCCCCCTGCTCCCTGCTCCCCGCCCCTCCAGACACCCCATCCTCCTCCCTTCTCCCCTCCACATGCCCCTGTCCTCCTGCCTCCTGCACCCCTCTTCCCCTTCTCTCCTCTCCCCCTTCTCTCCTCTCCCCCTCCCCCCTCCTCACACGGCCCCCCACAAATGTGAATGGGGTCTCAGGCCTGGCCCTGCCTTGCACGCCCAATGTCTGCTGGGCACATGCTACAGACTCCACCTGCGTCAGCTCAGGGTCCTCAGCCATAAAGTGGGGCGACAGGGATTCACGGGGACACCCTGGGGCGCACCTGACCCCAGTGAGTGCCCAGCAAACAGCAGCTTAGAATAGAGGCAGAAACCGTGGGAACAGCCAGCGTCCTGTGTGTCAGGTGACTCAGAGGGAGCCTGTTGCCATGGCAACTGCACCCAGTTACTTCCCAGGATGAATTGCAGGCCCCTCCCCCAGGTAATCCCTAGCCAGGTCTTTGCGGGATCCCCCTCCCCACCTCTGTCTGTGGCCCAGCGCTGCCCGGGTTCTTCGGCCCCACGCCTCTGCCTGGGTCTCCTTCCCGAAAACCTGGGCTGACCTCATCGGCAGCCCAGAAGCCATGTCAACCCATTTCACAGCTGGGGAAGTAGAGGCCCAGAGAGGTCAGGGGCAGCCTCAGGGATGTGGAGCCCCAATTCCCCTGCCCCGTGTCCTGGCCCAGGCTGCCATCTCCCAGAGAGGGGGCCCAGGCCTCCGTTCCCAGAAGAGGGGCCCAGGCCTCCGTTCCCAGAAGAGGGGCCCAGGCAGGCGGCTGCCCCGGGCTCCGAGGGGTCGGCCTGGGGAAGCCTGGACTGAGCACCAACACCAGAGGGTTAAGAGGTTGGCAGGTGAGGGGCGGGCAGAGTACAAAGGAGCAGCCGCCAGATGCCCGCTGTCAGGACCATGAAAATGTAACCGCGCTGCTCACTCTGTCCCCGGAGCAAAGCGCTGAGCCCACGGCTGCGCTCCAGAGCCTGAAGCCGCAGACCTCGGGGTCGGAGGGCACTGGGCGCTCAGTCTGCTTCACCCGGCACCGCCATCTGCCTCTCCGGGCACCCGACCTGCCAGGCGCCTTTGTGGCCGCTTTCCCCCTCCCCCACCATGGAGCTGGGCCTGTCCTCGGGGATTGTCCCCAGCGCCCCCCCCCCCCCCCCCCCCCGGCCCGTGGCTGAGATGGGGTCCAGGTTGCTGTCTGCTCTTCTCGGAGGAACAGACAGGAGCAGCCGTGAAAACATAGCATCGCAGCCATGAAGCAGGGACAGCGACAGCTGTGGGTCCCTGAGCCTTTCTCTGTCTGCGCTTGACACACGGTGCCATGTCTGACCCTTACAGCCACCTCATGGCGCCTGTGTTATCGCTCCCATTTTACAGAGAAGGAACACTGAGGCTCAGAGTGGCGGCGACCTGGGCTTTGTCCCACAGCCCATGCCAGCCCTGGTCAGCCTGCTGCCAGAGCTCATGACCTTTCTCCTACTCCGTGTGTCCTATCCCACGTGCACACACATGCACACATGCACACGTGCACGCACACATGCACACATGCACACACAGATGCACACACGTGCACACACTCCAGAAAGAACTCAAGACTCCCACGAGCTCCCTGGCTCACCCCTCCCTCCTGCCGGCAGGAAGAGGTTCCTTCTTGCCCACCCACCCCGCCAGCCTGCCTCGATGTCCACTTTGTCTGAATCCAGGGGCCTGGGGCTGTGGATGGGCCTCAGGCTGAGCCTGAACAGGCGAGACCCAGCTCCCACCAGGTAGGCCTGACCCTGAGGGATGCTGACCATGACCGTGGCCCCGGGACACTCAGCTCAGCTGCATTGGGAGAACCAGAGTGGAGAGTCTTCGAGCTGCGAGCTGCATCCGAGGGCCTCTTTGTTACAGCAGCTCAGAGGCTCTCGCTTGACTGTGAAAAGAGGGGGGCTGCCCTGAGGCAGGGCCGGTGCTCACCAGCTCTAAGGAAAGGAGAGGAGCACTTACAGGGTAACCGGCGTGTGTTACGTTTGTACCTGTTCCCAAGGCGCAGGCCTGTGTTGCTCTCCTGTCCGAGAAGGGCCGGGCCTGTGGGAAAGCGAGACAATGGGCGCATCCTGAGGGCAGAGTCATCGAGAGCAGGAGGGGACAGCGCACCTGCCCCCCCACCCCCCTCACCCCGTCCCAGAGGCCACCGCGCCTCAGGCCAGCGCTCAGCCCGGCCTGGACGGCTGCACCTACAGGTCCCGTGGCCCGTCCGGGGGTCAGGAGCCCGGGGAAGCAGAAGCAGAGACAACACGGCGGGGACAACGCGAGCTGTGGTCTCCACCGGGAAGGAGGCGAGGCCACTGAGGGGGGGAGGAAGCGGGGGCAGGGACTCCCGGGGTCTCGCAGCCTCTGCCTGGAGGGCCCGGGGTCCTGAACATTAACTCAGCAAACACCAGCTCCCCCGCTTACGTAAGGCCGGGCTGCCGGGGGCCTCCGCGCCAAAGCCTGTTTCCTGCTTCAGCTAAACTTTAATATTTATGTGGAAAACGAGGCTTTTTTTTTTTTTTTTTATGGGGGAAGAGATTTAATTCTCAGTCTTTGGAAATGCTCAGCCAGGCAGCGAATGCCCTCTGTGCGGAGACGATGTGCCTGAGTCAGCACGAGCCTCACCCGCCCCTGAGGCTGTTACACAATCGCAGGCCTCACCCCGTCTGCAGCGGGGTTCCTCTGCCCGCACAGGACCCAGGAGCCACGCTGCGCTCACCCCGAGGAACCCGCGGCCACACTGCGCTCACCCCGAGGAACCCGCGGCCACGCTGCGCTCACCCCGAGGAACCCGCGGCCGAACCCGCGGCCACACTGCGCTCACCCCGAGGAACCCGCGGCCACGCTGCGCTCACCCCGAGGAACCCGCGGCCACGCTGCGCTCACCCCGAGGAACCCGCGGCCACACTGCGCTCACCCCGAGGAACCCGCGGCCACGCTGCGCTCACCCCGAGGAACCCGCGGCCACGCTGCGCTCACCCCGAGGAACCCGCGGCCACGCTGCGCTCACCCCGAGGAACCCGCGGCCGAACCCGCGGCCACACTGCGCTCGCCCCGAGGAACCCGCGGCCACGCTGCGCTCACCCCGAGGAACCCGCGGCCATGCCCGGCAGCCTCGAGTCCCGCCCAGGCGTCGCAGGACAATACCCGCCCGCTCTGCCCGTGGCCCTCCCAGTGCTGTCCCCACTTGCCTTTGTCGGGGTGACCACCCCAGGCGACATGTTGCTGCTGAGGGATCAAACCCACAGGCACAGCCTGATGGGACCCAGGTGTGACCCCCCCCCACCCTCCACCCTCCAGGGCCCTGACAGAGAGAATCTTCCAGAACAGACACACACCACACACACACACACACACACACCCCACGCGGCTTGGAAGGTGGGAATTGTGCAGCGGCCGGTTTCCCGTGTTTTCTTTGGAATTCAGGCCACGGAGGAGGACCAGGTGCGGGAAGAGAAAGCCAGTCTGGGCGAGGCTGAGGCCCAGCGTAGCTGGTGTTTTGGCGGAAGAATGAATGGCCGATTTGGCCCCCACAGCTGCCCCCAAAAAAGTGCCCTCCCCCCCTGAAATAACAGGAAGCGCACACAGCTGCCGAGCGGGCGGTGGCCTCCCAGTCGCTGGAGTTCAAGGGCCCCAGCCCCTGGAGGGGCCGCCTCTGCCCCTTCTCCGTCCTCCTGCGCTGCTCTCAGGGGCCCGGGCCCATGCTCAGCAGCTGGTCCAGCCAGTGCCCCCTTGCTCACGGGGTCCCTGCTTTCTCCATTAACGCCACTGCCCTGATGCCCCACCATGGGCTGCGGGCCAAGGGGACCCCTGAAGAGCACCCAAGAAGGAACCCCCCAAACGAGACCCTCCTGAGCATGGACCCCCAGATCAGGGCACCCCCGAGCAGGGACCCCCAAGTCGCTCATAGAAATGACGCGGTGTTTGTGCATAGCCCCGCGTCCCCCGAGCACCCTAACCCTCCAGGAGGAGGCCGGTCCGAGGAAGAGCTGTGAGGTCTCGCTGCGCGGCTCGGGCTGTGGGCCTGGGACAGTCCCGGCGTCGCTCACCTGCCCGTTTCCACACGTGGGCAAACCCCCTTTGGAGTCTCAGTGTCGGATCGCCCCTTCGCCAGGCTGTCCAGCACCACGGAGAGGGTGTGGGGGGTGGGGGGAAGGCTCCAGGCTGTGTCCCTCCATCAGCCCCGGGTCAGGGCCCTGGGAGGAGGTGCCCTGGCCACCCCACTCCAGCCAGCACCGTGTCCCAGCGCCGTGTCCCAGCTCTGTGTCCCAGCGCCGTGTCCCAGCTCCGTGTCCCGGCTTCATGTCCCAACTCCGTGTCCCAGCGCCGTGTCCCAGCTCCGTGTCCCAGCTCCGTGTCCCAGGGCCGTGTCCCAGCTCCGTGTCCCAGCGCCGTGTCCTGGAAGCTCCGCCAGTCAGAGCACCAGGCTCAGCCTCGCCCAAGCAGGCCCTGACTGTGGGTCTCACGGATCCCATCTACCCAGGGACAGCAGGACGGACCCCGAGGCGCCCGAGGCCTGCACCCCTCTGCCCCCACAGCTCTCGGACCCTGTGGGCTTTTTTTTTTTTTTTTGCCTCAGTGGCAAGGTTCCTGCCAGTCTCCAGCTACTGCCCAGGAGGCCTGGGCCCAGGGCAGAGCCCCTGTCGGGGTCACTGCGATGTCAGGGTCACTGCAGTGTGGGGGTCACCGTGGTGTTTCTGCTCTGTGGCTGCTCCCCATGTGTCTGGGAGGTTCTCTCTCCGCATCCCTTTCTTCCAGAAAAAGCTGCCGGTCTCCCTGACCTGCAGGCCCTGGGGGGTGGGAGTGGAGCCCGGCTCCCTGCAGAGGCCCCACCCGCCCCCCCCCCCCAGGCTGAGGTCGGCTGTGGGCTCTCCTGCCCGCGGGGGGAGGAGGGGGGTTCCTCAGGCCTCAGCAGGAGCAGAGCAGATGACGAGTCCCCTTCCCGCTGGCCCCGCGGCCACGACAGCCATCGGAGGGCAGTGCATCGGGCAGAGAAAGGGGGTGAAACCGGGGGAGAGCAGCCCTTTCCCCCCAGAAACCAGGCCGTTCGCCAGCGAGGGGCGGGCTTCCTGCTCACCGAGCCCTCCCCGCCCTGCGTCTGCGGGAGCAGCCACAGAAGGGACCCTGGGCTCCCCGCCCCGGGACACCGCGGCCATGGCCGTCGAAGGGGTCCTCGACCTCACCGAGGAGTAAACTTCTGAGCCCCAGAATATAAGAGACTGAATGTGCTGTTTTGAGCCCCAAGTTCGAGGTCTAGTCGCCCCTCCTTACCCACGGGGATGGGTCCAAGGCCCCAGTGGCTGCCTGACCCGCACAGCACTCACCCCCAGCGCTACCTTCTCCTGCACACACTTCACAACGGAAGCTGTCTGCACCTCCAGCTTCATGGCGGCACTGCCCTGGCGCTCGGGGCGCTGGTGAGTCAGACGGGGAGGACTGGACGACTGGACGGGACGCTGCCGCACCACCCAGCCCTGCCCCCGACAGCCGGGTCCCCAGGGCACGCACGTGGGCGCCTGGACAAAGGGCGGAGGGCGAGCTTTCAGTACGCTACTCCGAATGGCACGCAATTCAACGCGTATGAATTGTTTATTTCTGGAATTTTCCATTTACTGTTTTCAGGCTGCAGTTGACTGCAGGTAACCAAAACCATGTAAAGCGAAACCTCGGATAAGGGGAGCTCTGTAATTTCCTTCAGCAAGCACATGTGTGCGTGTGTGTGTGCATGCCCATGTGTGCCTGCACATGTGTGCATTTATATGTGTGTGCCCATGAGTGTGTGTGAGTGGACAAGTGTATGTACAGGTATGTGTGCACGTGTGGGCACGTGAGTATGTGTGCATGTCCGTGCGGGGGGCACATGTGTGTGTGCCCATGTGTGTGTGTGTGTCCATATGTCTATGCATGTGTGCACTGTGTATGTGTATGCATACCCATGTGTGTATGCATGCCTATGTGTGAGTGAACAATTGTGTGCATGTGTGCACTGTGTATGTGTATGCATACCCATGTGTGTATGCATGCCTATGTGTGAGTGAACAATTGTGTGCATGTGTGTGTGTGTCCTGTTTGTGAGACTGTGCACACACGTGCATTGTGTTGAGTACATGTGTGTGGGTGTCCTATGTGTGTGTGTGCGTGCATGCACGTGTGTGTGCTAGTGCCGTGGGGCAGTGGGTGGAGCTCTGAGGCGCGGGACCTGGCTCTCCGGCCGCGGCCAGCAGCCTCAGCAGGCCCGGCGCAGACTGTCCGAGCTCGGGCACCTCGGCCCCCTTCGGGAATTCATGCCGACGCCCCCCTAAGGGGCCAGGGTTGCACACTTAGTGGTGACATTCAGTGGAGAGTGTGCTGTTTTTTTTAAATATATTTTTATTGATTTTAGAAAGGAAGGAAGAGGGAGGGAGAGAGAGAGAGAGAGAGAGAGAAACATCCATGATGAGAGAGAATTATGGATCGGCTGCCTCCTGCAAGTCCCGCACTGGGGATCGAGCCCACAACCCAGGCACATGCCCTTGACCGGAATCGAACCTGGGACCTTTCAGTTCGCAGGCTGACGCTTGATCCACTGGGCCAAACCGGCCAGGGCGAGAGTGTGTTATTTTTAACAACTTTGGGAAACTAGCTGGAGGCGCCCAGGACCAACCACCAGACCTACGTCAGCGGCCCCTCCCCTCTCGGGCCTCAGTTTCCCCTCCAGCAGGCGGAGGGCAGCGCCTGGCCTCTCCTGCCGGGAACAAGAGAACGGAATCTCACTAAGGCATTGAGGGTCATGGCTTATGGACCTGGGCGAATGGTGTTTGGCTGACACCAGAGAGGGTGCGTCCGGGGTGAGCCACAGCCGGGAGCTGGGCGGTGGGACACTGGGCAGAGCTGGGGTCGGGGAGAAGCAGGGCCCTTTCCTGCTTGGATCCCGGGCCGGAGCTGGGCTGGACTTGTGAGACGACCCCTTGGCCTCGCTTTGCTAATCTGTGAAACGGGCGTGAGGGTGCCCTCCTCGTGGGGCTGTTGAGGGGTCAGTTGAGGTGACAGGAGGCGCTCAGTGACATCAGCTGTCACCGGGGAGCACGTGCAGAGAGGGGTGGGGGCCCCCTGCACCCAGACCCGCTCTTTCCCGCAGGAGGAAGGGCTCTGCCTCAGGGGCCGTAAGCCTCTCCTCTCCACGTTCCGCGAGGCCAAGTGCTGGGCTGCCTCCGAGACCTCCAGCTCCTGTCCTTCCTTCCTTTGGGCGGGGGGGGGGGGGGGGGGGGGGGGGGGAGATGGCTCAGAGGACGCACATTTTTTCCCTTTTTTGGAAGATAGAGAGGAGAGGGCATCAGACGGAGGTGCGGCCCGCTGCCCGGCTGAGGTTTGGCATCATCATCCCAGGAACGGGGCAGGGCCAGGCCGGGCGCTGGGGCCGTGGCGGGCAGGGGCCTCCCAGCACACGCAGGCCCTGTAAACACGCCGCGTCACTTATTAGTGACGGGAACCGTGCCTGGCCGACGGCTGAAGAACAGGGACAGGGCGGGGCCTGCCAGCTCCCTCCGGCAGAGCTGTGGTTGTAATGGTGCCGTGGGAGTGCTTCTGGGGGAGTGTCTGTCATGACATCACTCACTGCTGTGCACGCGGCCAGGACGTGGTGGGTAAAATCACAGCAAGGCGCCCAGGTCCACGAAAACAGCGACCGCGGCGAGGGCAGCAGGACTCCCCGGACCTACGGAGCCCAAACAATGGGCCCCCCACAGACGCCCTCTGCTCCCCCCACAGGAGGTGAGGAAGGAAGCAAAGACAAACTTCACCAGCCACGGAGGGCCCTCTGTCCCCGGGCCACGGCCCCTCTATCCTCTGGCCACGGAGGCCCCTCAGTCCCCGGACCTACGGAGCCCAAAGCATTGGGCCCCCACAGATGCCCTCTGCTCCCCCCACAGGAGGTGAGGAGAGAAGCAAAGACAAACTTCACCAGCCACGGAGGCCCCTCTGTCCCCGGGCCACGGAGGCCCCTCAATCCCCGGGCCACAGAGGCCCCTCAGTCCCCAGGCCACAGAGGCCCCTCAGTCCCCAGGCCACGGAGGCCCCTCAGTCCCCGGGCCACGGAGGCCCCTCAGTCCCCGGGCCACGGAGGCCCCTCTGTCCCCTGCCAGGACCACCACGCGCTGGGTTGCTGGGGTGAGTGCCCACCAGGACGATGAGCAGAGCAGCCCCCAGGCCCCAGCAGAGGCTGAGGGTCGCTGCAAACACCTTCCTATTCCTCTCGCCTCCAGCACAGAGAGCGGCTCCCACCAGGCCACACAGTCCAGGATTCTAGGGGGAGGCGACAGGCGGCGGACACTGCTGCTCAGGACAGACACCGAGTCGCTCTGTGCTTCCCTGTCCCCACCAGGGCTGAAGGGGGTGGCCCGGGACGGGGCTCCGGAGCCGACAGCGAGAGGCCTCAGGCGGCCCCCCAGCACCTTGTTAGGCACCTGCTCCTCTCCTCGTCCCCTTTCTCTCGTCCCCGTCCCCGAGGGCACCCGGGAGACCTGTCCTCAGCTCCGATGGCGGATGGCGGGCTGAGTCCTGGTCCAGCTGCCCACGCAGAACAGGGCCCAGGGCCCAGCGCCCACAGCGCGGGGTCTGCCTCCACCACCCAGCTCCATCCTGCGCCGATAAGCAGCCCTCTGGGCGGCGGCACCAAGGCCTGGAGTCCCGGCCTAGTGTCTGTGGAGGGGCCCCAGCACCTGAATGACGGGACCCCACTCAGCCTGCCCCCCAGGACCTGCCTCTCCAACTGGCATTGTGGTGTCCCCCCCCCCCCCCCAGCCACACGCCTCATCCCCACGGGGCTGGCCAGCGCTCAGCCTTGAGATCCTTCGGCTCTTCCTCCTCCTCCCTCCAATCCTCCATCTCCCTGACCCCCGCGATCACCATTCCCCCTGACCATCCCCCCTGACCCCTGTGAGCCGTCAGATCCCCCCACCCTTCCAAACCTCCATCCCCCTGACCCCTGTGATCCGCCATCCCCCCTGACCCCTCCAATCCTCCAACCCCCCTGACCCCTGTGATCCTCCATCCCCTGACCCCTGTGATCCTCCATCCCCCTGACCCCTCCGATCCTCCATCCCCCTGACCCCTCCAATCCTCCATCCCCCCTGACCCCTGTGATCCTCCATCCCCCTGACCCCTCCAATCCTCCATCCCCCTGGACCCCTGTGATCCTCCATCCCCCTGACCCCTGTGATCCTCCATCCCCCTGACCCCTGTGATCCTCCATCCCCCTGACCCCTCCGATTCCTCCATCCCCCTGACCCCTCCAATCCTCCATCCCCCCTGACCCCTGTGATCCTCCATCCCCCTGACCCTGTGATCCTCCATCCCCCCTGACCCCTCCAATCCTCCATCCCCCCTGACCCCTCCAATCCTCCATCCCCCTGACCCCTGTGATCCTCCATCCCTCCTGACCCCTCCAATCCTCCATCCCCCCTGACCCCTGTGATCCTCCATCCCCCTGACCCCTGTGATCCTCCATCCCCCTGACCCCTCCAATCCTCCATCCCCCTGACCCCTGTGATCCTCCATCCCCCCTGACCCCTCCAATCCTCCATCCCCCTGACCCCTCCGATCCTCCATCCCCCTGACCCCTGTGATCCTCCATCCCCCGACCCCTGTGATCCTCCATCCCCTGACCCCTGTGATCCTCCATCCCCCTGACCCCTGTGATCCTCCATCCCCCTGACCCCTGTGATCCTCCATCCCCCCTGACCCCTGTGATCCTCCATCCCCCCTGACCCCTCCGATCCTCCATCCCCCTGACCCCTCCAATCCTCCATCCCCCTGACCCCGTGTGATCCTCCATCCCCCTGACCCCTGTGATCCTCCATCCCCCTGACCCCCTCCAATCCTCCATCCCCCTGACCCCTCCAATCTCCATCCCCCTGACCCCTGTGATCCTCCATCCCCCCTGACCCCTGTGATCCTCCATCCCCCTGACCCCTGTGATCCTCCATCCCCCTGACCCCTGTGATCCTCCCATCCCCCTGACCCCTGTGATCCTCCATCCCCCTGTCCCCTCCAATCCTCCATCCCCCTGACCCCTGTGATCCTCCATCCCCCTGACCCCTCCAATCCTCCATCCCCCCTGACCCCTGTGATCCTCCATCCCCCTGACCCCTGTGATCCTCCATCCCCCTGACCCCTGTGATCCTCCATCCCCCTGACCCCTGTGATCCTCCATCCCCCCTGACCCCATCCAATCCTCCATCCCCCTGACCCCTGTGATCCTCCATCCCCCCTGACCCCTCCAATCCTCCATCCCCCTGACCCCTGTGATCCTCCATCCCCCCTGACCCCTCCAATCCTCCATCCCCCTGACCCCTGTGATCCTCCATCCCCCCTGACCCCTCCAATCCTCCATCCCCCTGACCCCTGTGATCCTCCATCCCCCTGACCCCTGTGATCCTCCATCCCCCCTGACCCCTCCAATCCTCCATCCCCCTGACCCCTGTGATCCTCCATCCCCCCTGACCCCTCCAATCCTCCATCCCCCTGACCCCTGTGATCCTCCATCCCCCTGACCCCTGTGATCCTCCATCCCCCTGACCCCTGTGATCCTCCATCCCCCTGACCCCTCCAATCCTCCATCCCCCTGACCCCTCCAATCCTCCATCCCCCTGACCCCTGTGATCCTCCATCCCCCTGACCCCTGTGATCCTCCATCCCCCTGACCCCTCCAATCCTCCATCCCCCTGACCCCTGTGATCCTCCATCCCCCTGACCCCTCCAATCCTCCATCCCCCTGACCCCTGTGATCCTCCATCCCCCTGACCCCTCCAATCCTCCATCCCCCTGACCCCTGTGATCCTCCATCCCCCTGACCCCTCCAATCCTCCATCCCCCTGACCCCTGTGATCCTCCATCCCCCTGACCCCTGTGATCCTCCATCCCCCTGACCCCTCCAATCCTCCGTCCCCCCTGACCCCTGTGATCCTCCATCCCCCCTGACCCCTCCAATCCTCCGTCCCCCCTGACCGCCGCAAGCCCACCAGCCCCTCGTGTGTGGGGCCAGGTGTCCCCGGGCAGAGCCCCGGGAGCTGTGGCAGGAACATGGGGGTAACAGTTCCTGCTCCCATGTGGTGGGAGGACCCATGAGGACACTGTGGGGCCCACACTTCCCTCTGGGCCTCAGTTTCCCCATCAGTAAACTGCGGTCTGGGTTCGCCCACCTGCGGGAACCACCGCACGGCCACTCGCTCACAGGCGTCTGTGGAGACGGTTTGGTTTGCAGATGCCGTTGTGGCTGCCGAAGGACCAGAGCAGTCAGGAGGCAAAGTCCACGTCGCACCCTATGCAACAGCGTGTCCTCGGAGGCCAGGTGGTGGGGGCGGGAGAAGCTAACCCACCGAGTGTTCGGTTCAGGGTGCCTCTGCGGAGGAGACGGAGGTGGTGGGAAAGCGGGCTGACAGCAGGCGCAAAGGCCCTGGGGCAGGTGAGCCGGGCCACGGTGCCTGCTGGCTCGCTGCGCTCCTTCCTCTCAGTGGCCCAGCCCCTGCCCTCACCCTGACCTTGCCCGGCCTGGGGCGGCCTCGCCTCTGTTTATAGTGGGGTTTCCACCTCATTTCCTGCCTTGTGAGACATAATGCCACCCAGAGCCACTTTTCAGAAGCAATTAGGCTGAAGTTTGCTGCGAGGGCTCCGCCACATTCTACTCAAAAGCAACACCCCCCTCCCCCCCAGAAAGAGCAGCCTCTCTTTTCCGGGTGCCCTCCCCTCGAGTGGGGCCCCTGCAGACACCCCAGGGGCAGCGGGCCTGCTCCTCCCCACTCTGCCCCCAGCGGCTCCAGCCCGGGGCCTGGCTGCAGGGCTCTGAGCCCAGCACATCCAGGAACTATATTTAACCAAGGATGACAAATCGCCACCCTCAGGAATGTTCCAGAATCGCTGTGCCCTCCCACTGGGCTCTCTATACAGGCAGCCCCCAGGGACGCCCCTTCGAAAGAAGGCCTCCTCCCCATCGCGCCCAGGAGATGGGCGTCCGGGCACCTCAAGCCCGTAGGATCCCTGGGCCCTGGGCTCCCTGGGCTGGGCTCCCTGGGCTCTGGGCTCCCTGGGCTCTGGGCTCCCTGGGCTCCCTGGGCTCTGGGCTCCCTGGGCTCTGGGCTCCCTGGGCTCTGGGCTCCCTGGGCTCCCTGGGCTCTGGGCTCCCTGGGCTGGGCCCCCTGGGCTGTGGCCGGCGGCTGCAATCTCTCTCCCTGTGTCTGTCCCCCCTTTCTCTGTAAGGACACTTGTCATTGGACTGAGAGCCCTCACCTCCCTCCAGACCCCCCCCCCCCCAAATCCATCTGCCTGGACTTTCCAAACGCCATCCGTTCACAGGCTCAGGGGCTGGGAGGGGACATATTGGGGGCACCATGCCACCCCTGACCCCACCCCAGGCTCTCGCACCACCGATGGCAGAACCAGCCAGCAACACAGGGCAGCCGGACCTCCTGACGCTCCCAGGGACGGGGCCTCACTGTCCCACCTTCAAGGAACCACCCCCTCCCTCTCGATTGCCCCCAGGGGTCCCCGGTTCTTCCAGGTTCCCCGACTCGTCCATTGCCCCCCCTTCTCTCTGGCCCCTGGTCTCCCCAGCTTGCGGGGGTGGTGCCAGCCTCCCCCAAAGAGACAGGCAGGATGGGGGGGAGCATGTTTAGCACAGACGCCCCAGTCCCCTGCGGGCGGGGCAGGTTGGGAGGGAGGGCCGGGCTGTGGACAGAAAGCTCCAAGGGACCTAAATCCATAGGCGAGGCCCCCGGAGCCCGGCCAGTGTGGTTCCGTGGTTGAGCGACAGCCTGTGAACCAGGATGTCAACGGGTTCGAGGCCCAGCGCAGGGCCTGCAGGGGCAGCCGGTCAATGGTTCTCTCACCATTGATGCTTCTCTCTCTCTCCCTCTCCCTTCCTCTCTCTGAAATCAATAAAAAATATGTTTAAAAAAGAAAAAGAAGAGGAAGGCAGACTCACACAGGGTCCAGCAGCACTGTGAGCAGGGACAGAGCGGCGTCCCACCCAGGGTGCCCCTGCCCCACTGAGCGGTCAGAGCGAGGGATGGGGGCCCGCGCCCGGCTGGGCTGCCCAGGAGGGTCAGAGGCCCAGGCCAGGCGATGACCGACCCACGGAGGTCCGAGGGGACCCCAGAGTGCCCGGGCAGGCCGGGGCGGGACTCCAGCCGGGACACTTCCCTGCTCAGCCTCTGTCCTGCCTGCTGTCCCCCACGCCCTGCGCTGACAGCCCTGGACAAGGCAGGTGAGGATGGAGTCGCCGCCACACCGAGAACCGTGGAGTAAGGGCCTGGCATCTGGCACACGGTCCACAGGGCGTCCGGAGGCTCCAGGCCAGGTCAGGTTCACGGCACAAGGTCACCCGTCCCATCATCAGTGTCCGGCTTGTTGGGTTTTCCCAGGCTCCTGCACCCCCGCCCTGCGGGCCCGGGGCAGAGGGAAGCAGGGCCCTCCCAGGGAGAGAGGGGGTTGTCCCTAAAGGCGGCAGAGCTATTTCTAGAAGCCCCCCCGGTGTTAGACCCGGGCCTGGCCTGGGCTGCGTGTGGAGAGTCATCTTCCAGGGAAATAAGCCCTCGGTCCCTGAGGCCGGAGTCTCGCTGTCAGTTCACGGGGACGGCGGGGGACGGGGGACGGGGGACGGCGGGACGGCGGGGACGGCGGGGACGGGGGACGGCGGGGACGGCGGGGGACGGGGGACGGGGGACGGCGGGGGACGGCGGGGACGGCGGGGACGGGGGGACGGGGGACGGCGGGGGACGGCGGGGGACAGCGGGGACAGCGGGGACAGGGGACGGCGGGGACGGCGGGGACAGCGGGGACGGGGGGGACGGCGGGGACAGGGACAGCGGGGGACGGGGGACGGCTGGGGACGGGGGACAGCGGGGACGGGGGACAGCGGGGACGGCGGGGGACGGCGGGGACGGGGGGACGGCGGGGGACAGCGGGGACGGCGGGGGACGGGGGGCACGGCGGGGACGGCTGGGGACGGGGGGGACGGCTGGGGACGGCGGGGGACGGCGGGGGACGGCGGGGACAGGGACAGCAGGGACGGCCGGGGACGGCGGGGGACGGTGGGGACGGCGGGGACGGGGGGGGACGGCGGGGACGGCGGGGGACGGCGGGGGACAGGGACAGCAGGGACGGCGGGGACGGCGGGGGACGGCGGGGACGGCGGGGGACGGCGGGGACAGCGGGGGACGGCGGGGACGGCGGGGACAGCGGGGACAGCGGGGGACAGCGGGGACGGCGGGGACGGCGAGGACAGCAGGGACGGTGGGGACGGCGGGGACGGCGGGGACAGCGGGGACGGCGGGGACAGCAGGGACGGGGTCCCCACCTGCCAGCTCCGTTGTGCGGGCGGCCGGCCACGTGGAGGCTGGGCCTCACCACCCGCGTTGGCCCCGCACAGTGTGTCTGAATCTAGTTTTGAATTTCACAAGCATTTCCAACAAGTGCACCTACCACCCCTAAGGGAGCTGGAAGTTCTAGGAAAGAGCCCCGAAGCTGCTGCAGGAACGAAAGGACGGGGTTTAAATAGAAACGGCGAGGAGAGTGACAGTGCTGCGCATTTGATGGGTGAGTCACCAGCGGTGGCAACGGCGCCCGGCCGGCGTGAGTCAGCCTCGCTGGGGGCTGCGCCGTCTGGAGCCCCCGGGCCCATCAGGGTCCCCCCTGGTGAGCACTCGGTCAGCCTTAATGCCAGAACCCACCTTATTTGGACCAGGGGACAGAGACCGAAGGTGTTTTCAGAACCAATCACCACCCGCACGTGTAGGAACCCAGCCGGCAGGGGCTCCGGTGCCCGGCCTGTTGGGGGAGAGCAGGCCCAGGTGGGAGGCTCGGGGCGACCTTCCCAGATGCCCCAGAGCTGAGGCTGGAGGACGTGGCGTTTCCAGGAGACGTGTGTTTCGGGGTGGGGGTCCCAGCATTCAGGGAGAGGCGATGCCTGGGGAAGGCATGAGGCAGAGGCAGGCCCTGTGGCTGCGATGTGAGAGGGGAGGCAGGGGGATGGGCAGGGGGATGGGCAGGGGGGTGGGCAGGGGTATGGGCAGGGGGGCAAGCAGGGGGGCGGACAGGGGGATGGGCAGGGGGGTGGGTAGGGGGATGGGCAGGGGGGCAAGCAGGGGGGCGGACAGGGGGATGGGCAGGGGGGGTGGGCAGAGGGAGGGGAGGGGGGTGGGCAGGGGGATGGGCAGGGGGGGCAAGCAGGGGGGCGGACGGGGGATGGGCAGGGGGGGTGGGCAGAGGGATGGGGAGGGGGTGGGCAGGGGGATGGGCAGGGGGCAAGCAGGGGGGCGGACAGGGGGATGGGCAGGGGGGTGGGCAGAGGGATGGGGAGGGGGTGGGCAGGGGGGCGGGCAGAGGGATGGGCAGGGGGGTGGGCAGGGGGGCGGGCAGGGGGGCAAGCAGGGGGGCGGACGGGGGATGGGCAGGGGGGGTGGGCAGGGGGGCAGGCAGGGGGGCAGGCAGGGGGCGGACAGGGGGATGGGCAGGGGGATGGGCAGGGGGACTGGCAGAGGGATAGGCAGGGGGATGGGCAGGGGGGCAGGCAGGGGGGCAGGCAGGGGGGCGGACAAGGGGATGGGCAGGGGGATGGGCAGGGGATAGGCAGGGGGATGGGCAGGGGGATGGGCAGGGGATAGGCAGGGGGGATGGGCAGGGGGGGTGGGCAGGGGATAGGCAGGGGGATGGGCAGGGGGTGGGCAGCGGGACGGGCAGGGGGATGGGCAGGGAGGTGGGCAGCGGGATGGGCAGGGGATGGGCGCTCTGCAGAGGGCTGTGGGCGGCACACAGTCTCCAAACGCAAAGAAATCTGGATAAATATTTAAAGCACACAGTGCATACAGCTCTCGCTTTATCATGATTCGAATAAATAATAAACAGATGATAAAAGTTTGATTCGAATAAATAATAAACAGATGATAAAAGTTTAAGCAGAAAGGCCAGCCGCTTGGAAATGTAAGCCTTGCACAGGAGGACGCCACGCGTTGTGTGCAATGAGACGAGCACAGTGACACCAGCGAGGCCGGAGACGCCGCGCCTGGCGCGTGGCCGCCACAGCGGACGCGGAAGCGAGCTTGGCACGCGGGGCGGGGCGGGAGTTTGGGGCAAGACTCCTGGTTTAAGGGGGCGCTGGGCGCCCGCTGGCGGGCTCCGTGGGCGAGCGCCGACCCGGGAGCCAGGAGGTCAGGGTTCGGTTCCGGGTCAGGCACAGGCCCGGGTTGCGGGCTGGATCCCGCGTGGGGCGAGCAGGAGGCAGCCGATCCATGATTCCCTCTCATCATGGGTGTTTCTATCTCTCTCTCTGAAATCAATCCTATACGGTACACGTATGTATGTACGTATGTATGTATGTGTGTATGTATGTATGTGTGTATGTAAGTATTTTCAATGGCCGGGAGCTGGCGCTGATTCGGACCCGTGCACAGGGCTGCAGGAGGGCCCTCACCCGCCCCCCACTGGGCGGCACCTGACGGAGGAAGCGGGGTGGGGAGACCCGGGGCGGCCCGGGGCCTGCGGATCCTCATGCACCTCAGGAGCTTGGGGGGGAGACGCGCCGCGAGGAGGGGTTCGCTGGCCGCGCTGGACCCGCGGTGGCGAGGGCACAGGGTGCCCCGCGTGCAGGCCGCCGGCGGGGCTGAGGGCATGCAGGGCTGTCCGTCGGCGGCTGCCCCGCGACTGTCGCCGAACCCCCCCGGCATCAGCTCGGCTGGGAGGCCTGGGTCCGGGCGCCCGTGGTCCTCGTCCTTTGCGGTTCCTGTCACAGCGAAGGTTCCTGTCACAGCGAAGGCCGGGGCGGGGAGGGAGCCAGAAGACGCGCGGCCTCTCCCCGCTGGGGCCTGGAGTCACTCCCAGTTCTGCCCTTGGCGAGTGCGGTCAGGCCTGCGCCCCTGCAGCTCCCCAGGCACCTTCCTCCCGCCGTGGGAGTGGGAGCGACAGTCGCCTGGCACGGGCTCGAGGCCACGAGTGGAGGACGGCGGCCAAAGGTGCCATCTGCCACGCCCGCCGAGAAGCCTGGACTCGGACCTGCAGCCAAGAAGCCGCCCGCAGCGCCAGGAGCCAGGGCTGCGGCCCATCAGCCGGAAGTGGGGCGGGGACACAGGCGCGAGGCCTGGCTCAGGCCGTGGGGGGAGGGGAGAGGACAGAGACCTGGAGAAGGCACTGGGCCTGAGGGCGAGACCGGGTCCTGGTGGGGAAATGGGGTGCGAGGGACTGGGCGGGAGGGGGGCGGGGGGGGAGAGCATAGCCGTGGGGTTGGGTGGGTCTGTGACAGTGTGTGCATGTGGGTGTGTGGTCTGTGGTGTGTTGCATGTGCTTTACATGTTGTGTGGTGTGTGTATGTCACTCCACCAGAGGCCCCCACCCTGAGGGCACTGGGGAAGTTCCCCTCCATGGTCCCCGCCCTGCGTCCCCCCCCATCCCACCGCCCTCATGTGCCAGCCCCCGGGCCACCAGCACGGCCATGACCTGAGCCCAGAGCCCGTCCCTGCCTGAGGCTGGGGTCCAGTGGGGCCTGGAGGGTCCGCAAAGAGCCCACCCCGCTGCCTGCCCGGCCCTGGCCCTGGGCAGCCCCTGGGCTGCCCCAGCCTCGGGCGAGGCCTGCCGGGCCAGGGAGGGGAGGACACCCCTGCCCGCAGCGCTCCAGCGCCCCTGTGACCACCTGCTTCTCGGGCGCCCCAGGTTCTTCAAGCGAAAGAACGCGAGAGGGCCCGGCCGCGTGGCCCAGTGGGTGAGCATCGACCTAGGACCCGGGAGGTCAGGGTTCGATTCCCGGTCAGGGCACAGGCCGGGTGTGGGCTCCGTGCCCGGTGGGGGGCGTGCAGGAGGCCCACACGATTCTCTCTCATCAGTGAGGTTCCTCTCTCTCCCTCTCCCTTCCTCTCTGAAATCAGTAAAAACACATTTTAAAACTTAAAGGACTCGTGAGGGAGACACCCCCCCTCCAACCCCCCACGTTGGGGCCGGGCTGCTCCACTGTCCTGCCCACTGGGTCTGTCACCTCAGGGAGCCTGCGCCCAGGTCCTGGCCTCCTAAACTGCCCCCCAGCGGTGCCTCCCCCACCCGGCGCCCCATAAACACACTCAAACCCTGACAGGCAGCGCTCCCCACTCTGCACTCTGCCCCCTGCGGGCTGTCTCCGGCTGAGGGGTCTGTGCCCGGACGTGGACACCGGGAGCAAGTCAGGGGCCGGGCTCCTGGCCTCCCCTGGCAGGTGGGCAGAGGGCACCTCCGTCCCCGGAGATGCCCCCGCCCCCCGCCCTCAGGGCCACACTCCGCACCCCGTCCCGGTGTCTGGGGGACACTGGAGGCCTGAGGGCTCCTGCCAGTCTGCCGCCCCGCGCCCTCTGTACCAGAAAGGGGAGGTCACCTGCCCGTGACCCGGAGAGATGGCACACAGCCCTCGCCAGCCCTCGCCCCCCCCTCCCCCCCCCGACCCCCGCCACTTTGCTGACCACCGAGCTTCGACAGCCCGGCAGCCGGGCCGGGAGGGGCCACGGAGCCTGCCAGGCCGCGGGCGCACGGAAGCGGACAGGACTGGCTCAGGCCCGACCTCGGGCGGGGGCCGGGCTCGGTGCCTCAGAGCCAGGGCATCCTGCGGCCGGGCAGGTGCCGGGGGCGGGGGGGCGCGGACAGGGCATGTCTGGCCTGGGCCCAAGGTGTGGACGCGAGCGGCCAGGCAGCCACACGGGGCTGGAGACGCGCTCGCTGGGGCCCAAACGAGGCATCAGAGGGAGCCCCGCCCGGCGGAGGGGCTGCTGGGGGTGGACTGTCCCCCAAGTTCCTCCGCTGAAGCCCGCCCCCCAGGACGGAGACTGTGGCTGCGT
Source organism: Myotis yumanensis (assembly GCF_028538775.1). Lineage (NCBI taxonomy): Eukaryota > Metazoa > Chordata > Mammalia > Chiroptera > Vespertilionidae > Myotis > Myotis yumanensis. The sequence goes on from NW_027223752.1 coordinate 238,619,316, forward strand.
TTGGAGATGGGGGAGGTACGTGAGGGCAGCTGGAGTCCCATCAGGAGAGAGCAGGACACAGGCCGCACGGGGAGGCCGTGCGAGGACACGGGAGAGAGTGGCACCCACCGCCCAGGAGAGCGGCCTGGGGAGCCCACCTCCCCCCGCCCCCCCTGCCCCGCAACCTCCCGCCCCGGCTCAGCGGGCGTGGCTGCGCTGAGACCCTGCCTCTTGCTGGGGGCCTCCCGCCCCTGGTGCTGGTCCCAACAGCGACCTAAGCCCACTCCCTCCCGGTGCCCTCCTGACCCAGGGCACCGAGCAGGAGGCCACCTGTGCCCAGCCCCCGGGGCCACGCTGGCTGCTCCAGGCAGCCAGGCCCCAGTCCCTCTTCTCCCCTCAAAGCGAGGGGCCGCCCGCCCCTGCCTGACCCGGGTCCCCGCTCCCTGAGCAGAGACATCAGGGAGGGACGCGGTGGAGGCCTGGGGCGGTGCTCCCTGCAGACGGACCGGCCTCTCTGAGCGCCGTGTCCGCCTGAAGCCCGCAGCTCCCCCAGGGTGACCAGGCCTGATCAGGGGGACTCAGCCACCTCCGGGCAGCCAGGGCCCGGCCCGGGAAGCACCCAGCCCTGCTGACGGGCGCCACCCTGTGGCCGCCTCCGCCCGGCCCCGTCCGCGTCGCTCTAAAGCCTCACAGCACCCCCGGGGCTGAGGCCTGGCCTCGCACCTGCTTCTGCTGCAGGGGTTTTGCACAGATGCAGACCGGGCCCCTGAAGGCTAGCGGCCGGCCTCGGGTCACAGCTCCCACGGGATGGAGTGGGATTGGACCCAGTGTCCCTAGCGCCCGCTCAGACCCCTGACCGTCCACTACGCTGGCTCCTTCTCCAAGGCATGCCCTCTGCTGGGCATGCCCTTCAAAGTTCAGGGCAGCCCGGCTGGCTTGGCGCAATGGCTGAGTGTTGGCCTATGAACCAGGAGGTCGGGGTTCAATTCCTGGTTAGGACACACCCAGGGTGGGGGCTCAATCCTCAGGAGAGGGCGTGCAGGAGGCAGCCAATCAATGATTCTCTCTATCATTGATGTTTCTATCTCACTCTCCCTCTCCCTTCCTCTCTGAAATCAATAAAAATATATTTTAAAAAAAAAAGAGTTCAGGGCAGATGGGCCACCTCCTCTGGGAAGCCCTCCCTGACTTCTCACCCCCCACCGCCTGCCTGGGCAGGTGTCCCCTCTCTGGCAGTTCTTCCTGTGACAGACATCCTGTCGTCGGCTCATTTGCCATGTTCTGCACAGAGCTGGGCGCCCCCCAGCCTCCTCCGCACCCCGGCTCAGGGGGCCGCCCCTTGGCTGGACTTGGACTTGCCCCAGCCTGACGATGCCCATCCTCGGGCAGCGATGAGTAAGCCTTCAGTCCCTTCAGCCAAGATCTTTTCATTTGCTCTGTTTCTTGGGCTGTTTTTGCCCTTTTAAAGTAAAAATAGTTTAACATTTCGAAGTTGTTGTTTTCGTTTTAAGATGGTGCAGAAATAAAAAAAAATCTTTTTAACATGTTAGTTTCCTTTTTTGGCCCAGCACGTGTGTGAGCGGCCTGCTCAGTGGACACCCCGCGCTGTCTGGGTCCCAGCATGATGGTGCCCACGGGGTTCTCGGGGGGCGGGTCAGGGTGGGGGAGGCCCTGCACGGGAGGGAAGGAAAGGTGGGGATTCGTCTCCTGGGGACACAGCCAGGATGACGGGGGCCCCGGGACCCTCCCAGCAGGCGCGAGGCGTCCCCGACCTTCAACAAGACGGCAGAGCCCAGAGCGTGGCAGCCTCTCGCCAGCCGGCAGGCCACCCCTTTCAGGCCCGGGGGCGGCTCCCCACGCCCACCACTGGGTGCCGGTGCCCCAGGCAGCCTCTCCCAGCCGGCAGGCCCACCCCTTCAGGGCCCGGGGGCGGCTCCCCATGCCCACCACTGGGTGCCGGTGCCCACAGGCAGCCCCGCCGGCCCTGCGGATGCTCACAGGGCAGAGAGTGAGAGAGGTAAGGGCCAGGGACCCAAGAGGGTCTGGAAGGCCTCCTGGAGGAGGTGGCTCCTGACCGAGGTCGGCAGGTAGAGCAGGAGTTCAGCAGATCAGCAGGGACAGGAAGGGCACCAAGGGAAGCGCCAGCCCTGCAGACACCCGAGACGGTCATGGCGGTAGAGAGGGTCACGGGAAGAGAGGGTCACGGGGGGAGAGGGTCACGGGGAGGAGAGAGGGTCACGGGGGGAGAGAGGGTCACGGGGGGAGAGGGTCACGGGAAGAGAGGGTCACGGGGGGAGAGAGGGTCACGGGGGGAGAGGGTCACGGGAAGAGAGGGTCACGGGGGGAGAGGGTCACGGGGAGGAGAGAGGGTCACGGGGAGGAGAGAGGGTCACGGGGAGGAGAGAGGGTCACGGGGGGAGAGGGTCACGGGGGGAGAGGGTCACGGGGAGGAGAGAGGGTCACGGGGAGGAGAGAGGGTCACGGGGGGAGAGAGGGTCACGGAGAGAGAGGGTCACGGGGGGGGAGAGGGTCACGGGGGGAGAGAGGGTCACGGGGAGAGAGGGTCACGGGGGGGGAGAGGGTCACGGGGGGAGAGGGTCACGGGGGGGGAGAGGGTCACGGGGGGAGAGAGGGTCACGGGGGGAGAGAGGGTCACGGGGGGAGAGGGTCACGGGGGGAGAGAGGGTCACGGGGGGAGTGGGTCACGGGGGGAGAGAGGGTCACGGGGGGAGAGAGGGTCACGGGGGGAGATGGTCACGGGGGGAGAGAGGGTCACGGGGGGAGAGAGGGTCACGGGGGGGAGAGGGTCACGGGGAGAGAGGGTCACGGGGGGAGAGAGGGTCACGGGGGGGGAGAGGGTCACGGGGGGGAGAGGGTCACGGGGGGGAGAGGGTCACGGGGGGAGAGAGGGTCACGGGGGGAGAGGGTCACTGGGGGAGAGGGTCACGGGGGGAGAGAGGGTCACGGGGGGAGAGGGTCACGGGGGGAGAGAGGGTCACGGGGAGAGAGGGTCACGGGGGGAGAGGGTCACGGGGGGAGAGGGTCACGGGGGGAGAGAGAGGGTCACAGGGAGAGAGGGTCACGGGGGGAGAGAGGGTCACGGGGGGAGAGGGTCACGGGGGGGGAGAGGGTCACGGGGAGGAGAGAGGGTCACGGGGGGGAGAGAGGGTCACGGGGGAGAGAGAGGGTCACGGGGGGAGAGGGTCACGGGGGGAGAGAGGGTCACGGGGGGAGAGAGGGTCACGGGGGAGAGAGAGGGTCACGGGGGAGAGAGAGGGTCACGGGGGGAGAGGGTCACGGGGGAGAGAGAGGGTCACGGGGGGAGAGAGGGTCACGGGGGGAGAGGGTCACGGGGGGAGAGAGGGTCACGGGGGGAGAGGGTCACTGGGGGAGAGGGTCACGGGGGGGAGAGAGGGTCACGGGGGGAGAGGGTCACGGGGGGAGAGAGGGTCACGGGGAGAGAGGGTCACGGGGGGAGAGGGTCACGGGGGGAGAGGGTCACGGGGGGAGAGAGAGGGTCACGGGGAGAGAGGGTCACGGGGGGAGAGAGGGTCACGGGGGGAGAGGGTCACGGGGGGGGAGAGGGTCACGGGGAGGAGAGAGGGTCACGGGGGGAGAGAGGGTCACGGGGGAGAGAGAGGGTCACGGGGGGAGAGGGTCACGGGGGGAGAGAGGGTCACGGGGGGAGAGGGTCACGGGGGGGGAGAGGGTCACGGGGAGGAGAGAGGGTCACGGGGGGAGAGGGTCACGGGAGGAGAGAGGGTCACGGGGAGAGAGGGTCACGGGGGGAGAGGGTCACGGGGGGAGAGAGAGGGTCACGGGGAGAGAGGGTCACGGGGGGAGAGAGGGTCACGGGGGGAGAGGGTCACGGGGGGGGAGAGGGTCACGGGGAGGAGAGAGGGTCACGGGGGGAGAGAGGGTCACGGGGGAGAGAGAGGGTCACGGGGGGAGAGGGTCACGGGGGGAGAGAGGGTCACGGGGGGAGAGAGGGTCATGGGGGAGAGAGGGTCACGGGGGAGAGAGAGGGTCACGGGGGGAGAGGGTCACGGGGGAGAGAGAGGGTCACGGGGGGAGAGAGGGTCACGGGGGGAGAGAGGGTCACGGGGAGAGAGGGTCACGGGGGGAGAGGGTCACGGGGGAGAGAGAGGGTCACGGGGGGAGAGAGGGTCACGGGGGGAGAGAGGGTCACGGGGAGAGAGGGTCACGGGGGGAGAGGGTCACGGGGGGAGAGAGGGTCACGGGGAGAGAGGGTCACGGGGGGAGAGAGGGTCACGGGGGGGAGAGAGGGTCCAGGCTGGAGCCCTAAGCTGCCACGAGGGGATGAGGTCCGAGGGCCTCCCGCCGGGTCCCGCCGGGTCCCACCAGCACCTCAGGGCAGCGGTGCCCCCGCACCCTCACGGGAGCTCCTCGCACACGCTCCCTCCTCCCTGGGCGTCCCTCACAGTCTCTTGAAAAGTGACAGTGTCACCCTCTGCATCTCTATGGTTTCCTTGGCAACCTCTCTGGCAGCCCGGCTGGCACAGCTCTTCCCGCCCCATGACCCCCACTCCGGGGACGGCCTCCAGGGGACCAGCAGGTCTGGAAGGTTCTCAGTGCAGCGCTGGTCAGTGGGTCCCGCGTTGGTGGGTCCCCGGGGGGCGGGGCCCGGCCTCCTGGACGAGCAGGCAGCCTGCACTGGACCCCTCTGACCCCGACCCGCTGCTGGGCTCCCGTCCCCGCGGCCCCTTCTGGCCACAGTGAGCCCGCGGGCAGGGAGGGCAGCCCGAGGTGGCACGGGTGGCCCTGAGCAGCGTGAGAGTTTGGGGAGACGAGGCAGCTGGCATGTGGGGCGCAGCATCCGTGAGAACCTCAGGGGCCTGCGTGGGTGCCCCAAAGCCGGGGCCCGGCCTGAGGAGACGCCTCCGGGCACTGGGAGCAGAGGGGGCCTGGCGGGCAGGGTCCTGGGAACGGCTGGTGCCCGGCGCCCAGGTGGGGGCCTCGCCAGCACCCGGGTCTCAGGCAGCAGGGCCGGCGTGAGGGGCAGACCCCGGCCCCAGCGAGGGCGACGCCAGACCCAGCCGCTCTTCAGACGCCAGGTGAAAGGTTAGGCACAGGGTCGCAGTGCCTGGCACACACAGGCCGGCTGCCTGGCAGGGGAGGAGGGCAGGACCTGCCAGGGGCCAGCGTCCCTCCGTCCGTCCGTCCGTGAGGCGCCCTTCCGCCTGGTGCTTCCATTATGGAAATGCTCGTAATTAAGCAAAACCCCGCGCAGCCACAGGCCTGGCTGCCAGGGCTCGGCCATCTGGCGCGGCGCACGCCCAGGAGTCAGGGGGAGGGCAGCTCGGCGGCCAGCCAGCGCGGCGGTCACGGCCAGCGCCAGGCCACGGCGGCGTTTACCCATCAGGCCCAGCACCCGCTCCCCCGCCCATCTGCTCGGGCTTCTGTTTGGGGGCCACGGGGTTTCTGAGAAGCTGTCCTCCGACCACACAGGCTGGTTCACGGATGCCCGTGCGATGTAGGTCAGCCGGGTCACGCCCTGGCCGGTGTGGCTCAGTGGGTAGAGTGCTGGCCTGTGGAGTGAAGGGTCCTGGGTTCGATACCGTCAAAGGCACGTACCCCAGTTGCAGGCTCCTCCCTGTATGTGCAGGAGACAACCAATCGATGTGTTTCTCTCACATCGATATTTCTCTCTGCCTTTCCCTCTCTCTTCCTCTCTAAAAATCAAAGATATCCTCATGTGAGGATAGAAAATAACAATAACAGTAAGGCAGCCTGGTCACGTCGGATGCGTGCGCACAGACGCCGCAGCCTGGGAGGGGCTTGGAACGTGAGGCCAGGCTGACCGGCAGGAGCAGCACACAGGGGCCGAGGCCTGGAGCCGGGGACACCGGAACCGCGGGAGCACGCCTCACCTGGAGCTGCCACCTCCACGGCTGGGCTGTGGAAGAAGCCAATGGAGTTACTCAAGTCGCACCCTTCATGCTATGCAATCGCTAGGCCCTCATCCCAGCCTCAAACCCGTCAGCAATGTTCACACAATTCTGAAGCCTGTCGTTTCCCAGAGCTGAGGAGTGTAGACCCGAAAAGTGAGGCGAGGGAAGGGCTGCTGCAGGCGGCACCCAGCAGCGTGGGACCGGCAGAGGTGGCAGCGAGCGAGCAGATGGGCGCTCACCAGGGAGGAAGCCGGCTGCTCACGCTCATGCCTCACCGTGGAAATGCAAATGAAACCGCAACAAGTGCCGTCACACCCGCGAGGCTGGCAAAGGTTCAACAGGATAATATCAAGTGCTGACAAGGATGTGAAATGCCTAGAATGCGCCCGGGACCAGCCGGCTTGACAACCACTGCCGCGTGGAGGGCGGTGTATGAGTCGGTGCATGAACGGGTGGATGGAAGTGTCATGAGCGTGTGGGTAAGTGGGTAGTCGTAGGGCAAGTGAGTGACAGGTGAGTGTGAGGAGGATAATGCCTGGGCGAGTGGATGGGTGTCAGGTAAATGGAATATGGATGGAGGAGAGGCAGGCAGGTATACGGATGCATGGATAGGTGAGTGAGGGGATGGATGTGTGATGTGTTAAGGGGTGGGTGACTGGATGAAGAGACAGGTGGCTGAGGCAGTGGACAGGGGGATAGATGAGTGGGTACATGAGAACTGGGATGTACGGGAAGAACCATGTTACATTAGTTTTGTGGGTGGGTGGATACAGGACTCAATGCTGGATGGATGGATGGATGGATGGATGAGTAGATGGATGGATGGATGGATGATGGATGGATGGATGGACGGATGGACAGATGGATGATGGATGGATGGATAGATGATGGATGGATGGACGAGTGGATGGATGGATGGATGGATGATAGGATAGATGGATGATGGATGATGGATGGATGGATGGATGGATGATGGATGGATGGATGGATGGATGGGTGGATGATGGATGGATGGACGGATGGATGGACAGGTGGTGGATGGATGGATGATGAAGGATGGATGGATGGATGGATGGATGATGGATGGATGGATGGATGGATGATGGATGGATGGATGGATGGATGGGTGGATGATGGATGGATGGACGGATGGATGGACAGGTGGTGGATGGTGCAGTAGTGAGCACAGACATTTCCCATTTAGCAGACAGGCTCTCTCAGAGGTCCTGGTCCCACAAACTTGCTTTCTGCCCCTCTGGGCTCGGTTTCCCATCTGCTCTGTGAGTGCGATGGAGTCGTGCCAGGGTCCTTATTCCGGCATCAAGAAGGGTTCAGCAATCTGGACAAAGGCTGTGTATGTAACGTAAAGAGCAGAGATGAAGCATAATTTTGAAAGGCATTTGGGGGTCAGAGGAGCTTAGTTAAAGAAACTAAGATCCCCTCGTCTCAGGGCCCCATGCTTTTTATCAACACAAATTGTCCTGAGGCGAGGTGGAGGTACACACTTCAGAGGGTCAGGGCTTCACACACAGAGTCCATTGTCAGATTGGAAGAATCGCCTACTGCTGTTCAGGTGTTTGGCCAGTGGGAGGCAATAACATGTAGATTAAGATGCCCTGAGCTGTCTGGCAGCAAACAATCAATTTAATGCATCCTTTTCAGGTTTGGGGAAATGCCTTTAGCCATTCCCAACAGGTGACAACATATGTGACTCAGCCCTTGTTGAGTCCTCAAGTCCCATCAACCTTTCGATGAAACCCTTGCAGTTATGACACTGGAACTGGCTTCCGGCAGAGTCGGTTAGCCGTGCCTGCCCAGTCCCCCAGACCAAACCCAGGTGCCTGGGAGTCACACCACAGGACACAGCCCCCCGACAGAACCAGGGTCAGCAGCCTCCAGCCAGCCATCCTCCTGGGACCGCCAGACAGGGAGTGAGTCTGTCCACGGCGTTGCCATGGGAAACCCGTCACGGCTCATTTCCTCCCTGGCTGATGAGGGAGACTCTGAAGTGGCCGCGCGGCACCGGCCTTGCCCGGCCAGCTCCGACCTCTCGCTGACCTCCCCGGGGCCGCTAACCCTTTTCTGCGCAAATAGACGGAGGTGGGCCCTCGAGGCCGTCGGGCCTCCTGGGAGCTGGGGACACAGCAGGGAGCGGGCAGTGGAAGCAGTCAGGCAAAGGCAGGCTGCTCTGTGGGCCCAGCGGGAACGCGTGTGGGGGCGTGGGGAGCCACAGGAACGCGGCCCACACGGGAGGGGGCTGCTGGGACTCACAGCTCCGTGAGGTGCTGTCCCCTGGGCGTCTATGAGTCGAGCCACGAGGCCGCCGGCCGCCGTTGGAGCCCGGGGCCCCGCAGGGTCTACACGCTCCAGCAGCTCTGCGTTTCTGCAACTGACGCTCTCACCGACTCCATGGTTCTGGGTCTTTCAGCCACTGTCTCCTCAAGGGCAAGGCCACTTCAGCGGCGACGGTCAGGAAGCGGTGCCCGCGGAGCAGGCAGAGGGAACAGCATTTGCAAAGGGCCGTTGGGCCCACAGAGGTGCGAGTGTCTGAGAGGCCTGGCCGGCCTGGGCTCACAGGTCACACTCAGAGCATGCGGGGTCCTGGCGGCCGCAGGGGGCTCAGGTAGAGGGTGGCCCACACCACTGGGCCGCCCTTCCTCACTGCCCGGCCTTCCGAGGCCACCCCAGAGCCGCCAGGCCGGGGCCTCCTGTTCCAGGCCCTGCCTCTCGCTCTCTGTGACCGTGAGTGCGGGCAGGGGCAGCTGAGTGCCTGCAGCGCCCCCGCCCCCCGTTCAGGTCTGACACCCCCAGGCGGGCCTGGGCCTGCTGCCCCCACATGTGCGCCGAGCGGGGCTTCCCAGTGCCCGGCTGGGGCACAGAACCGGGGGGGGGGGGGGGGGGGGGAGGGCGGGCCTCTCGTCAAAGCCACGTCCCCACGCAGCTCGTGACTCATCACACTGAGCGACAGAGCCCCTAAGAGCCCACGTGTGTGGGTGCAGCCGGAGCAGGGCACCCCGGGGGTCCGAGCCCCCACTGCGGTGCCCGTCCAGCGGCCTGCCAGCCCTCGCAGCAGAGTCCCTCCGGCTCCGGGCTCCGGGCTCAGGCGCGAGAGGCCTCCGCCCCCACAGCAGGCCAGGGCACCCAGGCCTCCAGTGAAGCAGGCAGGGGCGGCCGGTCCTGACCCCAGGGGGGGCCATCGCCTCTGGAGTCAGGGCCAGGGAAGAGGCGGTTCCGGGACGCCGCACATGGGCCCGCCTCCCGGTGCCAGGGCAGGACAGGGGCTGCTGCCAGGCCCGCGGGCGGCTCTGTGTCTCTCGGGGGAGAAGAGGCCTGGCGATGTCTGCGGACGACTGTGCTGGGACCCACCCCACCCATCCGCCGGAGGCCCCTCGGCCGGGCCGTCCCGGGGAGTGTGCTGGGAACCCGGCGCTGTGGGTGGCAGGCTGGGCGGCCAGCACCCTGGGAGCCAGGCCAGGCAGGGGGACCCGGAGACCGTGAGGTGGCCTGAGACGCCCGTCTACACACTTTGGCGCCTCCATCTGCTCTTCTGGCTGCAAATCAAGAATTAGGAGGTCAGCGCTGGCCAGTTTGGCTCAGTGGATAGAGCGTTGGCCTGCAGACTGAAGGGTCCCAGGTCCAATTCCAGTCAAGGGCACATGACCGGGTTTCGGGCTCAATCCCCAGTATGGGGCGTGCAGGAGGCAGCCGATCCAGGATTCTCATCATTGATGTTTCTATCTCTCTTTCCCTCTCCCTTCCTCTCTGAAATCAATAAAAATAAATCTAAAAAAAACACACACAAGAATTAGGAGGTCACTTGTTTGATTCCCAGTCAGGGCACATGCCCGAGTTGCAAACTATATCCCCACTAGGGGGCGTGCAGGAGGCAGCCGATCAATGAACGATTCTCTCTCATCATTGACATTTCCTATTTCCCTCTCCCTCTCCCTTTCTCTCTCTAAAATCAATAAAAACATATTTTTTAAAAGAGAATTGCCCAGCGGTGTGGCTCGGTGGTTGAGCGTCAACCTATGAACCAGGAGGTCAGGGTTCAATTCCCGGTCAGGGCACAGGCCCGGGTTGCAGGCTCGATCCCCAGTGTGGGACGTGCAGGAAGCAGTGATCAATGTTTCCGTCTCTCTCCCTCTCCCTTCCTCTCTGAAATCTGTGTGTGCACATGAGAGAATCGGTCACGGGGGTGCTACCGAGATGTGGGCACGGGACACTGAGCCACCCTCTCATGCCAGGTGGGCCTCAGGGCAGGAGCACTTTAACCCCGAAGGGCTGGCATGAGGGCAGGCAAGAGGGCAGGACAGGCATCCATGCCTCCCGCGGCCTTGCTGAGACGGGCAGTCAGTCCCACCCAAACCCCAACCCAGTCCCCACCGCGCAGCCCACCCCTCGCCCTGCCCGGCCCCCGCCCTGGCTCCCCGGCCAGCAGTGCATGAGGGCGTGGTGAGAGGAAGCGTGACCAATGAGCCACGGGAGAGCGAGGCACGGTCACCTCCCTCGCCAAGCGTTTAACTTCAGCAGCTGAGTGCCCTGGGATTAGGGGCTCCCCGTTGTCCCAGTACACAGGCTGCCACGGCGCCTCCTTCCGAACCTGGACGGAGGGCGCGGTCGTCATCTCCCCACTTCGCCTGCAGGCACGGCGGGTGGGGTGGTCGGCAGGGACCGCACCGACGGCGGCTTTCTTAGGGAGGCCCCTCCTCTTAGCGTCTCTGGGCCGGCGGATACTTCCATTTGACACCATCATAACATTCCCCGGCGTGGCCATCGCGAGCCCTGCACAGCCCTCCTGTCCCCCGACCTGTCCCCTCCGTCTCCGAGGACTCCTGTTCCGGCCCAGACCTGGAGGCCCCCCGCCCCCCACCCCACCCCCACCAGGAGCCCGTCCGCAGCGGCACCACGTTGGTGGGTTGGGCTGACACTGCTCTCAGGCCCCTTGGAGCTCAGAGCTGGGCCAGGATTCACTTCTTAGTGAAAGATAGATTAGATAGATAGATAGATAGATAGATAGATAGATAGATAGATAGATAGATAATAGATAGATAGATGATAGATAGATAGATAGATAGATGATAGATAGATAGATAGATGATAGATAGATGATAGATATAGATGATAGATGATAGATAGATAGGTAGATATAGATAGATATAGATAGATATAGATGATAGATGATAGATAGATAGATAGATAGATGATAGATAGATAGATAGATGATAGATAGATATAGATGATAGATAGATAGATGCTAGATATAGATGATAGATAGATAATAGATAGATAGATGATAGATAGATAGATAGATAGATAGATGATAGATAGATAGATAGATAGATAGATGATAGATAGATGATAGATATAGATGATAGATGATAGATAGATAGGTAGATATAGATAGATATAGATGATAGATGATAGATAGATAGATGCTAGATATAGATGATAGATGATAGATAGGTATACAGTAGATAGGCAGATAGTGTGGACAGAAGGAAAAAAAAGGCCACATGCTGACCTGACAGCTCAGGGGAGGCCTGCATGGCGGTCTTGCAAACTCAGACCTAAAGTCACCACAAAGAATGGTCTGAAATTAAACTTCAACTAAAAGCAGTTATGGTGGGCAGTCACCTAGGCCGGTATCTTCACTGACAAGGTCAACCTTTACCTTCACTGAGCCTGTCTGTCTGTCGTTTTGCATCTATGAGAACACACCCTTGAAGTGTCTGGGTAACTTGTAACTTCCCTTTTTCCAGACCCCTCGGGGCACAACCAAATGCCCTGGGCCCAGGACAGAGACCCCAGGTTCCTTCATGGCTATTGTTACCATGTTCACTGTTGCCTGTTAACGATCCTGCACCCGCCTGCGAGGAGCCCAGGAGCCACGGGTGCGGAGAGGCCCGGGAGTTGTGCGGGGACCAGCGAGGTGACGAGAAGTAAACCCACACCCAGACACATCGAGTGAGGCTGCGGGTGCGGAGACGGAGGGGAGACGCACGGACAGTGGCCACCACGACCCTCCCGGAGGTCAGGGGGCGGCGGAGGTGGGCCCGCCCAGGCCTGTCTCTTAGTCCCAGGGAGGGGCCGAGGTGGCTGCCCGGAGGCGCGGGCTGCGGGGCGCCAGGCAGGGAGAAGGGGCCCCCACCCACGTCCGCCCTGGCCGGCGGCTCAGGTGGCTGAGCGTGTCCCACACCCCAGAAGGTGCGGTTCCATCCCCGTCGCCTGCACACAGGAGGCGACCAATCCATGTTTCTGTCTCACATCGCTGTTCCTCCCTCTTCCGTCTCTCTCCCTTCCTCTCTCTAAAATCAGTAAAAACATACTCTCGGGTGAGGATAAATAAATACATAAATAAGTAAATAAATTTGAAAACTGAAAGCAATGCCACCAGCACAGTAAGCGTGGGTCCCAGTGAGGCACACAGCCACCCGCGGAGGGAGGGCGTGGGCGCGGCGGGCGTGGGCGAGGAGGGCGAGGAGGGCGTGGGCGCGGCGGGCGTGGGCGAGGAGGGCGAGGAGGGCGTGGGCGCGGCGGGCGTGGGCGAGGAGGGCGAGGAGGGCGCGGAGGGGACTCTGGGTCAGGGTTCCGCCCGACCTCGGGCTCTGAGATGAGCCAGATGCCTTTCTCCCCTGCCCTTTGCTGGGGTCACCCCATCTGGGGAGGGGCGCTCGGCGGACCCGGGAGGCAGCCTGGCTGAGAAGGCAGAGAGATGGGGTGCAGGGCAGCCCCCAGAACTCAGCCTGCGCTGCCGGACGCTCCCTGCCAGCTCCCGGGAAAGGCCGGCAGTGCCCCTTTCTTTTTTTAAAGTATGTTTCCACTGACTTTTAGAGAGAGGAAGGGAGAGAGAGAGAGAGAGAGGAAGAGAGAGAGAGGGAGACGATGGGAGAGAATCATGGATCGGCCGCCTCCTGCACGCCCCCAACTGGGGAGTGAGCCTGCAACTGGGCACACGCCCTTGACCAACCAGAATCGAACCTGGGACCCTTCAGTCCGCAGGCCGATGCTCTATCCACTGAGCCACACCAGCCAGGGCAGCCACTTTCCACTGTGTGAGACGCACCGCGCCGGCCTCACGCGTCAGGTCAGCTCCCGCTCCAGTGAGAACCCAGCTCTGATGTCGGAGTGAGAACTGCAGAGTGAAAAGCTGGAAGGAAACCCCATCTCTACAGTGGCAATGTGGGGGTCCCTGGCTTCACACCCGGTACACGCCCACCTTCTCCCACCCTCAGCACGGCATCCGGACCTGCCACCAGCCCCCTCCTCAGCCAGGAGCCCAGGAGGAGCGCGCAGGACCCAGTGTTCCAGGGACACCAGGCAGGTGCAAGCTGCGCCCCAGCACCGAGGCCCGCACTGCGGCCCCACCTGCCCCACCACTTCCCTCTAGCCCAGTGATGGCGAACCTTTTGAGCTCGGCGTGTCAGCATTTTGAAAAACCCTAACTTAACTCTGGTGCCGTGTCACATATAGAAATTGTTTGATATTTGCAACCATAGTAAAACAAAGACTTATATTTTTGATATTTATTTTATATATTTAAATGCCATTTAACGAAGAAAAATCAACCAAAAAAATGAGTTCGCGTGTCACCTCTGACACGCGTGTCATAGGTCCGCCATCACTGTAAGGACTGTCTGGGCCCACACGCCCACCCCGGGGCCCCAGGGGCACTCACCACGCGCAGGCGTGGGGCGGAAAGGGTCCCAGCCCCCTTTACAGAGGCTGAGAGGCTAATTCAGGGCCCAGGTTGCACAGCGGATGCAGAGCAGCAGGGAACCAGCCCTGCCCCCGAGGATGACCAGTGGGGCAGGGCAGGCTGAGGAGGGACAGCGCTCCAGTTTAGAGACTGGAAAGGGGTCACACGCATTAACATGTTAAAAAATGCAATACATGTGACCGGAAGGAGCATTCCATAAAATTCAATCTCTCTCTCTCTTTTTTTTAATCCTCACCCAAGGATATTTTTCCATTGATTTTTAGAGAGAAGGAAAGACAGAGAGAAACGTCGATGTGAGAGAAACACATCGATTGGTTCCTCCTGTAGGAGGTCCGACCAGGGCCTGGGCCCGGGAGGAGCCTGCAACCAAAATACGTTCCCTTGACCCAAATCAAACCCGGGACCCTTCACTCCACAGGCCGATGCTCTACCCACTGAGGCAAACCGGCCAAGGCTAAAACCCAATCTCTGTTCTTAAGATGTCTTAGCAGTTAATCTGATAAGAGCCTCTCTCTGAAAGGACAGAACAGGACTGATAGCTGTGTCCTTAACCCCTCTTCCAAGAAAAAGCGGCAGAATGTATCAGTTACTCAGCCTGCCCTTATCTCGGCCAATGGGAAAGTGGGGAAAACTAGCCCAAGGCCAAGAGTATGCTAGCCACCCCCGTCTTTGTGTAACCAGACCCTAGCAGCTAGGGCCTAGCTGCACCCTGCCCTTGCATCACTAGCCCCCCCGGCCCTCACTCAACCAACCAGAATCGGCCAAATCAGTGGTCAGAGTGTGACCCCAACCCCCAATCCCAAGCCCTATAAATCTTTGTTCTCTTGGAACTCGGGGCTCTCTCTTGCATCCAGTAATGGAGGCGGGGGGGGGGGGGGACCAAGTCCCGGGCTTGAATAAAAGACCCTTTGCTTTTGCATCGGCAAAGGCTCCCTGGTGGTGGATTATTGGGGACCCTGAACTCTGGGCATAACACTCTCCCTAAAACTGGGGGCCGTAACCCGAGTTAATGGGGACGTGCTGAGAGCTCGCCCTCTGAGGCCAAGGACACAGATGCCACTGGCAGCCTTCCCGCGCCAGCTCAACCTGATGTGACCGGGCAGCGGGCGGAGTTGTGAAGAAACAACACTCTATTCACAGGGGGACGAGTGCGCACCGGGTCTGAGCGTCTACGGAGAAAGGATGGTAATGAACAGGGGGTTTAGAAAAGCTGTTGGGGTCGATATCTATGTGCAAGATTCAACTTTCATTCTATATGTCAGCAACTAGGTTGGGAAAATAACTTTCACAATAGACATCAATTACAGCATCCCAAGCCCAGGGGTGATGCCAGGGGCACTTCCAGAAAAGGCAGAAAAGGTGTCAGAGGCACAGAGAGGTCTCAGTGAATGGAGACCACGCCTCGGGCTACAAAACTAGAGATTCTCCTGGGTGTGTTAACTCTTTCCAACTGGATTTATAGGATCAAAGGAACTTCTATCCAAATCCCAACATGTGTTCCTGGAAGGTAACATGCTGATTTCAAGATGTACAGGGAATGCAAAGTCAATCCAACACACATGGGCCGCCTGGCACCGCGGTGCATGGGAGGCTAAAACCCACCAGGACTGCCTTGTGCAGTCTCGCCGTGAAACACCAAGTGATCAAAGGTGGAGGACGCCCCTGCAGGACATGGGACATATAATGACAAGCAAGATTCAATATCAGATGTCACAGTCCCAGCGACAGGAAGACACGGTCCAGTTTCTACGGAGCAGAGAGGAAAGGGGCCTGCGGTCATCCTGTTCCCGGGGTCGGGGTGGCCGGGTCTTCTCTCTACCAATCCCCGCCTCTCGCCGCCCTGTCCCCCTACCAGCCCGCAATCTCAGTTAAGGAAGCCCTAGCATTCGGCAGTGATCTGAGCACCCGGCATCACGAGGCCGCGGCGTGGTTGCCTGGGAAACGCTCACGTGCCGCCGCAGGGATTCCTGGGTCTTGTAGTTCGCCGACGGCCTCGCCTGGGCTGGCCGCGCGGGAAGGACTACAATTCCCAGGAGGCAGCGCGGCGGGCCGGGGCGGGGCCTGGCGGGACCGCTAGTTAGAGGCACTGGGTCTCCGCGGCCAGAGGAGGAAGATGGCGTCGCGGAGAGACGGACCCGGGCCGCGCGGGCTCTTGGCGCCGCCGCTGCTGCTGCTGCTGCTGCCGCCGCTGCTCGCGCCCTGGCCGGCGGCGGGCCACGGCGGCAAGTACTCGCGGGAGAAGAACGAGCCCGAGCGGCCCCCGCAGCGCGAGCCCGCGGCGGAGTTCCGCATGGAGAAGCTGAACCAGCTGTGGGACAAGGCCCAGCGGGTGAGCGGCGGGCCTCCCCGGGTCCGCGGCCGGCGGGGCGCACCTGCCTGGCGGGGTGCGGGCCTCCGGCGCTGCGGGTGTTGCTTCATCCCGTCCAGCGTTCGACGCTGTCCAGTTCCTCTCTGGTCTTGTGCGCGGGGGGCGGGCGGGGGGGGGCCGCGGGGTGTTGCAAGCCCCCTGGGCCGTGGGCGGGGCGGCCTGGGCGCCGGGGTGTGGGTGGAGCCGAGGGCAGCCTCGGGGCGGCGCACTCCAGGGGTTGCCCTGGGGCTCGGGCCGCCGTGCGCCCTGGTGCTGCAGAGCCAGCGCTCGGGGACCGGGTCGGGGAGCCCCTCGTTCATGCCCGGGGTGCTGTCCTCACTGGGTGGTGAAAGCTGGCGAAGCGCTTGGCCTCCGGGCGCGGGGGAGATCGTGTGACGCCCCTGCGTCCCGTGCGCCGCGCACCTGTGGCCTCTCCCTTCCCTGGGGCGCCCCCTCCCTCTCCTCCCGGAGGGGCTCTGGAAGGGTCCCAGGGGGGTTGAGGGGCTCACCTGCCGACCAGGAGGTGGGCGGGCCTGGTCTGTCCCGGGGCCCCTTCCCTGAGCCACCGTGGAGAAAGGGGGGGGGGGGGTGCTGGAGGCCTCCAGGGGCCCTGCGGTCCCCACCCGGGGCCAGCGCAGCGCGGCCTCACGCCGCCCGCCTCCCTGAGCTCTGCTCTGCGCACCATCGCGGCCAGAGGCCCTGGCTGCGGGGGGAAGTCGGTGAGTGAGAGACACGGTGAGGGATTGGTTGCCTCCTGCGTGCGCCCCAAGGACGAGCCCGCACCGAATGGATCCCACACCTTCCGTCCACGGGCCCGGCCAGCTCGGGCCCAGCAGTGTCTTTTAATCTCCTGAGGTGACAGGCAGAAAGCGCATTTAGCGTGCACATCGGGGCGAGTTGGCAATCGGGGGTTCCCTGTGGGACCTTCACCACCATCTACGCCCCGGGCATCCCGCTGGTGTCTGCCGTCCTGGGTGATTGACTCTGTTTAGCGTCGGACAATCCTGCTTTGCCTTTGCCTTCTATTGACTGGTTCTTCTCCCAGGAGGCATTAACACTGGGCTGTAACTTAGAGATTAAAAGAACCCCGGGAGTGGGGGACCGGCCCGGAGGTCCTGCTGGGGACCCCTCCAGCTCCGACCCAGGCTGTGCTCAGCTAGTTGGTATAGGGAAGGGTTTCTGTTAAAAACTCAGAAATCAGAACTGCTTTCTTCTGCTCAAAACTACCGCGCTCTTGAGAGTGTAGTTTAGCTTGAATCCCAGGACTCAGCTGCTGCGGGGGGGTGGTGCTGGGGCCGAGGAAGCCCTGCTTGGTCCAGGGGCTCTGTCCGCAGCTCCTCCTGGTCGCCCCCTGCCCTGCTCGCAGCAGAGGGGCCGTGGCTTGTTCGGGCTGCAGAGGGTGGGGTCCCTCTAAGAAGGGTCTGGTTTGTTTATTGCTGCTTTTTAAATTTATTTTTACTCATTTCAGAGAGGAAGGGAGAGGGAGAGAGAGAAACATCAATGATGAGAGAATCATGGATCGGCTGCCTCCTGCACGCCTCCTACTGGGGATGAAGCCCACAACCCGGGCACGTGCCCTGACCGGGAATCGAACCCTGACCTCCTGGTTCAGAGGTCGACGCTTAACCACGGAGCCACGGGCCGGGCAGGAAGTGTCCAGTTTGTTTAGAGCTCACAACACACTTAGCAGCAGAGGCAGAGTCCAGGGGTCAGCGAGCGAAGCAGGCCATGTGAGTGGCGTGTTTGAAAGGGCCTGCAGGCGGCTGTTCTCTGCCTTCACTTTGCCCAGGACCACAGCTCAAGCCCGCTCCCAGCGACGAGGGCCCAGGATCCACGTGCCCCACCGTGCCCTCCTGGCACTGAGGTCCTTCCTGTGGAGCCCGCTCCACGGCTTCTGCCCTGTCCTCACACTTTCTCCAAAGGCTCTGGCATGGGGTGGCCTTCCCTCCCAAGCGGGCGCCCGAGCAGCCAGGCACTGGGTGGCACAGGCACTGAGGGAGCCCCACACCCCAGCCCCGGCTCTGTCACTGGGGGTCATTAGCGAGTCCCTCACGGGTGGTGTCTGCCCGGCATGTGACTGATTGTTAAAGCTGCCAGTTGAATGGAACCGGGGAGAGCTGTCTCGTCACTTCATCTGGCAGAGGTGTGGCTGGCCCAAAACTTGGGGGTGCCCCACAGGCCAACAGGGGACCAGGATCTCGGGAACTAGGGGTCCCCATCAGCGCTCAGTCAGCTGCTCCCGGTGGCCGAGAGCTGTGGGGGCGCTTTTCTTCGTGGTTTTCCGTAAACTCAGTCTCCTGTCCTCTGACAGGTGCAGCTTCGTGATGCAAGGCCTGGTTTCTCCACCCAGCCCTGCACTCCTGCCCTGCACCCCCCCCCCCCCCCCCAGGTCCCGGGGGGAGGTGGGCCTCCTGTGCCCGCAGGCCCAGGCCCCTGGTGGCAGGTGGCTCCCTGGGACCTGGGGGTGGCGACCATGCCGAGCTGTAGAGGTTCAGGCGAGGCCGGCAGTCTCACACCACAGGGCCCAGGGCCCTTCGAAGCCCTGCAGGGGCAGGTGCGGGGTTTGAAGCGCTGGGGACCGGACTCTGCCTCCTGCTGGCCTCCCGGGCGTCTCTGGGTTACCCTTTCTCCGGGCCGTGTCCTCGGGCGCCGTGCAGCGGTGTCAGGCGTCCCCTGTCCCGCCGCAGCTGCAGCTCTCCCCCGTGGACCTGTCCGAGCTCCACGCCGACCTGAAGATCCAGGAGAGGGACGAGTTCGCCTGGAAGAAGCTGAAGGCCGAAGGCTTGGATGAGGACGGGGAGAAGGAGGCGAAACTCATACGCAACCTCAACGGTACCGTCCCTCCTCCTCACCCAGGGCTGCGCTCCCACTCGGCTTGTGGGCGGGACGCGGGCTCCGCAGGCGGGAGCCGGGCAGCTTTTCCAGTTCCCAGGTATTAGTTGCAGGTGGTGACATACAGGTCTCGGTGACACAGCCTGAGATGCTGATCCTGCGGCCAGGGTGGCTCTGGTGGCTCTGGTGGCTCGGAGGGGAGCCTTCTGCCGCTTAGGGGGAGGGCTGGACAGGGTCTGACGACAGGAAACCCCTCCCCCCAGCTCACATCAGCCTGAGAATGCACTTCCCATGGCTCGCTCGCCCTCGAGCCCCAGGGTCTGGCTTCCAGGTGGAGGGAGTTCTGAGGCACAGGCCGAGTAGAGGGATGGGGAGGCCAAGCCTCCCTGAGCCCAGAGCGGGCGGGCACAGCCCAGTGCCCAGCGCAGGGCGCTCGCGGGAACTGGTTGTGTCCACAGGAGGGGCCGGGTGGGTGGAGAGACCAAAAGGGTGAGGGGAGCCCGTGCCAGTTTCTAAGGAAGATGGACGGGGTGGGGGGAGGGCTGAAGGGCAGGGAGGGGCCCTGAGTCCCAGGGCAGACCAGCAGGGGCCTGTCTCAAAGCCCCCAAAGGCTGGAAGTCGCAGTCCCCTGCCCCACGTGGTGCTGGGAACCAGGCTGCGGGGGGGGGGGGGGGGGGGGGGGGGGGGGCTGTGTCCTGCACGTCTGAGAAGCAGCCGGGCCAGTGCAGCCCCAGGTGAGGGACGCAGCGGCTGGTGGCCCGGCTGCCCTCCAGCGTCTGTGCTGCTGGTGGAAGTTGCTGACACGGAAGTTTCTCCTGTAGAACCTCTCCCTCCAAACGAGAGGGTCCTGGTTAGGGATCCCTCCAGCCTCACCCTGCGTGCGGGCACATCTCTCCCCCGGGAAACGGGCTGCAGGTGTTGGCTGTGAAGCTGGCCTGTGACAGCGACCACACTGGTAACGACCCTTGTCCCGAGGGACCTGCTCGCAGTGGGAGCTACGAGGCGGCCGGCGCTGGCGGGAGGGGTCGGGTTTGTGCTCGTCCTCGTTCTGCTGGGCCCCCGTGGTCGCCGGAAACCTGGGTGGTGGGGGAACCTGCAAAAGGGGAGGCAGGCCTGCAGCTGGCGGGCGAGCCGCTGACCGGCCCCTCGGACCCAGGGCCGGCCGTGACTGGCGCCCACTTCCCTCCTAGTCATCCTGGCCAAGTACCGGCTGGACGGGAGGAAGGACGCCCGGGCGCTCAGCAGCAACTCCCTCACCGAGGGCCCCGAGCAGGACAGCCTGGAGGACCCCCGGCTGGAGAAGCTGTGGCACAAGGTACCCGGGCGCGGCCTCGAGTCGGGAATGGGGGCTGCTGGGCGCTCCTCTGCCCGTGTCCTGCTGTTTCTGTGGGGGGCTCTCCCTGGGTGGGGCGCCTCCCTGGGCGGCTGTTCACTCAGGCTCCCCCAGGCGAAGACCTCCGGCAAGTTCTCCAGGGACGAGCTGGACAAGCTGTGGCGGGAGTTCCAGCACCACCGGGAGAAGGTGCAGGAGTACAACGCCCTGCTGGAGACGCTGAGCAGGACTGAAGGTGTGTCCAGCCCCCACCCCCTGCTCCCAGTGATGGCCTGCCCCCGGGCGCCCTGCTCCCTGGGGGAGGGGAGCTGCGGGAGGGCCGTGCTGGTTGCCCCTGTCGGTGCCTTTGGCGGGGGCGGGGGCGGGTCAGGTGGAGCACTTAGGGACCTGGTCTCCGCCAGCCTCTCCCACAAGCGCTTTGTTTTGGCTGCTGTGACCTCTGGTGGCATCGTTGTGGGGTCGGTGGCTCCCCCATCAGAAAGCCGGGGCCCTGGCAGTTGGGGGGGGCGGGGCCTCGGGCTCCTGAGCTGACAGCCCTGCGAAGGGCCGACTTGAAACTCGGTCTCACATCTGCACCTTCCAAAGGAAGGGCTCGTGGCTGGTGTCCCCAGGCCCCAGGCCTCACCAGGCACCCGCTTTGTCTCCCAGAGATCCAGGAGAACGCCATCAACCCCTCGGACATGCGCCGCGCACAGGAGGAGGTGCTGCACAGCCGGCACGCGGAGCTCAAGGACCGGCTGCGGCGCATCAGCCAGGGCTACGACCGGCTGCGGAAAGTCAGCCACCAGGGCTACGGTGCCGAGGCGGGTGAGCTCGGGCGGGGGCGGGGGCACGGCCCACGGCAGGCACTCCTTCCGCCTGTGCACCTGGGCTCCTCTGTCCCTTTTCTCTGAAAGTTACACACCATCCCCTTCACATTCATGGTCCCTTGGCCCATGTAGCAGTCAGGACAGCTGGTTACGCCGCAGTAACAGCTCCACACGCAGTGGCTCATTTATACCAACGCTTCCCTCTCGAGTCCACTGCTCACACCAGGACCCTCTGCGGGGCCTGACGAGGCCGGCCTCCCCCAGCGGGTCCTGTAAGCTGCGGGCTGAGCAGGTGGGGGAAGGATGGCTGACGCACACGCAGGGGCACACTCGTGCTCACGGGCACCTGTGCATCATACACATGCTCGCACCTGCACGCTCACACCCTGTGCTGGGGGCCTGGCGGACACGCAGCCCGGGCGCCACGGCCGTGCAGGCCTCTGAGGTGCCCCGCTCTCCACAGAGTTCGAGGAGCCGCGGGTGATCGACCTGTGGGACCTGGCCCAGTCGGCCAACTTCTCTGAGAAGGAGCTGGAGGCCTTTCGGGTGAGCAGGGAACGGGCTGCCTGTCCTGTCGTCTCCCTGGTGGCTAGGAAGGGGCTGCGGCCTCTGCTCCTGCCCGCTCCCTCTCCGCCCCCCTCCGCCTCCAGTCAAGCGGCCTCCCCGTATGTGCAGGGCTGCAGGTGGGGGTGCTGTAGCCGCTGGGAGCGGGGCGGGGGGGGGGGGGGGTCAGCGCCTGGGACGTTCTAGGCCAGTGATGGCGAACCTTTTGAGCTCGGCGTACCAGCATTTTGAAAAACCCTAACTTAACTCTGGTGCCGGGTCGCATATAGAAATTTTTTGATATTTGCAACCATAGTAAGACAAAGACATATTTTTGATATTTATTTTACATATTTAAATGCCATTTAACAAAGAAAAATCAACCAAAAAAATGAGTTTGCGTGTCACCTCTGACACGCGTGTCACAGGCTCGCCATCACTGCTCTAGGAGGAGCTGAAGCACTTTGAAGTGAAGATTGAGAAGCACAACCACTACCAGAAGCAGCTGGAAATTTCGCATCAGAAGCTGCGGCACGTGGAGCGGTTTGGGGACCACGAGCACCTCAGCCGGAACAAGGAGCGCTACGCGCTGCTGGAGGAGAAGACCAAGGAGCTGGGCTACAAGGCGGGTGCCGCTGCGCCTGGGCTTCCTCTGCTCGGGGAGGGGGTTCCTGGGGCCCCAGACACGCAGCCTGGCTCTGTGGGGGACGGCGCCGCCCGAAGGGGCGGGGTTGGGGCAGGGCTTCCCAGCTCCCCGCCCACTCCAAGCCTGCGAGGCTGGGGCCTGGCCAGGGCTGTGGGCGGCACACGGGCGGGCGGGGGCGGGCTGTGGTGGGCGGCTGTGGGCTGCCCTGATGGCTGCTCTGGCTCCTCCGGGTGGAGAACTGGGAGGTGACGGCAGCAGCGGCGCTCTGTGGCCTGTCACTGCCCGGCTCACCTGCCCGCTCTCTGTAGGTGAAGAAGCACCTGCAGGACCTGTCGGGCCGCATCTCCCGAGCGCGCCACAACGAGCTCTGAGGACGTCCTGGCGTGGCCCGAGCTCGGGGTGGCGTCTGTGTGAGCGGGACCGGGGACAGCATGGCCGTGACCAGGGCGGTAGCCTCAGACGCCCCGCAGAGCCTCTGCCCCGCGCCAAGCGCTGATTCGCCTGCCACTGAGAGGCCCTCGCCTACAGCATCACAGCCGCGGGACCCCTAAACCTGCCACGGGAGCCCCGGATCAGAGCCCCGTGCAATGATTGTATTTAAGTCGTCCGTGACTGTCGCTCGCTGTCCCTGTCTCTCTCCCTGTGTCCTTGCCGCTCCACCTCAGCCCACAGTGGCTCCAGGCACTGCCAGCCGGAAGGTCCCCCTTCCATCCCCACACCTCAGGCCCCGTCTTCCCTGATGCATCAGAGGAAGGAAGGGCGGCTGGGGACGATTCTCGGCCCTGCGGGCACCCCGTGGGCAAGAGCCTCCGGGTGGTCTAAGGGGCACCTTCCCAGGTTGGCCCCTGGAAGAGGCTCGGCCATCAGGCACTCACCCCTTGTTGGAAGGAACCCCGGGCAGCGTGCTAGTGTTCGTGGGTTTGGGGTGCCGGGAGGGGCCCCACAGCCACTGGGTCCCTGGCAGGGCGGCCTCCCTGCTGGGCCTCCACACCATGTGTGCCCTGGCCGGCAGCTGGTGTGTCCCTCCTGGCCACTGCCAGGCCTTGGCAGGGCTGGGGCTGCCCTCTGAGGCGCAGTGCCAGGGGCCCAGGGCCGGGCCCTTTGCCTGGCCAGCCCTCATGGGGTTCACATCGCGGTGGGGTAAGAGGCTTGGGACATGGAGGTGAGCAGAGGGGACATGGGACTCAGTTTGTTGACAACCTGGCCTTCAGACCATGTGGTTGGTGGTTCCTGCCCCCGGACATCGCTGAGGTGGGAGTGAGGGGCAGTCACGGGGTGCACAGACCGCCTCCGACGCATGCGCTGTCCCAGGGAGCGTGGGGCCCACCCCCAGACCCCCAACTTCCTATAGCTAACCACTTGGCTTGTGACCCCCAAGTTCAGGTACTAAGCCCAGCCCCCAGTGTGTGGGATTTGTAGGTGGGCTCTGGGGGTGATTGGGTCTGAGGGTGGGGCCCCCGCACATGGGGTGAGCACCTCTTCCTGCTGAGCAAGGTGGTGGCTCTCCAGACACCAAGTTCCTTTGCTCCCTGGTCTTGGACTTCCCGCCTCCAGGACAGAAATAAAGGGTTAAGCCACCAGTTTGCGGGTTTCTGTTCAGGGGCCCGGACAGACGAAGCCACACGGTGTCCCTGTTTGAGCTTCACGGACGTGAGAGAGTGTGTGTGTCTGTCTCGGCCTCCGTGCCTTAAACAAGGTGGGCTCTGTCTCCAGAGGTGCCCCTTGTCTAGTGTTCCAATCCGGCTGCCACTGTTGGCCACGTGCTTGCTGTGGGTGGATGTGTGCATCGTTCTGGACAGTGACATGGCTGTGGTGGACATTCGTGCGTGTGCGGCGTTGGTTTGTTCCTCTGGTCAGTCTGAGCGAACGCCCGAGGAAGTCCACGCAAGTCCCGCATCCCATGATGAGTGTGACGTGGCTGCCACGGCACAGGCTGCAGGCAGTGGCCCACCGGAGGGCGCCCCCTTTTTGTTTAATCCTCACCCGAGGACATTTTTAGAGGGAGGAGGCGGGGAGAAGCATCCTGCATGCACCCCGACCAGGGTATATGCCTTGACCGGGCTCGAGCCCACAACCCTTAGGTTCGCAGGCCAACACTCCGACCACTGACCAGGGCGGCCACTTCTGTCACCATAGTTACTGATGCCTGTCCCTGCATTTCACATAAACGGACAGGCGGTCAGCATGGCTTTCCCTCTGTTCCAGCCCCGTCTGTTAGGGAGACTCCCTGTGGCCGGGTGGGCAGGCGCCTTTGTCAGAATCTGAGCGACGGGCGGCTGTCAGTGCGGTCTGCCCGCCGGGTGCGCAGCTCTGATCAGCCCTGGACGCGCGGGTGGAGTACGCGCCTCGGTCTTCACGGGTCACCAAGGGACTCGCTTTTCCACATGCATTTTGGAATCAGCTTCTGAGCTTGAACAGAAAAGCCGCTAGACTTCTGATAGGATGGCCTTGCCCTCGGGCCTGGGGAGTGGTCCTGGCAACGCTGGGTCTCCGGCCGCCTTTCCTCTGGGCACCGCCGGCCGCATCGCCACCGGATTTACTCCTGGGCACTAGGTACCTCATGCTGTTGTCAACAGGTTTTCGGTTCATTTTTAAATAGTGTCCCCTCGGTTCACGTGTCAGTGGTCCGTCCACGCTTCTGTCTCCTGTCCACACGACAACCCCCCTCCCAATCCCCAGGGCTCCCCCTCTGCCCTGGCCTGCGGCCGTCCGTCCTCCTCCAGGGGCGTCGCAGCATCTGCCGTGACGAGACCTCAAAGGTTGGTCTCGGAGTGACAGTCACGCGGGCCGTCGATGCTTGAGCGTAAAGGAACTTGGCACCGGCCGGGCCGCAGCGCCCGTTCCTGTGAGCGGTCGGACCTGCTGGCACCCTGAGTTGTCCTAAAGGTGGAGTGTCCGGCTGCGGGCGCCGAGCGGCTGGGGTGGCGTCGCTCCTGGGTGGGGCTGGGGTCTGCAGGGCGCCCGCCAGGCTGGGATCTCCTTGCGCCGAGTCTTAAGAACCCAACTGTTAACAACAGGCGTGGGACTGTTTAGGTTTCCAATTGTTGTTTAAAATACACGAGAGGCCTAATGCACGGAATTCGTGCAAGGGGCTCGCAGCCGCAGTGGCTGCCTCGGCCCTCGCAGCCCCAGCTTCGTCCAGAAGGTCGGTCAGCTGTCGGTCTAATTAGCATATTACGCTTTTATTATTGTAGATGTTTGTTAAGGAATCTCCTCTAAGTTGTCAGAACAGTTGGCCCGGCGCTGGGCCTGCCCCTGGTCTCCCTGCCTCTGCGGGCTCTAGTGAGACCCTCGTGCTCCTCCGGAAGCTGTAGGTGTGCTGTGGCCAGGACGCGAGCTCTCCCGCCAGGGCCCCGGCCCCTGGAGCCCGCCCGCTGGCCAGGCCCTGCCCCACCTGCAGCTTCGGAGGAGCGTCCTGCTGCCTCGGCCTGTGCAGGGCCAGGCGGGCCTCCTCCAGGGGACACCCTGCCCTTCCTCCCACCCCAGGGCTCAGGGCAGGGCCTGACTCCACCTTGACCCCCAGCTCAGAGGTCGCTCAGAAGGTGGGGCACGTGTCCTGCAGACCGAGATGCTGAGGGAGGGAGAGCAGATGGAGTGTCTGCACTTGCACTCCCCTGGCGGCTCCCTCAGACACTGAGTGGCCCAGGGGGTGGGTGGGAGGGAGCGGGACTGATGGATGCAGGAGGGATGGACGGATGGACAGGCTGGTAGATGGACAGAGGGAGGATGGATGGGTGGAAGGAAAGAAGGAGGGAGGGAGGGAGGAAATGAGGGAGGGTGGATGGGGGAAGGGAGGGAGGAAGGTGGCCTGAGCGGCCAGTTGTAGCCCCTCTCATCTCCAAGACCAGGTGGGGTCCAGCCGGATGGCCTGGTGCCCAGGCTTTGGGTGGGGGGGCAGGCGGAGGAAGCCCGCTGCCACCTCTGCAGGCCTCCAGCCTCCAGACCCCGTGGCCAGTGCAGCCAAGGGTCGCAGGTTCGGTTCTGGGCCAGGGCATGTGCCCAGTGTGGCTGGGTCCCGGGCACCGGTCGGGGCACGTGCGGGAGGCAACCAATCGACAGAAGACTAAACTGCAGGGCCGCCGCCCCCAGACAGCCCGGGAGAGAGGAAGCCCTTGGCCCTCAGGAAGACCGCGGGTTATTACAAATGGAGGCTGATGGCTTTAATATTTACGTGAGTAACTGGTGGGTCCCGGGAAGCCGTCAGGAAACACGCTGGCGCCTGCCGGGTCGGAAGGTGGACCAGCCCTCCCAGGGCCGGGGCTCGGCTGGCGGCGCCGTCCCCAAGCGCAGGGCAGCGATGCGCAGGGTGCGCGGCTGGCAGGGCCCTGGCCGCCAGCCTGGGTGGGACGTGGACTTCACTGTCATGGCTCAGGCGGCCGCCACCTCGGAAGGGAGGGGCAGTCGCATCCCAGGGCCATCAGTAACGCAGCCCTGGGGCCCGGCACCAGCCATGCCCCCTTGGGCCAGCAGGCCGTGAGCCACGGACCTCAGACCTCGGGGGTGGGCACAGGTGGCCGCCGGGAGGCTGGCTGCCGGGCCCACGGTCGCCACTGCTCAGCCACAGGCCAGGCCGTGCAGTCACTCGGGCGAGGCCACTCAGCGAGGGGCCCCCTTCCTCCTGGGCTCCAGCTGGGCCAGCCGCTCCTCGCGGGTCTGTGCGTGCTGGGCCCCCGCCCACCGGGCCGCCGCCGTGGCCGCCAGGTCGATCTGCGCGTAGCCGGAGGTGCTGGCCCCTGGAAGCGGCCCCGGTGAGCTGGCCCAGGGCCCCAGGAAGCAGGGGCCTCAGCGGGACAGGGTGCGGGGCTGGGAGTCCTACCCACGCCCTCCACCCAGCAGGGCCTGAGCCGGAAGCGGGGGGGTGAGGGGGGTCCTGGGCGGGAGCGAGGCTCAGCAGGAGGAAGGACAGGGCAGCTGGCAGCCAGGTGCTGGGGTAAGGCCCCCACTCCCAGGAGCCCGTGGGGGACCCACCTCGGACACCCGCGCCCGCCTCCGGGAGCTCCAGGCCCAGATAGTGCAGCTGCTTTGCGGAGGAGGGGCTGGCGGGGATGTTCACGTAGGCGGGCGCTGGGCCTCCTGCAGGGACAGGGCTGAGGGCTGAGCCGGCCTGAGTGCAGCAAAGAGCTCCCGCCTTCGCTCCTCCAGGGCCTGGACCGGCTTAGGGGGTCCTGACCCCACCCACGTCCCTCCCTGACCTTCCCCTCCCCTTCACCCCCGGGCTTCTGAGAAGGGTGTCCCCCCACCCCCACCCCTGCAATGCCCACTGCAGCCCAGTGACCACACCCTCTGTCTCTGGCCCCTGCTTGCCACCCACCCTCCACCCTAACCCCAACCACCCTCCCGGCCACTCCCTCCTCAGGTCTCCGCGCCCAGCTCCTCCCAGGCAGGACACCCCACCCTGCCCAGGCCCCGGGCTAACCCCGGGTGACCGCCTACTCCAGGTTTCAGGGACCCCTCCCCTGAGCCTACATGTCCATCCACAGTGACACCTCCTCCAGGATGGCCTCAGGCATGTCAAGTCCCCTCCACCGTCCACAAAGCTGCCCCCTGGGGTTCAGGGCAGGGCCCCAAGTAGCAGGCTACCAGGTGCAGACGACCGCCCTGCCCGCCTGGCTGGGGCGGGACCGACCACGCAGCCCAGGCCCCCTCCCCAGCAGCCCCGCGCTCCTGCCCAGGCTCCGTGGCGCGCTGCCCACCGCCCGGCCCTCTCAGGTGCAGGTGCCCTGCAGCCGCTGTGCCCGCCCCTCCCGTCCCGCGTGCAGAGCTGGGCCCGAGGCCGAGCCTACCTGGGTGCGTCGGGGGCGCAGGGGGCGAGGCCGCGGCTCCCTAGACCAGAGAGAGCTGGGTCAGCATCGCCTGTTCCCACCCCTCACCCAGCCGAGCCGGGACGCTGGCCCCAAGAGCGACACAGGACGGGGGGCCAGGCCGCCCACAGGGGAGACCAGCCTGGGCCCTCTCTGTGTGCCTCTGGACTCGCCTGTCCCCGCGCCCGGCACCCACAGGCCCTGAGGGGAGAGGATCGGCCCAGGCCCACCTGCCCCAGCTGAGCTGGACTGGCTTTCTGGCTGCAGGCGCCCCCCACGCCCCCAGGAGGCTGTGCATGCACCTGGCCAGCCGGGCAACTCCAGGTGCGGACAGAGCAGAGAAGGAAGGCGCTGGTGGCCCCAAGCAGGGGCTCTGACCAGAAGGAGGGAGGGAAGGCGGCCCTGCCTGGCACCTGATCCCTGTAGGAGTTGCCCCGGAGGGGCAGGGGAAGGGCAGGGCAGGGGCAGGGCAGGGGCCGGACAGCGTCCTGGAGAGGGCAGCCCAGCAGCGGGGCGTCGAGGCGGGGCTGGGGGCTGGCGAGGTGCCCAGCCTGCTCGCTGGGAAGGCGAGGTGCTACCAGGCTCAGCATATGCTCCCCCTGTCCGCCCCGCCCCCCCCCCCCCCCCGCCCCGCCCGTCCGGGCCAGGCTGCAGAGCGCCTGCATACAGGAGCCCTGGGCGCGCTCAGGCCTGGCCGGGGGCCTGACCTC
Organism: Myotis yumanensis; assembly: GCF_028538775.1. Classification (NCBI taxonomy): domain Eukaryota; kingdom Metazoa; phylum Chordata; class Mammalia; order Chiroptera; family Vespertilionidae; genus Myotis; species Myotis yumanensis. The sequence continues at coordinate 238,647,948 of NW_027223752.1, forward strand.
CCACACCCAGGGCGGCCGGCCCACTGCCCTCCAGGAGCGGGCACCCACACAGGCCCCCTGCCCTCGGGCCCCCCCCCCCCCACCGTGGCACCTGCTTCCAGGCTAGTCCTGAAGGTGCCTATCAAACCCTGCGCTGTGGGGGCACAGCAGGTGCTGGGGATGAGCCGCATGTGTCCCTCCCTGGGGGCCAGAGGGCAGGGGAGTCGGGGGACAGGGCTCAGGACTCCTGAGGAGGTCCGTCCTCTGGGTGCCCCCAGCCCTGTCGCTGGCAGGAAGCCCCGCTTGGCCCACCCGCCCTGGGCAGGAGCGGACGGCAGTGCTCACTCGAGGGAGGGAGGGAGGGACCAAAAGGCTGTGCTGGTGGCCCCACCGCCCTGGGCCATCCTGGGCTAGGGTTAGGATTGCATTAGGGTTAGGGTTAGGGTTTGCTCTAGGGTTGGGGTTAGGATTGGACCTGCATTAGTGTTAGGGTTAGGGTTAGGGTGAGGGCTAGGGTTAGGGTTAGGGTTAGGGTTAGGGTTAGGATTGGACCTGCATTAGGGTTAGGATTAGGGCTAGGGCTAGGGTTAGGATTGCATTAGGGTTAGAGTTAGGGTTGAGGTTAGGGTTAGGGTTTGCTCTAGGGTTAGGGTTAGGATTGGACCTGCATTAGGGTTAGGGTTAGGGTTAGGGTTAGGGTTAGGGTTAGGGTTAGGGTTTGCTCTAGGGTTAGGGTTAGGATTGGACCTGCGTTAGGGTTAGGGTTAGGTTTAGGGTTAGAGTGAGGGTAGGGTTATATGTTTGGAGTAAGGATTAGGGTTAGGGGTAGGGTTAGTGTTAGGGTTAGGACTAGGGTTAGGATTAGTGTTAGGATTGGACCTGCTTTAGGGTTAGGGTTAGGTTTAGGGCTAGGGTCAGCTTTAGGGTGAGGGTGAGACTGAGCAGTAAGTTCATGGTTAGGGTCAGAGTGAGAGTTAGGGTTAGGGCAAGCATGAGTGTGAGGGAGAGGGTGAGGCGTATGGTTAGGATTATGATTAGCATTAGGGTTAGGGTTTTGGCAAGCGTAAGTGTGAGTGTGACGGAGAGGGTGAGGGTCAGGGTGAGGGTTAGGGTTAGTGTTAGGTTTATGGTTAGGGTTATGCTTAGGGGTAGAGTTGAGGTGAGCGTTAGGGTTAGTGTTAGGGTTAGGGTTAGGGTTAGGGTTCGGGTTAGGGTTCGGGTTGGGGTAAGGGTTAGGGTTAGGGTTAGGGTTAGGGTTAGGGCTATGGTTAGGGTTAGGGATAGGGTTAGGGCTAGGGCTAGGGTTAGGGTTAGGATTAGGGTTAGGGTTAGGGTTAGGATTAGGGTTAGGGTTAGGGTTAGGGTTATGTTTAGGTTTAGGGTTATGGTTATGGTTAGCATTAGGGTTAATGTTAGGATTAGGGTTAGGGTTAGGGTTAGGGTTAGGGTTATGTTTAGGTTTAGGGTTATGGTTATGGTTAGCATTAGGGTTAATGTTAGGGTTAGGGTTAGGGTTAGGGTTAGGGATAGGGCTAGGGTTAGGATTAGGGTTAGGGTTAGGGTTAGGGTTAGGGTTATTTTTAGGTTTAGGGTTATGGTTATGGTTAGCATTAGGGTTAATGTTAGGGTTAGGGTTAGGGCTAGGGCTAGGGTTAGGGTTAGGATTAGGGTTAGGGTTAGGGTTAGGATTAGGGTTAGGGTTAGGGTTATGTTTAGGTTTAGGGTTATGGTTATGGTTAGCATTAGGGTTAATGTTAGGATTAGGGTTAGGGTTAGGGTTAGGGTTATGTTTAGGTTTAGGGTTATGGTTATGGTTAGCATTAGGGTTAATGTTAGGGTTAGGGTTAGGATTAGGGTTAGGGTTAGGATTAGGGTTAGTGTTAGAGTTAGGGTTAGGGTTATTTTTAGGTTTAGGGTTATGGTTAGGGTTATCGTTAGGTTTAATGTTTGAGCAAATAAGCTAACTCACTGAACCTCTGGGCCCTCAGTCTGCTGTGGTCAGAGTGACCCTGGCCCTGTCTGTGGACACGGGACTATGGACAGAGGTCCCGTGCGATTTTGGCAAGACTGAGCCCAGCCCTACGGGTCACTCTCTGCTCGCTGGCAGTTGTAGCTCACAGCCGTGTGTGTGTGCAAGAGGCCTACGGGTTCCCTGTTGGGTGGAGCTGATATTGGCCGTGTTTGTAAGGACTCAGCTAATAGGCCTCTAAAGACACCTGTTATCTCATTGCACCTTCTCCGTGTACCCAGGGAGGCCAGGCCTGCTGGCCCTGCTGTGGAGGAGGAAACTGAGGCTCAGACAGGTGGAGTGACTTCTGCCCACCCCCCAGCCAATAGGAGGGCCCAGCTCTGTCCCAAAGCCCGCCTTTCCCACCTGCATTGCTGCAGGGCCCAACACCACTCCCCATCCCACTGGGGTGTAAATGAGGGTGAAAGGGGGTGACAGGACAGGACGTGCAGTGGAGACCGTGGTGGGAGCCGGGAGCGAGGGGCAGCCGGGCTCCGAGCCAGCACCCTCCGTGGCCCAGAACACGAGTGTCCACCTCCCCTGGACCCGGACAGCCACCTGCCTGCATCCCAGGGGCCTCTGAGGACCTCACTGTGGTCTCCAGTGAACACTCAGAGACCACATATCACATGTGTACATGCATCATACAGACCACACACATGCACATACAATGTGCACAAATGCACAAAACATGCACGTGTGCTGCATGCACATGGACATGTCACATGCCACAGGTGCACACAGAGGTGCGTATACATATGTGCACACACACACACCACACAGCTGCACACCACATACAATACACAGCTGCACACACATGCACACGTGCACACACACGAGCCCCAGAGGCTGTCTGAAGCCGCCACTCATTTCCACACGCGGCACACTGAGGCCTAAGCGGGCTGGACAGGCGCTCTGATCCTGCAGAGCGGGTGGGCGGGGTGGGGAGCGCTGGCCACACGGAACAGGACAAGGTGGTAAGAAAAGAACCTTTTATTTCCGGTCCAAGAATTCATTACAAACTGTCAGGTTTAAAAATGTAAAAGAGCAACAACCGCCTTCGGCCGACAGTGAAGGTATGAAGCGGACAGTGACGGAGAGCGCTCGGCTGGAGCTCCGCCCACGGGTGATTCCAGAGGAGGGACGACGCCACCCAGAGTCCAGAATCCACGGGCCGCGCGAACGCACAGCCGAGGCCAGACAGCGCACTCCATGCAGGCGAGCAGTCGGCCTCGAGGGCGCGGGCAGGAGCGCAGCCACAGGCCCAGGGCCCTCCGGACGGACGGACGCAGAGGAACAGGCCGGGAGCGCGGCCCCCTGCTTCCGAGCGCCGCCCGCCAGCCCTTTCGCAGCTGGTACCGCTGGGCCCCGCCAGGCTGGCCACAGGAGGCGTCCAGGCCCTGCCCCCGCCCACCCTGCGGGACCGTCCCGGACGCAGCTGGTGTGGGGTGAGCGGAAGGGCGGTCCGGGTCAGGAGGGCCAGCCCCACAGTCCCTGCGCCTCCCGAGCCTCAGTTTCCTCCCCACAGGACAGGCCGCCTGTGGGTGTGGGTGTGGGTCCGGGTCCGAGCAGGAGGCGGGGACAAGGGAAGGCTAGCCCTGCACTCGGATGCGCCGCAAGGCTGTCTCGGGCTCACGTTCCCAGACGGGACGCGTGAATGGCGCTGACGGGGGTGGGGGGGTGGGGGGGACTTCACCTCTGCGGGCGGGGCCTGCGCGACGGGGAGGGGACCCGACCGGGCAGTGACCGGGCAGTGGGTTGGGCTCTCCGAGGAGGCGGTGGGCAGGGTGGGCGGCGCCTCTGGGCCCGAGCAGAGCCAGGCCTGGGCCCCGCCCACCCGCCCCGCTGGCCCGCCGCCTCCACTGGAGCCTAGGAGGCACTTCCAGCAGCGCCCGGTGGGACCACCCGGTCCTGCGGGTTCGCCAGCGGCTGCAACACCCCCTTGCGGCCCCGATGCCCCAAAGGCCGGCCCTGGGGTGGCTGCCCTCCCCGCTGAGCCGCACGTTGCCGGGGTCACCAAACGGCTAAAGGACACCCCCTCGGAGGCCGCGCCCCTCCTGTCCTGTTCAGGGAGGGGGGTTTACCTTGAGTCCCCCGCAGACCGGACACGGGGCAAAGAAAGCCGGAGGGGGCCCCGCGCGGAGGCCGCCTGCTTCCCAGGGCTCTCGGGGGGCCGGGCCGGGCGGCGCCGCCTCGCTGCCGGGGGCCTCCGTCTCCTGGCCCCGCCGTCTCGCGCCCAGCCAGCCAGAGGGACACCCCGCGGACGTCGGGCCGCCCGGGTCCCCGGCTGCGCTGTCGCCCAGGCCGCCCTGCGCCGCCGGGGTCCGGTCCCGGGGGGCCTGGCGCAGGCTGCGGGGCGTGTCGTAGTGCGGCCGCGGGGCGCCGGGCACCTGGTACTCCGCGGCCCCGGGCGGGCAGGCGCACAGGCGGGGCTCGGGCGCCCCCGCCGCCGGCGGCAGGCTGAGCTGCGAGCCGAACTCGTCGCCCGCGCGCCACACGTCCAGGCTGCTCCCCGCGCAGGACGAGCAGCTGCCCGAGTAGGAGGAGTGGCTGCCCGTGGCGATGCCGCTGTCCGAGGAGCTCTGGCGGCCCACCTCCTGCAGCTGCCGCGGCCGCAGCGGCCTGGGCGGCGGCCTCGAGGCGCCCGGCGCGGCCTCCCCGAGGGCGAGGGCGGAAGCCGGCAGCCCGGGCCCCTCCTGCGACGCGCTGGCGGAGGACGAGGACGGCTCCGGCCACGCGGCCAGCCGGCTGCCGGCGCTGACGTCCGAGTGGCTGGCCTCCGACGAGGAGCTGGACAGGCTGCGGTCGTCCCCTGAGCCGGAGGGAGAGGCGCTGGGCGCTCGCCGCCCCGACGTCCCGGCCGCCTCCCTCCCCGCACCCGGCGGCGCCCTGAGCCCGTTAGCTGGGGCCTCGGCCCCGGCGGCACCTGGTGCTGGGCACCGGGAGTCGGGGATGAACGAGGGAAAGGACGGCGAGCACGAGGGGGGCGGGAGGGGCCAGCGGGGGAGGGGCGAGGGCTCGGAGGTCATGAAGGCCCACCCCGCCTCCCCCAGCCCGCGGGCGGTACCTCCGCTGCCCGGCCGGCCGCAGTGGGACAGGAGGCTGAGCCGCTTCTCCAGCTGCAGGGCCTCCAGGGCCTCCTGGGCCACTCGCTCCTCCGCGGTGGCGGGGCCCCCAGGGCCGGCGTCTGCGGCAGAGGAACCACAAGAGGCAGCCCCAGCCTCCTGCCCCCCCCGGACCCCCCACCACGGCCCACGCGCCGCCCAGGACGCCAGGCGAGCCGGGCACGGTCAGGGCCCCGTGCGCCCTGGTGCAGCCCCAACGCCACCGCGGGCCATGGGCGACCCGGGGAGCCCGCCGTCCACACCCCTGCACCGCACGGCGCCCGGGGCTGCACGGCAGGACGGCGCCAGCAGAGGGCGCTGCGGGCCCAGCAGAGCCGGCTGCCCCGGGCCCTGGGCTCGGGAAGGAGGGAGCCAGGCCACAGCCCGGAAGGCGACGAAGGTGCGGCCCACGGTGCAGCCTCTGCCCAACCGCCTCCAGCCCACCGTCCCTGCGATCTCAGGGGGCCCGTCCTGGTCGGGGCTTCTGGCTGACCACTCCTGTCCACACTGTCCCAGCCAGAAGGGGGGCCCAGTGTCCCCCCCGGCTCAGCCGGAGGAGGAAGCCTGTGTCCAGGGCCCAGCGGAGCGGGGACAGGGCCGAGGCCCAGGGACCCTCCCGCTGGGACCGCGCCCCACGCACCTGGGAGAACCGGCCGCAGCCCGGAGGGGCCCTTGCTCGGGGAGATGCCCCGGACGATGCAGTCGAACAGGAAGCTGATCCGCTCCCCCTCGGCCGAGGACAGGAAGAAGACTCCGGCCCCTGCGGGGACAGCGCGTCAGCCTGGCCCCCACAGTGGGCGGCACCCTGGGGGGGGGGCTCCAGGGCCGGGGTGGGGGGCTGGCAGGAGGGAGCCCTGAGCAGAGCCAGGAGACTCCTGTCAGGAGCGTCCCCCATACCCCCGCCCACTGCCGGGGTGAGTCTCACAGCTCCGAACCCCGACGTCCTTCAAACACGCCCTCGTCCTGGGGACCAGCCACGCCAGCGCGCACCCCTCCTGTGTGACAGGAATGGGAGGGAGGGGCCTCGCTGTGGGCACAGGGGCTCCAGCGGCTGGTGGCCACAGGAGGAGCTGGCAGGTGTCCTGGCTGCACGGGGAGCCCAGCAGCCCCCCCACATCTCCGAGTTCCTCTGGGGGGGGGGGCAGGGCTGCCTGGAGCAGGGTCCACCCCCAGGAGGGGCAGTGACTTAGCCACAACGGGCTCCACACCTGTCCCCTGACCCAGGGTCCTGAGTGGTAAGGAGGTGCTGGCCTGCGCCTAGAAGAATCGGCCCCCCTGCCCACCAGCCAGCGCCCGGCCCTGTGTACAGGTGCAGGCTGTGGGCCTGTGGGCTCCCTCCCAGCGAAGGAAGGGCCCGGTGGGGACCCCAGAGGGGGCGCCTGGGCAGAGGGGGCACCTGGGGCAGAGGGGGCGCCTGGGGCAGAGGGGGCGCCTGGGGCAGAGGGGGTGCCTGGGCAGAGGGGGCGCCTGGGGCAGAGGGGGCGCCTGGGCAGAGGGGGCACCTGGGGCAGAGGGGGCGCCTGGGGCAGAGGGGGCACCTGGGCAGAGGGGGCGCCTGGGCAGAGGGGGCGCCTGGGGCAGAGGGGGCGCCTGGGCAGAGGGGGCGCCTGGGGCAGAGGGGGCACCTGGGGCAGAGGGGGCGCCTGGGCAGAGGGGGCGCCTGGGGCAGAGGGGGCACCTGGGCAGAGGGGGCGCCTGGGCAGAGGGGGCGCCTGGGGCAGAGGGGGTGCCCGGGGTCTGCTGCTGAGGTGGTGCCAGAGCAGAGGGCAGGCGGGGTGAGTCAGCGGCCGCCGGGGTGAATGAAATCCCTCACTGCGAGTGAATGGGACGCCGGTCATGTGGGCTGGGTGGCCGGTGGCCTCAGCGCACAGGAATGCCCGGGCCCAGAGAAAGGCACATGCTCCGGAGGGGAAGGTCCCTGGTGCCCGGGCAGCCCCACCCCTGGCAGTGCCACGGCGCCGTCCGAGGGGCCCGGCACGGGGTCAGTGCCCTGGGTCCGATGCAAGGCCCCGACCTGTGACCTGCTGCCGCAGAGCCGGGAAAGCTGAGGCCCAGAGGCGCCGAGAGGTGGGCTCAAGCCAGGCCCCCAGCGGGACTCCCCCGCCCGCTGCGCCCACCAAGGGCCAGGCCTCTAATCCGAGCTCAGGGCAGCTGGCAGCCGCCGGGCACAGTCAGTCCCCCGACTATAAAAAACCACATTACAGGGGCGCCGGGCGCCGCATTCCTCCGCGTCTGCCAGCGCCCCGCTGCGGGCCAGGCGGCTGCTGGGCCGAGGCTCCTGGACCGCGCTCCCTGACCTCCCGCTGGCCCTCCAGGCGCCGGCCCGCTGCCCACAGGCTCCCGGGGGGAGGGGCTCCTGACCACAGAAGCTGCTGGAAGTGGAGCCGCCTGAGGGCCCCCGAGGCCGAGTCCCCGGCACCCCAGTGGGCACAGCGCGCCCCGTGGAGCAGAGGAGGAAACAGGCGGGAGAGGCGAGCGGAGGCGAGGGCGGAGGGATCTGCAGAGGATCGCACTGTCCCGACCCGGACCGAATGGGAACGCCTCCAACTGGAGGGAGGGGTGAGGCTCCGGCCGCTGGGAACGGAGGCGCGGACCCCCGGAGGCCGCTGGCATCGCCTCAGCTGCTCGTGCCGCTGCGCCCTGCGCGCCACCAGGTAGGCCCCGCACTCGGACGGGCACGTGTGGGGGCCGCCTGCCCCCGGTTCCTCCTGCAGGATGGGGGTCCGCACAGGCCAGCGCATCGCCCCCTCCCCTCGCCCCCGGCTGGGTGTCCCCGTGCCACCTCGGGCGCCAGGCCATCTGGACACTCGCCCCAGCATCGCGCTGGGGTGGCACCAGCCCGCCCCCCGCAACCCCAGAGGGGGAGCCACAGGTCGGAGGCCAGAGCAGCCGCCCGGTCAGAAGTGACGGGGCCTCAGAGCCGGGGCCTCGAGCTCCTCGCCGGACCCTGACCCCCTGACCGGTTCCTGTCCTCTGACCACGACTCACCAACGTCCCTCGTCTGCTGCCGGGAGGGGGGGGGGGCGGAGGGCGGGGCCGCGGCCCAGGCTGCCCAGGCCCCTGCACTAGACGGGCTGGCGCGGGGAGGGGCTCCAGGCTGCACCCCCACCCTGGGACCCTCACCTCACCCCTCCTCACACCCCGCTGCCCCCCGCGTTCCCCTTCAATCACCACCTGGTTAAGGGGCCAGGAACCCACAGGCCCCTCCCCCCACAGCTGCTGGGAACCCACCCCCCAGCGCGACCACCGCTGGCACCTCCCCAGGCCCTGCCCCCCCCCCCCGCCCCCCCGCGCCGCCCAGGTGCCACCTCCCCGAGACCTGGCAACCTCTCCTCTGCATGGAGGAGAGAAGGGGCTGCAGGCCCCCGGCAGCGGCAGCTGCCACCCCAAGGCCACAGCAGGGCCACATCCCCCAGGAGCCATGCCCACACCCCCAGCCATGCCAGCCAGACCTCGGCCCAGAGTCCCCGAGGCCCAGGTCCCCCCGCAGCGGCCAGGCCTCATACCCTCCGCTCCCCTCCAGACCTGCCCTGGGAGCTGGCCTGGCCTCCTCTGGGGCCGGGCAGTCCTCCACCCTCCCTGCCTGGGGGGGCGCCCCAAGGAGCCCCTGGTCCCTGTGTGTGAGGGCTTCTCTGCGTGCCCCCCACACCCGTCTATTCTTTCTTTTCATCAAATCTGAACTCGAGCTCCGACACGGCGGCCTCAGACGCAGGGCCATCCTGTGGCCCGGAGGCCCGGTGCCTCCCGCAGCCTCGCGGGGGCCTCCTCACCCTCCCGCCGCAGGAGCCCGTCCCCAGGGTCGGATCAGCACCCAGCGCCCTGGCCGGTCCCCAGCCGCCGGCCAAGCGGGTGTGACCTCGGGTGGAGGCCGGGGGAGGCGGGACTGGGCCCTGGCCGCAGACTTACAGTAGCCACACCTGGTCCCGCCTTCCAAGATGAAGCCGTGGGGCACGGCCCCGTAGCGCCGCAGGTCCGACAGCTTCCACTGCCCCGCCACGGCCGGGGGCACGGCCCTGGCCACCACCAGCATGTCGTTGCAGAGGTGGAGGGTGGCAGGGCCGCTCTCCAGCTTGGTGCCCGGCGCCACCGTCACGGGGAACCTGTGCACTGAGCCCGGCAGGGAGAGGGCATCAGCGGGGGCAGAGGGCATCAGCAGGGGCAGAGGGCAAGGAGAGGGCATCAGCGGGGCAGAGGGCAGGGAGAGGGCAGCAGCGGGGGCAGAGGGCAGGGAGAGGGCAGGGAGAGGGCATCAGCGGGGGCAGAGGGCAGGGAGAGGGCAGCAGAGGGGGGAGAGGGCAGGGAGAGGGCAGGGAGAGGGCAGCAGCGGGGCAGAGGGCAGGGAGAGGGCAGCAGCGGGGGCAGAGGGCAGGGAGAGGGCAGGGAGAGGGCAGCAGCGGGGGGAGAGGGCAGGGAGAGGGCAGCAGCGGGGCAGAGGGCAGGGAGAGGGCATCAGCGGGGGAGAGGGCAGGGAGAGGATAGGGAGAGGGCAGCACCAGCCCCGTGGCTGCCCTCACCTCCCTGGCCTTCAAGTCGGGCAAGCCCTCAGAGCGGCTGCCCTGCCCATTCCTGCCACCCACAGCCGGGCTTGGCTCCAGGCGGCTCCTCACGGGACCCCCCTCAGGAAGCATCCCCGTGCAGCCCGTTTCACAGACGGGGAAACTGAGGCTCAGGGAGTTGGTGCGGCGCCTGGGCTGCCTCACAGCCGCCTGGCGACAGGGGCCTCCCTTCTCCGTGAGGGGTCTCCCTGGTGCTGAGAGGGGGGCACCCCTGGGGGACCGGTCCCCAGGGAGGGTGACAGCAGCCTGCCCGGCCCTGCGTCACCGCCACCCCCTCTGAGCCCGCTATGATGCCCCGCTCGCTCGGCGCCCTGCCGTCCTGGAGGACGGAGGCCGCGCCCAGGCCCAGGGCCACTCACCCTCGCCCAGGGCGTAGCGGATGCGGGCGTCCCAGGCGCACATGGCCTCGCGGCTGTCGAAGCCCAGCATGACGGCCTGCGACAGGCAGACGATGGCCAGCGTGTGGGCCAGGCCCTCGTAGGCCAGGCCGGGCTCCAGCCCGCAGATGTCCTCCAGCGTCAGGCTGCTGCGTTCCCGCAGGCCCTTGGCGCGCTCCGCCCGGTCCCTGTAGGCCAGCATCAGCAGGCAGTCTGCGGGGGGCGGGGGGGCGTCAGGGCGCCAGCCAGCACCCGCCCAGGGAGTCCTGGGTTCGCGGGGTGACCCCGAGCCAGCCACGCCGCCATTCCGCCTCCGTGTGCTGGGGTCCCCCCGCCTGTGGCCTACGGGAAAGCCGGCAGCTGCCTAGCGGGGTGGGGACAGGAGTATCGACGCTCAGCCACTGAGCCACCAACGCCACTGCCCCTCCGTGTGGCCCCAGAAAACCCTGCCTCCAGCGCAGTCCCCACCCCTCCCCCAGTCTGTGGTTGGGGCGCAGCGTTCCCGTTTAAGTGGGGGGCGCCCCGAATCCTACAGGAAAGCGTGAGACATCGCCCGGGGAGCAGGGCAGGGGTGCGGCCGCTTTGATCCCTGACCTACAGCGCCAACCCCATGTGGGCGGACACTGCCCCTGCCCCTGTCCCTGCCCCTGCTGCTGCCCCTGCCCCTGCCCCTGCCGCTGCCCCTGCCCCTGCCCCTGCCGCTGCCCCTGCCCCTGCCCCTGCCCCTGACGCTGCCAGGAATGAGCCATGGTGCTGGCTGGCTCCTGCCCGGCCCGGCCCCGAACCTCGGTCCCAGCCTCAGAGCAAGGGGGCCTGAGCGACAGCGAAGCCACTGCCCGCTGCGACCTCCGCCCGAGGGGTGACAGCAGGTGGCTGTGTCCCTGCAAACCCGAGCTCACAGCCTCACGGCGGGGACAGAGCTGGGGCCTCGCCTCCTGTTCAAGACCTGGCCGCTGTGTTCAGATGCTTCCACCAGGAAACGCAAACATCTCCCATTGTGAGAAAATAAAGAAATCAGAGCCCCTCAGAGGCTCCAGCATGTCCTCTCCCAAGTGTGGCCCGGAGTCAGTCACACGGCAGCACCACGGCGCGTGTCCGTGAAAATGTCCCCCAACGTGTCTCCAGAGCCTGGAGACTAAGGACGTGAGGGAGGGGCACCGCAGAGGGGCCAGCAGGAGACCGTGGGGAGGACTCCCGGGGGGGGGGGGGGCAGGGGGAAGCGCAGAGCAGGCAGTTGCCAGGGAGCAGGCCGGGGTCAGCCCCACCCCCGCCTCCTGAGCCCTCCCCACAGCAGCCCCCCTCCCCCGTCCCCTCAGCGCTGGGAGCCTCTCTGTACATCTGAGAAATGGGCACCACCCGCCCGGGAGCCGAGGCCCTGACTGGGCCCCCGTCACACGGAGCCCTCGGCATCGCCACCCCACGGGCAAGCGTGGGGCTAGCAGGTCCCTAAACACAGGGAAGGGTGCAGCCTGCCCACGTGGCCTGCCCCAGGCTCTGCCCACCCCAGCCCTGCAGGGAGGGGGCAGTAGGGGACTGGTGCTCAGGGTGGGAAAGGCAAAGGGCCCTGCCCCTGTCGGGACCCTGAAAGTCCCTCACTGGTCCCCTGGGGGCCCACTCCCACCCCCCGCTCTGCCCCACAGCCTCCCCGCCTCCCCTCAGCCCTCCTTCTGCTCAGGGCAACCTGGGGACCAGGGGACAGCCCAGCAGTCAGGCACTGAGCAGGACAAGAGGAGAAGCTTTGAGGGAGGGTGATGGGGCAGGGACAGGCACTGACGCAGCGAGGGCGGTGCACCTGGGCTCAGGGTCAGAGAACAGACTTTGACTTCTGAGTGATGGAAGGAGCCAGCCCAGCAGCCCCACAGGGAACAGCATAGTGCTGGAGGGAACAGCCAGTTCGAAGGCTCAGAGGCAGGGACCCAGAGGGCTGGGCCGGCATGAGGGGTCCCAGATCAGGCGTTTAGGTCGGGGGCCTGGAGGGGCAGGCCTAGAGCCTCATTCCACGCCCCAGGGAGCCTGCAGGCTCTACGCCAAGGGGCCTGGCCTGGCCGCATGTGGAGAGGGGACGCGGGTGACCACAGAGCCTCCAGCTCCGGCAGCTGCTCAGGAGAGAGGCGCTGGCTGGGCCGCCTGCGGTCACCACGGCAACAGGTCCAGAGAGCCTCATTCACAGGCCCTCCTGGAGGCGGGATGAGGGAGAGGAAGAGGGAAGGGATGCTGGGGCCAGTGGGGCGGGGGCCGAGCTGGGGTGCTGTCCCAGACACGTGAGCCAGAGAGGCCTGTAGGGCAGCAGGCGGCGTGCCCCCAGCAGCTGAATGTAAAAATAACCGTGGAGTCATGAGCATGCAAAGGCCTTTACAGCAGGAGGGGCATCTGGGAAGAGGAGAACCTCCCGACGCCTTGGGGGGCGGGGGGCCTGCCGCGGAGACCAGAGCCCGGAGCTGCTGGAGATGGGGGGCCACACGCGGACAAGGCCGGAGCCGGCACAGAGGCCGGAGAAGCAGCAGCTGGACTTGCCCTGAGAGGTCACAGTGACCTTGAGGCGGTGTCTTGGGGGAGCGGCTGCTGGAGTCGGGGGACCTGCTGATGGGGCAGCAGGGGGTAGGGCGCGTGGACTGGGGGGCCGCTGGCCGGGCTGGCCTGCAGGTGCCGCACAGGCCCGCTCACTGGCTGGTGCAGGAAGGACCGGGTTCAGGCTGTGCACCTGGGTGTGGAGGGCGTGCGGGCTCACACAGGCACTGGGGGCACAGAGACTCCGGGTGCCCGGCCCGCACCACCCCCCTCCCCTGTCTCGGCAGGGAGCACCCCAGGTGAGCAGAGCCGGATCTGAGCTGAGGGGCCCCGGCTGCACCCACATTGTTCAGGCTACCTGCCTGGCTGGGACCCAGACGTCACACCCATTCCTGTGGGCACAGAGCTCCCAAGGCCAGGAGACCCTCCGCTCGCTCACCACCAGCCGGGACCCACCAGCAGCGCCGACCCCCGGGAGGCCCTGGGAGGTTCCGTCCCGGGCAGCTGTGCAGCCGCAGGTGATGCCAAGAGCAGCGGGGCTCCCAGCCCCTCACCCAGCAGGTGCCACCCTGGCAGGCTGTCCACGAGGCGAGGCTGCTCGGTCACCCACCTCAGCACAGACCCGGGAGACAGGGCAGCCTGCCGCGGGGCCGCAGGGCAGCAGGGCTGCGGGGCCTCGGGGCTGCGGGGCCTATAATAACGCCCGAGGCCCTGCCAGGCCCTTCTCAGGGCTGGACGGAGCCCCCAGGGCACCCGCACAGGACGAGGTAAGAGGGACCCCTGAGCATGGCAGACCGGGAGCCACCCAATGCTCTGCTCCGGAAGTGCCTCTGGACGCCTCATCTCCAGGCCGCACACGACACCCCCTCCCACCATCCTGAGCCTCAGCCTGGAGGAAGGGAGACGCTGCCCGGCCACCTGGCGTGGGCCCGGGCCACAGAGGGACCAGGCACGCATCCCCGCCAGGACAGAGGCTGAGGCAGGGACACGCCCACGAAGCGTTAGGGCCTGTGGGGCAGGTTCTCCACGTCTGCTTCCCGAGGTGCGGCCCTTCCTCAGCCGGGCGACAAGGCGGCGAGACAAGGTGCCCTTCGCGCCGCATCCTGCCGCCTCTTAGTGTCCGAGGGCCCTCCCGGGACAAACTCGAGGGCAGGGCTGACCCCCCTCCTCCCCAGGCTCCCCTTGTCGCCTCACCAGGCTCGGGGGTCTCAGCTGTGAAGTCCTCAGGAATGGAACCTGTTCCCGCCCCCGAGCCCCTGGGGGAGCTGGTCTTCAGGACAGGCAGGGAGGGGCCGGATGGGTCTCGGGCCCCAGCACCCGGCACATGCGGGGGCGAGGCAGGGCTGCGTACAGGGGGCTCGGCGGGAGCCTCTGCCTGGGTCTGTAAGATGCCTGCAGTCCTCACGCCCAACAGGGTGGACGCCACCCAGAGGGGAGACCCTGTACCCGAGGGCCCCCTGTGTCCTGCCCGCTCCTCTCCAGCAGCTCCGCCCTGGGCTCCCGCGGTGGCTGCTCCCTGCCGCTCCGGCGCTGGGGACCCTGGAGCTCCATGATTCTGCCATCTTTGCACCCCCAGACCCATGCGCACTCTCAGACAGCTGACACTGGCAAGAAGGCCACCATGGGCTGAAATCACTCCTCCCCCCCACCCCCCGCCAGACAAAGACCAACCCCAGGGCTGCTCTTCCAGGGGGACCCCCCCAGGTCTGCACGGCCCAGCTCACCACAGCTGGCTGAAGCCCTTCACCAGCACATGGGCCTGTGCCCTGCCTGCCCTCAGCCTGGCTGGGGCTCTCCCTGTCTCCCAGCCCCCACGCCCTCCCCGGCCTCCCTGCAGTTCCTGGGACAGGGCGCCAGGCGCAGGGGCCGCAGGAGAGGCGGCGAGTTGCCCTCGCAGGGAGCCAGGCCCCAGAGGGGCGGCGAGGCCGGCAGGAAGCGAGTGAGTCCGGCCAAAAGTGGGCCTTGCGCCGCAGCAGCGAGGTGCCCGGAGCTGGCTCTGCAGAAGGGACGGAGGAGGGGGCGCAGGAGAACAGGAGGGCACCCCACACCCTCTCTGGGAAGCAACAGCCTGAGGCTCCCAGAAGCCTGTGGCAGGCCCCACTGTGCGGTGCGCACCCAGCATCCCACACAGAACCCGGCGGCTCCGGGCACCTGTCTCCACCAGCAGCTGCAGCCGGCGCCAGCTTCCCAACTGGCCCAGTCACTGCTGAAGGGGGAGATGCCCGGCTTCGGGCTGGGGTGCCGCCTGGGGGGCGGGGGGCCATTCTCTCCTCCAGGAGGGCTGTGCCCCCATACCAGGTGACCCCTTTCTCAGAAGCACCCCTGCTCCCACCCCAGCCCGGCCCCTGCTCTACCTGGGGCAGGTGGGGGGCTGCGGGGCAGGTGGGAGGGCCAGGCCCCACCCGTGCGCTCCAGGCCCTCGGCTCAGTGGTCATTCTGTGGGTCCCTGGGGGTGGCGAGGGCAGCCGGCTCGCACTCGCACCCCCGCCGGCTCAGTCTGCCTCCCGGGAAGGGGTTGTCGCCCCAGCCTTGGGGCCGACACTGCGCTCAGCCCCGCACCGGCCGCGGTGGGTCCGGTCCCGGCGGCGGAGGCCAGGCCGCCGCGCTCTCCGGTTACAGCCTCAGCCCCGGCGCCGGCTATTTCGGGCGAGCTGGCCGCGCTCCGGCCGCCCGGCGCAGGAGGCCACCGGCGCCCGCGCCCCGCGCCCAGCCCGGCCCGGCCCGCTCACCTGCCACCGGCGACGGCTTGCGCAGCACCAGCCACCTACTCTTCCACTGCGGGGACAGGGGGCGTGAGCGGCCGCCCGCGCCCGCCCGCCCCCGCCCGCCGCGCGCCCGCACCTTCTTGCCGTCCCGCAGCTTGACCTGGCCCTCCACCAGCGCCGCCTCGGTCATCTTCTGTCATGGTTCCCGCCGCCCGCGCCCGGCCCGCCGCCCGCCGCCCGGCCCAGGGTCACTTTCAGAGCAGCTCGCGGAGGCCGGGCCGGCGGGCGGGGCGGGCGGGGCGGGCCCGGCGGGGCGGGGCGGGGCGGGGCCGGCGGGGCCGGCGGGGCGGGGCGGGGCGGGGCGGGGCGGGGCGGGGCGGGGCGGGGCCGGCGGGCGGGGCGGGGCTCAGAGGAGCGGGCTTCCCTGGCTCCGCCGCAGCCACGCGGGGCGCACGGCCCATGCAGCCCACGCAGGCCACGCAGCCCATGCAGAACCGGGCCGTGTGGCTCGGAGACAGCGCACGCGGTGCCTGGGGTGCTGCTTCCCCTCCCCAAGCAGAGCAAACCCCACACAAAGGGGCTCCTCTGCCCCCGTCCCCCAGTTTCCAAGTTCATCTCCACCAGCCTGGCCTCCCCGCTGGCACCTGCCCCCCAGCACCCAGGGCCGCCCCCGCCCCCCCGCCAGGCGCCCTGACTACAGACTTACGTTGGGGCAATCCAGCCCCAGCCCTTCAGTCCCCTCTCCTCTCCCTCGGAGGTCGCTCACTCCCCAGCGGGGTGATGGAGGGGTCCTAGCGCATGGCCTGGGGCGCGAACCCCAGTTCAGCTGCTGCCGGGTGTGGCGGGACCAGGGCTGCGTGTCTGGTCTCCTGCAGCCCAGGGAGCACTGTGCCCCGAAGGTGGCTCCCAGAGCTGTGCTGCTCTGTACCAGCCGCGGGGAGGCCCTTCTCAGGGGTGGGGTGTGTGTTGCGGGGGGCGGGAGGAGGGGACTCGGCGCTGGGATTCCCGCCTCCACCTGTAGCTCTAGCTCAGGTTCCGGGTTCTCCGGGAACCCAGGTGGTCCGGGCACCTGGCAGGGCTACACCCCGGCGTCAGCAGCCCCCCTCTCCGACTCCAGGGACATCCAAGGCAAGCGGGCGAGGCAGAGGTGGGGGCGCCCCAGAGAAGCCACAAGAAGCATGCGCTCCACTGGGGGGCCCCTCAGGGGCTAATGCTCTAGCGGATAAGAGGGAAGAGGCGGCGACCCGTTACCCCGGAACCCGCCTCAGGAAGGCTGCCAGTGGGGCACGGGGTCTCTACACTGTCCAGGTCCTTCAGGCTGGGCCCTGCCACCCACGGAGCTGGAAGTGACACTCAGAGCACAGGTCGCTGAGCCTGGACCGGGTGGGAGCGTGGCTGGGTGCAGAGAGCCAGGCCCCCTCCCCACCGCCCCTGGGGGTCTGAGAGGGCAGGTCCCCGGGGGGCCACCAGCTGGAAGCTGATGCCCTGGGAGGTCTTGTCAGGGCCAAGGCAGAGCAGGGCTGGGAGCAGCTCGGTGCCCTGCCCCCCTCCCCCCCGTCACCTGCACGGCTCCCGCAGCCTTTCCCACAGCAGCTGCCCCACCACAGAGACTCATTCATGCGCCCACACGGCTCAGGCCCCAGGGGCTGGCCCTGGACAGCTGGCACGGGCGGGTGGGGGCTGGGGGCTGTGGCCACTGCCACATCCGCCACCCCAGGCGCCTGGCACTTGGCCATCCTTGCCGGGAGGGACGTGCCTGCATTCTTGAGGGTTGGCCCTGGCCCAGCTCCCGCCACGCCTGGCGCTGCACCTGCTCCGGGACCGGCCAGGGACATTCAGGCTCAGCCGGGAGAGTCCCCGCCCCTCCAGGGCCGCAGGGCTGCTGAAAGGCAGGAGCCTCAGGGAGGCTCCCACTCGAGACGTGGGGTCGGCTCCAGCCTCTGCTCCTCGGTTCCTGCTGCAGACCCCGTGTGTGTGTCCCAGTTCATGTGTGAAGTCCAGCCCTTTGTGTGCCGGTGTCAGGAGGAGGGGCCTTGGGAGGTGAGCAGGTCACAAGGATGGAGCCCCCATGGCAGGATTAGTGACCTCAGTAAAGACACCTGAGGACACAGCAAGCAGGCCCCCCAACTTGGGGCCCCCTGCACACCTGGAAGTGAGCCCTCTCAGAGCCCAGCCTCTGGCTTCTGGCCGCTGGGCCTGTGAGGTACTCTTGAGCTCATGCTGAGGTTGGTATAGCCTTGAGGACAGACACTGACAGTCTCAGTCAGAAACGCAAATGTCAAATCCTAAAGAGAAATCTAAGCAAATCTGAAACAAGCTTATAAAAGACAACAGGGTGACCAATAGCCAGGGTCCTCGCAGGCTGCACGACAGAGGACAAGCCGGACGGGTTTATTCACAAGGCGTCATTGTGGGGGCCCCGGGGCGCTCTGCTGCCCTGGCTCCTTCAGACCAGGGGGTGAGGAGGGGTGAGTCACCACAACTGTCCAGAGCCATGTGCGTGTGTGGGGAGTGACCGTCGGTGGGGGCCTGGGTGTACCGGTGTGCTCGGCCACTGTAACAAAGCACCACAGACTGGGGACTTAAGCAGTGGACACAGCGTCTCACGGTTCCGGGCAGAGGTCTCGGATGGAGGTGTCCGCAGGGGGGGAGCTGCTCAGGTCCATCCTTGGCTGCAGATGGCTGCCTCCTCAGATGGCACATCACACCGGCTTCCTTCCGTCTGCCTGGCCCCGCTCTCCCTCTCTTATAAGGACACATTGTGTTGGATCAGGGCCCACCCTGACCTCGTGCTAACCTGGTCGCTCTGTGAAGGTCTTCTCTCCAAATGGTCCTATTCTGAGGTCCTGGAGCCAACATACGGGTTTTAGGGTACAACCTGTAACACCGAGGTGACCCCAAAAGGAGGGAGCCAGGAACATCAATACTCCATCTCACTCTGCTCCTTCTCGGACCTTCTGCTGGGCTCCCTGAGGCCCCACCATAACCCACTGGGCACAGAGTTCACTGATCAGCCTGTGAGACCAGCCTCCTGAGCTGGGAACAAGCCTGGGGCGGGCACATGGAAGGCGCCTGGCTCACACTCTGACTCCACAGTTCACTCAGGAATGCAAAGCTGGCTTGACCCTCGACAATCTATACATGCGAGTCCCCTCTTTAACGGACCCACACTCAACACCGGGGGTGGGGGGTTGGGTTAGAGGGAGCTCGTGCAGGGGAGGTGTGTGCAGGCCTGGGTCGGCCTCGGAGGGGAGGCTGGGCGGGGCAGCGGGCCAGGCTGGGCGAGCTGTGCTTTTGGGAGCAGCTTTATTGCCAGCCGGCAGGGAATGGCAAGGAGGCAGCATGTCCGGGGGCGGGGTCTCAGGGGGAATCTGCAGGCCGCTTAGGGGGCCGAATCCGGTCGTTGATCCAGTTCACGTAATTGGCCACTCGGGTGTAGACGCCGGGCTTGTTGAGCCGCCCGCAGCCATCGCCCCAGCTGATGATGCCGTACAGGTAGGCCACGCCGTTCTTCTCACAGACCAGGGGTCCCCCCGAGTCCCCCTGCAGCAGAGCTGCCTGTCAGAGCCGGGGCCAGCTCAGGAGGCCCTGGCTCAGCTCCTGGGCACCCCGGAAACAGCCCCCCACACTCCCTGGCCGCATCTGAGTTGTGTGACCTGGGAAGAGTGGTGGGCCTCTCTGGCCTCAGTTTCCCCATCTATAACGCCTCAGGCTTGCACACACAGGTCCTGCCTGGATGAGTGTGCGCTGCTGGGACTGGCTGATGGGCGAGCCCGCGGTGAGAGCTCTGGGGGAAGAGGCTGGCCTTTGGGGTCACGTGGCCAGCCCTGCCCTCGGTTGGACAGCTGGGCTGTCCGGCTTTGTGACCTGCCCTTCCCTGGGCCTCAGGCTCCCCATCTGTGTGAGGGGGTATCTCTGTCCCACTGTGGGGCCCTCCAGCAGCGGTGGGGAACAGGGATGGGGGGTATGTGTGCTGTCTGCCTTGGCCCCCGCTGGCCCTGCGGGCCGGTCCCCTTCCCCAGGGCACGTAGGTCTGAGGCTGGCTCACCTGGCAGGCGTCAGACTTGCAGTCGAAGTAGCCGGCGCACAGCATGTTGGGGCTGATGTCGGCCCCGTACACCTCGGGGCTGCTGCACTTGTGGTCGGCCACCAGGGGCACCAGCGCCTCCCGCAGGGAGCTGGAGTAGCCGCTCACGTCTGCGGGCAGGGACACGTGTGTCAGGGTGGGCACTGCTCCCCGGGTACCACACTGCCAGTTGCCCCCACCGCCACGCACTCTCGTCCTGGTGGCCCCAGCCCGCGATCTGGCACTTGTGTCCGGCGGGGAAGGGGCTGCTGGGCTCAGGCAGGCAGATGGGCTGGACGAACTGGGAGCGGACGGCACAGCGGTCCCCCTTCTTCCTCAGCCGGATCAGGACTGGGCGGGAGAGAGGCCAGAGGTCAGCCGGGGTGGGGGGTCCATGATGGGTACAGCGCGGCCGCTGAGTCACACCAGGTGCGCCCTGCTGGGCGGGAGGCTGTGACGGGAAGACCCAGAGGGGGCAGGAAGGCCAGGCCAGGCCCCTCCCCACGCCTCTGTCCCTCCGTCCA
Source organism: Myotis yumanensis (assembly GCF_028538775.1). Classification (NCBI taxonomy): domain Eukaryota; kingdom Metazoa; phylum Chordata; class Mammalia; order Chiroptera; family Vespertilionidae; genus Myotis; species Myotis yumanensis. The sequence goes on from NW_027223752.1 coordinate 238,667,775, forward strand.
CCCCTCCTCACATTCCCGGACCTGAGGCCTCTCCCAGGGTTCCCCAGGTGCCCACCCGCCCCTCTCCTGGCTGCACCGCCTGCCCTGAGCCTCACCAAGGTCATGGTCACTGGGGTTGAACACCGAGTACAGGGGGTATGGGATGTACTTCTCAATGCGAAATGCCTGTGTCACGTCCGTCGTCAGGTTGAAGAAGTGCTGTCCCAGGACCACGGAGACGCTCTCCTTTGGGGGGCTGTGGGGGGGGGGACAGCAGGGCTCTGGCCTCCCCTTGGGCCCTGAGGTTGGCTGTCCCTGCACCCATGGGGGCCAAGCGTCCCAGAGGCAGCCCCTCGGTCAGCCACCGGGCCCTATCAGCACCCCCACTTTCCCATCTGCTGTATGGGGGTCCCTCTGGCTCTGCTCAGCCCTCCCAGGCCTCAGGCCTCCTGGGAAACGGCCCCCACGCCCGGGCAGCCCATGCCCAGCACACCGTGGGCCTCGGTGCCCCCGCCCCCGGGCAGGGCCAGAGCTCAGGGCTCCTGGGTATCGCTCAGGATGGGCGGCCAGTGAGCTCAGGGCTGGGGACACCCAGGCCTTGAGGGGGAGGGGAGCCAGTTCTGCCTGTGTGTCCTCTAAGGGGCGGGGCCCAAGAGTCTGAGCCACGCCCTCAACCTCCTGCCTTCTCTCCGGACCACATCTGTCCCATTCCAGTCTTGCGGCCAGCGTGCTGGGGTCCCCCGGTCCCCACTCCCGGCTCCTCCCCTCCCCCAGCCCCTTGACCCCTCAATCCCATACTCGGGGTCCCGTTTCCCAGGCCCAGCCAAGCGCCCGCGGAGGTAACAGGTCAGCACAGGACTTGTGCCCACGGAGCGCCTCCGCCCCCCGCCCCCCCACACACTCTGCAGTCCCTGGGGTGACCACGGGGGTGCACTGCTAATCCCCCAGGGTTCCCCCGGCTCCTGACTCCTGAGCTGCCAATCAGGACAGTGCCCGCTCCCCAGAACCCCCAGACTTGGGGCCCCAGGCCGGCCGTGGGGAGGAGCTGGCTTTCGCTCAGAGCTTGCTGGTCCCCCGGAGAGTGAGAGGCGGGTCCGCACTCCCCGAGCGGCTGACTGGGCAGGGCCTCGAGTCCCAGCGGGCCCGCCCCCCCATGCCACCGGCAGTCCAGGGGCGGGGCTGGCGGGGGCTGCGCGGGCAGGCCCCGCCCACCACCCCTACTGCGCATGCCTGACTATTCCCCCAGCCCCGCCCCCCCAACCGCGCCCCGGAGCATCTGACAGCGGGAGCCTGGGCGCCGGCAGGGATGGCATCGACCGGGCCCGCGGGTCTCTGCAGCCTCTGGGTCCAGCACTGGCTGGACGCCCGTCCCACCCGAGGCAGAGGGGCGCCGGGGCCCCGGGAGCAGAGGCACCAAAGGATGGAGGTGGCGCGGGGACGCGCGGACAGGCATCTGGGTGGGGGGACGGTTGGGGGGGTTGGTGGAGAGCCCAGAGATGTGGATGGCTGGGCGACGGTGGCTGGGTGGCCGGGTGGGGGTGGGCCGGGGGGTCAGGACCCTGGGGCCAGCGCCCACCTGTTGGAGAAGCAGTGGGCGGCAGACACCACCCAGCAGGTGTGGACGAGGCTCCCCGCGCAGAAGCTGTCCCCGATGTAGATGGCGGCCAGCCAGGGGTGGGAGCCGGGCAGGGAGGACGAGCCCCCGATGATGCGAGGCCGGAGGAAGTTCCTCTTCTTGTGCCGCCGGCCGCAGGTCTGGCGCGCCGGGGGGACCGCCTCAGGCACCGTCAGCAGGGCCAGGTCGGGTGGGAGCTGGATTCTGGTGAGGGATTCTGGGGGCACCGGTCGCTGGTCACACGAGCCCCAGGTGCACCCACCTGCCACCGTCCTCAGGCCCCGGGCGTTCCCCCACCGCCCTCTCCATCCTGGCCGCCCCTCTGGACGAGGGCCGGGGCTGGCTCAGCTCTGCCTCCGGGCACAGGACTCACGCTCTGTCCTCCGCTTCCTCATCCGTAGGAGGAGACCCCAACCCCAGGCTTCGGGGGAACCAGAGTGGCCTGCACACCTGGCAGGTGTTAGGGACCCCAGAGGCAAGGCCAGCGGGGGCAGAGAGCACGGGCAGGGCCAGAGGGGAGCTGCCCCCCAGCGTCTGCCTCCAGGGCGCCTGCTGGACGCCCCTATGCTGTCCGCCCCTATGCTGTCCGCCCTGTTGGCACGCCGCCCTGCATGTTCAGGGGCCCGGGGACCGGCCTGCCTGCTGACTCCTGGGACCAGCCTTGCCCCGGGAGCTGTTTCTCCACCGCTCAGAGAGAAGAGGCCGGGAGTGGGAGTGGGAGTGGGAGTGGGAGTGGGATGGGGTGGCACCGCCCACCCTGTCCCCCTCCCGCCAGCACGCACCGCAGGCCGCCAGGCGGCAGTACTCCCAGGAGAGCGCGTGCTCCTTCACCACGTAGCACCAGGGCCGCTCGTCCTTGTCGGGGTTCCTGGGGGGCAGGGGAGCGGTGGGTGCTGTCACACTGATCTCAGCGAGGGAAGTGGGGATAGGGGCATGAGACCCCTTGCAGGGGGTCCTTCCACCCGCCCGGAGCAGCCTTGCTCTCTCTGTGATGGACACAGTGGCCTGGGGCCTGACCCCGCCTGGCCCTTCTCGCTGGGGAAGAGCCTCCAGGCAGAAGGGCCAGGAGTCCCTGTGCGCCTGACAGGGGCCTCCCCAGGACGGACCCTGCCCGCGGGTGAGGTGGCCTCGGGCCAGTGCTGACCGGCAGTAGGCGTGGGGGCCCAGGCCGAGCAGGGCCGCGGCGCCCACCGAGTCCACGTGCAGCTCCTGGTAGAGCAGGTCAGAGTTCCAGGCCAGGCAGCTGAGGCCCGAGGCTGCCGTGCTGGCCACGCCCCGGTACTCGGTGCCGTTCCCCACGAAGCAGCGCTGGGCGGGCACTGTGGGCAGCAGCGGCGGTGAGACTGGGCCCGAGGCTGCCCCCGCCCTGCCCAGCCCAGGGGCCAGCCCACGGCTCTGAGGCCGAGCCACTCACCGATGTTGCAGAGCCTCCCGGCGTGGCCCGGGGCACAGGCGCAGACGGTGGTCCCGGTGGCCACAATCAGGTGGCAGGTGCCCCCGTTCAGGCACGGGCTGCTCAGGCAAGCTGGGGGAGGGCTCAGAAGCTAGGCCTCGGGGCCGGACGCATGGGTGGTCCCAGCGGAGTCCCTTCCCCTGGCACGGGACGCCCGTGGGAAGGCTCTGCCCCCGCCCAGCCGGGGGTACCTGTGTGGCGTGTGTCCTCACACTGGACCCGGCCCCCCGCGCACTGGCACTGCTCCACTCGGCCCTGGTGCACGCGGGCCCAGCTGTCGCCCTCCTCCAGGTACTCGTAGCGGGTCTCGTCGAAGCATTTCTCTGGGAACCACACCATGTGTCCCTGCTCTGGGCACACCACTGCCCCGTGCAGCCCCCCTGCATGCGGCGGGCGCCCCTCCTCCCAGGCCCCGCGGCCCCCCAGGCCCCGCTCACCCGTGCCGCAGTCCTTGCCGGTGAAGCCCACAGGGCAGGTGCAGTGGTGGGAGCCGGGGTCCTGGGTGTTGGTGCAGGAGCCCCCGTTGAGGCAGGGGCTGGAGGCACAGGGATCCAGAGCCGCTGGGGACGCGCAGGAGGGGGGGTAGGGGTCTCAGCCCGGGCAGTCTGTCCTCCCCCTCTGTGACCCTCCCTGCTTGTCTCTGTTGGGCCTGCCGCCTTAAAGATGCCCCTTCTGGGGTCCTGGGAGGGGGTCCTGGGAGGGAATGCAGGCCGCCCACAGCCCCCCTCGGCACGCAGGGCCTCTGGCTCTGCTCCCAGCACCCTGGGAGCCTGACCACCCCCCGCCAGGCAGCACAGTCTCCGCCCTTGTAACCTGGGACCATCATAGGCAGGGCTGCCAGCACCTGCAGACCCCACTGGCCCTCACCTGGGCAGGGCTGGCCTGTGTGGCCGCAGGGCCTGGCCTGGCCACCAGGGGGTGTCTTGCTCCCAGCAATGGACAAAGCAATCCTGTGGCCCCAGAGAGGGGGTCCCCTGGCTGATGGCTCCCCTGCCCCTGTCCCCTGGGCCCCGCCCCCTTCAGCATGTTGGCTGGATGCCCCAAGCTCAGCCCACACAGGCCCAGCCCCCTCCTGGCCTGGGCTCAGGCCTCCCGACACCCCCCCAGGCACCCACCTGGGCCCTCCCGGGGCGTGGAGCCCTGCGCGCAGTAGCCCCAGGCCCGGTCACGGTCATAGTTGTGAGTCGTGGCACACCTGGGGGTGACGTGTGCGGTGACGTGGGTGCCCAGACCAGAGACCTGCCCCTCCAGCCCCGAGGTTGCGGATCTCTGCGATGCACGCACGCACTCACGCCCATTCAGTCATGCGTCCAATCACACCTGTGTCACCCATCTGAGCAGGAGGGTGGGAGGGTGGGAGGGGCCGTGGGACCAGGAGGGGGGGCCTTGCCCAGTGGGACCCACCACTTCCTGTGGGCGCTTCCCTCCGACGTGCAGGAATGGAGCAGGCGGCCGCCCAAGCGGAAGGGGAACCGGCAGGGCTGCCCGTCCTCGGTGAGCACTGCTGGGAGGCGGCCAGCGTCACGGGCTCCCGCCCGTCCCCCCCCACTCCCCACCCACCGTCCGGGTGCAGCCCCCACCTCCTCCAGGAAGCCCCTGACCGACCTGGGCTCCCAGGGCTGCTGCCGGAGGGGACCGCCCTGGGCGGGGAGGTGAGCCCCCCACCATGGGGACCCTCTGCCTCTGTAGTGCTCGCGGGAGAGGTCGTGGGGGTCACTGAGGTCACAGGAATAGTGGGGGTCCTGGAGGTCACTGTGGCATTAGGTTCTCGGTACTCCGTGTGGTTCTAAGAGGAGCCGAGAGCTGTGACAGCATTCAGGTGGGGCCGGCCCCCCAACACTCAGGCCCTGCCCTGAGCCTCAGGTACTTGGGCCCTCAGACCTTGGAGTGGGGACTGGGCGCCATGGGCACCCTGAGGGTCCAACAAGCCCTCCAGCCGAGCCCAGCAGGCCCGCTGAGACAGCTGGCTCAGGGCCGGCCGCGCCTGCTCCATCCTGGGCCTAGAGCTGGGGTGAGGCCCTCAAAGGCCCTACCCCCACCCTCACCCCCACCCCCACCTCAAACTCTCAGACCCCACAGGCCCAGAGCGGGGAGCGGCCCCCATGCCCCGAGGTGGGGTCCAGTAAGTTGGATGCCCAGGTTCTGCCCTGCCCACCAGCCCAGCACCCCCACAACCAGCTTTCAGCACCTTGGGCCCCTCGCCCGCTCCACACCGGCCCCAGCCTCGGCCCCAGGACCCAGAGTGGGCACAGGGAGCCCCAGGTCACAGTGTGATGGGTCAGTGCTCACCCTTCCAGCCTGGGGCTGGGCCCTGAGAGGCGCCAGCAGCAGCAGCAGCAGCAGTGACAGTCTGGGCGGGGGGCAGGGTCTGGGGACCCAGGCCCAGCACCCCATGGCTCCTCCCGCGCTGGAGTGAGGGCAGCAGAAGTCAGGAGCAGAGTGGCCGGGGCAGGAGGGGTCAAGGCCGCCTGGAAATGATTAACCGGCGGCCTCCCCTGCCGGCCCGCAGGCCCTGCACTTACTGCCTGGCTCACCCGCCAGGCCCACGGGGCATGTCCCATGTCCTGGGTCTCCCAGGATGGCATGCAGGCAGGGGCCCGGGCCCCCAGCCTGGCTTCCGGTTCCTGCGGGGCCGCAGGGCTGGCCATGGCGTGTTTGAGCTGCCCGTAACCAGAGCAGCTGCGTGTCTGCTCGTTCCCGCCCAGCCAGAGGGGGTGCTGCCCACAACCAGCCCAGGCCGGCGGAGAGGAGGCTGGGTGTGCTGGGCTTCGCGTGGCAGTGACCCAGGACGGGGGCCTCTGCGGTCCCTCCAGGAGGAGCCTGGGGCGGGGCCCCCCCGGGAAGTGCAACACGGGGAGCAGGACCAGAGCCCCCTCGGGCTGCCCTGGGGTGTCCAGGAGCCCCCCTCCCACCTCTCCTGGACTTCCTCTCTGGTCCCCAGCAGAGCCGAGGCCAGGTACCCAGGGGCCACCAAGGGCCAGAGGCCTGGCTTGGGGTCCTCCCCTCCGTGGCCTGGGCTGGGCAGTGCCCCACACACGGCAGTTGTCCCTCCTGCCCAGAATGCCGGCCGCCCGCACGGGGTGCAGAGGGGCTGGCACTGCACCTGCCTCACCGCGCCCAGGAGGAGAGGGCGCTGGGCACATGGGTGCCGCCCGTCTTCCTGCCCACGCCTCTCCTGGAGCCCCTCCCTGGGAGCACTCAGAACCCCACAGCCTGGCTGTTCTCTGGCCTCTGACAAACCCGGTAAGACCAGACCCCACCCCTTCCCCACCATCTGCGGATGCAGACCGAGGGCGGAGGGCCCCTCACACCGAGCTGTACATTGGGGTTCCAGCGAGGCAACCTGGGACCATGGCGCCGTCTCCGTCTGCTTCAACCCAACACCTCACGGGGCCCTGCCGCTGACCTGCCACCGGTCCCCTCCTGACTTGGCTCAGGCCATTCTGTAATGAAACCCGCTCCAGCCTCAGGAGCTGGGCACAGCCCTGTTACTCCTGCCCAGGCCTTCCGCTCAGACAATCCCTCCACTGACAGGCCAAGTGCATGGCAGCCTGCAGGGCCCCACTGCCCGGAGACCCGGCCTGACCCGCAGGCCCCACTTCCTCAAGCCCCTCCCCCACATGGTCCTGGAGGCCATGGCAACACCTCCGAGGACGAGGACACGAGGACAGAGGACAGATGGCCTGGGACCCGGCACCCAGCAGGAGGCCAACACAGGGTCCTTGAAAACACTTTATTGGGGGAAGGCTGGAGGCCGTGGCAGGGGGTGGGCCCAGGAGCCCTCCGAGCCAGCCCTCCGCCTTCCTGGTGGCGTCCGAGGGCACAGTGGTCGGGGTGGCCGCCAAAGGCCCTCACGATGGGCTGGGGCTGCCCGGAGACATGGCCTTCAGGGGAGGTCTGGAGGTATGGGGCCCGCCAGCGGGCGGGCTGCGGGTGGCCTCAGACGAAGGTGGCGTGGTGCGGGCTGGCTTTGGGCTTGGCAGGCCCACCTGCGATGGGGCTCAGGCCGGGGAGGTCTGGTGCGGGGGGCCTGCTGGCCTGTGGCCTCCGGGGGCCTGTCCGCACCCCTGGAGCCCTGTGGCCTGGCCCAGGGGCCGAGCCAGCAACCAGGTCCACGTCGATGATCGTGTTGACCGGGAGGCCTCGGCTGCTGTGTGCCCCGCCTCCTGTCACAGGGAGAAGAGAGAAGCTGTCACCATCCCCCCAGGCCTGCAGACACCCAGCAGGAATCCCCACCCACCTGCTCTGCATGGACACTGGCCGTGGGAGGGGTTCCTCAAATGCCCAAATGCATCCCGCAGGCCGGCCACCTCTGACCTTAGCCTCGGCTGGGGTCAGGGGTCTACAGACCGTCAGCCTCAAGCCACCAGCCCCTCGGGGCCCCTGCACGTCTGGGCGGCAGAGGCCACACAGTGTGAGGAAGGTCCCAGGCCGAGGGGGCACAGGCATGAATCGAGAGGGGAGGCAGAGGCTGGGGCCCCAGTGCTGGGGGTGCAGGGCCCAGGTTCTGTGCCATGGCGCCCGGGGAGCCCCTACTGGTCACAAGGACACCTAGGGCTCCCTGCACCCTGCCCTCGTCTGTGCCAGGCCAGCCCGGGTCCTTCAAAAGCTGTTCAGCACCTGGGCCCTGCCCACCTGCCCCTGCCCCCCTCATTCCCTCCTCTCCCGGTGGCGCCCCCTGGCCGGCCGAGGATGCTGAGCTGCCCCCGGGCTGGGTTGTGAGTGGGAGGTGTTCGGTGTGTGGTGTGCGGTGTGCGGTGCAGGAATGAGGATTTCTGTGCCCCAGGAGGGGCTGGGGTGGCAGAGGAACTGGAGGGGGAGGGGAGGGGTCCCAGGGCCCCACCAGCTGCAGGGCTGTTCACAGGGATCCAGGGGCTCCCGGCTGGGTTGTGGCCAGTGGAGAGCAGTGGGGGGGGGGGGGGGGGGGGGGCGGGGGCGGGGAGGAGACTGTTGCCCCAAGAGACCTCCCTGCTGCCCGGGCTCCCTGCTGAGCCCCGCCTTGCCTTCCCTGACTCCACCCCAGGATACTATGGCCCCAACACCCCTGGGGGCTGTCTGCAGGGCTTGCCCTTAGGCCAGGGGCACTGGGGCCACAGTAAGTGGGTGCCAAGGGACAGGCCCCCTTGCCTGGGCTGGGGGGGACCAAGCTCTGGGTGGGGCTGTTCCAGACAGGACTGGCCCTTGGCAAGGCCCCCAGGCACTCGGCCTCACACACAGACCTCACCGCCAGCCTCGCTGCAGGACGCAGCTCACAGGCCAGCGTGGGGCAGAGGCGGCTCCAGAGCCCCTGTGCCCACCCAGCCTGGCTGCCAGCTGTCCACCTGCCTCCACCTCAGGCCCATGTCCTCACCCTCACAAACAGTCCTTCCTGGCACCTGCCTGGGTTCCGGCTGCGCTCTCCTACCCCATGGCCACACCCGGGCCTTGTGCCTGTCCCCCGAGCGGACTAGCTGCCCCGCCTGCAGGCTGCTCAGTGCCCAGTGGCCCCGCCTCAGCCCCGGGAGTCCTCGGGCCACCAGAAACTCCTAGGCCCTGGGTGGGCAGCCCTGGTTCTGTGCCAGTAACCTCTGGGTGGGCCGCGGAGCCCCGATGAGGCCCTGGAGGACCGAGACCTGTCTTTCCAGGCGCAGTCCCCAGGGACCGGCAGGGGGTGGGCTTGGCAGAAGCTCCTAGCCCTGGCGCCCTCCACTGCCCTCCCCTGGCTCACCACTGGGACGGGGCAGGCGGTGCCGCCCAGGTTAGGGATGCCAGGGCCCTGGTGTAGAATCTATAGGGTGTCAGTGAGCCCAGGGCCGAGGACCCTCAGGTGCCCACGGCGAGCAGGCGTCCCAGCCGGTGACCCACAATCGACATGGAGTCCTGCCCCACGGACCAGCCCTCCCTGGGCCTCGGTTTCCCTGGCCTGGCTCCGCTTCCTCCGTGGGTCTGAGGCTTCTGAGTGAGAGTGGGATGCTGTGGGATCAGGAGCCTGTGTCCCCAGCTGCTCCGTGGCCCCAAAGTCCCACCTTACTGCACCCCAGGCCTCCATGAGCGCCTCCACGTGGCCCCCAGGGCTTCCCCGTGGCTCGTCAGTGTCAGAGTGCCCGGCCGCGTGTCCTCCCCGGCCACGGCTGCTGGGCCAGGCGTGTCTTATTCAAAACCATGGGGAAGGGTTTCCCCTGAGGCCCGAGGGTCCAGTCCTTTAGTCATTCAGCAAACATCACACTAGGCCTCCCACTGGGCCCCACCATCCCACCTGTCACTGGGCCCCCATGCTCCACAGGCGGCCGCAGGGTGGGAGGTGGGGCAGGGCGCTTCCATTTAGCTTCAGGGTGGAGGGCAGGGCTTGCCGGGTTCTCTGCCTGCTCGGGGGCATCTGTCTGGAGCAGTAAAGGACCTGCGGTCCCACTCAGGCCAGGAGCAGGGCCCTCCCGTCCAGCCCGATGGGCCCGGGCGACAAAGGCTGCAGGGGCAGCTGGAGCCGGGACAGCTTAGCAGGCCCAGGGCGGGCCTGCCGTGTCGGGGACGGAGCAGCTGGTGCCGGCTGAGGACCTGTGTCTGGGGGCGGGTGGCCAAGGTCCAGGCCCTTCCTGCCTGCCTGGCCCAGATTTGCTTTCTGAGTAAGTGGCAGCCCCAGGCCCGTGACTCAGTGGCAGCGGCCCAGCCCCATGCAGTCAACGGGTGCCGAGGCCTGGTGCCAGGGCCGGCCCGGAGCAGCTGCCCGCCCGGCCTCCCTGGCAGGCAGGCAACACGGGACCCCACAGGGCGCCAGGGGCCATTTCCAAAGGGTGCCCGTGCCACTCCCTCAGCAGATATGAGGCTGGGCCAGGACCTCGCCTCCGCCTCTCAGGGCCCTACTGGCCCCTCCCCCCAGGGCTCCACAGCCCGACATGAGCTGACGAATTCTGCGGTTCCGGCTCCAGTCAGCCCCGAGGGCCCAGTTGGAGCGCCACCGCCACCGCAATCGGGGCGCCAGAGCCACCTCAGTGGCCCTCCCCGGCCCTTCCTGCCCCAGAGGGACCCTCCGTGTCCTCCTCTGCTGTGACTCCTGCCCACATGCTCTGAATTGTCTGCTAGATGGGTCCTGTGTCCTTCAAGGCCACCCTGCCACCTCCTCTGTGAAGCCTCCCGGGGTGCCCCTCACTCTCACAGCACAAGGAGACTGGGCGCAGCTAAACTGGGAAATATGGGGAGGGGAGGGGAGGGGCGGGGCAGGGGCTCCGTGGTCCACCCTCAGCCACCAGCCCTGGACACCCCACCCCACCCCACCCCACTCCACCGCCTCGGAGGCTGATCCCTGTGAGCAAGCTTCACAGCCCCAACCAAAGCCCTGGTTCCCGCTCATGACACACAGTCCCCCTCCACTCAGACCCAGCAGGTGGTGACGGGGTTAAAGGTCCTCGCCAGCCAGTGCGTGCTGAGCACCCTGGGGTGAGGCGACGTCTAAGGAGAATGGAGACGAGGCTTTGAGACCCGAGGGCTGAGCCCAGGGAACAGAGGGCACCTATCACCAGGTGGAAAGCCTGAGCCGGAGCGGCCACTCGGGGCGCACCGAGCTCGGAGCTCGGAGCCGCAGGGGCAGGTGGGAACTGACAGCCAACCACAGGGTCGGCTCTGGCCCAAGGGAACGGGTGGAAGAGTCGGGCCTGGCCGCCTCCCCTCCCCAGGCGACAGCAGATGCCGATGCCCGCTCAGGGAGAGGCCCGGGCTGCCCCCTCCTCGCCGCCGGCACAGGGCTGCCTATGGGTGCTTGAGAGCATCTGCTGAGTGAACGGCCTATTTTAAAAAGCCACTAGATCGCCCCGGCTGGTTTGGTCCAGTGGATAGAGCATTGGCCTGGGGGCTGAGGGGTCCCAGGTTTGATTCCAGTCAAGGGCACATGCTCGGGTTGCAGGCTCGATCCCCAGTGTGGGGTGTGCAGGAGGCAGCCGATCCATGATTCTCTCTCATCATTGATGCCTCTATCTCTCTCTCTCCTCTCTGAAATCAATAAAAACATATATTTAAAAGCCACTCTGTTAAGGGAACCCATGGAGTTCCTAAAAATGTGTGACACTCTCCTTGGAGTAGAATGCATCGACAGCTTGCTGAAGCGGAAATAAATATTCACGTGAAAGAAGTTTTGATCCAGTCCAATCACGAGCTGTGGTTTATTCCTCCTGGAAGAGCACAGACCCAGACATGGGCGACAGGACACAGGTGTGCAGGGAGCAGGGGGTTGCAGGGCGTGCGGAAGGCGACAGCATGCACCTGGCTCCTGCGCGGGGGTGGGGGCCGGGGGGGGGGGGCGCTCTCAGCGGGAAGGCGCCGGGTCCCCACAGCACAGTCCTCCACAAGCTACCAAGGAGGCAGGGACAACGCACCACCCCCCCAGGTGCGGCTGCAGGTCCCGGCAGGACCCAGGCTGCCCTGGCGGGTGAACGGGGGTGCTCCATCGCCTGCCAGCGGATCAGGGCTGACAGCGTCCGAGAGTCGTGTGTGCAGGGGCAGGGCAGCCCGCTGTCAGCATGGACACCGAGCAGGCGCCCTGTCCACCCAGCGGGGATGCACACGGGGCCGTGCCCAGTGCGGGCGGGTGGGAAGGCTCCTGGAAGCCCCTTGCAACAGGCAGGAGCCTCACCTCCACTTCCAGCTGCGGCTCCTGGGACAGTCCCTCCGCCAGCCGTACGTCACCGTCACCAAGCTCAGTGAACAACCAAACTCACGCTTCCAGGAGTTGAGAGAGATGCCTGTGACTGCCCGAGGTCAGGACACCCCTCGGAGACCCCCAGCCCTGGTCCCAAGCCTGTCTAGCCCAGGCCGACGCCTGTGATGGCTCTGTGCCGAGCGTGGTCCTAAGTCACCTGGGCATCACTCACTCCTCAAGACAAATGCTTTTTTTCAGTCTCGAGATGAACACGGACCATGCTAGCTCTCCTCATTTTAAGGAACACATACATTTTCTGGAATCGCCGGACAGAGGGTGAGGGGCGAGGAGGCCGCTGTCTGCTCACAGAACACGGCACATGCCGGGAGGCCTCCGGGACCCGTCCTGACCACACTCCGACCTCAGCTGTGCCTGACACCTCCTGGTAGACCAGCCCACAGTAACTATGGTAACAGAGGGGACGGTGCTGTGGAAAAGCCTCGTTAGACGATCACGGGGCAAAGGGTCGACCTCCCACATGTGTGTCTTTTTTTATTGGGGACCAGGTGGACTTTCCCGGGGGACATTCCCGGGGGACAGTGGAGTGGCAGAGTCAGAGGTGAGCAGGGGAGCCACGCCCGGCGGTACCTGGAGTGGGAGGTCCTGCCGGGTCCTGCGGGGTGGGGGGAGGCGGCAGCAAAGTGCTGTTGGGGCTGCTGATGTCCCCCTCCCCGGTGAGCATCAGGTCGGCCACGTGTTCGCCCTCCACGGTCTGGACGCCCCCGGACTCTGCTTCCTGCGCGTGGGGCGTGGGCGTCGTGGGGGTCGAGGAGGTGCAGAAGGGGGGGCTGTCAGCAGAGCCGGGGCTGGTGGCTGGGCTGGCGGGGTGCTCTCGGGGCCGGGGCGCCTTCTCCTGGCCGGGGAGGCCGGGCTCGGGGCCGCTCGGGGGTAAGCGCAGGAACTCGGGCAGCACCAGGTCTTCCTTCCTCAGCAGCCCGCGCTGGTCGTCGGCCCTGTTGCTCTGAGCCTTGGAAATAAGCTCAAAAAACGCTGTTGGGAGGAGACCCCGTGGACCGAGTGTGAGAGCCTCACCCTCCGCCCGCAGCCGCAGTGCACGTCTGGAAAGTTCTCTCTCGCTGTCCTACTGCCTTCAGACTACAGGCTGCGGCCAGCGGTCCTGCACCCCTAGCACCTCGGCCCACAGAACTGCGGGAAGGCCCAGGCTTCTAGAACAATCCAAAGCAGCCTTAAGCCTCCCCGAAAATCGGGGTGTGTGAAGTCCAGACCCAGTCACCCACACCCGTGACCCGCCACGGCTGTGCCGACAGCTTGGGGTGCTGGCTGTGCTCTGGCAGGGACGTGACACTGGGGGCCTTGACATGCAGCCCTGGGCCCCTTCCCGGATGAAGGAGTGACTGCAGAGGCTGCAGCTCCACAGAGCCAGTGGCTGGGTGAGCCCGCCTGGGCAGAGGAGGGGCCCGGGAGGGGGGAGGTGGCACCAAGCCTGGGTTCTGGAGTCCTATCTGCACGAAGCCCCTCAGCCCTCGGGCCCCTCCGCGCCCTCCACACCTGCTGGCCCCGGGGGCCCCTCCAGAGCCGTCTTACTAAGGGCGTTTCCAGTGGAGCTCAAGGCCACGGTCAAGGAGAAGGGCCCGCTGGGCTTCTCTAGCATCCAACTGCTCCCAAGGACAAGGGCTTTCAAACCTGACATCTTAATGCCTCTCAGGAAGGCGCCAACCTCAGAGGGGTGCGCGCTCCCACCCTCTGCCTGAGAGCCCTGGACAGACACGGAGGAACACACTCTCAGGTGACAGGGATCACAGCCACGCTGCGGGGCTATAGCTGCAGGAGATGGCTGTGAGGGGGGTGTGAGGGGTGTAGGGTTATGGCTGTGAGGGGGGTGTGAGGGTGTAGGGTTATGGCTGTGAGGGGGGTGTGAGGGGTGTAAGGAAGGGGTTATGGCTGTAAGGGGGGTGTGAGGGTGTAGGGTTATGGCTGTAAGGGGGGTGTGAGGGGTGTAAGGAAGGGGTTATGGCTGTAAGGGGGGTGTGAGGGTGTAGGGTTATGGCTGTAAGGGGTGTGTGAGGGTGTAGGGTTATGGCTGTAAGGGGGGTGTGAGGGTGTAGGGTTATGGCTGTAAGGGGGGTTGTGGGGTGTAAGGTTATGGCTGTAAGGGGGGTTGTGGGGTGTAGGCTTATGGCTGTATAGGGGTGTGGGGTTATGGCTGTAAGGGAGGTGTGAGGGTGTAGGGTTATGGCTGTAAGGGGGGTTGTGGGGTGTAAGGTTATGGCTGTAAGGGGGGTTGTGGGGTGTAGGCTTATGGCTGTATAGGGGTGTGGGGTTATGGCTGTAAGGGGGGTGTGGGGTGTAGGCTTATGGCTGTATAGGGGTGTGGGGTTATGGCTGTAAGGGGGGTGTGGGGTGTAGGGTTATGGCTGTAAGGGGGGTTGTGGGGTGTGGGGTTATGGCTGTAAGGGGGGTTGTGGGGTGTGGGGTTATGGCTGTAAGGGGGGTTGTGGGGTGTGGGGTTATGGCTGTAAGGGAGGTGTGAGGGTGTAGGGTTATGGCTGTAAGGGGGGTGTGGGGTGTAGGGTTATGGCTGTAAGGGGGGTTGTGGGGTGTAGGGTTATGGCTGTAAGGGGGGTTGTGGGGTGTGGGGTTATGGCTGTAAGGGGGGTTGTGGGGTGTGGGGTTATGGCTGTAAGGGGGGTTGTGGGGTGTGGGGTTATGGCTGTAAGGGAGGTGTGAGGGTGTAGGGTTATGGCTGTAAGGGGGGTGTGGGGTGTAGGGTTATGGCTGTAAGGGGGGTTGTGGGGTATAAGGTTATGGCTGTAAGGGGGACTTCACAGGGAGCTGGACAGCTGAGCAAGAGAAACTCTGGGTTAAAATCTGGGCCCAGTGACCACTATGAGTTCTGCTTCTGCTTTTCTCTTAGATGTTTCCAAAGAGGAGACTACCCCTTCCTCTCCATCTCTGCAGTGCCTCCCGCAGGCCTCCCTGGCAGAGGTCGGGGACCCGGGCCCCCCGCCACAGCCACTCTGCTGGCGCTGCCTGTTGTGAGGACCCTGATACGACTGAGCCTCCATCCCAGCGGGGACAGAGATGGAGGGAGCCGGGGAGCCTGCCAGGACCACGGTGCTGCCCCTGCCCCCAGGGGTCCTCCCTGACTCCTAGGGGCCTGGCTCTCAGTCTGCAAACTGGGGTTCAGCCCTAGACTGACACGGAGGAACACACTCTCAGGTGACAGGGATCACAGTCACCCGCTGTCAATCCCTCAGAGAAAGCTCTGACAAGTGGACTAGAAACGGACATTATATTCACTAAAAAAGTGCAAGTTTAAAAAGTACACATACCCTCTGCTTCGTCCAAATTAATTTTCTGATATTTTTTTTTCCCAATCTTTGCAATAGATTCTTCTCTCTTTGAAAGCCGGGGATCCCTAGCATTTTTTCCATTTTCTCCTTTTATTTTAATAGAATTAGACTTGCCTAGTGTTCTCTCCTCTCCCTGCATCAGAAGGAAAGTCAAAGTTCTACTCACAGTTCAGACACGACAGCACAATTCCCAGTGACAGGCGGGGCTTTGGAACGGGAGCCATGACAAGGGTTCAAACCGCAGAGCACGTCGGGCTCTGTCCCCACCACGGGGCAGCGAGCTGGCGAGCAGGCCCCGGGAGCAGCCCCAGAGGGGGCGAGCGGACACTGAGAGGGGCTGCCAGCCCGACCAGAGCGTGGTGGGCCCCAGGGGTCAGCGCACGGCTCTCTGGGAGCATATGGCCGGCATGCGGGGAGCGGGGCGCCCTGCGGGCCGGGCGGGGGATTACCGTAGCCGAGAAATTTCTGGAGCTGGAGTTGACGGCTGTGGTCTGTTTGAGCGGCGTTCCTCTCTGTTTATCTGTGGGGAAGGAACAGAGAGCCGAGCTTTGCAGTCACAGTGCGCACTGAAGCAGCATCACGTCTATAGGATCTTTGAGAGCAAAGCGGGAGAAGACAAGGGAGTGACCTGTCCCTTCTCCAGTCTGCACATAAAGGCCAAACGCCCGGGGCAGGACGGGCTGTGTGTGTGTGTGTGTGTGTATCTGTGTGTGTGTGTTTGTGTGTGTGTATCCGTGTGTGTGTGTATCCGTGTGTGTGTGTATCCGTGTATGTGTGTATCTGTGTGTGTGTATCTGTGTGTGTATCTGTGTGTGTGTATCTGTGTGTGTGTATCTGTGTGTGTGTATCTGTGTGTGTGTGTGTATCCGTGTGTGTGTGTGTATCCGTGTGTGTGTATCTGTGTGTGTGTGTATCTGTGTGTGTGTGTGTGTATCTGCGTGTGTGTGTATCTGTGTGTGTATCTGTGTGTGTGTATCTGTGTGTGTGTGTATCTGTGTGTGTGTGTGTATCTGTGTGTGTGTTTGTGTGTGTGTGTGTATCTGTGTGTGTGTATCCGTGTGTGTGTGTATCTGTGTGTGTGTATCTGTGTGTGTGTGTCTGTGTGTGTGTGTGTATCTGTGTGTGTGTATCTGTGTGTGTGTGTATCTGTGTGTGTGTGTATCTGTGTGTGTGTATCCGTGTGTGTGTATCTCTGTGTGTGTGTATGTGTGTGTGTGTATCTGTGTGTGTGTATCTGTGTGTGTGTGTGTATCTGTGTGTGTATCTGTGTGTGTGTATCTGTGTGTGTGTATCTGTGTGTGTGTGTATCTGTGTGTGTGTGTATCTGTGTGTGTGTGTGTATCTCTGTGTGTGTGTGTATCTGTGTGTGTATCTGTGTGTGTGTGTGTATCTGTGTGTGTATCTGTGTGTGTGTGTATCTGTGTGTGTATCTGTGTGTGTGTGTATCTGTGTGTGTGTGTGTATCTCTGTGTGTGTGTATCTCTGTGTGTGTATCTGTGTGTGTATCTGTGTGTGTGTGTGTATCTGTGTGTGTATCTGTGTGTGTGTGTATCTGTGTGTGTATCTGTGTGTGTGTGTATCTGTGTGTGTGTGTATCTGTGTGTGTGTATCTGTGTATCTGTGTGTGTGTGTATCCGTGTGTGTGTATCTCTCTGTGTGTGTGTATGCGTGTGTGTGTATCTGTGTGTGTGTATCTGTGTGTTTGTGTGTATCCGTGTGTGTGTATCTCTGTGTGTGTGTGTATCTGTGTGTGTGTATCTGTGTGTGTGTGTGTGTGTATCTCTCTGTGTGTGTGTATCTGTGTGTGTGTGTATCTGTGTGTGTGTGTATCTGTGTGTGTGTATCTGTGTGTGTGTGTGTGTGTGTGTGTATCTGTGTGTATCTGTGTGTGTGTGTGTGTGTGTGTGTGTGTAGAGGGCCACAGGCGGCTGGACCCCATGTGCTGGGATGTTTGGAGGAGAGGCGATTAAAGAGCTTATCTCATGGACTATTTGGAGTGAATATTCTCTAGAAAAGTAGGGAGTCACCTATTTTCTATTAGAACCACTGCTAAGTCAGGGCTGTGGTCTGGCCTCCAATGGCCGACCCAGCCTCAAGTCCACTTCTCTGGCCCCCCTGGGCAGCAGGAATGGCCATCCCGCTTCCCCGCAGCTGCTCAGACAGCCTGCCCCGGTCCGCAGCTCACCTGCGCCCAAGGGCCTGAGGCCCGGCTGGGCTGGCCCTGAGCAGGCGGGAGGAGCACGGAGCAGGCATTCCTGGACCAGGGCCGGCCAGGACCCACTCTGCTTTCCCCAGGGGAGGAGCCACCACCAGGGCCACCGCAGGTCCCTGGGGGAGGCAGCAGACATCTCAGAACTGAGCCAGCCTTCAGGTCTCTGGTCCGAGCCCCTGCTGGGCCAGCCCGTAAGCTCTCTGCAGGAGAGCTGCTGCGGGAGGCAGGGGCAGGGCTGTGGGGCCAGGCGGAAGCACCTTCCCGGAGCCACAGGTTCCCGCACACCGGGGACAACGGGACGGCAACACCCCCAGTCCGCGAGGCCCGGGTGTGTCCCCGTTCACAGGACCAGAGCTGTGTCTGTGTGTCTCGTTAACGCCCCACACCAGGCATGCTGAGCCTCGGGCAGTCCTGGGGGAGCGCAGGGCCTGTCACCGGGTGAGGCCCTCATGCTCCTGGTCCTGCTGCCTCTGCCCAGGCAGGACTGGGCTAGCCCCGGCCTCAGAGGCCCAGCTCTAGAGGGTGGAGGGGGAGAGGGGAGGCAGGGCTCAGGGATGGGCTGGTGGGAGGCAGTGAGAGGGGGACTCTTGGGCTCGCTCACCTTTCCCTCTGGAGGGGTCCTTCTCCTCCAAGATGACCCGCTGTCCATCCAGGCTCGATATGGGGGCGCCGAGGTCCAGGGGCTCCCTCTCGCTACTCTAGAGACCAAGGTGGTGCACCACGTGACTCACCGAACCAGAACTTTCCAGAACACCTGTCTGACATCCAGCTACTGACAGCAAGACCGGTCCAGCCTTCATGTCGTTGCACGCCAGGTGACCCCGGGTGCCGCCACCTTGGCCGGGCTGCCCGAGGGCAGTCCAGAGGTGCCCAGCCCGAAGCCCAGGGTGCCTGGAATGTGAGTGACAGCTGGTGGCCTCCCTGCACCAGATCCAAGCCCGGGGCGAGGACACTTGGCGAGGCTGCAACCCTCTCAGCCCACAAACGTCCTGTTTCAAAGGCATCGAGTTGGCATCCAGGTCTCACCCTGCTCACAACCTGGATGGGCCTCGCCCCACTCCTGTGGGCACAGGTAGGACGTGAACAGGACAGAGCTGCCTTTGTGGATAGGGACAGGGAGCGGGGCCGGGGCGGGGCATGGGGGAGGGGGGACACCTGCTATTCAGGACCCACAGCCACTGTTTAGAAAGAAGCCTGAGCTTGGAGCGGCTTCTTAAATTCCCCGCTGGCCATGAGGCCCAAAGTGCCCAGAGGCCACTCCTGCAGGAGGCCGGGCCGGAGCTCGCCCAGGGAGGCAGCCACCACACTGGCCCTGCCTCTCTCATGATGTCGGTTCCGTGGACGCACACATTCAGGGAAGGGTCAGCTGGTGAGTCCACAGAAAAGCCACGTGTCACAGCCTCCACCCCCGGAGCCCTGACCACCACCAGCCCGGAAGTCCCACCACAGCTCTGACTAACCCATTTACAGACAGGGACACTGAGGCCACAGGGTCACGCAGTAGCTTGGGGTCTCAAGAGAGAGCGGGAGGCCCAGGGAGCCTGGCCCCCACAACCCGCTCCACACAGTCCTCTCCTCACATCCAAGAGCCTGCACCGTCTTAGGGCCCGTGTCAGAGAAAATTAAAACACTGAAATATTTTAAATCACAGCTCCAGTAGTTTATTTTCTAAAAAAATGAGAACGCAGGCAAACTAAATCATAAATCACCGTATTCTGAAGCAAACGGGTGCAGCTTGCTAGACAGGCAGTGACTCCAAAGAGATGGGGGCCTGGCCAACAGCCTGCAGCAGAGACAGCCCCGCCTTCCTTCTGCCCCAGGGTTTTCTTCCTCAGGCCCCACCCCCCCTCCACCCCATCCCGCCCCCACTAGCTCAGCAGCCCTGCCTGGAAATGCCAGTGGAGATGGGACTTGGGAAATTTTTTAGTTTTGTTAATCCTCACTCAAGGATATTTTCCCTTTAATTTCTAGAGAGAGTGGAAGTGAAAGGAGACAGAGAGAAACATCAATGCAAGAGAGACACATCGATTGGTTGCCTCCTGCACGCACCCTGACCAGGGCCGGGGATGGAGCCTGCAACATGCCCTTGACCGGAATTGAACCCGGGACCCTTCAGTCCGTGGCTGACGCTCTACTCACTGAGGCAAAGCGGCTAGGGTGGCAACGAGGAAATTTAATGGGAAGATGCGCCCGAGGCAGCTGGCCTGAGCGGCGCAGGGCAGAGGCACCCGTCCGCTGTCTGCTGGGACCTGCACCTGCTCAGCAGAGCTCAGGGGGTCTTGTTTGTTCCTCAGTTTGGTTTCCCTGGACCAAAACCACCTCTCAAATCCCAGCCCAGCCCCGGCCCCAGCCCCCTGGGAATGACCGAGTCTAAAGAAACCAGCGTCCCCTCCACAGGATGAGACAGTGGGGGACGGAGGCGACACCGCCCACCCGGCCAGCGTGGGGGAGCTGAGGGCGTGGCAGCTACTTGCGCACCACAGCGCTAAGCGGGGGGGGGGGGGGGGCCTCTGGCACAGGCCCTGCGACAGGCGCCCCATTTGCCAGCTCAGGGAACACGCTGCAGCCCCTAGTCACTCACCAGCCTGGCCACCAGCTCGCTCAGGTGCAGGCCGTACTTGGCCACCACGGGCCGCAGCACCTCCGTGACGGGCTTGGTGGGCTTGGCCTTGAGTCCCACGGAACGGTTAATGGGAACCAGGTCCAGCCTGAGGGGAGAGAGGCGTGAGCACATCTGCACAGACCCACCCAGTCTTCACTTCGCTACGCCCGGGGCCGCCGGATCCAGCCCCAGGTTCTGGCTGTGGAAGCGGGCTGTGGGGGCTTCTGGAAGGTTTTCTGGGGGGTGAGAGGGGCTGTCACACCAGCAAAGAGAGAACCCCTCCCCCACAGGATGGCCAACTCCATCCAGCCGGCCCACCCCTGGGTGTGGCCCTCTGTGGTCATGGGACAGGGAGAGCGACCCTCTGGCCCCTTGGGCTCCAGGGTCTGCGTGCTGCTGCCCCACCCCGTTCAGGATGGGCTCAGCCTTCTGGGAGCTTATGGGAATGGCAACTGCATTTTTCTCACCGAAACAAAGTCCGCTTTTCTAGGCGCAGGTCCCTAGACGCCAAGATGCTGCTGTCCTGATGCAGCACCAGGGGCTTGGGAACCAGGAGGAACGAGAGGTGGGATCAGAGGGAGCGGGCGCCCGGCAGTGCTCCCAGGTGCAGGGACGCCCAGGTGCCGCAGAGGAGCAGCCGCAGACAGACCCACACCAGCAGGCAGGGGCCCAGCCACAGGACCCACCCTCCACGGCCTCCAGCAAACGGCTTAGACACGGAGCGCAGAGCAGGGCAACCACCAGGGCCTAACACCAAGGGCCCAGTACCTTGTCCCCGCCCACCAGGAAGAGGTCCACGGCGGCCCCGTTGATGCCGTGTCGCTCGCAGAGCCCGGCCAGGACCTCCTTGATGGGGAGCCCCGCCCTGACGAGAACCGTGCAGGACGTCCCGTCGGGCAGCTGGATGCAGCAGTGCTTGGCGGCCTTGTCCCTCTCGGGCGCCAGCGTCCTGCAGGCCTCTGACTGGGGAA
Source organism: Myotis yumanensis (assembly GCF_028538775.1). Taxonomy (NCBI): domain Eukaryota; kingdom Metazoa; phylum Chordata; class Mammalia; order Chiroptera; family Vespertilionidae; genus Myotis; species Myotis yumanensis. Next base: position 238,688,586 of record NW_027223752.1, read on the forward strand.
GAGATGGCGCTGGGGTCACGGGGAGCTTGTGGGGCACCCCAAGAAGAGCTATGGGAGCTTGCATGCGCCTCGGGAGGCCCACATCCAGCTCCAGAGATGCAGATCCGTGCGACACCCTCGCTGTGCACTTAGGGTGGGGGCCACGCTAACACAGGGACAGCCATGGGCTTCCTCCTGCTCAGACACTATTCACAGCCTTGCCCAGCCTCAGACCCAAGTGCTCCTGGGCCCACACGTAGCCAGCTCCCCCAGAACAGGCCACGCTGTGACGCTGAGCTGCCCTCGCCCACCTCAGTCTGTGGGGAGGGGACCACATGGCGGGCTGGAACCCACACAGGGGTCCCGAGGACCAGTCCAGCCGGGGGCCCCTCTGCTGTTTTCCGTCATCTTTCTGCCCGACCTCCCGGCCCAGGCTCCAAAGCCCCACCGAGAAGAACAGCCTGATCTAGGGGAGAGCAGGTCAACCCGAGGGCAGGTGCTGGGAAGCCACGGAGGGACAGGCAGGGGCTGAGGGGGCCTAGGGAGACTTGGGCTCCACCCATGTTTGGTGCTGGCAGAGGGCTGCCCTGTCAGCATGAGGGACAGAGCCTGCTGTCTGCCCAGGGAATGCTAGCTGCCTCCGCCTGGAGCAGGATGGCGTTCACCTGCCGGCCCTGCCCAGGAGCAGCGGGACACACCTGCGGGCGGGGCGGGGCGGGGCGGGGCGGGGCGGGGCGGGGCGGGGCAGGTCTGTCTGCAGGACTCACACCCAGGCCCAGAGCTTGGGAAACTGCTAGGCAGCACTCAACCCCTGCGCCAGCCCGCGGTGCTCAGAGGCAGGGCTCCTGGGCAGCGGGATGTGGGTGAGGCCAGCCCAGGGCAGCGGGGGTCTCTCCTGACCCCTCCCCTGGGCCTGAGTCACAACTCGCTTCCTCACCAGAAACGCCCCTGCACAGGCCTCCTGTGGAGCTGGCCTGCTGGGCACTTCCTGTCATGGTTCCTCGGGACGGGGCAAGTCCCCTCCCACATGACTCAGAGAGCTACTGTGCAGGTGGCAGACTGATCGCCAAAGGCCCAGCAACCCCTGCCCACAGACGAGCGCGCCACGCCCTGCGCCCTGGGGGGCTCGCGGAGCGGGCTAGTGCCAGCGGTCAGCCCTGGCAGCGGAGACGAGGTTCTGCGTGCGCTGCCCTTCAGGTCCCAGCGACAGACGCCGCAGCGGCCAGGCTCCTAGACTGGCACGCACAGTCGCCTCCCAGGCAGCGGGTCCCCCAGGCAACCAGGCAACCAGAGAGCGGGTGGGAGGACAGAGAGGAGCCCCCGTGGGGCCCCCAATCACGCCATGTCTGGGGCAGTGGGACGTGCAAGGACGAAGCACCTGCCTTCACAGCTTTCTGTTCTCAGTGGGATTCCAACAGCGTAACTGAATGAGACCAGGTTTCCAAAATGACCCCAAGCTGGTCTCAGTCCCGAGGAGCACCCATCTCCTGGGCTCCTCACCGGCTCGGGAGCCCTCCTTAGGCGTGTGGGCATGTGGGCTCCGTGAGGCAGTTCGGCCCGTGGGTGAGGGCAGGTGGGGACTTACCAGGTCCAGGCTCCCGGCGGAGGACACAGAGCCCTGTGACTCCCGGCGGCCCAGGCCTCCGTTGGCATGCGGGGGGTCTTGATGGGAAACACAGCGACTCAGAATCACACAGCCTTGCTTGTCTCACTCCACACAGAAACCCACCTCCTGGTCACAGCTCCCACCCCCACTCCCTCAGGCTGAGCAGACGCAGGCGAAGGACGGAAGGCAGGACGAACAGGCCTTTTGAGGTTCTGCCCCCCGCCCTCCCCCGTCCCCTCCCTGGGGCTGCTGCAGCCCAGGAGCCCCCACAGCTGCAGAGATAGGCTCCACTCTGTCCCGCCCTGTCCCCCTGCATCCCCCTGTCCCCACCCTGTTATCCCTGTCCTGCCCTGTTCCCCCCCGTCCCCCGCTCTGTCCCCCCACCGGCGCAGCTGGCTCCGGGCAAGTGGGAGTGCAGGGCAGTGCTCCTGGGCAGGCCCTCCCTCGCTTTGTTTAACCTGGAATTTTTATCCAACTGCTGGTTTCTGGGCCTAAACAGAAACTGTCCCCTGTGGACAGCAGTGAACACCCAGCGGTCACCACACCTTTACCTGTGGCTCGTCTTCCCGCAAAGTCCTAGATGAGTTCCCCTCCCCCGCCCCACGGTCACTGACTGAACTCATGTGACCCCAGGCTGAGCTGGGAACCATGAAAACCCACCTAGAAGGGCCTTTCCCAACCTGGGGTCTGCTCCCCAGGCCCTGCTGTGCCGGCCGGGGGCCACAGTGGGGCACAGACACAGGGGTACCGGGTCCCCTGACCTTCTGAACTATTGGCCCTCCTCCCAAAAGCTACGGATTCCCACGTCACCAAGTCTGGATTCCTGGGCAGTGCCCGGAGTCAGGGTCTAAAGCTAACGAGCTGCCTGATGTGGGGACCCCAGCCTCTGGGTCCTGTCGGGGGACAGACTGCACGAGGCGCGCATGCCCTGTCTCCCCGGCACAGCCCTTCAGATTTACAATAAAAAACGACAATTTGGACAAAGCTTGCGGGCACACGATGGCCTACACTGAACCCCAGGAGGGCGGTGCAGCACTGGACCAGAGCCCCGCCAGGACAGAGCCGCCTGGGAGCGCGGGCCTCGGTGCTTTCTTTCCAACTTGGGTGTATTTTCCAAGTGTTTCCAGCACCTATTCCTGCTGGAGCCAGAGGAGCACAGAGAGGACAGACAGCGGGAGGGGGTGCGGAGGACTAAAGCCCCGCTGCGCTGGCCCGCGACCACACACCACAAACCGTTTGTGTGGTCCCCGTGGCCCTTCTTCTTCTGGGACCGCCCGGTGCTCCTGGTCCTGGACCAGGAGAAAAACACTCCCTTCCGCTTCCGCTCGCTGTCCTCATCCAGGTCTTCATTCAGGGACCGTCCTGACCGCGATTTCCCAGTCAGCTGTCGTCAAGGGGAAAACGTTGAGAAAACCATGTGCGTGACTTCCACGCATGCAGTGCGCTAGGCAGCTGAGGAGCAGCAGCGAGGGAGTGAGAACTGCTCTATGGGCAACAGGCCCATCCAGAGACAGCAACTGGACCCCAGCAGACCCGCCCCAGCCCCACCTCAGCATGCCGTGTCCTAGGAGGTGCCCTGCATTCTCCACGAGTGAAGGAACCCACATGGCGCAGCTTCCCTCCCGCAGAACAGCTCCCACCCTGGACACGGCCGCGGGCATGAGCATGACAGCAGCACCTTTTTTGGCGTGGACACACTGGAGTGGTCCGAGCTGACGCTGTGCTTGGAGGCTGGGCTGCTGGGCACCTGCTGGGAGTCGGGGAGGGAGCGGCCCTCCACCTCGGCCAGGATGCACTCCTGGTACAGCGGGGACTTCAGGAAGCGCGTGTAGCTATCAAACTTCATCAGGTTGAAAATCTGCGGAGTCCACGCCACAACGTTGGTTAACAGTAACCAGGACAGCCAGCCCTGAAGACGTGGGGCGGGGACCTCAGGCTCCTCTGGCCTCTTCTGAAAGGACGCCATTAGCCATTTTCTCCACCCACGCCCCAGAGTCACTTTCCAAAGTTCCTTTACATCTGACTACTCTTTCCCGTAACACAGTACCAGCCTGGCCAGTGAGGCTCGGTGGTTGTGCATCAACCTATGAACCAGGAGGTCATGGTTCAATTCCTGGTCAGGGCACATGCCCAGGTTGCAGGCTCGATCCCCAGGAGGGGGCGTGCAGGAAGCAGCCAATCACTGATGCTCTCTCATCACTGATGTTTCTCTCTCTCTTCTTCTTTGAAATAAAAACATATTTAGGGGAAAAAAAGAATGACCCAAAGCCATGGGCATCTGGAGGGAGCAAGGACTGCGTGGCCACGCCTCCCTTCTTCATCCCATGACCACGTGGCTCCACAGCAGGACTCTGGAAGGCCTGTGGGACACGTGCTCTACCACGGAGGCTACAGAGCGTGAGCTCCAGGCACACCTGCTGCCACAGTGAGGCACTAATTGAAAAAATCCAAGCTTACGTCCAGGGTGGGCAGGAGTAAGTTTACACAACACAAATATATAACGAAGCGAGAACAGACCGTCTCTCCTCTTCACACTGTAACCCTGCTCCTGCCCCGCCCTGCGCGAGCAGCACCCTGCCTGTGATTTCCCACGGGCGCGCACGCGGCAGTGGGACTGGATGGCCATTGTGGGCGCCCCTGAGACCCGGGGTCTGGTTGGCCACACCCGACACCAGAGCCCAGCGGGGAAGGCAGTTCCTTCCTCCCCAGCTCGATGACCAGCTCCTGCCCTCCCCGCCTGGTGGCACTTGGGAGCTCGCTGTCTGGGACCCGAGCCCTCTTCCCCGCGCCTGGCCAGAGTCCCCGCGGCAACAGAGGCACGGGCTCACCTGGAGCTGCTGCTCCTTGAACATGTCGGGGTGCGGGGCGCTGAGAATGTCGTCTGCCAGCTGGGCCTGGCTGTCGATGTTGACAGGTGTGGTGGCCTTGCTGCACAGGAACGTGCTGAAAATCTCCCGGGCCCTGTAGGAGAGCTGCCGGGACATGCGTGTGAGCCACCTGCAGACCACAGCTCCCCCAGGTCCCGGCTGGAGACAGTCCCCGGGGCAGTAAGCACTCCTTGGTTGAATAAACAAAGTACAGGCCAGCATGAGACCATCACCAACTCGGCTCCTCTCTAAACCTTCCCGATGGGCAATTACTAGTACGTGGCTCACAGGCTTGGGCGGCACCGCCACTGTGGGCGCCAGGTGCCGGTCCGTGTGCGCTGGTCTCTGTGAAGTGGGGCAGGGTTGGTGCAGCCCTGGGGTCACGCCTGACACGTGGCCTTACAAGATGAGAGGGGCCCAGGCTGCCTGGAAGCCCGTGTGCCGCCCTCCCCACACTGCGCGGGGGCGCGGCTGCGGGAAGGCATTTCGCAGGCTGTGCTCAGCACAAGGAAATGCCACAGCGGCCCCGAGAAGCCCACTCTGAGGTGTGAACTGTGTGAGGGTGCTTTCACACCCTCTCCACCGCCCCTGGTGCCCCCATGAAATCCTGCCCATGGCCACCCCTCCCTGGGCACGAAGGAGCATGCGTACCTCTTTTTTGTCGTGTGCGGGCACATGATTAAAGTATTCACAGGCCTGCCAGAATAAAATGTTTTCTTCACTGAATTCCTTCCTTAGAAAATCCTAGAAAAACATGGTCAGTGAACTTCCACCCGCGCTCGGAGAAGTGGGGTCAGTATCCCCGGGGCCCGCCTCCCCGCGGACTGCTCTTCACGCCGACCTTTCCCACTTCGCTCTCAGAGGCGGGCTTGGGAGCACCTGCCCATAACTGAGCTCCCGCGCGCGCGGCAGCCGCTGGCACGGCGCCCAGACCCCTTGGGCAGCAGGACCCGCCCACGGTGCTGCCTTCCGGGCCCTTACAAGACTCCGGTGCTGAGCCCGGCGCCCATCCTACTCACAGAGAAGTACCGCACACCGAGGGGGTCCTGCAGGAGACGCTCAAAGGACACGGCCCAGCTGGCGACCCTCCTCTCGCGCAGGCGCCTGCAGCTCTGCACGCTGGGGAGGCTGGCATTGCTGCTCAGGCTGTGGTTGCTCACGCAGTCCTTCAGGTCAGCACCGTTCAGCTCTGCGGGACCAGCACAGACCCACTGCAGGTGCGGCCCCACTCCTGCCCACGGCAGCAACCTGGGCTCCCACCAGTGTCTCTTCTGGCACCGCACCAGGCACCGCACCGAGCACCCAGGACAGCCCTGTGCTGCTCTAGGCGCAGCGGACCGAGCATGGACCGAGCACAGACCGGCGGCTGCAGGGTGCACACTCAGCAGTGAAGGCGACCACAACCACAAGGCCGTCCGTCGGGGGTTTCCAAGGGAGTGCGCCTGTGAGGAGCGCGTGGAGGGCAGGACGGGGCCCTGTGGAGCCGCCCACTCACACGTGTGCACTCCTGCCCTGGGCTGGGCCTGAGCGCAGCATCCAGGCACCATGTCCAGATGAGGTGTTTTGACACACGTGTTGGTGGGATGGCTCGGGTACAGGCCACCCGATGCAGCAAGCGCCACATGTGCCCCCAGGAGGCTGGCTGCCGAGCTGCCTGCAAAACGGCACTAGCTACTGCCTGAGTACATGCGCACACATGACACTAACATGACACTCTGTGTCAACTGTGATGGATAAACTTAGAAAGTATTTTAAAGGCAGAAGAACAGACAGATGGGTAGTACAGTGCAGTGAGAATTCAAACGGGAACGAGAGCCGTGGCTCCGTTCTCTTCATGTGAGCTCTCGAATGATGCCCCCACGGCACCTCGCCACCTCCTGTGAGCAGCCTGGGTGCCAGTCCCGCGTGGGCAGGCCTGGCAGTGAAACCTGAGCGGAAGGGGTGGAGGCCAGCCGGGCAGGAAGAGGGACATGCCCTTCGAGGTCCTACAACTGAGACAGGAAGCCCATGAAGCAGTGCTCATTCCGCGTGTTCCCGCGTGGCTCTCCGCCTGCCCGCCCTGGTACGAGTGCGCAGCCCGCCGTCCGGCTGGTTGTGGTGAGGCGTCAAGTGCACTAGTTAATTGGCCCCAGCTCCAGGTCAACCACTTAGAAGGCGTCTTATCAGTGATGAGGGCGGGAGCGGGGAGAAGGCTGGTGAGGGGTGGGGCGAGTGAAGCCTCGACAGCCCCTGATGGGTCGGCAGGGACACTCGCCTTCAGATGAGCCCCCTCCACAGACGTGCTGAGTAAGAGGCCCACAACTCAAGAGGCAACCCCAAGCCCGAGGGCTGCGGAGGCGGACAGGTGCAGACGCCGCACCCTGGAGCGTGAGCCTTCGGGGCCAGAAAGCAAGGCCAGGAACTTGGCCACTTGGGATCCAAGTGCTCACTAGAGCTCCTTTCTCCTGAAGGCTCCGAAAGCGAAAGCGTTTGCATAGGGAAAGGAGACAGGGCGAGAGTAATCCGATCCTGTAGCTGCCACAGAAAACCCAAGTCACACTCAGAAGCTGCGTGAGACCAGAGGTCACTGACTCTTCCCTTGAGGCCCCTCAGCCCAGCAGGCCGGTGTGTGCAGCAGGACCAGGGCCCAGCCAGGCCTCCTGCCTACAGAACATCTGGAAATGCCTGGCCACAACACTTCCCCATGTGGGCAGCTCTCCATTCCACGTGTCCAACTGTGGACCAAGAGGGGTCCTACGAAAAGTAACCTCACAGGTGATCTGATCGTAAGTCCCTCAAGGGGCAGGGCAGCGTGGGTGGTCCCGCCCAGGCCTCTATTTTCTGTAGTAAAAGGTTTCTCTGCCTGGAGCCAGCCCTGCCCAATTCTGTGCTTCTAGGTAACACACCTGTGATATGCCTCCTTGAAGCCGTAACCACTGGGAAGAGGGAAGAGCTAACAGCGCAGGATCCTGTCTGTAATCCGATCCCCTCGCTCTCCCACCTCCTGTAATCTCCTTACACCCCCTCCTGATTCCAAACGCACAAGCAAGCTGCCAACTCATTCTCGGAGCATCTGGGATCTGCTCCTGGCACATGCTGTCAGTTTAGCTCAAATAAACTCTTATAACAATTCTCTACAGGTTTGGATGTTTTGTGCGTTGACAGGATGTAGGAAATACTCCCATGTGCACTCTCACACATGCATGTGCTCGCTCTCTCTCTCTCTCTCTCTCTCTCTCTGGGGGTGGGGTCCTAGATGGGGCCCAGCTCTGAGTTTGATGTCTGTCCAGTAACCGGAGCATCGAGGGCTCAACACCATGACATTAATGCTCCCTAATTAACATACAACCCAACGCACTTCCCAACAGATGCTGATGAGAACTAGACACACTGAGTGTGAAGGTTCATGTGGGAAACCAAGCCTGAAATGCTGGAGAACAAAACAGAACAAGGGATGAGCAGGGCCTGCCCTCCCGAACAGTAGCCAAGTCGCCACTGGTCCTCGGCTGCGGGGCGCAGGTGCAGAAACACACATCACTGGACAGAGCGCAGCGGGTCGCTCAGTCAGCAGTGCAGGCCCAGCCGGAGAGCCTCTGAAAAACAGGCCACCGATCCCTCCAACACACGGAAGCCAATGCCACTGACCAAAGACGTGTCACCATGAAATTAAGAAGCACGAGGAAAAACCAGTCACATCTTGAAGTAACTGACGAGGAGCCTCACGACACAAGCCCGGAGCCATAAGAGAACAGTGATTCGAGGGTATCAGGCCGTTGGGCAACAGAGGTGGTGCAGGTGGTGGCATGGGGGAGGGGCAAGGTGGAAACTTCCAGGTATAAAAGGAACGCGTGCTGCGAACTTAATGAACAGCATGGGGACTGCAGTTAGCAACACTGCATTGTGTGTCTGAAAGTTGCTAAGAGAATAGATCTGAAGAGTTCTCTTCATGGCCCTGGCCTGGTATCCCAGTTGGTTGGAGCATCGTCCCGATACTCCAAGGTTACAGGTTCAATCCCCGATCAGGACACATACAAGAAGCAACTGGCCCTGGTCAGTTTGGCTCAGTGGATAGAATGTCGACCCATGGATTGAAGGGTGGTGGGTTCGATTCTGGTCAAGGGCATGTACCTTGGTTGCAATCTAAATCCCTGGCCCAGGTCGAGACAACAAATCGATGTGTCTCTCTTACATTGATGTTTCTCTCTCTGTCTTTCCCCAGACCTTACAGTCTCTCTAAAAATCAATGGAAAAAATATCCTCAGGTGAGGATTAACAAAAACACACACAAAGCAACCAATGAATGCATAAAGAAGTGGAACAACAGTCATATTTCTCTCTCTCAAATCAATAAATTAAAAAAAGTTCTCATCACAAGAAAGGTTTCTGTAACCATGTGAGGTGATAGGCTTTAACTAGACTTATTGTGGTGATCACTTCACAATGTATACACACCAAATCATTATAGTACACCTGAAACTAACACTGTACATCACTGATCCTATATAATAAAAGCCTAACATGCTAAGTGTCCGGTCGTCCGTTCAACCAATCAAAGCGTAATATGCTAATGATATGCTAAGGCCGCTCAAGTGCTTGCTATGATGTGCACTGACCACCAGGGGGCAGATAGTTGACCGGTAAACCAGTCGCTATGATGTGTACGGACCACCAGGGGGTAGATGCTCCAACTGGTAGGTTAGCTTGCTGCTGGGGTCCAGCCGATTGGGACCAAGCGAGACAGGCTGGACACGCCCTGGAGCCCTCCCATGGTCCCTTCCCGGCTGGCCAACCTCCCGTGTCCCTCCCTGGACCCGATCATGCACCAGTGGGGTCCCTCGGGCTGGCCTGCACCCTCTCACAATCTGGGACCCCTCAGGGGATGTTGGAGAGCCGGTTTCGGCCCGATCCAGCAGGCCAGGCTGAGGGATCCCACTGGTGCACGAATTCATGCACTGGGCTTCTAGTGTCTCAATAAAAAAATTAAATAAATAAAATCTCTGTAAAAAACACCATAAGCTAAGTCAAAAGACAAAAAAGAAATCCCAGGGTAATATGTGTAACACACCACACACACAAAGGACTCATTTTCTTTATGTTTAAAAGGCCTTCATGTCAATAAGAAATAGCTCCATAAATCAGAGTAGCACGGAGAAGAGTATGGACAGTGACCAGCAAGGGCTGCGGTGGCTCTACCCTTGTGGAGGCGTGTGCAGCTCCACCCCATAAGCTACAGGGGAATGTAATGACGAGCCACTCTGCACCTACTGACGGCCAACATCGCCCTCAGCAGGCCCTGAGCAAAGGGGCCTGTGTCTTTTATGTTGATAAACAAGATGATCTCACAAAATGAATGATCTCTTTTTAAAACACTCGTATTATGCGCACCAACACATCTGTTGTGAACTGTTCTTCCCTGGAGGCAATAGAGGTTGACAAGAGGCCTGAGGGGTGAGCAGTTAGCTGCCCTCGGGGAAGTGGGGAAGCCTCCAGGACAGGTGAGCCGGCGAAGGCCCTGTGCTGTGCGAGGCCCTGGGGACAGTGGTACACAGGGAAGGTCAAGAAGAGACGCTTCTTCCCACATACGCACAAGGCGGGCAGCCCTGAGCTCTGTCCCTGCAGGCCAGTGAGGGGCCGGGGCCTGGGCCGGGGAGGCAGGAGGAAGACACCGCAAACTGCAGCAGAGCTGCGAGCCAGCAGAGAGTGTGGGAGCCGTTATTTCACATGAAAGGTGCTTGGATTCCAACAGCACAACAGGCAGAGTGGCCTAGAGGATGAGCTGCTGTGCCAGCAGCACACGGGGCCACACGGAGGAGAGACTGTCCACTCTGCTGAGAAGGGCACCCCCACACCCTACCCCGGGGTCCTCGCTCTCACTCTCCCCTGACCCACAGGGTCAGGAGCATTCCCGCTCCTCCTCCCAGTCTCCATTCTCTGCTGTGGAAACACACCCACCACTGTTTTGTTTCTGACTGAACACCCTCCTGCCTGCTTCTGGGCCTCAACTCAAACACCAGGGGTGCTACAGACGAGACAGCGGACAGTGACGCGGAGGCCAGGCCACACCACCCGAGGCCGCACCCCAGCGCTCTCGCTGCGCAGCCAGGGCTCCTGAGACAGGGCCGGTGCACAGAGCAGCCCACAGAGCGCCTTCCCTCAGGGGCCTCCGCGTGCCTCCTGCGGTGGGTGCTGCAGGCGGGAGAGCCACGAGGTGGTGGAGAGCCGGGGGCAGGGGGTAAGGCGGGAGCTGCCCTCGTGGGTTACAAAGCCCAGCACTCCCTGCGTCCTTGCCTCACAAGGGAAGGCCCCTCGTCTCGGATGTCCACCTCCAATGCTGAATCTCCAGTGCGCACCCCTTGGGCCGCTCTCGGCCTGCTCTTGACACATGGAACATGGCGCACATTTATGCCGGATGACCTTGAACCTGAAATGGACTTCCTTCCAAGGCCAGGATTCCCCCCACCTCCAAGGCCAGGAGAGGGCATCCCCATAGGCCCCCCTGCTGCCTGTGCTCCCTCGGGTCAGGTGTGTGGGAACCAGGCACCGCTCCCAGAAGAGTCCACCCACCCGCCCAGCGGTGTCGCTTTAGGGAGCATTTCCTGGTTTTTGGTGTCACTGTTGTGGTTTCCTTTTCTTGCAATTGGCCAGTTGAGTCAGAAGAATGCTTTCCTGGTGCTTGGGTTTCTAAAGTCCGTTTCAGATTTGCTGAAACAGGAAACGCCACCTCTCTAAGTGGCCGACACACCTGTGGGCTGCCTGGTGCAAGCAGTACTGCAGGCACTCATGTCAGAGGCCTGCAACGGGCTTTACCCACTCCTGTCCCTCCAGACCGTCTCCCCCAGACCAGCGCCTCGAGTCAAGCACAGCCAATGTTTACCTCCCGACCCCCGGGCACCTCCGGGCTGCCAGCTGCCTGTGCCCGCCGACTCTGCCCCACACACATACCTGGAGGCCAAACAAGCCAGCCTGCCCCCGCCAACCACAAGGCGCACAGACCGCGCGAGGACTTTACCTGGGTAGAGCTGATAAGAGCCACTGTGATGCCATTTAACCAAATACTTCCAACCATTCACTGCAAACCACCCCTCTGAATCCATACCAGGCTCAGCCGGCACAGCCCCCGGGGCCCCGGGCAAAGGCTCGGGCCACACACAGAGACATTGTTCCTTAGCTCGCTCCCCAAGGAGGAAATTAGTGCGCTTTCTCCAGCGACGCAAAGGCAGGCGGACAAAGGCGACTCCCTGCCTGCAGCTCCGGAGGGAAACCAATAGTGCCCTGAGCACACAGCAGTACGGGCACATGTATAATTCACGGCCTCAGCCTGTGCTGCGGCGGAGCTGAATTATTTACAGCCCAGCGTGGTGCAGACGCGGCATCGGAACCACGGGCCCCAGACAAAGCGGCTGAGCTTTGGTGCACGGCTCTGCCTAGGCAACTGGCTCTTACAGTGGGAAGGAAAAAGTACTTGTAGCTTCTTATAACATGTACTAGTGCCCCGGTGCACGGATTCGTGCACATTGAAAGGAAATTAATTAGAAGGTGGCCAGTGGGGCAGGACTGGGCGAAACAAGCCAGACATGCCCTAGAGCCAACCTCCCAGGGTCCCTCCCAGCTAGCTGCACCTGGGGCGGCACCACGGCTTGAAGGGTGTCTGCAGAATGAGCGGGGTCCCTCCAGCAGGTGGGGTCCCTCGGCCTGGTCTGCGGGGATTGGGCCAAAACTGGCTCTCTGACATCCCCCGAGGGTTTCTGGATTGCGAGAGGGCGGTTCTTGAATCGGGTCCCCTCCTCTCTGGTTCCAGGGTGCGTCACCTGAGAACCGCTGCTGCCAAGTCATCGCAGCTCGGCAGTCCTGCATTGAGCATCTGCCTCCTGGTGGTCAGTGCACGTCATAGCTACCAGTCAGAGTGTCTGCCCCTGGTGGTCAGTGCACGTCATAGCTACCAGTCAGAGTGTCTGCCCCTGGTGGTCAGTGAACGTCATAGCTACCAGTCGGAGCGTCTGCCCCTGGTGGTCAGTGCATGTCATAGCTACCAGTCGGGCAGTCGCTTAGCCTTTTATATATATAGATAAGGGTGCAAACTCTTATCTCCCTATGGATTTTCAATCTAAACACTTTTCACTTCACAGGCATGAAACGGATCTTTTTCATGATGAGTGATCATCAGAGACTGCATGGTGGTGGGAGAAGCACTCGGCCCTACGCAGCTGCACCACAGAGCTGCACAAGGGCAAGGAGCCTTAGCACAGGCCGCATGGCTTTAGAGATGCGGCTGCACCCTTGTGGCGGGGACTGGTGGGGCTGGTGATGGCCCCGGAAAAAGGTATTACCTCAATCTCAACACTGTCCAGAAAACGACTCTGGAAAACGGCCTGAAGATGAAGCATGGCCTCAGTTGGTCTTACCTTCCTCTCAATGCCCTTTGACCTCAGTCCCTGCAGCACAGGACCACGCCCCGGTGAGGCTGTGGAGCGGGAGCAGCGGAGCGCCAGGCTCTGCCCTTGTTGCAGGCCCTCTGGCCTGTTCCCTCGTGGTCGTGAGGACAGAGCAGTGCAGACGCGAACGCCTGTGGAACCAGCAGGCAGAGCTCCTGGCAGAGCTGAATGACCCGGGGATGGGCAGGTGCCTGGGAAACCTTCCCTCGCACGAGGGTCGCCCCTTTTCCACGGGCCATCTGTTTGGGACAACTTATTATTTGATGTCATTTCAAACCTGCAGAAAGCTTACTGAGAATAGCAGAAGGAACGCCTACACACCTTGCAGCCAGCTCACCGCTACCTATTGCCCTGTTTACCATATCAGTCTTCTGTCTCTCCCCTCACTCCCTTCTTCCCATTCTTTCCCCTAACACTCACACTCACACACACACTCACTCACGCATATGCTCTCACACACACTCACCCACTCATGCATACTCTCTCACACACACACACACACACTCACGCACTCACACACGCACGCGCACACTCATGCACACACTCAGCCACATTTACACACACACTCACACTGATATACATGCACGCATACTCGCATACATGCATATTCATACTCTTAAACACACACACTCACGCACACATTCACGCTCACACTCACACATGCGCACGCACACTCACGCACATGTGCACACACTCATGCACACTTGCACACACATGCATACACATACACACACCCACTCACACACATAACTTTCTCCCAACTATCTGAATTACCTTGGAGACAGCAAACCTCTTTGCCCCTAAATACTTCAGTGTGTATTTCCTAAGTGCACAGACATTCCCTTCCATGACCACAGTACAGCTATCAAAACTTGGAAACATAACACAGTCCATACTCCAATTCCATCAATAATGTCTTCTAGCTATTTCCTGCCAGTCCAGGATTGAATTCAGGATCACTTAATGGTCACGTCTCTTTAAAAGCCTTTTTTCTTGCCCCAATCCCTGCAAATGTTAGTTTGTCCCCCGATGAGAAAACCCAGACACAAGGATATCCAAGCCCACACGATCTATCACCTCCCCCCCGCCACTCCCGAGCCCAGATGACCACCCCCCAGGATTCAGACAAGGACAGATGGGATGGACCTTCCCCCAGTGCAGCCCGGGGCCCTACTGATAATTGGACCCCACAGCACCTCCTCAGAATGGAGCCTAAACTAGTGATCTAATCCATCAGCCCATTTTACAGATGAAGTGGTGGAGGTCTGAAGACTATGACCTGCCTGAGAGTAGTCAGTGGCAGGGCTGGGACTTCCTCCCGGCATCACAGGTCATGGGCTCACCTAGTCTGGCCCCCCAGGCAGATTTCACAGCCTGGGAGAGAAGGTAAGGGCCTCAGGCTCTCTGGGACCCTCACGTGCAGTGCAGTGCACTCTGCAGACCGCCGAGGGCCCCCGAGGGCCCGAGGAGCTGTGGGCGGGGACCGGAACCGAGCCTCCCTAGTCAGCTTGGGGAGTGGAGCGAGCCTGTCCGAGGCAGAGCCCAGCCCGCCTCCTGCCTGACAGGACGCGGCTTCTGGAGCGCGAAATGCCAGGCAGATGGGAAACGGGGAGCTCACAGCCCGCGAGTGGGCAGGGCGGCAACTGCAAAGGGCTCGTGTGGGAGGTGGGAGAGACGGACGCGTGTGAATCCTGTCGCCTGTCACACTGGTGTCCAGGCTCCAAGCTCAGAGCTCCCGACTCCACCCGCAGCCGGACCACAGGAGCCTCTGGCCTCGCCAAGGAGACAGGGCATTTTTCAAGCCCTGGTCACACACCCCCTTCGCGTGCAGATTGCAGTGACAAAATTTACATGATCCACTTCCCAAGTAATTTCTGTGTGGAATTAATGTATTTCATCTCAACAAATAAATACATATGCTTTATGAAGCGTTCACTCTTATTGGTTTTAGAGAGAAGGAGAGAGAAACAACTATGTGAGAGAGACACATGGATCAGTTGCCCCCTGCATGCATGCTGACTGAGGCTTGAACCCGCAACCTTTTGGTGTACGGGACGACGCTCCAACCTACTGAGCCACCCGACCAGGGCATGAAGACATTCTTTCATCTGTGCTAAGGGCCACACAGGAGTGTGGCCCAGCTGTGGCCTGTCCCTGTAGAGGACACTGCATGCAGAAGCCCAAGGTCCCCAGTGCGAGCTCCATGAGGAAGACTCAAATGGTGCTGAAGCTCCCCCAAGCCAGGGAGGGCACCCCACATGGGCCTGCATGGAGACCCTGAGTGTAGAGACCAGGCCACAGGCACCTTCCCTCCAGGATGGGGCTGGAGAGCCAGCGCTCAGCAAAGTGTCCTTGACCAGAATCAAACCCAGGACCCTTCAGTCCACGGGCGACCCTCTATCCACTAAGCCAAGCTGGCCAGGGCTTGAAACTGAATTTTTAACCATCTAAGTGGGGAGTCTGTCTCCTCTGAGGCTTTCTCTCCTCCGGATCTGTAACTGCCTTCGGACCTGTCCCAGCTCTGTCTCTGTCCACTCCCTCCAGGCAATGGTGTCCACGCTCAGGCCAACTGCACTGGAGACAAATACAAGAGTCCCACTAACACGGCAGCTGCCACTCGTCAGCTCTGCTGTGTGAGGTGCTGCTCTGAGGCATCAATGCTAAGCAGGTGGCCCTCAGCCACACTGCAAGGTGCCTGGGCCCCGCTCTGCAGGTGAGAGAACGGAGGCGGCAGCCGGTCCAGAGCTGGGGTTTAAACCTGGACAGTTGATCCCAGGGCCACTGCATGTTCCACTGCCTCACAGCCCCTCTCCAACCCACCTCCCACGATGGAGACCCGCCTTTCTGCGTGACCTGGTAGTCAGATCTACCAAGACCCCATGACAGACTGCTAATTCCCAGCTGCACGCTTCCTGCCCAGCCCTTTCCTGCTGCCCGACATCTACTCACCGTCTCCACCTAAAACGGAGTGAGCCCCTCCAAGGGCCCAGGCCCACGCAGCGCGGGGACTGCCCACGATCCGTTTCTCCCCCCGCCTCCTTCCCACCGTCCCCACAGGTGCCGGTGGAAGCTCAGGGGGGTTTGGGTTCCCTCTCACCTGACTCCACGCTCTGCTCATGGACACTGGTTCTCCCTCAGCTTTCTGGCTCCCCGGTTGCTCTCCCGGTTCTCCGGCCCCTCCTATCTCCCCAAACTCAGCTTGCGGGCCCAGCTGACCAGGCGCCGCACTCGCACAGGAACGTGGGGTAATCAGCTCAGTCACCGACCGCTCCCATGTGCCCAATGCCGAGGCGGGCTACACGCACCAGGGGCAGGAGCTGTTGTTAATTTTACAGACCACATCCGACATTAGAGTGGAAATCTGTGTCGCAAGGATCCCGCATCTGGCCATGATGGAGTGACCGGGCACGACTTCTCCTGCCGTATGTTACCAGAAAACTGGGGAAGGGTCCGAAGCAACAGTTCTTACAAGTCAGAGCAGTCACTGCAAGATTCCGATTCCTGAAGGCAAAGAGGTGAAGGAGGTGCACCCGGAGATTGAGAGCCCAGCACCTGCCAGGGGCACCACCAGTTCTTGTTGGACACCTGGCCTTCAAAGGAGGCCCACATGTGCTCCTAAATAATGGCGCTAAACCAGCCTTCAGTGAAGCCACATTCAACTTGCCCCAATGAAGCCCAAAAACAAGCCTCAAGCGCATCAAGCCCACCCACAAGTAACGTAATTCCTATTTAAACAAACCTCCAAACCCTGCAAAGGAAGACAACCAAACCCAGCCCCCACTTAAAAATCACTAGACATGGGAAGATACAGAGAAATATGACTCGAACCAGGAGAAAGATCAGTCAACAGGAGTGATGGGAACCTGAAGACACTCAGAGAGGCTGTAAACATGCTCGAGGGTTTACAGGAAAGCATGAACACAATGAGAGAGAAGGGCTATAAAAGCCAAAAGCCACTGCCAGAGAGAAGAACACACTCATTGAAATGAATAGCTCACAGGATGGAAGCGAGAGCATATTAGACATGCAGAAGCATTTAACGAGCAAGAGAAATCATGACACATGAAGTGTATGGAGGGGAAAGGACTGAAGGTGAACAGACCTCGATGGCCGTAGGAAAAATTCAAATAGTTTAATTGGTAATTAATGTCCCCAAGCCAGGAGGGTGAACAATATCTCACCTCAACAAACCCCAAACAGCACAGATACAAACAGAACCAGCCCAAGACTCGTCATCATTGAAATGCTGACACCCGCAGTAAAGAGAAAGCCTTAAAGCTCTCTTCCAAGTGGTGCGACCAGAGGCACATCCTTCACCTTTCACAGGGCATCTACTTGGGGGTGGGGGGAGTATCCCTAATTTGCATACAAGCTACTCAGGTAGAGGCCTTGAGAACCGCCACTGAGCCCTCCCCAACCTCAGGGTCTGCTTCTAGACCTTTCTCCTAAATTATTTTGGCCAAACAGATTTTCAGCTTTCCCTTAGCAATTTTGTTTTCAGCTTTCTCTCAGCATATTCTCTTGAGAGTGAATCTGCTAAACTTTCCAGACCAATGGGAAAGTTCTTTGGGAAAAAGCTTCAAGCATATAAAACAGTATTTGTTATTTTAGTCACGTCCTCGTTATAGTGCAACAGAAAACGGCCCAAGTCACAGCGCAGGGCTTCCTGAGGCAGCCAGCGGGCTCCCGCTTCCAGTTCCTGCGCTGTCACGAGGCTCTCCCCAGGGGCCGGGTGCTGGCCCCCCGCAGCGGAAGGACACGCACCCGCTTGCAGGTAGGGCCTGGGGGGGAGTGAGGAATGGACACAGGAGGGCCCCAGGGGCTTCCACTGTGACCTCCATGCTTTAGACACAGCATGCCCAAATGTTAGCATGTCACTCCTCGGAGGTGTGCGGTCACTGGTCTTACTACTGTTGAACTTCTGTTGGCGTGGAAAGAATCCCTCAATGCAAGCAGCTCCTGATCACTCTTCCAACCCCGGGGCAGCGGCAGGAACGTGCTGGAGGCGTCGTGGCGGACAGGGAGTCGGCTTCCAGAGCGAGCTCCATCCGCCTGGCGCCCACAGACTCCGTGCTCCGCGCTGGGAGCCACACTGTGGTCTCTGGCGGCGTTTTTACGTTCCCAAGCGAACCATAAGGAATGCGATGCATTCAACCAAAACAGAGGGTTCTGGTCAGACCCCTCCTCACTCAGCAGTTACACGTCGCCGTGAATCCATCTCCACTACCGAGCAAACATGTTTGAAAATGGGCAATGAGGCTGCGCTGCCTTTCTGAGAAGGAAAAGGTGAATTCACCAAAGCTCTGCCAATGCCGTGGCTCTGCGAGAGCCCACACTCTCCCCTCCTCCAGCGTCACTTGCCAAAGCTATGACAGCGACCACCTTGGATTTGAAAGGGGGATGCAGTTTAGCCCCGGCTTAATCTCACCCTGCTGGGCCCGAGGTTGGCAGTGAGGGCTGGGTCACCATGTGGTGCCTCCACCCTGCCCCGCAGAGCGGCCCTGCACACGAGCGGAGAAGGTGCCGTGGGCCCGGAGCAGAGAGGAGGGTGCGGAGGGGGAGGGATGCCCTCGGAGGTTGGAGGTCGGCCTGTGAGCTGTGCCATGGGCACAGAACCCACACCTGCCCTCCCCGGCCGGGCCCCTCCCCGCCTCCCCGTGAGGATGAGCTGCGTGTGGAACCGCACAGGCACAGGCATTGCCAGCCAACAACCCAAGGTCCAGGGAGTGAGTTGTTCTGTGAGTTGCACTTACTCTCACGTGGGGGTGATGTGGAGGAGCGGCTGACACTCAGGAGAGGGGCTGGCAGTCTGCCCCGGCCGGCCGGGGACAGCAGGCTAGGGGCGGAGACGCTGTGCGCCTGAGGGGCCCTGGGAGACCAGCGTGGGGGATGGCGTTGAGGCAGCTCGCGGGTGGAGAGCGGTGCCAGGTCTAGGAGGTCACAGGAAGGTCACGGACACGGTCATGGACCCAGGCCCACCCCCACGGGAAACTCTGGGACCCGCCTGGAGGGGAAGCCGAGCGAGAGTGTGGATAAGCTAAGCTGGAGTACTGATGAGGCAGCCACCGTGGAGGCATCGAGTGGGCGTGTCACAGACCGGGGGCCAGAGCGGTTCCTTCGAGGACTTCCCCACGCTCACGGCCTGATGTGTGCCTGTGGATGTGGGCATCGGGCACCCCAAGTTCTCCACTGCAGAAGTCAGACCCAGACATGGCAGAAAACACCCCACCTCTGAGGATACATGAGTGGGGGGGGGGGGGGGGTCCTGGCAAAGCTGCTTAGTACAGAGTGAAAAATGGAAGAAAGAAAATAAGAACCAACTTTGTTCCAAGAAAGCTGCGAGGTCCGAGCCGGGGAGCAGGGGCGGGCTCTGTCCCGTCAGCATGGAGGGTCTCACCCACTTCTTCCCCACCAGGCCGCCCCTCACCTGCCGCTGAGGGCGAGGGCTCCTGTGCCCACGTCTGAGTGGTTTCCCACGCGGCAGGTCAGGCCTCCCTGGCCCCCAGCCCGGCCTGGCTCACCCCCAGAGACTGACCTCCCGCCGTCCCAGCGCGTGGCCCGGGGAGCTGGCGTTGGGAGCCCCTCTCCCTCTGAGGAGGGGAACCCTGCAGCTGACAAAGACTCCAAAAGTAGCATTGTCCAACTTCCTTAAAACAAAGCCACAGAACGCCATGGCGAGCACACGGACAAAGGTGTCATTGTGAGAAGGAACAGAGTTAACTGAGTCCAAATCACCTCCCTGACAAGACTGGACACAATGTTGTGGAGGGAGTGGCGTACTCTCGGCAAAGCGAGGCTGATGGCGAGACCAGCCACCCTGCCAGCCTGGCGTTCCCAGGGCCCAGGTCACCGCACCAGCCGAGCGTCTTCCCCATAGAAACCACTGCCGGAGCCCAGGCCCCGGGTGAGCCAGGCCGTCCTGCTCAACGTGACACAAACACCTCTGCGTGGAGACCCCTGAGGTTCCCCCGGCTCCTCTCAAGCTCCTTCCACCACCGCAGAGGGTGGACGGGCTGGGGCCTCCTCCTTCCCCGGAGGCGCCCAGGAAGTGGGGTCAGGACCTGCAGGGGCTCTGGGTGAGGGGTGGGGGCCGAGGGCGCACAGCGACTCTGGCTCAGCAGCCACTTCCCCCTGTCTCCACGGCCCTGAGCCATGGCCCAGGGTCTGCCTCAGTGCCTGTGCCAGTGAAGACGGCAGGATGCAAGCACGTGGCCTAGAACGAGCGTGCAAATTGAATGAGAGGACTTTCCTTCTTACGTGTGATCAGTAAAGAAACCGAAGAAGGAAAAAGAATAAAAACATGACCAAGCCTTAGTGACCTGTCTCAGCTGCCTGGCGCGTTCCTGAGGGCAGAGCGTGCGCAGGGAACAGCGCCTCCTCCTCACCTCGGCCACGGGGGCCGCTCGGGACGAGGGCCTCAGGGGCCAGCCCTCCCAGCGCACCAGGTCTGAGGCGGGAAGGGAAGGTGGAATGGGGATGGAAAGCCCCCACGGAGGGGAACCACTGCCACCAGCCAGGACACCACTTCCTTAGGAAGGACACGGGGCCCAGGAGCCAGGGACTTCCCACTTGGGAAGGTCAGCTTTTTAAAAAGCACACAAAGACTCAGCGTAAAGCTCCTACGGCTCTGGCATCTACTGTGGACATAAGAGAACTTCAGAGACCAACAAAGCCAATATCTATGACTCGACTGAACACAGTGAATAAACTTCTCAGTGACACGTTTCCTGCAGAAGTGAGCCTTTTACCAGAAGAGGGAGGCCGGAACGCAGTAGAGGGTGGGCATGGACACATCTCTAAAACCACACACTTTATCCTGGATTTGGTGACAGGTCCGACTGCTTTTTAAGGAAGTGATTAAATGGCCGGGCTACCACTGCACATAAAGCGGGTAACACAATTCCTTTTATAAAGAAACAAAGCCCCAAACACGAACTTCAGGCCTGTGCAGGCTCAGCTCCAGGTGGGACTTCCCTGTGGCTGCGGGTGGACGCCCCCACCCTGCCTGGGGCTGGCCGTCAGGTCCCCTCCCGGGCAAGCAACCCGCTCCCAGGCCCAGGGGGAAGCCAGCAGCTAGGGGACAACATAAAGTACCAAGAAAACAACACTTCGCTTCTCTCTAGTGTCAAGAGGCGGCCTCAGCCCGCTGCCCCCGCTCGGGCGCTAGGCTGTGGCCTGGACTCAGACGCACAGCCAGCACGCGAGTGAGAAGACAGTGCTAGCACGTCTTGATAAAGGATAAAGGACAGAGGAATAGATTCGTTAGAATCCTGTAAAGACCACCTGTGAGCAGAGAGGCTTTGTGAGCATCAGAAGAATCAAGGAAGCTTTGGAAGAAACTCTCCCAGGACCTTGGAGTTCAAAGCGAGCCCTGGGCGAGCAGGGAAGTAAGGGGCCTCGGCCGTCCCCTGTGGGCCAGTCCCATCCAGGACCCCATGTGCACAAGGATTACAGACAGAGCCTCTGTCCCTCTCCCCACTCTGGCCACCTAGGACCCTCTCCTGGGAAAGGGAGCGTTTGCAGCTGAGAGCGCCCCGACTTTCCAGAGCGGCTCAGCCCAGCAGAGCTCCGAGCCGCCCGGGTTCCGAGCGGGCTCTCCCACAGGCGCAGGCTCGGGCTTGTCAGCCAGGGTGTGGGCTCGCCACGCAGCTGCCTTCACGCTGAAATTCAGGTTCACCACACATCTGCGGGGAATGGCTTCCGAAGCATGTCATGGGCACCGGGGGTGAGGGGGAGCCCCCCACTAGCCCTAACACGCCCCCCACCCCCCCGGACGTGGCAAAGAAAACACCTATTATGAGTGAGTTAATGGCAAATATACTTTCACAATTTGAAAACGTCATTAAAAATAATAAAAATATACATCAGAAAGTGTGACTTACCGCCGTCAGACACAGTTGCAGACTGAAAGAAAAGAGAGAGAGACATGAGTTAATTAGGCCTCATGGCAAAGTCGGAAACAGCAGTCCCTCCGAGGAACCCAGCCGGGGCTGCTCCGAGGCTCGCTCCCCACAGGTGCCCAGCAAAACCAGACACCTCAGTGAGTCAAGTGCGCTCCCACTTCCTGAGCGGACTCCGCCCAGCCGTGGGTGAGCCCGGCCACATCAGGACGGGCGGAAGTCCCCGTCATTTCATTGGAAAAGAACAAATCCCAGCACGTCGGGCCTCAGCTCAGCGAGAGCCTCAGGGAGAGCACGTCTGCATGTTCACCTGATGGGCGAGGGCTGCGGTGGGGCAGTCTCACGGGGGCAGGCAATGTGCCAACCGTCCGTGCAGTGCTGCTGGCTTTCCAGTGGCTGTGCCCGGTGCCAGTGCTGCCTTGGGCACAACACACCCCACTCGGTGCCTGCACCCTGGTACCAGGCTACTGGTACCCCCCTCCACTGCCCAGGGCAGACCCGGATGGCAGACCACCAGGCCCAGCCACGCCAGGTGTGGGAGGAGGGGCGCAGCAGGCAGGCGGGGCAGGTTTCCAAGGAGGGCGCCTGGAAGAGGGCGAGGCTGGAGGAGAGGAGGGCTGGCTCCCGGGGACAGGGCCACGTGCTGCAGCTGGGACTGGAAGGAGGCTGCGGTGGAGAGAGGCCTGGAATGAGACACTCAACAACAAACGCTGCCGTGTAGTCCCGGCCGGGCGGCAGGGGCTGAGGCTATGGGAATGCGTTCGCCGCGGGCAGCTCGGGGCTGCCTTGTGGGAAGGTCACTTCCACCTGGACGTGTGGAGGGAGGAGAATCTGGGGAGGTGGGGGGAGGGTGGGAGCTGGTGGGGCGCTTGGAGGGGAGCAGGCTCGGTGCTTCTGCCTGCTGGTCCATGCCCAATGCGATGCCCCCAAACCTCGCCACTCAGCCTGTGTGGAAGAAGGACAGGGGCCTCTCCCATGCCGAGCAGACCTTGTCGCAGCCCCTCACCTGCGGACTTGCACCTGGAGCCCAGCCAGCCAGCTAAGTGACCCACCTTCCCCCAGGAGGGGTCTGCCACTCTTTCAAACGTCGTGAGGCCTGGGTCAGAATCTCCGAAACTGTCCCTCAGCTCCTTATCCATTACTTTCAAGGGTCAAACATGTGTGGCTGTGTGTCTGGTTTTAAACTGCCATCTTGCCAAGAGCAGCCGCAGCCCGTCCTTGGCTACAGGCCTCGGCGCAGGGTTTGGCTTCCATCACAGAAGCGGGCGGGTGTCCTTCCCGGCGGACAGAGGCCGTGACGGCTGTCCCTCGCCCACACTCACCATCGATAGCCCAGCCACGCTACACATTAGAGAGTATCGAGGGCAAATGATTCCGAGACGAGGAGAGGGAGATCTGCGAGGCACACACACACACCACAAACTGTGTGTCCACCAGGAGCATCTGAGAAATAAGTCATCCTGTGCAAGCGGCAGGAACGTGAGGACGGGGCAACTTCAGGGTACAGGTTAAACGAGTGCTTGGGCCGTGGCAGACAAGACAGAGGCACTGCAAACCTTCCACACTGGCCCCAGTGCCCTGAGACGAAGTCTGGGGGGGTCGCTGCAGCCAGAGACGGAGGAACGTGACGTTGAGTGGGATGCCCGAGGGGTGGGGAGAGGGGGCCACATGGACACAGCGAGCAGGGTGGGCTCAGCATGCCCACAGAGGGCTCAGTGGGAGGCTGCGCTCCAGCCTGTGGGGCCTGCGGTGCAAAGCACGCGGATCCAATGCAAGCTCAACACACGTGCTGCTGGAAGCACACTGTGCTTTGTTTCTTGGTGCAGCTTTAGATTTGCAGGAAAGCTGTGAAGACAGCACAGTAACAAACATGCTTTTAATAGTGCTGCTCCCACAGAAGTAAGGCGAGACCCTGGAATGGAGAGCGGTCAGCAAATGCCACCACTGCCGGGGCAGGGCCGGGCGTCACGCAGTGCAGACCACTCAGCGATGCCCCAGGCAGGCAGCCGCACACAGGCCTTCTGGGGAGAAAGCAGCCCATGCAAATATGAGCTCACAGTTCAAAAACGCCCTAAAGCCAAGAGAAACCCACCCTGAGAAAGAGCCAGCAGAACGGACAATAATGGAACTGAGACACTGGTAGTCCTACCTCACACAGGGTGTCAGAGAACATGAGACTGTAGTGAAGGAAAAGCTGCTGAAGAAGAGGAAGCAGGCGGCAGATTTGAAAACCCCCCATCGGATGTCTGACAATGAAAATACAACTGTTGGCATTCAACGCTCAATAGAGAGGTTGCAGACATTAGAAGGCTGGAGAGAAGATGTGGGAACTGGAAGACAGACTCGGGGAAAAAGAGGCACAGAGAATAGGACAGGGGTGGCAGTGCGGGTGGCGAGCACACGGAAAGCCCTGAAAGTGCTCACCACCCACGGCCGTCCCAGCAGGCGCTGCTCACGGTGCCCACCAGGACGGTGCCGGTTCCAGAGGCCTCAGGGGCCAGCATGTCCAGGAAGGACTCAAACGCCCGAGCCACAGCCTCACCCGATCTCCTTCCCTCCCGAGTCTGGGTCGTGTGCCCAGAGTATTTCCCAAGCCCAGACTCTAAGGACAGTTCTAGGCATCCAGGGTGGCCTCTGTACTGAGGGTTCTCCCGGAGGGGCCAGCGAGGACTCAGAGGTCACGGATGTCCCCTGCCCACCCCACATCTGCTTGTAACTGCGGAACCAGCTCAGACTGGTCCCGTCCGGATTCCCACGAGGCCCAGATGCACACTCACGAGGGACACAGGTGAGCCCTTCGCTGCGCCCACGTGGAACCAAAGGGCCAGGACAGGGCCTGACATGAGACTGGGGCCTTTCAGCAGCCAAGGGTCCGCTGTCCAGGAAGGCCCGGTGCTGAAACCCCAGACCCCGCCGAGCCCTGGATGGGGCAGGGCTAAGCCTGGCCTCCTGTGTTTGGGCTGGTCCGCTCACACACTAAAGCTTTTTTCTTTTCCCAAAAGCTGGCACCATCGTGTTGGCTGCCATGCACATCAGGCCGAGAGCTCCGTCCAGAAACCCTTGATAAATGTGAGTTCATACTGGGTTGCTCCCAACAAGTCAGTGTGAAAAGTGCCACCGGGAACCAGCCCAACCCTTTATTCGTGGTCTCCACCTCCTCTGTTCATAGGCCAACCAGATGTTAACCTGAAAGGAAAGCCCGGAGACAGAGTTAATGTCACCTGGACATAAAACCACTGTCCTCCGTCCAGGTCACATATGAGCGAGAAACAGGCCACTTAACCTGCAAATGAATAGGTGTAGTTACCATAACCCACCTCCGGCCGCTAACACGTGCGGATGCGCAGGTGTGCACTGGGGCAGGGCGGAGCCCGACCCAGCTCCTGCGCGGGAAGCACCCCAGGACTCGAAGCAGCGGAGGAGCGCGTGGCCGGGCTTCATTCTCCCAGGTGGCGGGTGTACAGGGGCGGAGCAGGCAGTGCCACGGGGAAGGGCTGGCCGGGGAGAGGAGGGCGGGCGTGTCCTGTGGGGAGTGTGGGGTATAGCGTGCTTTCCTGGTGGCCAGTGCTTGGTGTGTGGGTGGAGGTGCAGGCAGACAACCCACCGACCTGGGGTCTGTGGGAAAGGCAGGGGACCCAGATCATGTCATTCTGCCTTGGGACTGGCCACAGGTCCAACTCTGACCACGCTGCCCTTGGAAGCCTGGTTTGCATGCTCTGAGCACATCCTGGCTGACTGGCGGCGCAGTTCACAACGGAAGCCCTGGATCATTCCAGAACACCACAGAGGCAAGAACACCACAGAGGCAGCCTCAGCTCGGGGACTGAAGGTTAGGTGTTGCCAGGTCCTTGGCTTCTGCTAGGCCACGGGAACGTTTTTATGAAGTAAGACCTACCATTCCTCACGTTTCCTGATCCCCAGCACAATGTGTATTAATAACTTGTTTGCATTTTCTGCACTTTCTGGGTCCCTCCCAAATCCGCGTGTTACACTCACAAGAGAACAGCCGCAAAGGAGGCTGCCAGGGAACAGGCCCCGGTGCGCCAGCACCTTCCCCTGTGACGAGAGAAACAGGCCCGGAAGGAGGCCACTTCACCAGGGCCAGGCGCCGCCTCCCGGCTGGCCTCCACACTGACGGATACACAGGTGCGAATGGGACTCAAAGCGTCTGGGGCGGTGACTTAGGCTCAGACCGCCCTGCGTGCCCCCCAGGCTGCTCCTGCCGCCCCCGGGCTGTCCCAGCTGCAGAGCCTGGTGCAGGGGCCGTGGGTGCGGGCCTGGGAATGCGGCCGAGATGGCCCCACAGCTCCCCTGCTCAGGCCCGCCCCGGCTCATGTGCTGGGGCTGGAGATGAACCCAGAACCCCGCCTCAGGGGCAGCCTGGACAGAGGGGGCTGAGGCAGTGTCCCCAAGCTGTCACAGGAGGGACAGGTGTGGAGGACTCAGGGCTGGCCCGTGAGAAGGGCAGGGCTCTGAGGGGCGAGCAGATGTAGAGCGAGGAGTCCAAGTCTGAGGTGGGCACTTCGCCACCAGGCCTCCTGCGCATCCAGGGAGATGGAGGGACATGGACGTGCTGTGGGTCTGGGGTGGGGGTCAGTCTCTAAGTGACAGCACAGAGGACCTGGGTCAGGAGGGAAGCGCGAGGCTGGGAAGGCCCAAGGACAGCCACACAGACGCTGGGAGAGGCAGCTGCTCTCAAGAGGGACAGCCCCTGCTCAGTCGCCAGGGCGGGGAGAGGGTGCAGCGGGACATGCTCGCATGCTGCCCGCAGGCCCGGGTGGAGGAGATGGCAGGAAGGAAGGCTGCATGCACGGGGCCTGCTTCTGCGTGAAAAGGGGAAGCTGTGGGACAGCCTGGAGCAGCGTTTCCCTCCTGTGCGCCTTCCTACCAGATAACAGTGAGCAAAGCTGACCCCGAGGGGGACAAACACTGCCCCAACAGGCAGCGGCCCCTCCTCCATCGGCCTTAGGTGCCCAGAGGTGTGGGCCAAGGAGGTGCGCGAAGGGCTGCCTGGCCAGGCCTCTGCAGGGCCATCTGGGAGAAGGGCGACGCACACGGCGGTTCATCTGAGCTAGAAAAGGGCGCCGAATCCCGAAGGACACGGCCAGCGTGAGCTCATCTCACAGGCTCAGGCGGAGGTGCTGCCAGCACATCAGCCCACAGAAGGGCATGCCGGACGCGCTCACGCCCATGGCCACCAGCAGCCTCGCCATGGCTCCCCATGCACCCCACGCCCCCTTCCGGGCGGTCCCTGCTTCTCTGGGACCCAGGCTGTGCAGAGGGTTAGGCTGCCTGCCTGGTGGCCGGAAGAGGAGCAGGCAGAGTCCTGGTCAGTGACGCAGAGGACGAAGGCCTGGCTCTGAAGCCAGAGAGCCCCTCGCATCACGGGCAGCCCTGACTCCTCCGAGCACACGCTGTCTTCCTTGTGCTGCTCACACTTCCCAGCGCAAACGCGCAGCCTCCGCTCAACACCAGGGCGGCCTCCTCCAGCCTCTGCCCCGTCCGGCCCTCTGGGGCCCTCGGCGCCTCTGAGTGCGCAGGGGCTCCTGCTGCCTGGGAAAGGCAGGTCCTGGCTGGGCCTGGTGGACCCTCCGATCCTGCAGAGCCCGGTGCAGAGGCAAAGCCCTGGTCTCGGGAAAGCTCCTTCCCAGCCCCAGGCACCTGCCCGGCAGACCAGTCAAAGCTAACCTGCCACAGCCACGTGCCCCCAAACCCGAGACACACGCCTCTGCCGAGTGTGTGACACACAGAGCCGGTCCCTTATGACCAGGAAGCGAAGGAAGGACAGACCACAGCAGTGGCAGCCCCCGTGCAGCCCACCACCTGAGCCGGCCCTGAGGGAGGATGCACGGAACATGGCGGGCACATGCCCCGGTACAGAGCAGGGGGGACGCAGGGCGAGGCAGCAGGTCAGCGTGCCCTGGGTCCGGAGTGGGACTTGCTCCTGCTGCTCAGAGGATGGAGAGGACTGCCCGTGTGCGACGCTGTGACTGCCAGGGAGTCCCCTACTGCTCCTGCCCTGCCTCTGGCTCAGGAAGCCTCCATCCAGCCCAGGCCCCGCAAGAACTGCCCCAGCAGCCCCAGTGGATGTTGTCACGGCCCTCCTGGACGGGCACAGGGACCCGTGAAGCGAAACTCTGTCAGACAGGGCAGGGGAGCGGGTGCCAGTCCAAGGGGGGGGGGCAGGAAGCTTGTTAAAGCTTCTCCCGTGACACTTCACATTTCTTTCAGGCTGTGGGCTTCTGTGTGTCCTCGGCCAATATCTTATGGCATCTGGACTGTGACAACCCCGTGATGTGGTTTAAAGATGACGGCTCTGCTCTGCAAAGGGGCGAGGACACTTCCAGCCCAGGCTGCACCGCCCTCGTAAAGACGCGAAGCCGATGTGTGCATTCGGCTGGGAGCCCCGCGCTCATCCTGGGCGGCACTCTGGCGGCTCCCGGCGCCTCTCCCGGCGCCTGCAGATCATGGGAAACAGTGCCCATAAAGGCTTACGATTCTCCACTTCACATGAAAGCAGCTCGCGAGGAGCACAGCCCTTTACAAGCCCTGTCACAAAGCACGGCTTTTACAGAGCACACGCCCTCTGGATGGAGCCCAGCATTCCATGCCCCCCCCCCCCCATTTTCAAGATGAACCAGCTGAGGCTCAGAGAGGAGCACCCTCCCACCCGGCCTCCAGCCTCACCCCTTGCCCATGTGACCTGGCACCACTGCTGGGCTGGCCTGTGATGACTAACCTGGGCCCCAGTGGCTACGGACCGACCCCCACCTGCCACCGCCTGCTCCACGAGGGAGCCGCTCAGTTTTTGTTGCTTAAGGTACGCGCACACCAGCGACGGCCAGTGGCCTCCGTGACCAGCTCGTCTGCCAGAGGGCACAGCAGACGCCCCACAAGTCACCCCCTCACTACACAAGCCCGCACAGCAGCTCTCTAGTCTCCTTTTCTAAACACTCAGAACAAAAGCCCACATTTCCAACAACTCGCCTTAAGATACTAGTGAATGAAAACGCAGCCCCACAGGCATAGGAATAACTGTTCCTGGGTCCACTGCGGACATGATCGGCCGGGAACTCACTTGTGCAGCCAGAGAGAAGCGGAAGGAGAAAAGCGGGACGTAAGCCGCTCCCAGGGCCAGGCAGTGGGCCGCCCACACCCCGCAGTCCGCCCGCCCACGGCTGCCCGGGGCTCCGAGCACATGCATGTCTCCCAAGCACATTAAACCTGCACGCGTTTCATCAGCACAATCCTGGCCTGTCCAGCAGCCCGAGTGGAAGGAGGGTGTCGCTCATGTCCCCACCCCACCATCCAGCCGCCACATCTGAGCGCCCCTCCCCTCAGGTCTCCACACAAGGCCCTCATTAGGGATGAGGAAGACAAATTCGAGGAAACACCTCTCAGAAAGAATGAATTCAAAACCGGCCCCTGTAATTAGTGACAATCTCCTATAAATAACTTCAATTCATTTTGCCTTCTATCAGCACAGCACAGGGCCACAAGAGGAAAATAAAAAGTATTCTTTTCAGATCATCTCACACCTTTAAAAATGTTTACAGAAGTTCAACTTTATAAGCCGAGGTAATAGCCAGTCATTAGAGGGCCGCAGTTCCCTAGGTCTGTAAATGCAACAGAACCAACTCATTACATTTAAGCAGTAAGACATAACAGTGGTAAAGAGCAGGATAGGTTTTGAAATGTGCTATCCCAACAGTTAACTCCTCAGCTCCACAACCTCTAGCGTCACCGTGGTGAGGACGAGAAGAAGGCTGACGGGGGCACCGGCAGCGGGGTCCTGAGAGGCAGGCAGGACCCGGCGTGATGGGCCGCCAGCAGCTCGCTCTGGGCGCTGGTCTGTGGTCCCAGAGCCGGGCATCACCGCCACGGGACTCCAGTCCAGCTCGGGAGGCAGCCACGAGACAAGCGTTCACAAAGTGTGCAGCTACGCGGCCCGCTAGCAGCTGAGAACAGGCAGCAATGGGGATGCCGAGCTCCCGCACACGACTCTGTAAATGACCCAACGCTGGAAGGACTCACCTGCTGATCGTCGGAAGCGCGCGCCTCCTTGGACGCCCCTTCCCCCAAATCCATCTTAAGACAGACAACGCCCTCTCCTCCGCAGGCACGCAGCGCTGAGGGCTGCCATTCCCCCCGCGGCAGGCCTGTGCGCGGCAGGAAAGTTTAAAGACGGTGCAGATGAAGTTCCATTCTGCTCTCCTCGTAACCCGTGGCAACAGGACACTGCAGGAAGCTGTGGCTGGCCAGGGACTCAGACTCTGGATTGTCTCGTGCAGCGAAAAAAGCCGTTTACGTAAATCACGCTGTGAGATCACTTTTAAAGCATTTCCTCCACCAAATCAGAAGAACACAGCGCAGCCGACAGGGGCGATCTCCCCGCCGCACAGCAGCTGCCGAGAAGCTGAGAGAACGCAGAGCAGCTCCGTGCGTCCGGCAGTAATGACAGCTCTATTATTAGCCTCCACACTCGGGCAGGGCGGGGCCAGCCGAGGGCTCTGCGTCCCCCTCACCCTGTCCTGGGGCCTCTCCCAGGACCTGCTGGCCTGCCTACCCACATCCGACACACCTGAGAGTGAGGGAACCATGACAGGTCCTGGTTTAGAAAAGGAGGAAGCAGAGACTAGTTCTAGAACCTGGTGTCCCTGGGACTCCCTGGAGGGTCCTGGGCTCACCCTAAGTGCCGCCACACCATCCATGTGATGGCAGGGACGTCGGGGCCTCACTGGATGGGCTCCTGGAAGGGCAGAAGGGCAGACCTCAGGGAGTGTCCGGGGTTGCAAACACAGCGCCCACATGGACACCTGCTGGGATGAGGGCCCTCCAGCTTGGGGCCAGGCCACCTGCTGGGAGGGCGCTGAGCCCGCCCTGCCTTTCGCTCTTCCTGGAGGACCCGAGCTCCCAGTGGGCACTCGCGACACAGCTCTGTCTATCGCAGAAACGTATACCTGCCTGGGAGGACATTACAGACAGAAACAGCATCGGCTCCAGCTTCCTCAGACAGCTTTGCTCCAGAGACTGGCACACAGCACAGAAAAGGTATGAAAGAGAGGGGCAGGGGAGGGTCAGAGGCCTCGTCATCACCTGACCACCACCACTGAGCACAGAAACTGCCCAGCCTGGTGCCCAGGACATGCTGGGGGCGGCAAGGATCGGGGGAGTAGAAAGAGAAGGAGGAGGAGGTGGTAGTGGTGATGGAAAAGTAGGAGGGAGGAAGAGGAAGAGAAGGAGGAGGAGGAGGAGGAGGAGGAGGAGGAGGAGGAGGTAGAGTTAGAGGAGGAGAAGGTAGAAGGAGGAGGAGGTGGAGGAGAAGGAGGAGGTAGAGGAGGAGGAGGTGGAGGAGGAGGAGGTAGAGATAGAGGAGGAGAAGGTAGAAGGAGGAGGAGGTGGAGGAGAAGGAGGAGGTAGAGGAGGAGGAGGTGGAGGAGGAGGAGGTGTAGGAGGAGGAGGCGGCACCACCCACCTCCGCCCCATCCCTGGGCTCAGGTAAGGTGTTTGACCTTTTGCTGTCTCCTGACCCAGTCCCCGCGCTGGTGTGGACCCCACGGCCTATAATCTAGCTGCCCCTTCCTTCCCAGCGCCCAATGCTCGCCCTCAGCTCGGCGGTGCCCTGTCCAGCGCCCACCCTTGGGGTGGGGGGGGGCACCCCTGGCCACCCACCTGCTCAGTGCTGGTGATGGGCGGGGCCAGCCTGAGGACGACAGGGCTGCTATCGTCTGTTCCCTGCTGTCCCTTGAGCAGAACCAGCACCTGGCACGTAGCGGGTGTTAAGGACCACTCACCGAGACATCCTAGCACAGCGGTCACCAACCTTCCGGACCTCACAGACCACCAGTGGACCGCTGGTTGGCGACCACTGTCCTAGAATGCATCTCAAGTGAACAGGGTTTTAAAGAGAATTAAGATCATTTCCTATGTAAACGCCCTAAAGGCTAGATGAGTACATGAAGGACTGAACCAAGCAAAAACTTCAGAGTTAATTTCTCCCAGAGATAAAAACAGCAAACTTAAGATTTTTTAAAATAAAAAACGCTCATTTTGAAGTGTCTGTGTACACTGCACCCTGGATCACGTGAACTCCATGACTACAGTGCGTCCCGGAGCTGAGCCAGCACTGGGAGGAGCGCAGCAACCGGCCAAGGGGCTGAGAAGGCAAAGCCACCAAAGAAGGCAATGGCGGCCTCTGAGTCTGGGTCTCGTGCAGGTCCGCCTGCCTCGGGCGGACGACAGCCTCTGACAGCAAGCCCGGGGCCGTCCAAACAGACGCACAGAGCCTGGCCACAGAGGAGGCAGCCTCAGGGCCGCCCGCCTCCCCGCTCCCCTCTCCAAACAGAGAAGTCTGGACAGGGGCGCCCCCTGCTGTCCAAGACGCACTGCCAGTTCCTGCCATCAACACCTGGGCGCCCAGAAATAGAGGGGGCGGGGGTGTGTGCTTCCTCCAGCAAATACTCAGACCAAGCATGTCAAACTCCAAGGCTACCACGGGCCAAATAAACAAGGTGTAAGTGGATGTGGCCACAAAAAAACAAAAGCTTCAATTTTCATAGAAACGTAGGTTTATTTCAGTAGAGACATGCTGAATATAAAGGGCTGAAATAAATGAGTCATCGTTAACATAAAATAATAGACCATTTTAATAAAAATTAATATTTTTTTCTTGAACATTAACTTACCAGACACTGAATAACTACACAAGTTAATAAGCATCACGCAAATAAACCTATTTTTCTTGTTCTCCGAAAGCAAAATATTTCCTGTTGTGCACACCAAACAAGTCAGTCCAAGACCAATGACATAGCGATCGCTGCTAGAATATTCGCTGCTGGTATTAGTGGAGAGAAATGGTGCACCTGCACGTAAGGCGCGTAAGGGAAACGAAGGCAAGATGATTATAGTAACCAGTCATTAGCGAATGTTGTAGTTCATTATTAATAATTATGTATAACAGGATATTATAAAAGTCAAGTTATGAAATTCTTATTAAAACGTTTCTTACGTACCGTTATACTGGTGGGCTGCAAAAATATTCATTGTGGGCCACATGGGGTCCGCGGGCCACTAGTGTGACATGCTTGCTCTAGACCAGTGGTTCTCAACCTTGGCTGCACATTAGAATCACCTAGGAATCTTTTTAAAATCCTGATTTCTGGTCCTCGTCCTCCGGAAATTCTGTTTCTTTTTATGGGGTGGGGCCCCAACATTAGTAACAAAGAAACAGAATTTCCGGAGGACGAGGACCAGAAATCAGGATTTTAAAAAGATTCCCAGATGATTCTAATGTGCAGCCAAGGTTGAGAACCACTGCTCTAGACCAGTGATGATGAACCTATGACACGCGTGTCAGAGGTGACACTCGAACTCATTTTTTTGGTTGATTTTTCTTTGTTAAATGGCATTTAAATATATAAAATAAATATCAAAAATATAAGTCTTTGTTTTACTATGGTTGCAAATATCAAAAAGTTTCTATATGTGACACGGCACCAGAGTTAAGTTAGGGTTTTTCAAAATGCTGACACGCCGAGCTCAAAAGGTTCGCCATCACTGCCCTAGACGGTGATGCAGATGGAGGGGCTGGGGGCGCTGTGAGCGGCAGGAGGAGCCGTCAGGGGCTGTGATAAGGGATGGGGAGCGCCAGTGTGCTGGGCTGGGACCGGGCCACAGCTAACCAGCCAGGGAGTCCAGGGCAGCAGGACGGGGGGCCTGACACTGGTCAGCAGTGGTCAGGAAAAGGGTGGAGTCTCGGGCGATGGGGAGGGGCTGGAGGACCCCACCCACAGTCTAGAGAACAGCCTAGAGCAGGGCTGGGAGCAAGCAGGCCACTGGCCTCACAGGGCACCCTGGCTTTGCGGGCGATACATGACCACTTAGCTCTGCCTTCCGAGTGAAAACAGCAAAGATGTGCGAAGGGCCTGACCACGTGCCACCCCACTCTTTGGCCCAAAGCGTGGCGGCCCCTCCTGTCTGGAAACATGAGAGCGTCGCTTGGGAAGGTGGCTGCCTGGCCCCAGTGCCTGCACTGCCCCCTGGGGAGTCTCAGCCCCTGCCAGCCTCCATGCTGCCCGAGGGGCTTCCAAACAAACGCTGGCCCTCCCGGAGGGGTGCCCAGAGCAGGCGGAACTCAGGCAGGCAGGTGGCGCTCTCACTGGGCTCCCGCAGGCTCCGCATACTAAGAAAACGCGAGGTCAGCCGGACCGCCCCCTCTGTCCACGTTGGCTGTGCCCTGTCCCCAGACCTTCAGGTGGCCGGCCCCCTCTTAGCATCGAGGGCTCGGCGTGGACAGCCCCTCCTCAGAGTAGCCACCGGACCATGGCATGCGAGGGCGCCCATCTCTCCCCCATACCTGGCCTTGCAACCCACCGCCCCCCACCGCTGACAAAGTCACGAAGTTGCCTGCCTGACACCTCCCTGTTGAGCACCTGTCGGCCACAGCTCTCACCTGGAGAGCAACTCCCTAGAGCAGGACGTGCCACAGCTCCTGGGGGACAGATGTGCAGCCCAGGCTGCCAGAGCTCAGTGTCCTGGGAGAGGCAGCTCCAGAGGTGAGGGTGCAGGAGCGAGGCTCTAAGCCAGCCCGCCGGGGGAAGGGCTCCATGGGCTCGGACAATTCCTATCCCCTGGCACTGGCACCTTGCCTCAGTTTCCCACTCAGTAAAGCAGAAACAGTGATAGTTCCTGCGGCCCAGGGGTCACAGTGTGTCCAGTGACGGGGCAGGTCATGGACACAGGCAGGGCCATTAGCCTCGTGTGGCCCATCAGTGCACGGCCTGGTGACCCCCCTGGCACGGGGCCCTGGGAGGGGGGAGCTGCCCTCAGGGAGTGAGGACACTGTGCTCCTCCCCACAGTACATGGAAGTCATGAGCCACGGAGACCCCAGGGGGCGGCAGATGCCAGTGTCTGAGGGTGACAGCGGAGAATGGGGGCCTCCCGGGGCTCAGCGATCCCCACAAAGTTACAGCCTTTGAACCAAGTGTGACGGACACGGCGGACTCCTGAGTTCCTGTCCACCCCAAGGCTGCCGGCAGACGGAATGTGACAATGAGACCAAGAGGAGTCTGGGACCCCAGGGAGTGCCGGCCTCTCCAGCAGGTGTGGGCCTGGCTCCTGCATGCTGCCCTCTCACTCCCGCTGTCCCTAGCTGCACAGCCCATCTCCGCACCCGTCCCCCACTCTGCCTACGGTCCCTGCAGGCCCTTCGGGTCAGATACCAGGTCTTCTTCCAGACGTTCCTTCTGCCATTCCCACAGCACGGGTCTCATTCTCCACCTCCACCTCCTGCTCAGGAGTCCCTTTCCCACAATCTGTCACTAGCTCCTGTCCTCTCCCTTCACACTCCCTCCACACACACACCCTCGTCCTTTGGTTCCATCTTCCTCTCTCAGGCTCATCTGTAAAACCCTAACCCTAGCGGCCAGCGCTGCTGACTCCAGCAACTATCTCAGCAGGCCTGGGAGAGACATATCCCATGCCAATCATTTTCACAGCAAATTCAGAAAAGAGCACCGATTGGAAATACATACTTCTGGGATTTATCCCAAAGTGAAGCCTGCGTAGCCTCACCCAGGTCATAACGAAAGCACAGTGATGTTCTAGTTTTTTTCTTAAAAAAAAAAAAATAGCCAAAACCGGTTTGGCTCAGTGGATAGAGCGTCGGCCTGCGGACTGAAGGGTCCCAGGTTCGATTCCGGTCAAGGGCATGTACCTGGGTTGCGGGCACATCCCCAGTAGGAGATGTGCAGGAGGCAGCTGATCGATGTTTCTCTCTCATCGATGTTTCTAACTCTCTATCTCTCTCCCTTCCTCTCTGTAAAAAATCAATAAAATATAATAAAAAAAAAATGTGAATCTGAACACACACAAAAAATAAATAAATAAATAAATAAATAAATATACACACACACACACACACAACACACTAGAGGCCCAGTGCATGAATTCATGCACCAGTGGGGTCCCTTGACCTGGCCTGCGGAACTGGTCCAAAACCAGCTCTCTGACATCCCTTGAGGGGTCCCAGATTTCGAGAGTGTGCAGGCCAGGCCGAGGGACCTCACCGGTGCATGATCGGGGCTGGGGAGGGATGCGGGAGGTTGGCCAGCCAGGGAGGGACCACGGGAGGGCTCCAGGGCATGTCCGGCCTGTCTCACTCAGTCCCAATCGGCCGGATCCCAGCAGCAAGCTAACCTACCAGTCGGAGCGTCTGCCCCCTGGTTAGTCAGTGCATGTCATAGTGAGCAGTTGAGCAGCCTTAGCATATCATTAGCATATTACACTTTGATTGGTTGAATGGCTGACCGGATGACTGGACACTTAGCATATTAGGTTTTTATTATATAGGAGATATATATATATATATATATATATATATATATATATATATGTTTTTTTTTCCAGAGAGGAAGGGAGAGGGAGAGAAACATTAATGAGAGAGAATCATTAATCAGCTGCCTCCTGCATGCCCCCTACTGGGGATTGAGCCTGCAACCCAGGCATGTGCCCTCACTGGGAATCGAACCATGACCTCCTGGTTCATAGGTCAATGCTCAACCACTGAGCCACCCTGGCCAGGCCCTAGTTTCTCTTAATAGTTCTACGCTGAACACACAACCAAAAGCCATGGCTTAGTCTGGTCTGTTTTTAGCTCCTATGAATGGAGTCCTACAGACGCACTGGGTGTGTCTGCCCTCTCTGTGACATGTGTCCAGGCAGCCACAGAGCATCCCTGGGGTCCTCCCTGCGGCTGGGCAGTTGGGCTGCTCTGGCGCAGGAGTCTCACCACAGCTGTGAGGCCTCGTGCACGGCGCCTGGAACTCAGGATGGACATTTTGGGTGCAGCGGAACTGCCGAGGCTCAGGGCACTTTATCTTCAAACACGCCCCCAGGGGGCGCCCTCTACCGGCGTGTTATCAGAGTGTAGGCTGCTTCGTGGCCACACCAACACGTGACACCATCTGTCTCTGCTCACTGGGGCCACTCCTGTGTACAAGCCTCACTGTGGCTGTAACTTGCGCCTCCCTGGTGACTAATGTGGTTGGAAACCTCTTCATCTGCGGCTTTGCTATTGGGAATCACCTTTCATCCAATGCCTGTTAGACTCCCTGGCCACTCTGCTCCCGGAGGCGCGCTCAGGACCAATGGGCCTTCAGTACGGGCGTCTGGATGCTGCAGTCCCCGAGCTTCCGGAGTCCCAGTGGGCGATCTCTGCCTTGATGGTCAGTGCTCTGTGTCTGGGGCAGAGTCTTTGCCCCGCCTCCATGGAGCTGTGTCTGTGACCCTCAGTCAGACCTGCACAGCTGGGTCCATCCTGTCTGTATGACGTGGGAATCCAGTTTCTTTCTTTCTTTGTTTTTTCTCCACTTTTCCCAGCGCCACTAAAAAAACCAAACTCACCCTGCTCTGGATACACCGCCCAGGTGCTGTCTTCTACGCCACGTCTGTCTGTGTGTCCTGAGCCAACACTGACAGTCTTAAATTGCTCTTACACTTCATCATTTTGATAGCTGATAGAGGAAGTTCTCCTATTGTATTTTACTTCAAGAATATCTTGGCTAGCCCTAACCGGTTTTGCTCAGTGGCTAGAGCATCAACCTGTGGACTGAAGGGTCCCTGGTTCAATTCTGATCAAGGGCACATGCCTGGGTTGTGGGCTCGATCCCCAGGAGGAAGCGCACAAGAGGCAGCCAATCAATGATTCTCTCTCATCACTGATGTTTCTATCTCTCTTTCCCTCTCTCCCTTCCTCTCTAAAATCAATTTAAAAAATATATTTTTTTAAAAAGTGCACTGAATCTGTAGGTCATTTTCTAACTGTATCCAAAACTAATCTTTGTATATTGACCGTAGATCCAGCAACCTTGCTAAACTCATTTATTGATTTTAATAACTTATAGATTCTTATAGATTTTCTGTTACAATCGTATCTTGTGAGAATAACATTAAATTTTTCTTTCCAAGCCTTTTAGTTTCTATTGTTTGACTTTCATAGTACAGTGACAAAGACATACAATGAAAATCAAAACAGAAATGGCACCAGCAATGTTGCTTGTTCCCAATCTCAAAGGGAAAGCTTAAGTATGATCCCTGTACTAGGGGATTCTATACCCTTATCAGATTAAGGGAAGTCCCTTTAATTCCTATTTTAACTTTTGTGGGAGTTCTGTAGCCATGAATGGATACTGAATTTTGCCAATGGCCTTTCCTGGGTCTGTTGGGATGATATGTGATTTTTCTACTTTGTGAATGTGGTAAATTACACTGACTGATTTTTAAGTATTAAAAACAGCTTGATCGGGTGTGGCTCACCAGTTGAGCGTTGACCTATGAACCAGGAAATCACGGTTCAATTCCCAGTCAGGAAACATGCCTGGGTTGTGGGCTCGATCCCCAGTGGGGGTGTGCAGGAGGCAGCCAATCAGTGATTCTCATCATTGATGTTTCTATCTCTCCCTCTCCCTGCCTCTCTCTGAAATCAATAAAAACATATTTAAAAAAAATAAGGCACCATGTTGCCTCACCCCCTGTGACAAACGCAGCACACAGATGCAGGGTGTTAGCACACGGCCAGCTGGGAGCACAGAGCTCCCCGTGCTTTCTGCTTAACTGGCCTGCAAACCTAAAACTGCTCTAATAATAAAGCCCATTCACTTTTTAAGAAAAATGGATAAAAGGGAAGAACCACACCAAAAGGTATTCTCTGTATCTGTGCCT
Source organism: Myotis yumanensis (assembly GCF_028538775.1). NCBI lineage: Eukaryota > Metazoa > Chordata > Mammalia > Chiroptera > Vespertilionidae > Myotis > Myotis yumanensis. The sequence goes on from NW_027223752.1 coordinate 238,727,069, forward strand.
CAGCATCGCACCTTTACGGGGTGATGCTGGGCCCGTCCTTCCTCACAGACTTGTGAGGCTGAACAGGTTCTGTACGAAGTGCTGAGCCAGCACCAGGCACGTGGCTACAGCACGGACACACTACGCCGGCCTGGGCACACGTGCTGGGCAGAAAGGTGACCGATGGGCATTAGAAGAAGTGGTTACCCCGGGAGGGGAGCGGAGTAGGATCCGGGTGGAATTCAAAAGAGATTCAGATGTATCAGTAAGCTTTTCATTTCTAAAAACCTAAAGAATAAGAGAAACTGAAACGCTTACCTCTAGGTCATCAAGGGAGCGAGTGACACTAAATCTCTTGGATCTTCCGAACGATCTCCGCGCAGAGGTGCGCTGAGAAGTCTGAGCGAGACCAAGTCCCCGCCCAAATTTTGAGCCCTAAACACAAGAAAAGGTAAAGTGAGTTACCTCCAGGGGAGAGGTGCTTAGCTTTGCCTGAGGCACCACCTTGCAGAGAAGAGAGGGCCCAGGAAACCAGACTGTGCCCCCGGGGAAATGTCATGATCTGCAGACATCACCTCAATGAAAACGCAGAGCCACAGCCAAGGCCGCCCCGTCTCCAGGGGCTCGCTCTGCCCCTGACAACTATGCGCCCAGAGAACGACCGCCTCAGCCTCCCGTCACCAGGATCTGAACCCCAGAGCAGATGAACAGCACGTGGGAGCGCAGTGTGGAGAATAATGGTTATTAACAAAGGCTGGTGTCACAAGGCCGCGCTGTGACTTAATTTCATGAGCGTCTGGGAAACTAAAGAATCCCACATTCAGCTGGCTGAAGCCCAACCCGACTCAGGTGCCGGAAATAACCGGCCAGTGAAACATCTTGTTCTTTCTCCGGGAAATTACTAGAATTAATTCACTGTTATTATGCTAGACACTTCTCTGAATGTGATCGTGGTTCCAGCAAATAAGTCACCACATATTTCACATAAAAGCAGCGCAGCTGAAAATATCTGATTTCCTGGGGACTCGAAACCCTAAGTGCCCTCAGGGCAGGCAGGGGAGCGTGGAAAATTGAGGCCCTGGGGAGGGAGAGGGACCATCTGGGCCGGGCCAGGCCCCCAGGAGGCTGGGAATGTCTCCCAGAGAGTGAGGATGCCCGGAGGGCGGGGCAGCTACTTCCCTCTGTTCCTCTGGAGCCTGGAGCAGCCTTGGCGGCAGCCCCCCCCCCCCCCCCCCCCCCCCCCCCCCCCGCACTGAGCCCCGGAGAGAGGGCAGCACACACTGTCAAAGGAACCCATGCCCAGTGCTCCAGCCCAGGGCAGCTCAGACCTTGGAGCGCCCTCTACCGGAGCGTCATCCTACAGATCGGGGCTCTCAGCAGAGGCTGCTACTGTGTCCTCCCTTCCTTGTGACTCGGGCAGTGGTGCAATGTCGCCCGTGGGCGTTGTTTGCACAGGGTCACGATCAAAGCCGGGCATAGTCTCCAGATATGTTTACAATCTATTTTAAAACTTCCTGTCATTGTGCTAGAAAAACAACAAGATTCTCACGTTGAATGCGAGCCCTCCTGGCCTGCCTGAGAGCTGAGCCTGTGGTCAGCTGTGCCACTGGGACTCAGCAAGGCTTCCAACGCCAGGCCTCGCTGGACCACTCGGCTCCCGCAGCCACCTGCCTGCCTCAGTGACCGTGCCTCACTCTCGGTTCCCTGTGCCAGTCACTGCTGTGCAAAGGGAGGCACGGAAGCCACCGCCACCACGGAGCAGTGACAGGACTCAACCACACGACAACATGCAGGCCTCTGGCATCTGGCTCCGTCCCTTTCCCAAGGCCTCCCCTCTGCTCACGGACAGCACGTCCTTCTCCCCTTTCCGGCCCATCCCCTGCTCATCCTGACCCACCTCCGCCAGCTCAGGCCAGGAGGGACACAGGGGCCCCTCCTCGCCACTCTGGAAGCTTCTGCACTCCAACTGAGGAGGCCGTGCAGGGTGACCCTGAGCTAATAACGCAGGGGAACCCATTTAGCAAAGTAAAAAGCAACCAATGAATTTCAAGAGATTACAGAAGGGTCCCAATAAAACACAGTTCATGACTACAATTGTGTGTCACCGTTGTCATTACAAAGGGAAGTACAGGAGGAGGCCCCGCGGAGCCCCAGGTCCGGAGTCTCAGCACTCATTGGCCACCGACGGGCAAGTTGTTAATACGCGGGTCAGTAAAATGAAAAGGAAGGCACCAGCCTGAGGAGCTCACAGAACCCCCACCAGGTCCCAAAGGAGGCCTGGCATGAGCTGGGGAACTCGAGGCTTATCTCCCAACACGAGCCATAATGATTCCATCACAAGCGTCCCGTTCGTCTGTGACAGGGCGGCAACACCAGCCAATACCGTCCCTCTCGCTACGTTTTTTTAATCCTCACTCAAAGATGTCTCTCTCTCGTGGATGTTCTCTCTCCCCCCCGCCCCCCAACCATCCCTCCCGTCCACTCTAAAAAAAAATCAATGGAAAAAATGCCCTCAGGTGAGGATTAACAACAACAACAGGGTGTATTGCCTCCCCACGCGGCCAGAAACCCAATGGACTTCAGAGGCACACTGACAGGACCTGCAGGCACCAGCAGTAGGAACGGGGAGGAAGGAGGGGAGACCCTCACCTGGGCTGTGAGGAGTCACCATCCCTTCCATCCCCGCCTGTCCACCCAGAGCAAGGGCCCTCTGGGGATGAGACCACTCAAGGGAGGGCTCCAGGCGAGACGGAGCCTCAGCACACAATCACAGCAGACACCGGTGGCAGCCAACAGAGGCCACAGCTAGGGGAAGCGGTGGGGACTGGGCAGCTGGTGTGCTGTCATTTCACCAGCCACTGACTAAGTCATCCAGTCAAGTTCACGTTCACTAAACCAACCCCCGCAGGCTTACCTTTTTGTCTTCCTTAGTCTTCCTAGCGTTTCGATGGGGACCAAAAATGTTCTGCATCCCAAACGCCTTCCTGGACCAGTCCCTCTTCTGGGTGCTCAGCAGGGGCTGCGCCAGGCTGCCCTCCAGCCGGTAGCGGTCAGCGGGGATCTTGTTCATGGGAGGGGGCAGCGTGCCACAGTTGACGCTGGACCACCCGTCAGTGGAGTCCGTGTAAGACTCCTGGTCACTGGCGTGTCCGCACTGCCACTCCTGCAGGACGTGAACCGGAAGCCACCGCTGGCTGAACCCACCGCCAGGGCCCACAGCGCCTCTCTTGGAAGGTGGGACCGAACTCCGCAAGGGGGTCGGGGGGACCTCCACGTGAGAAGTGGGCCCCAAATGCTTACTAAAGTCCCAGCCCCTGTCAGGCTGTGGAGCAGCTTCAAATGGGGGCCCTGCCTCAGGATCGTGGCAAAAGGCCCCATTCCAGGGGGTGGCCCAAGGCTGGGAGCCCCTCCCCCCTGCCCCCTCCCAGGTGCTGCTGCTGGGGCCGTGTCTGCTGGAACTGGCGCCCAGGTCGACCACAAGCACCCGGCTGTTTCTCTCCTCCTGGTTGAAATTCCCAATGCCACTGTCGCTGTTGCTGCTGGTGCTGGTGTTCTGGTGGGCATCGGCGTCCCCGTCCGCGAAGGCCCGGGCGCGCACACCCTCGATCAGCTCGCCCATGTCCCGGTACAGCACAGAGATGAACTGGAGGACCGGCAGGGAGGACGCCGGGAATTCCAGGCAGCCATTGGTGTCAGGGTCGGCTGTGCACTCAAACCCGAACCGCCGGGCGATGCCTTGGTGGATCTTGTGATTGAACAAGTCTGGGTCCACCATGAACACGTGGCAGGAAGTCCGCAAGACGCCCTCGCCCTCCCGCGCCAGGCTGCCGTCGTCGCTGCTCTGCATGGTCACAAGCCCGAAGAACCGGCGGTCGTCGGGGCACACGGCGCTGAAGGCCAGCTTCTCAGCGGGGTACTCGGCCAGCACGGCGGCCTTGTCGGTGCACAGCTGCACACCATCGTGCATGATCTTCATGGTCACCAGGGAGTGGATCTTCTGCTCGGCCCGCAGGCGCCGCAGGCAGCCGCGAATGGCCTGGAAGCTGTCGGCCTCCAGGCTGCAGCTCGTGGAAGGAAGTTCAATGGAACCCAAATAGCCGACGACCATGGCGACGTTTAAAATACTTGCATCTAACCCAAACTCGTCCTGATTCTCTAGTCCAACACTGAAAACCGAGTCGTCGTTGATAACGTGTGCGATCTCCTTGGGAAGTAGGCCGGGCTGCGGGCCGCCTACACTTTCCTGCCCCGGGTCGAATCTCGCAGCCGCCGACTCCGAGAGTGACCTGTGCTTCAGTTTCGAGGGCTCTGAGCTGCTCGCATGCAGACGAGGGTTTTCGAAGATCATGCTGAAAATCCCCCCCGACTGCATGTCCTCCACGACTCTCTCGGCTCTGTTGATGCCCAGCGCTTTGGAATCGAGTCTGGGCTTCCGCCAGCCCTTCCCGTCATAGAAGCCCACCTCCTCGTCGCTGGAGCAAGACTCCAGGTGACCGAGGCCTTCGCCCACCACCATGTGCAGGACCCCGGAGCATTTCCCGATGAGTTTAACCACGTCCTCATGCGACGCTTTCTTCACGTTGATTTCATTGACAGCGAGTATCTGGTCTCCAGCGCGGAGGCCCACAAAATCTGCGGGGCTCCCTCTCATGACACAGCTGAGCACGCAGGGCGCCTGGCCGGAAAGGGTGAACCCGTAGCCTGCTCTCCCTCTGGCGACCTCCACACTCCTCAGGCGAGGGGGTGCCGTCCCCGGTGGCGGGCGCTCGACTGTGTCCCCTGCTCTGTACATCTCAGCGCCTCCCAGGCCAGGAGCATAGTTCCCCGGGGGCCCCACAGTTCAGAGAACGCTTGCTGCTGCCATAGTTTTCTAGAAATGCTGCCCTGAGGAAGAAAAACAACAGCTCAGCGTTAAAGAGCCCAGGCCTCACTGCTTCCTGGCATCACCTGAACTTGGAAAGGTATCTCATAGCAAAACCCGTCACCAAAGAGTCTCCAGTTACCAAGCAAATGTCAGTGGAGGAGAGAGCAAATCTCAGGCTAAGAATTTCCTTCCAAAGTGGGAACTGCTTCCCAGGACGGGTCCCCCTCAATACCGACCCCTCCTGCGAGGCTGCCCTCGGGACTCTGCAGGACCCACTTCCTGGCGCTGTTCCACCCCCCGATCCAGATAGAAGAGAAGGGACCTGGAGACCCTCACACTCACGGTGTGGCCCGAAGCCCAGCCACCGCCAGGGGCTCCCCTGCAGACCGATGTGTCTGAGGGGCATTCGAACCCAGGGCAGAGTCGGACTGAAACGCGGCGCTGGCTACAGACTCGGGGTCTCACTCCTGAGGCAGCCCAGGTCCACCCGTGCGTGATCACTAGGGCGTGATCACTCACTAGGAAGGTTTCCCCCGGAAGGCATCTGCTGATGTCTCATAGTCCTCCCCCCCCAATTAATTTATGCGAACGCGGTAGCTTGTGGGGAAAACATCCGTCTCAAACGCCGCAGTCCACACCACAGAGGCGACCGACACACCCGAGGAAACCTCCGAAAAGAGCCAGGAGCTCAGCGCGAACAGGCAGCCCAAGTATGCCCTGGGACAGAAACCCCGGCTAACGCACTGCCTGCGACTCGGCCATGACCTCACAGCTGAATGTCATGGCGGACAGGGAGCCAGCGCGGCCGTGCGGGGCTGGGTTCACACAGGGCTGCTCCGGTGGCTCTTCACCACCCCGCCGCCTCAGGTTTACTGTTAGCACAAGCACATGCCGTGGGGGAACTGACCTCCTTGAAGTACTTCTGCTGGCAAAAATGATTCACCCGGTCTCAGAGTCCATCTCAAGTCCTTGGTAGCTTCACCCCCAAATGTGCGCATTACTGTAAGTTTAGGCAGTGGGTGGGCAGCCACCAACATTATTAGTATGCACGGTCGCTGAGTAACTTACAATAGACTGAGCAGAGGAGTATGCTCTGTTCAAAATGCTCCCATTCAGCATTTTGTTATTATGCAAGTTTTTACATGTTTGTTTGCATTTAATTCAATTCTGGAGGTTTTACCACTTCAAGCCCCAAGAAACCAAAGGCCAAGCTACAGGGGCGTGCGGCAGGCGCCTCGGTTCCGGTCTCCAGGAGCACGGCCCGCCTTCCCACTTAGTTCACTGCCAAGCAGCCAAACCAGACTTTACAAACAGAAAAGCAGCTCTTGGAACTGGGAAACACAGCAGAGATAAATCATCAGGAACGAGGGGAAAGCAGTAAGGGAGAGGAGAAATTCAAGACGGCAAATTTAAGGACATTTCATTTCTTTGAACACATCAGAAATTTGCATGCAGTTAATAATGTTACAATGAAATGGAATTCCAAAAACAATATAAAGTTGAAGAAACACAGTTACGCTAGTGTCATATGCCCCACGTAAAGTTTTAAACACTACCCTTGAACACATCCTCCCCCCTCCCACTCAGGCTGCCAGAAGAGGAGGCGGCCCCGAAGCGGGGGAGCGCCCAAGGCCTCCGGGCAGAAGGAGAAGGGCCGGGAACAGGATCCCTGAGCAGCTGCTTGAATATTTTATCGCTGGTTCCTGGTGTCTCCGCTACAGAAGGCCTCACACCAAGTAGCATCTCTAACTCAGAACTTTTCCCTTTTTTAATGTGTGGAGAAGAAAATCTAGATTTAGCAGAATATTATACTACTTTAAATTACAAAGGTCCATTTTACTGGTTCAAAAATATTAACATACTAGAGGCCCGGTGCACGGATTCGTGCACAGGTGGGGTTCCTCGGCCTGGCCAGTGATCGGGCCGATTGGGGCCCTCTTGGAGGTTGGCTGTGGGAGCGCACTGACCACCAGGGGCAGCTCCTGTGTTGAGCATCTGCCCCCTGGTGGTCAGTGCGCATCATAGCTACTGGCCGGTCATCCAGTTGCTTAGGCTTTTATATAGATAGTTGACCCTTGAACAGTGTGGGGGTTAGCGACACTGGAAACCCACATATAACTTTTGACTCCCCCCAAACTTAACTCCAGTCCCTTGGTATCTGTGAGAAATGGGTTCCAGAACCCCCGCAGACACCCAAATCCAAGGATGTGCTAGTCCCTCACACAATGTTGCATGAAACTACGCACAGTCGGCCCTTCACATCAGAGGATGCCCAACCACGGATCAAAAATACTGTTTTCAATCTGCGGTTGGCTGACTCCAAGTGCGAAACTTGGGGATACTGAGGGCTGACTACATATTTATTGAAAACCCCACGTATAAGTGGACCTGCACAGCTCAGACCCGCGTTGTCCAAGGGGCACCTGTACTGCATATTGATTCTAACCCTCTGTAACGTGGTTATCTCAAGTAAGATCCACAGGATTACGAATGAAGAGGAACAAGTGTGCACATACGCTCTCAGACGGCGAGGACACTGTGCTAGAGCATACTGGCTGGGTCACGCCAGGCACTGAGGACGGCAGACACCTCAGCCTCAGAGGACAGAAAGGCATCCACGTCTGGGAAAACTGTCTCCCTGTCACTGTCTGGCCCGGGGCTCTCCTGTCACTTGCCATCGCTCCCTAGCGTGTGGGGCTTAACAAAGGCACTGAGGTCGGAGCATTCGGAAGGAACTTTTATTCACATCACACTGCAATGCCTTCTGCACACGGGGGCTTCAGGTCTCAGAGGAGGAAAGCAGCTCAGCAGAAGGCCAGGAGCAGACATGCGGTGGTGGTGGCGGACGCAGCAGAGAGGGGGAAGGAGCCAGGGCGAGGGGGAGAGCTGGCAGGGGCTCCCAGGCACCCGACCTCCCGTGCAGGCCAGCGGTCCAGCACTCAGCCTCTTCTCTGGTGCCACCTTGCCCACCTACACCCGCCCCCACCTCCCTCTGGCTCATCTTCCTAACCCTGCTCACACCCATGATGCTTCTCGAGGGACCCAGCCTTACCCCCAGCCTGCCTTCCAAGGCCGCCCTCACCAGGCCCCTACCCAAAGCTCACCATCACCTCAGGCAGGTCCATCCTCACAGCCCCAGGATTTTCCCAGGGCTTTCCCGCCCGCTCTTCATTCGTTCGTGTGTCCATTCAATGACTATCGAGGGGCTTCCGCAGCAGCCCCAGGCAGACAGTTACGAACAGGTGACTAGAGATGGCCCTGCCCCCGGGGACAAGACCGCTCAGCAGGTCGATATGTCCACACAGGAAGGCCCACAGCCCTGACTCCATTTGAGAAGTTACTCTTCCCTGAACATACCCCCTTCCTGCTGCCCCTTGGCTCAGCTCAGATCCCGTCTCCCACCTGAGGCCCCACTAACTCCTCCAACCCTCACCCGCCCCCAACTGCCCTGCAGAGCGGGCCCCACGATCGGGCTGTGCCTGCTGTCCATCGCCAGCCCAGGGCATCACTGCGCAGCCTCCGCAGCCTTCTGAGGCAGAGCGGTGGGCACCATGGCAGCGGCACACACTCAGCCTTTGGTGCACTGAGGACACACGCAGGCTGTGGGGACACACGCAGGCGTCAGGACAAGGGACAGGTTTGAGGGGAAGCCGTGTGTCTTGAGCAGGGAAGTGGCGCTGGGCAGTCATGAGAAGCTGGGAGGACTAGCAGCTGGGCTCCACCTGCCAGAGGCTGCGCTGCACAAGGCCAAGGCCGTGCACGGTAGGAATCCTATGTGCGGAAGACCACAATCAGCAGCTCAGGCAGGGCCAGGAGCCCCATCTGGCTCCCCCAGCCCCCCAACCAGGACTGAGCCCAAGGGGCTCAAAGAGCAGGGCTGACCTACCCCAGCCAGTGGGCCGCTTCCGCCCAAGAGCTCTGGCACCAGCCTGGCGGTGACCGAGTTTCGGGAAAAGTAAACAAGACCAGCCGAGCAACTTCCTTTCAGGATCTACAGCCAATGGGACTACGGGGCTATTTTTAATTCCAGAAACAAATTCTTGTTCAATAATCTTGAAATATTGAAGGTTAAACCGTGTCAATTTCTCCTTCCCTTTTTATCTCTACTTAATATTTCTGTTTGTGGTTTTTAAACCGGGGCAAAGTGAGCCTATAAAGAGTTGCTGGATTTAGTGAGTCACAATACAGGACACCTAAATGTGAATTTCAGACATAAGACGAATCACATTTAGTGTAAGTACGTCCCAAACACTGCACAGCATGTTGTATCTGGCCAATCTGTGCAGGGACAGACGAGGCAGCCCGTCTTGCCCGGCCTGACCCAGCGGCCCTGGGCTCCTCCTTGCTGGAGCCTGGCTTCCATGATGCCACCAGGACGTCACCTGCACCCCCACTACCCCTCCCAGCCACTTCCCAGGGCAGAGCTGACGGTGGGGCCAGGGCCTGTGCCCACCTGCACAGTGTGACCATCACCCGGCCTCAGCCCCAAACGAATGACCAGGAAGGACAGGCCTCCTATGTGACCCCCCACATGCAAATGCCGTCTTGCCCTCCGCGATCCATGGAAAAGCAGCGACTGCTGGCCAGGCCTGGTCTGTGTTTTCACCAGGGCCACAGGGAATCGTTCTGCTCGCGTGTCTCCGTCATTCGCAGGAAGACAAGGCAACCTGCACGTGCACAAGGTCCCAGGCGCCGCTTTGCAGGCATGTGAGGGAGAAGCTGCGAGCCCAGTCCGCACACAGGGTGCTGGGGGCAGACCACGTTTAAAACTATTTTTTTTAATATATGTATATATATATATATATATATATATATTTATATATATTTTATTGATTCCTTACAGAAAGGAAGGGAGAGGGATAGAGAGTTAGAAACATCGATGAGAGAGAAACATCGATCAGCCGCCTCCTGCACAGCCCCCACTGGGGATGTGCCCACAACCACGGTACATGCCCTTGACCGGAATCGAACCCGGGACCCTTCAGTCCACAGGCCGACGCTCTATCCACTGAGCCAAACCGGTCAGGGCTATATATATATATTTTATATATTTTTTTTTTTATTGATTTTTTTACAGAGAGGAAGGGAGAGAAATAGAGTTAGAAACATCGATGAGAGAGAAATATCGATCAGCTGCCTCCTGCACAGCTCCCACCGGGGATGTGCCCGCAACCCAAGTACATGCCCTTGACCGGAACCGAACCCGGGACCCTTCAGTCTGCAGGCCGACGCTCTATCCACTGAGCCAAACCGGTTTGGGCTTTTTTTAATATATTTTTTTATTGATTTCAGAGAGGAAGGGAGAGGGAGAGAGAGATAGAAACATCAATGATGAGAGAGAATCATTGATTGGCTGCCTCCTGCACACTCCCTACCGGGGATCGAGCCTGCAACCCGGGCATGTGCCCTTGGCTGGAATCGAACCTGGGATCCTTCAATCCGCAGGCCGACTGAGCCAAACCGGCTAGGGCGGCAGACCACTTTTAGATGCAAGGGGGGAGGAATGGCAGAGGAAGTCATGTGGGCAGGCGGCCCTATTCCCCTCCTGACCCCTCCTGGCTCCTCACCTCCCAGGTCCAGGCAGGGTGGATAATGGGCTGCACGGTAGCCCTAAAGACGCAAGGTCCTAATCCCCAGAACCTGGAAATGTGGCCTTATTTGGAAAAAGGATCTTTGCAGCTGGAATCAGAGGCTTTGAGTTGGGGCGATAACCCTGAATTATCCCCATCCACGAGAAGCACACAGCTAGATCCCCACAGCTTCCTCACCCACCAGTCAGGTGGACCCTACACGTAATCACAAGTGGCCTCATAAGAGGGGAGATCAGACACAGGGAGAGGCCCTGTGAAGACAGGACGGAGACTGGAGTGATGGGGCCCCGAGCCCAGGACTGCTGGCACCACCGGGAGCTGCGGGGGGCAGGAGGGATCCTCCCAGCGCCTCCGGGAGGAGCACAGCCCTGCCACACCGTAGACTTCTGGCCTCAGAACTGGGAGTGAATGAATTTCTGCGGCTTGAAGCCACCCACTTTGTGGTACTTTGTTACAACAGCTGCAGGAAAGGAATACAAGGGGTAGGCCCAGGGAGCCCTCCTTCTCCTGGGACCCCACTGCCCAACCCTCGCAGTGAGGCCCTGACTGGCTGCTAAATGCTTAACTCCACAGAGCCGTCCTGGGCTGGACTCCAGGAAATGAGGGCTCTGGTGGACATCTGGGCACCGCACTCTGCCCAAGTGCCCCCTCAGCTCCTCTGGCCTGCACTCAGGAGGAGTCACAGCCTGGCACGTAGTAGGGCTTGATACAGATGTGCTACAGGAAGGCCTGAGCTGCCCTCCTGGGCACAAACCGAGCCACAGCAACGACACTACAAGCCTAGACATGACCTGATTCGCACCATCGCTAACAGGTGCTGAGAACGTCCTGCGTGTCAGACTACTTCCCCACCATTTTACACAGATTATCTGTGGACGCTGAGAAAGAAGATGCCTAGTTAAGAAGGGGTCCTGGTGGCTTAGCTGGGCTTAAATTTAAAAAAAAAAGCTGCACTGAGCTACCCGCCTCTGCACTGAACTACGGGCTGAGCCAGGAGTTCTGGGAATCCTATTTCACCCAATAGGACTGAGGCTTTCCCCATCCAAGAGAAGCACACAACTATATCCCCACAGCTTCTTCACCCATCAATCAGCACAGTGCCTTTTGGACCAATCGAACTGTGAGGATTTGGATCCCTCATTTGCATGAGGACAGACCTATCAGGGTCTAGAAGTCAGCTTCCCTCTGGCCCTGGGAGCCCACTCTCCCTTCCCACCAAAGGCTGCCTTTCCTTGGCTTCACTGGAGGGAGGAGCAGACAGCAGGCAGAGCAGACGGGCGCAGGGCAGAGCAGCGAGAAGCGCAGTGGGCAGAGCTAGCTGGGACGGGGCCTGGCAGGGCTGCCTCACAGCCGTGTGTTTCCACAGCTGTGGGACCACAGTTGGGCTGTTTTGCACTAAATAAAGTTTCCTTCCTCACTGCACCCCAAATTGGGGATTCCTGTTGGTGTTGAACTGGACCAAGGAGGCTGACATATCCTTGCCGCAGCCTTGCTATTAACCTATTTTATAGTCAGAGACCGTGGCACAGAGAGTAGTTTGCCCGTGGTCAAATCAGGTACCAGATGAGATAAAGAACGTGGTACCGAAAGGCAAAATCTGCACCGTGGCCTCAGCCCTCAGCCGGAGCCCGAGGCCGGGTAAACGCGCAGTGGGCCCAGAGAGCAGCCGCCTCTGGGAGGTCAAAGAACCCCAGTCCTTACCCCTAAGTGGCTCACATCAGAGGAAGACAGGGAAGAACCACAGCCGCTACTGCCGCAGGCTCAGCAAACTGCACACGCGAACCAGGCACCTGCTCAGGCTAACGCAGGGAGAGCCAGCGCAGGGCTCCACGCACGGGTTTGTTAGGGAAAAGCTCTCTGTTAGGCTCGAGTGGCTCGCTCCCCCATTACTCGGTTCTCCAGATGAGACTGCTACTCAACAGACTACTAGTCACAGGCTATCAGTGCAGGGAAAAGCCGCATGCACTCTCCTTCCCTGCTCAATCAAGTTCCCAGCAGGTACAACATATAAAGACCCACTATCTGAAGGCACTGGAGAGCTCCGAAGAGCAGGCAGAACCTGGGAGGGAGCTGTCCCCTGAAAGGGCGTCTGCACAGTGACAGGGCTCGGGGAAAGCGCAGTCCTCCAGCTTCGAGGCAGGGTGCCTGGAAGAGAGGGGGCCATCCCAGTACCTCAGAAAGGAGGAGCTGGAGAGAGAGGAAGCCCTGAGATCTGTTCATAAGCTAATCCCGGTCCTTGGCCAGCCCCGGCGCTGCCCATGCAGAGGGTGAATCCATGGAGCCGCAGGAGGCAGCTGGCAGGCCAAGTGCACCAAGTGGAGATGACAGAGATTTCCGTTTGAGTCCAAAGTAACTTCCAGAACAAAAAACAACACTCTCCTCAAACAAGAATCACTACAATGGACCATCCACGACGTCTAGTACACAACCAAATACTACAAGATGTTCAGACACTAGTGTGACCAGTCAGGATGTGACCACAGTCAAGAGAAAGGAGGTCAACAGAAACAGATCCTGAGATAACCCAGGGGCTGAAATGAGCAAATAAGAGCTGCAAAGCGGCTAAGAGAGTGTGTCAAGGATTTAATGGAAAATGTGGTCACAATAAACAGGTGGTGTGTCTCAGTAGAGACATAGGGACTATAAAGCAGCGCCAGGTGGAAATTCTGGAAATGTGTGTCTACTTCTGGAGAGAGATGCCAAAGGAGCGAGTGGCCATCAGCTCCCAGAAAGTAAAGAACAGCTGCTCCACCAGACCTGAGCGCGAAGCCAGGCTCATCTTTCCTGGGACACCTGCTCCAGGATGGCTCAGCCTCTCCTCCGGGGCAGGGCACCCACAAGGCCCTGCCGGACGCGCAGCGGCAGCCCCCCTGGTTAGAGCTGCCGGCGGACCAGGAGGTGAGGAGGTGGCTCTCAGACAGTCGTCTCAGCAATGAAGCCAGGAGCACTGTGGTCCCCAAAGACGCCAGGTCCTGGCTCCTGCAACCGGGAGTGTCACCTTGCAGGGAACAGGACTTGGCAGGTGTGATTAACTTCAGGATCCTGGTGGACACACGTGGGCCAAGAACGGAAGGACAAGGGTCCCTGCGGGAGGGAGGAAGGCGGGCGCAACCAGGGAAGCAGGGGTGGGCACTGGGGTGGGAGGCTGCGGCCAGGACCGAGGGCAGCCTCCAAAGCTGACGAGGGGCAGGAAGGTTCCCCCGCGGTTTCAGCCCAGCGAGACCCAGGGGAACGTCTGTGTTTAAGCCCCGAAGTTGGTGGCCCTCGTCTCACAGCCACAGCAAAGTCCTACAAGTGCTCACAGGAAAGTAACCGCTGATGGGAAATGCCACCAAATTCAAAGAAAAGGGCTCTCCCCCAGGTGTGTCGTCATCACTTTTCTCCCTCATCCTGACGGCGTTGTTTGGTCCAAGGCAGTAAAACCAGAAGCGAACCTGCTGCCGTCTGTTCCTGCGCCCAGAGCCGCCCCATCCCTTCCCCGACGGCCGGCCCCAGCCTGGTCCTCAGCCCTCACCGCCCACACTGCTCCTCTGCCTGGCCCGGGCCCTCCTCCAGGTGGTCATCCCAACAAGGGCCCTGGACCCCGGCTTGGCCCACAGGCCGCTGGGGGCCTCCCTCACCTCCTGGGGGACCGCCCTGCTCAGCCCCCACCGGAGGGTCCCCCAGCATCGGCCACGCAGGGCCTGGCGGTGGCGCCTCAGCCATGCGCCCACCCCTCCCACAGCCGAGGTCCCAGTGGGCACTTCATGCCTCCAAACCACCGGAACGGAGGCGTTTTCATGAAACCGGACACGTAGGACAACTTATTTCTAAATAAAACTCGGCTCTCCTGCTGGTCACCCCCAGGAGACCACGGACCCCCGCCGCTCTAGGCTGAGCCTCAGGCCCCACAGCCCCTCTAGGCACCCACGGGGGCGTCTCCCTCCTCGGGACGCGGGCGGCCCTTCGGCGGCCCTCCCTGTCCCTGTCCCTGTCCTGCAGGTGCAAGTGCCCACGGACCGCCGCCTGCGCGCACCGGCGACCCCAACCAGCCCCATCCACCAGCGGGGAAACTGAGGCACGCGCCCCTGGCCACCGGCCCGAGGGCAGACCCGTGGTCAGTGGCCAGGCCCACTTGGGGGGCCTCTGTCTACACCCCACAACCCGGCGCTCCGTCTACACGACCACTTCGGAGTCTGGGGCGCGGGGGCGGGGGGTGGGACAGGGCTCGCCGCTCATTTGCTGAGCCGGGTCCCTGGAGACGCCTCTGCCCAACAATGCGGCGCCTGTGAGGTCCGGCCAGGAAACCAGGACCCGCCGGGGCGAGCGGGCGCGGGGAACACGGGGGTGGGGGGGCGCGGGGGGCGCGCAGGGGCCGGGTCCGCCCCAACGCCGCCCGCCCCGTCCGCCCCCAGCCCGGCCGACCCGTCCCGCAGCACCGCGAGGCCTCGCAGCGACCCGCACACGGGCCCCGACGAGTGCCCGGCGCTGGGCCGGGAACAAAAGGAGGGCGGCCGGCGGCCGGTCCCGGGAGTCTCTGAGGAGGCGGCGGCCTGAGGAGCGGACCGGCCCGCGCCCTGGACCCCGCGTCGCGCTGGGCGGGGCCAGCGGCCGAGGGCGCTCGCTCGAGCCCGGAGAAGAAAGAAAGCGGGGCGGGGCGGCCCTGCGCCCGCCCGCAACCTACCCGCTCGCTCCGCCGCCCGCGTCCGCGCCGCCCGCGCGCCCAACGGTCTCCACAGCCGCCAGCCGCCGCCGCCTGGGGTTAGGGGCGGGGCCCGGAATAAGGGGCGTGGTCAGGGCCTGTAGGCGGGGCTTGGCGGGCTCGGGGGGTGGGGCATCCGGGGGCGTGGTCGTGCTTGGGCGTGGCCTCGGGGCGAGGTGGGGCGTGGCCTCCCCGGGTGTGAGCGTATCTCAGGAGGCAGCGGAGCGCAGTTGATAGGTGGGTCGGAGCCTCCAGGGGGCGGGGCGGATCCTCCAGGGGGCGGGGCCTTCACGGAGCGCGAAACCGGACGTGCGGCCAGGCCGCTAGGGGTGGGGCATCCAGTGGACCAAGGTAGGAAGAAACAAGGGCGGGGCCTTGAAATAGGAGGCGGGCCTCCCAGGCAGGGGGCGGGACTTCCGCCGCCTAGTGGTGACCACGGATCCCGCCCAGCCGAGGAAGCCCTACGCCCCCGCTTCAGTCCCCTCCGGGTCATCACTCGGTCCCCTTCTGTGCGCCCGCCCGCCCCCTCTTCCGACTGCCTTCCGGACTTTGATGCTCGGCGAGATCGCATTCATGGGAAATCGTTTTGAAGGAGGAGAGTGGCTCGCCTCCCGCAGGTGGGAGGCCAGGCCTGCGGAGCCCAGCGCGAGCGGTGGAGGGCCCAGGGGCCTGCGCCCCGCCCCACGCCACCGCCCGACCGCCGCCTCTGCCCGCTGGACCTTCCCGGGGTCGCTCCCCGCCCCGCAGTCACTATTTCTGTGGCAATGACGTCCCCCTTGTCACCGGCCCGCCTGAGGACTTGCAGGAGAAGGGCCCCGGGGTTGCTGTGCAGCCTCAGGGCAGGCGGGTGGGGGGGAAGCAAGTCCAGGGCTCCTGGCGAGCGTGCCCTGGCGGCCTCCAGGACGCGGCCGGCACGGCATCTCCTGGGCTGCCTGTCCCGGGCGGCCTGTCCCGGGCGGCCCCTCCCGGGCGGCCCCTCCCGGGCGGCCTCTCCCGGGCTGTCTGCGAAGCCATCGGGACAAGTCCAGCGGCCGTCCCAGGTCAGCCCGCCACCGGCTGGAGCAATCAGAACCGAGGTTATGCTTTCACGTGCCCTCCGGTGCGCCCCAAACACAGCGAGGACAATCCCCCCACTGGCCGGAATGGCGTCCGAGTGCCTCTTCCCGTGTGTTTGCAAATAAAACACCTCCACGGCGCCATGGAGTGTGGAGGGGGCATTAGATGAGCGCCCCCGGCAGGACAGGACGCCGTGACGCCCGGGCCATTGTCTCTGCTGTGGACTGAATGTGTCCCCCAAAACGTCCTGCTGAAGCCTAACCCCTGGTGAGCTGGTGCTAGGAGGTGAGGCCTCAGGGAGGTGAGCAGGTCAGGAGGGTAGAGCCCCCAGAGCCCCCTGTCCCTTCCCCCACGTGAGGGGACCGTAGAGGGCGCTGTCCACCAGCCGGGTCCTGGGCTCTCACCAGACACCAAACCTGCTGGGGACCTGGTGGTGGGCTTGCTGCCCCCAGAACTCAGGTCCGGATGTTTCTCAGTGCCCCACCCCCACCCCCACCCGGGACGGACTGAGGCACCCAGGTCCACCCTGTCGCACGGGGTGCCGGCACAGGGCAGCTGGAGACCACGGCCCCTTCCTGTCCCACCACGTTCCCGCCTCCCGTTCCTGGCTTCCCTAGCCTTGTCCCAGGACTGCTTTTCCCTCCCCGTCTTTCCTCTCCCCAGGGCTGGGGGCCCTGCGCCTTCCTCCTCCGTCCTTGCGGAGCCTCCTCTCTTGCCTTCTCTCCCCTTTACACACCTCGTTCAGGGCCTGCCACCCGCCAAACTGCGCACCCTGGGGGCTCCGGGCACCCCTCTCCTGTCCTCCTCCTCTGAGTGTCACCTGCTTGGTTTGACCTCAAGGATCAGGCCCTGCCCCCTCCCCTCCCGCGTCCCAGGCCCTTTGGCAGCTGGTCCTCAGGTCCTCTGTTACTACCCGCGTCCCAGGAGGGAACAGGTGGCTCCTCAGTGGGGAAACCTGAGAGGAGCCCCCGCTGCAGGGCCCCCTGGTGCACAGCCGGACAGACCGCAGGGACGGACCGGCACCACCTCGAGGGCTGAGAGAGGGGGCAGCCCAGAGGCTAGGGGACCCAGAGAAGGGGGGGGGGGGAGAGACTCTCTCTTTTTTTGGTTAATCCTCACCCAAGGATATTTTTCCATTGGTTTTTAGAGAGAGTGGAAGGGAGGGGGAGAGACAGAGAGAGAAACATCGATGTGAGAGAAACACAGCGATTGGTTGCCTCCCGCATGCGCCCTGACCAGGGCCGGGGATGGAGCCTGCAACTGAGGTAGGTGCCCTTGACCGGAATTGAACCCGGGACCCTTCAGTCCACAGTCCGACCCTCTATCCACTGAGCCACACCGGCCAGGGCAGGAACATACTTCTGTGGTGTCCACTCCTTCTGCCACGTGGCTGTCCCCAGGCCGGCTTCCCCAGCCCCCGCCCCCTTCCCCCCGCAGGACACCCGCAAGGGCCACCCACACCGCCTTGGCTGCCGCCTGCTCACCCCGCCCCGCACCTTGCCTCTCGGCCAGGCTCCCAACACGGTCTTGCCCACCACAGCCAGCCACCAGCCCCGTCACCCCTCACCGGCCACCATGGAGCCTGGTCCCCGGAGTGCCCCTCGCGTGGGATGCACCCGCCTCCTCCCGGGCGGGTGAGCTGGTGTCCGCCCCCTTCACAGGTGGAGATGGTGTCAGCCCCACTGAGCGGCAGAGCTGGGGTTGCACTCCCAAAGCCGAGGGCTCCACAGTGCCCCCTCCAGCGTCCCTGCCAGCCCCGCCCCAGCCTCCGGGCCGCCATCTGGCTCAGAATGCCGAGGTGGCC
This sequence comes from Myotis yumanensis, assembly GCF_028538775.1. Taxonomy (NCBI): domain Eukaryota; kingdom Metazoa; phylum Chordata; class Mammalia; order Chiroptera; family Vespertilionidae; genus Myotis; species Myotis yumanensis. The sequence continues at coordinate 238,745,044 of NW_027223752.1, forward strand.
CACCATCTGCACAGAGAAATCCCAGTCTGGTTCCCGAGGCCGCGTGCCAGGCCCCCACGAACCCTCTGCCTTCCACCAGCTGGGGTGACGGGTGGGGCTCGGCACCCGCAGCGCCAGCTGGAGTGAGGCGGGTCCCAGGGGTCAAGAGGGTGCTCCTCCCTCCCGAGTTGGTGCCCTTCTGCCCCTGCTTGGCGGGCCTGCTGAGAGCCACCTGCTCCCACACCTGCCGCTCCCTCCTCACCTGTCAGGGCCCAGCTCAGGTGTCTCCTACCCGCCCCCCAGGTGACAAGGAGCCCCTCCCGCGCACCCATCAGACTCAGGCACACCTGTCACCGCCCTGTCTCCAAGGAGGTCAGTGCACATCTGTCTCATGCCCCCACACCACTCGCCCCCCGCCCCCCTGAGACAGGGACTCCGACATCAGACACACCGAGCCCTCGCCTGCGCCAGGTGTGCTGGGCGTGGGGACAGTGTGCAGCCCCCGGACTCTGGGGGGACCAGCCCAGCAGGTGTGATGGCCCAGGCGGCCCGCGGTGGAGAAAGCTGCAGGCCTGCTGGGAGGGAGCCCAGGCAGATGTGTTTCAGGAAGAGCCCTGGCTCCATGGAGGGGACGGACCACCGAGAGGCTGGGGGGAGGCGCTGTGGAGCGGGACCGTGACCGGCTGGGGAAGGGACAGCGACCGCCTCGGGGAGGGAAGGCCTCCTGGGGAAGTGGCCACGTGGACTGGAGAGGCTGGAGTCAGTGAGGGGCAGGAGGGATGGGCACGAGGGATGCCCGTTCACCTGGCACGGCAGAGGCAGAGCCCATGTGTGGTGGTTCCGTGAGCCGAGGCAGGAGGGCGGAGATGACGCTGAGCCCCCAGGCCTCAGTCCGCTCCCTCTCCCCACCCAGCCCTCCACCTGCAGGGTCACAGCGTGGGGGGAGGGCAGGGGACGGGGACGGGGCCTCTCTGGGTCTTAGCATCCCTGGTCCCTGGCCAACTGGGAGGCCAGTCGCCCCACCTCTGCGGGACTCGCCAGGCACCAGGAGATGCTCCAGGCAGGACAGTTAGTTCCTCTGTGGGAGCCACGTCCCCAGGCACCCCCTCCTGCCCCGACGCACCTCAGAGGCCTGGGTGTCTGGCTCTCGCCTCCAGGGCAGTCAGGGTGGACTTCTGGGAGGAGGGGTTCCGGCACAGCCCGGCTCCCCTGCCCGCACCGGGAGGCGCCCGGGCACCCAGGCTTTGGCTCATTTGTCTTTCCCTTCACCCGCCGTGAGGGCACCACATCACACCCCCCGGGCGTCTGCAGATGTTTAGATTCTCACTCGCCTTTGAAAATGCAATCGGCTGCTATGAAACAAAACGACCCCCTCACCCACCCCTGGTCTGGCCCGATGCAGCCCGAAGTCAGGGGCGCTCTGCTCCGCGTGAGCTCCGGCTGCCCCGCGAGGCCCAGGGAGGCAAGCCGCTCCAGGAACCTGTGGGACGATCGGAGGGGAAAACCACACGACTGCTCAGTGCGGCTCCGGCACTCGCTCCTCCGAGAGGGGCTTTGACAAGTCTGTTCGCCGCCTGTCGTCTCCGCCTTGTGCGATGCGCCGCCTGGCGAGGGAAAGGGCTGGCACTGCCCTCCCGCGGGTGCGGGGCTGCGGAGGCGCTGGCTCCCGCAGCGCGTTACAGGAGAAGCCGAGAACCACCAGCGCACTTTCCTACTGGCTGGTAGGCGGTCGCTGCAAGGGAACCTTTATGAAGTCAGCTCCCAGGAGAGATGGCTCTTCCCCGACCAGGGTCCGCACCTGTCATAGGAGTCGGGCCACGTGTTGGGGGTCGGGAGGGGGGAGCAGGGAGGTACAGCCCAGCCCTGGCCGGTTTGGCTCACTGGATACAGCGTCAGTCCGCGGACTGAAGGGTCCCGGGTTCGACTCCGGTCAAGGGCACATGCCTGGTTGTGGGCTCGATCCCCAGTAGGGGGCGTGCAGGAGGCAGCCGATCCATGATTCTGTCGTCATTGATGTTTCTAGCTCTCCCTCCCTTCCTCTCTGAAATCAACAGAAATATATTCAAAAATAAAAGAGGAACAGCCCAGTCTCAGGACCAGTCACTCAGCATCACCGTCTGCCCCTCCCACCCAGACCCCAACGTCGCAGAGAAAGTGAGAGGAGGGCTGGACAGGGGTGGTTGCCAGTCCTCCCGCCTCCCAGCCCCAGTCCTCCCGCTTCCCAGCCCCAGTCCTCCCCGCCTCCCAGCCCCAGTCCTCCCCGCCTCCCAGCCCTGGATCCTAGCCCCAGTCCTCCCCCCTCCCAGCCCGATCTAGGGTGAAGCGGAAGACCTGAAGGGCAGCCGGGCCCTCGGCAGCCCTGCACCATCAGACAGGCTGCGGGTGGGCGGGCGGGGCCGAGCGTGGGTCACCGCAGCACGCAGCACGGTGAAAGCTGCTTCCCGCCCCACAGCCTCCCTGACTGGGGCCCCGCGCCGTAGCTCCTCGCCCAAACTGAGGAGACAGATTGAGTTCTGTGGCAAAGAAGCAAAATAAAATCAAAATATTACATATCGCTCTCCACTGTTTATTTGCACACAATGTCTGGAATGGAATAGAAATGACAAGACATGGGAAGACGTAGAAAAACAGCCTATAACAAAAAGAAAACAATCACAAGATGTAGGCCCCACGTGACCCAGTAATTGAAATTAGCCAACACGCAATGTAAGAAAAGTATTAGGAATACGTGGAAGAATTTACAGATAAAGATGAAAGAAAGAATCGATAAAGAAATGAGGTGTTTTGGAAGAGAAATGGGAACTCTGAAAATCTCAGAAGAAATTAAAAAACTGAAAACTATAACATCAATATCTGAAATTAAAAATGTATTGGCTAAGCTTCTAGACACTGAAAAAGAAAATTTCAGTAAACTTACCACATCAGTATGAACAACCCAAACTAAACCACAGAGGAAAAATGAGTAAGCCACACGGAAAGAGCACCTGTGACCTGTGAATAACATCAAGTGCTGTGACGTGTGTAACTGCAGTCCCCGAATATAACATGGGGAAATATATTTGTAGAAATAGTGGCCAAAATGTTCTCAAATTTGATTTATAAAAAATCAATCCATAGGTTCCCCAAACTCAACAAACCCTACACAGAACAAATACAAAGAAAACACACCGAGGCACCCATTTTTGAAAACAAGAACTAAAATCTTTGCAGCAGCCAGGGAAATAGATACATAATGAACAGCTTTCATTATAGCCCAGCTGGTGTGGCTCAGTGGTTGAGCTTCGACCTATGAACCAGGAGGTCAGAGTTCAATTCCCGGTCAGGGCACATGCCTGGGTTGCAGGCTCGGTCCCCAGTGTGGGGTGTGCAGGAGGCAGCTGATCCATGATTCTCTCTCACCATTGATGTTTCTCTCTCTCCCTCTCCCCTCCTCTCTGAAATCAATAAAAACATATATTTTTTTAAAAAGGACTTGCGCAGTCAGCCTGGTGGTCAAATCCCTCTAGTGTTAACTACAACAATTAAGGCTTGGCTAGAACAAGACTGCGCACAGAGACCACAAGGGGGTGCACCAAGAAAGCATAAAAGATGCGGAGACAAAAAAACATGACAGAAATGGAGGATATGGAGCTAAGAATCGCAATTTTGAGGGCTTGCCATAAATTTGTGCAGAGCCTCACGAAAACTAATGAGACCCTCGATGCTACGATAAAGAAATTAGAAAGTAAGCATACACGGACTGAAATAAAGAATATTATACCCAATAGCAGACCAGAGGAGCACAAGAATCAAACCAAAGATTCGACAAAAAACACCCAATTGGAAAAGCAAAATGAAAAAAGAATCCGAAAGTGTGAAGATAGTGTAAGGAGCCTCTGGGACAGCTTTAAGCGGACTAATATCAGAGTCATTGGAGTGCCAGAAGATGAGAGACAGCAAGATATTGAAAACTTATTTCAAGAAATAATGGCAGAAAACTTCCCCCACCTGGAGAAAGAAATGGACTTACAGGTCCAAGAAGCGCAGAGAACCCCAAACAAAAGGAATCCAAAGAGGACCACACCAAGACACATCATCATTAAAATGCCAAGAGCAAAAGACAAAGAGAAAATCTTAAAAGCAGCAAGAGAAAGAGGCTCAATTACCTACAAGGGAATACCCATACGACTGTCAGCTGATTTCTCAACAGAAACTTTGCAGGCCAGAAGGGAATGGCAAGAAATATTCAAAGTGCTGAATACCAAGAACCTACAACCAAGATTACTTTATCTAGCAAAGCTATCATTCAGAATTGAAGGTCAGATAAAGAGCTTCACAGATAAGGAAAAACTAAAGGAGTTCATCACCGCCAAACCAGTATTATATGAAATGCTGAAAGGTATCCTTTAAGAAGAGGAAGAAGAGGAAAAAGGTAAAGATACAAATTATGAACAACAAATATGCATCTATCAACAAATGAATCTAAGAATCAAGTGAATAAATAACCTGATGTACAGAATGAACTGGTGACTATAATGAATCAGGGACATAGAAAGGGAATGGACTGACTATTCTTGGGGGAAAAGGGGTGTGGGAGATGCGGGAAGTGACTGGACAAAAATCATGCACCTATGGATGAACTCAGTGGGTGGGGAGTGAGGGTGGAGGGTGGGGTGGGACCTGGAAGGAGGGGAGTTATGGGGGGAAAAAAGAGGAACAAATGTAATAATCTGAACAATAAAGATTTAAAAAAAAGATTTTAAAAAGGACTTGCTATGAGCTACAGTAATTGAGAGAATGTAACTTGCAGACCAGTGGAACTGAGTGACGTTAGACCCGCTGTTGCTCAGAGAATTGATTTTTGACAAAAGCACAAGGAAAACGCCTCGCGGGAAGGGAAGACTCTAAACGCTGGGTCCTCTGGGGGATGGCCGTGGAGCTCAGTCACATCACACGGGGATTAACCTGAGGCGGATCAAAGGCCCAGGCACAGTCACAGCTTCCGCAGTGCAACTCGGGAAAAGGCCTGGAGACTCAGGACAGAGAGCGCTCGCCGGAGGCGAAAACTAAATCAGGTCATTTTGATTTTCTCAAAAGCAAAATCTCTGCCCACCCACAGACACCATTCGCTCCCACTTCCCACAGGCGGCGTCCCAGGCTGAGCGGCCTCACCGCCCTCCCTTCTGACCACTGACAGCCGCACAAAACGGACACGCCGGGCGCTGGGCGCTGGCTGGGACGAGCCCCTGCTCTCTGCCTGGCCCCGTGCGGCCACCTAGGGTCTGCAGGCCCCTGCAGGCGGCAGCCTGTCCTGGGCCCAGGCTCGGACCCAGAGGGAGACGGAGGGCCTGGCCGACGGGGGCCGGGCTGCGTGACCAGGGGTGATACATCGACCTTGGGGCCCGCGGCTGGGATGTCGGTTCCACTCCAGCGGAGGGGCGAGTCCCATCGCCCCAAACCTCACTTTCCCGGCGCGGGGTGGGCACAGAGGCGGGCTCCGGCGGCCTTACTATTCCTGGCTGCAAGCTAAGCAGCTGCCCATTAAAATTCCATTAGTTTCAAAGCTTGAGCTGCAGTTGATATTTCTAATTATTGGGAATTAAACTTGTCCCTGTAATTTCAGGATAATTGCAGGTGATGCCAGCTGGCGCCCCAGGCCGCACGGCTCCCAGCAGAACATGGAAGGTCTCTGAACAGGAGAGGCAGGCGTCGGGGAGCGAGGGGAGGGGGGTTGGTGCACAGCTGGAATCTCAATGTCAGCGTCATGGCTCCGGGGCCGGAGCCTGGGACGAGGACGGAGGGCACCCCCGTGCGGGACTGAGGACACGGACAGCGTGACAAGCTGGGCCGTGGAAGGAGGAGCCGCCGGGCCAGGGAGGGTGGGGTGGGGGTGGGGGTGGGCGCCCAGGTCCCCCCACTCAAGGGGAGCCAGTCCCGCCCTCTGCCCGCCTTGGCTCCCAGCTGGCAGGGCCCCCGAGGCGCCAGAGGGAGGATCGTCCTGTATCGTCTGCAACCACCTGAGCCACCATCAGATGGGAACGAGGAACCCCGCGCTGAGGCCGGCCTGGTGCCCAGGAGGCCGTGGGACGAGGCCACCGAGAAGCTCATGGCCACTCTCACAGCCTCAGTGAACCAGACCCACTCGGCCTCCGCGTCCCTCCTGCTGCTCACCATCCACCCCAACACCTGCAGCCCCTCCCCCACGGCCTCCCCACCCACCTCACTCGGCTGCCGCTGAGCACAAGTGAGAAAGTGCTAAGTAAGCCCCTCACGGCTGCGGCTCTAGGACCACAAGGCCTTTTAAGGGGGAAATCTGCCGCAGAACTGACCCCAATGTCACCTCCTGGGGGCCTCCGGGGCCTGGCCACCCTGATGGGCCACATGCACAGCCAGGCCGGCCAGCAGGCCCAGTGTTGGTCCAACGATGAGCCCTGTGGGGGCGCCTTGTGGAGGTGGGCGGGCCCCTGAGCGGGCCAGCTGGGCCTTCCCCACTGCGCAGCGGTGCTGGGGCCCACAGGCACCCCTTCCCGACGATGGGCTCAGTGACGCTAGTGGCGGCTGGACTGGCCTTGGTGGGAACATGCACGCCACGGAGACGGGCGAGTTCCTAACCCAGGGCCCGGCCGCCACCCTGGGCTGGGATGGCCCCCAGACTCGCCTCTGCTTCAGCCTGAGCAGCAGGGTTTGTGTCCAAGCGCGGGGCTGGCGAAAGGGTCCTGCCGCCCAGCTGGCCTCTGTCCTCCACATCCCTGGTGACCTCTGCACCCCTGGGTGACCCCTGGACCCCTGTGTGACCCCTGCACCCCTGGGTGACCCCTGCACCCCTGTGTGACCCCTGCACCCCTGGGTGACCCCTGCACCCCTTGGTGACCTCTGCCTGGCTGGGTGACCTCTGTAGCCCTGGGTGACTGCCTGGCTGGCTAGGGCCACGGGAGTGTCCAATGAGCAGCGGCGTTGCCCCGGTGACCACGGCAGCCTCCTGGCCCTCTCTCCTGCCCCCAGCAGTCGGCCCAGCGCCGCCAGAGGGGGCTCCTCCAGACCAGAAGTCACACCACGTCGCCCACCACTAGCCCACCCTCCCTGTCACCTCAGAGCCTGCTGCCTGGGCAGCAGCGTGCCAGCCCCAGGCAGGAGGCACTCCTGTACCAGCCTCCTTTGCAGCCAGTGCCCGGAGCCCAAGGAGTCAAGGAGCTTCTAGAAAGGTCGCCACTGGCCGGGGCAGAGGCACTGAGGCCAGCTGCCCTCCAGGCCCCAGCGACGGAGGCTCCTGGCGCAGCCCTGCCCGCCTCTGCCCCCCGGCCGCCTACTCCCCTGCCCCCCAGCTCTCCTACACCCCCCCCCCCCATGGAGTCCAGCCCCTCCCCGTGGCCCACCTTCCCTGCCCACAATCACATCCCCCCACGTGTTTATGTCCAGTCACGACTGTCTGCTCCCAGACGCCAGGCCTGTCTCAGCCTCCACCTGCCCAGAGTGAACGGGGACGTGAGCGGAAGAGTTCCCTTTATTAGTTCGCACTGAGGGGCAGTCCCAGCCCCACGTCCTGGGCAGGAGAAAGGCCCTGCGCCTGCCTCACCCAGTGTCCGCGGGCGTTTGGGGCAGGCGGGGCCTCAGTGTCCGCGGGCGTTTGGGGCAGGCGGGGCCTCAGTGTCCGCGGGTTTGGGGCAGGCGGGGCCTCAGTGTCCGCGGGCGTTTGGGGCAGGCGGGGCCTCAGTGTCCGCGGGTTTGGGGCAGGCGGGCCCTCAGTGTCCGCGGGTTTGGGGCAGGCGGGGCCTCAGTGTCCGCGGGGCGGGCGTTTGGGGCAGGCGGTGGGGGGGGGGGATTGGGGGGGAGAGCGCTGTCGGGGGAGGCTGTCCTGGAGCAGACCTGCCCGACCTGCTTGCATTGGCTTCTCTGGCCCAGACCAGCCGGGGCTGCCTCCGCCGGGAAGGCGGCTGTGCCCACCTCGGGCAGGAGACACACACGCCGCATCCCACGTTCCAGGTGTCGTCGGCGGGGACCACGGTGGAGCGTGACGCCGGCACGTTCCCGCTGGGGGACCCGGCCTGTGCCCAGGGGCGCTCAGTGCCGAGGTGGGGCCGCGCCGGCCCTGGGTCCGGGCCGGGAGGGGGCTGCGGGCGCCTAGCCGCTGGCCTTGGCCACGAGCTTCTCCAGCAGGCTCATCATGCGCTCCTGCAGCTGCAGGCCCTGCACCTGGAGCAGGTGCTGCTGGTCCAGCACGCGGCGCACCTCGCGGCACGTGTCCTCCAGGGTGCGGCTCGTGTCCTCCACGGCGCGGCTCAGCCGCCGCTGCTCCTCCAGCATCGCCTCCAGCAGCCGCAGCTTCCGCTTGCGGAACGGGCCGCCCGGCGCCTTGCGCTTCTTCACCGGCCGCTCCTCCGACCTGCGGACGGCACAGCGTGGCGTGTGAGCCGCGGCCACGGAGCCGGCACGGGCCCCCGACCCTCCCGGGGACCCACTGGGCCAAGGGGAGACCGAGGCCCCAGGGCGCTCAGACACTTGCTCAGCGCTCAGCGTCCAGGACGGTGAATGGGTCACAGGGGCCATGGGCACTGCTGTCCACAGGGACCCAACGGCCCGGTCACAGAACACCCAAGTCCCGAGTCTGGGAGGGCGGGGAACACCCTGCCAGAGGACACCCCCAAATGCACTGAGTTGGGGGGCTGGTGGCACAGGCCCGGGAGGCGGGGCTCGGGGTGGAGAGGCCACGGGGAGAGAGGAGGAAGGCTGGGTGGGAGGGGTGCTGGGCCGTGTGGCTCTCCCGAGAAGCCAGAGACCACCAGTCCTGCTGGCCTTGGGTAGATGGGGAAACTGAGGCCGCGGGAGAGAGGGCCTGGGTCCTGGGCCCCTCCATGTCCCAGCCACCTGGACCTGGGTGGGGAGGCAGGAGGGAAGGTGCCTGGGGGTGGGGCTCGGAGGAACCCCTGGTGGGCAGGGGTGAAGGCAGCACAGGCCGGGCGCTCTCTGCTGAGGGGTGGGGCACCTCTGGCTGAACGACCCCCACTGTGGGCAGGGAGCTGCCCAATCCCACCAGACTGTCAGGCCTGCCCACCCCCAAGCTTCTGAGTAGAACAGCGACCCAGCCAACCTCAGGGGCGGAGGGCGGAGCTCTGGGTCCCACGTCCCAGCCGGGGAGCAACCCCTGGGGCCGCCGGCATCTGGGAACGGCTCAGTCCACAGGGACAACCGGCCGGGCTCAGGCTTCCCTGCCGACTCGCCTGGCTGTCGGCAAAGGCATTTCTGTCCGGGGGTCTTTGCTGAGAAATCCCCGCCAGGAAGGGGCACAGACGAACGGAACAGGCGCTCCAGCCCCGGGGGTGTCAGAATCGAAGGCCCCCAGATGCCACCCTCACCCCCCCCGCCCCCAATGGCAGACTCGAACACTGGGGCTCGGGAGAGTCAGGGCCGTGGCTCCAACCCAGACTTCCTGTCCTCGTTTCCAACTGGCCAACTCCTATTCACCCTTGAAAGCCCACCCCAAAAGTCCCCTCCTCTGCTCTCCCGCCCCCACACCACAGGGGTGAGTCTCCTGTGTGGCCGGCTGTGACATCCCAATGGCGGGTCACGTGGCGGAAGCACGTGACGGACAGCAGAAGGGGTGGGCGTCCCCACGCAGCCAGGTTATGAGGACACTGGAGGCTCAGCCCACCCCTCTCCTGATGTGAAGGGGACCCCAGGGCAGGGCCCGCTTGGGGGTCAGGGGGACCCAGAAGCAGAGGCTGAGGGGCAGGCAGGGCGGCGCACAGATGGGGGCACTGGGCACTCCTCCATGTGCCGGGCCCTGCGCCCGAGTATGTCCTCCCCTGACACTCGCAGCCACCCTCCGAGAAGCCACTGATCCACCCCGATTACAGAGGACACGGAGGCCCAGAGAGGTCACGAACTTTCCACACAGCTCAAAGTGACGCAGCCGGGGACACCCCAGCCTGTGCCAGGACCGCCACACGCGCACAGGGTCCACTGCCTCCCTGCGGAGCCTCCCTCCGAGGCCGCCCTGTCCCTGGAGGCGCTCATGGCCGCCTCCCTCTACAGCCCGCCAGCGAGAGAACAATTCCTGTTCTCTTTCTCCACTGGCCAACTCCTATTCACCCTTGAAAACCCAGCCCCAATGCCCCCTGGCCGCTCACAGCCCTCCTGTGGTGGGGGCAGGAGGCGGGCACGCACACTACCTGCGCTTAAGGGACAGTAAGCTGGAGGAGCTGGAGGAGCCATCGTCCTGGAAGCGGCCTTCGTAGGAGCACCGGTTATACGGTGAGTACAGAGGGGTGGACTTAGCCGACGGCGACAGGGACTCCTCGGTCTGGGACGTGGAGGGCCCCGGCTGCTGGCCGTCCGGCAGTTTCCCATCACAGGACTCGGGGGCCTTGGCCAGAATCCTATCAATGGCTAGGTAATAGGGCCAGTCGGGCGGGACGGACTCGCTATCTGTCATGCATTTTAATTTCCTGCAACGAGACACACAAGAGCCAAGTGTGAGAAACAGACCTGCTCCCGCCCGGCCCGCCCGGCCCCTGGCGGAGGCAGCGCGGCTCCGGGCCCCGGGGGGTCACGGGCTCGGGCGGCACCCACTCTTGGGTCGACAGGCCTCCCCAGAAAAATGGGCCAGGCTGCAGGGCCAAGGTGACACTGGGCTTAGAAAGACGTTGGACTCGGGACCTACGCAGCCTTGGACGCTGAAAGCCGCAGCGTGAAGGCGGTCGAGGCCACTCCGTCGTCCCTGTCCTCGCTGTGCTGTGGTGGCTCAGCTCCCCGCAGTGAACAGGCACTGCCCAGCGAGTCAGCACGGTAAAGGCCGTACGCGACACGACAGGGAGCACATCAGAGGGACGGGACGTGGTGACACAAACATCAGATACCCCAACGAAGGAACATGTGTTTCTGAAGAGGCCGCCTCAGGGAGCAAGACCCACAGGAGCTAAGGGCACAGGCCTCGGCGTCCAGCTGATCTGAGATGTCTCGAGCTACCACTTTGCTGTGTGACCTTGGGCAGGTTCATTAACCTCTCTGAGCCTCCATGTTCATGTCAGTAAAATGGGGATGATCAACGCGAGCTCCTCACACGGCCATAGGGAAGGTTTAGTAGGACGATGCCCGGTGCCTGGCGAACAGCGGGCTGAGCAGATACCATGTCGGTGGAAGGTGCCAGGAGGCGGCAGGGCTGGGCCGGGCAGGCCCCTGCTCACACTGCCCGACACCCCTCGTCTCCACTCAGACCTCGGGCCAAGAGGCTACACAGCCCAGCTCTGCCCACCAGGGGCCCGAGCCCCCACAGGCCCAGCGTCCTGCCCTCCCTGCAGACAGGCCCTGGCCCAGGCCATCCCCAGAGGTGAGGGCTGGGGAGGTGGGCCCACTGGAGAGCTGCAGCCGAGGCCAGGCCAGAAAGAAGCCCAAGGCAGACCCAGTACCTCCTGCGGCCCACGGCTCCCTGGCCCAGCCTTGGCCTGTGCCCCCGTCCCTGCCCCATGCTGCTCCGATGCGGGAGACCTTGCAGCTGGAGTGCCCTGGGGCCGGGCTCCCGTCTTCCCCACAGGGCTCCCCACCGGGGTGCGGCCACAAGTTGCTGGAAATAGCCTGGCCATCTGAGCGAGTCGCCCCAGTCCACAGCATAACCAGACGACGAGGGGCCGCGGCTCAGGGCGGTGAGCAGAGGCTGCCTTAGCAGAACACGGCCCCAGCCAAATGCCACGGACAGATCACACGTGGCAGAGCGTGGCTGCCGTCTCCCCAGCCACAGGACCACCGTCCATCCCCTGGAGGTCCGGCAGACACTGGGCGCAGGGCGAAGGCCCACACCCAGCCTCCACCCGGGCTCCCCTCCAGCCCCTCCAGCCCCTCCAGGGACCCCCTCAAGCCAGCCCACTCCTTGGAGGAAAAAGGAAAGGCTGCCCCCCAGCACGGGAGGCCCCTGAACTCCAACAAGCCACACTGCGAGGAACCCCCCTCAGGCTTCCTTAGCCTGAGCCTCAATATGCAAAGAGCGACTGTGAGCAAATAAGGGCAGCCTCTGCTGGGGGGGCGGGGGGGGCGGGTAGGGATAGAGAACGAGTCAGCACAGTGCCCCTGCTAAGGGCTGTGCAGCCGGGGCCGTCTCTCTCCTGCTCTGGCCTCAGTGTCTCCCTGGAGACAGGAGCTGAGAGGCGCCGCACCGAGGATGCGCCACAACCCGTGCAGCACTGCGCCCGCCCCCGCCAGGGGCCGCTCTGCTGCACCTCCTCTCCTGCCGCCTGGCCCGCGTCCTCTGCCTTTAGGAGCGAACCGAATCCCTCCCCTGGGACTCCGAGGCTTTCAGGATAAATAATGAATCACCGCAGACCCCGATGGGAGCCCGAGTGCTACCCATCAGACGCGAGGCTGGTCAGCAGCCCCCACCGGGCTGAGGGCCCAGACAGCTCACCCTGGCCCCGGCGCAGCCGGGACTCCTCGCTGCTTCACTAAGTGACTCCCTGCCTTCTGACCCAGCAGCTCGTTTCTGCTTGGGGCCTGGCTGGGAGTTAGAAAGGGCCTCTGAGCCGGGCCAGACCCCGGCCCTGCTCCTCCACGGGCCACAGGACGGTAAATTAATGCAGCTGGAAACAGCCTTTCGGGGGGCAAGGGCCCAAGGAGCCTGCACACACCTCCAACCTCCTCGCCTATAGGGGATGGTTCCCCCCACCCCCCCCGCCCCCCTGCTGGGGCCACCCTTCAGGGCCCATCTGCACCAGCCTGGCCCCCGCCCCTGCTGCTCCCTGCCCGGGGCTGCCACCAGGACCAGGAGGCAGCAGGGCTGGGACCAGCGGGCCCACCCAGGACAGCCCCTCACATCCTGGGCACTGCCAGGCTCGGGGGGCAGCCCAGGCCCAGCCCTGCACAGGCGCCCACAGGACCCCATGCACTTGGCGCTGCCCCCATGGCTCCCAGCTCCTGCTTGACCTTCACGTCAGCAAGACCCTGGCCCGTCTGCGACCTTCCACCAGCCAGTGACCTTCACCCTGACCATGACCCTCTCCGCACTGTGCCCCCTGCAGACAGGCCTGGGCGGCATGAACCCCAAGGTGCTGGGCCCGCGGGCCACGCTCGGCTCCCTCCTGGACAACGCCTCTGCCTCCCTGGAGCCCGTCCGGGCCCCACCCGCAGTTCCAAGGCTGCGGGGGGCCGGGGTGGGGGCCACCATGGAACGGGTCTCCTTCTTCCTTCACAAACGAGGCCCCTCCTGGGCTCAGGGCTTCCCGACCCTGAGGTCACAGTGGGCGCAGTGGATGCTGCCAGCGGCTGAGCAGCAGGACAGCAGGGCTCACAGGCAGGGCGCTGGGCCTCTTTCTTGCCTCAGGCCTCAGCTTCCCTGTCTAGCAGCATCCCAACGCCTGTGCTGGCGTCTGCAGGCTCCCGGCTGGGGTGGGTGCAGGCCAGGGGCTGGGCGGAAGGTGCCCTTGGGGCGGCCCGGCAGAGGCCCCAGGAGCTGAGATCTGCCCCAGCCCTGCCCTCGCTGGGCCTCATTTCCCACCTCCCCAGCGGTGTACGCCCCGTCCCATTTCACCACCATGAGGGCCCCCCCTGCTTCCTGCCAGCAGCAGCCCCCGCCGGGGCGGGCCAGGCGAGGGCGGGCGGGCGGGCGGTGGTGCCCGCGGGCAGTGGTGGCGGTGCCCTCGGCGCGCAGTGCAGGCCGTGGTGGGCAGAGCCTACCTGTACTGGAAGGTCATGTTGGTGATCTTGATCTTGATCTCCTCGCCCAGCCGGCGCTCGCCCGTCATGGCCAGCAGCTTGCAGGCCATCTTCTCGTACACCTTGGCGTTGCGCTTGGTCTGCTTCAGCTCCTCGAAGAACTCCTCCCAGACCAGCATGAGGCCGCGCATCTCGGCGTCGGTCCAGTTCCGGGCCCGCCGGTGCTTCTCCGTCTGAGGGGACACCAGGTAGCCGGGCACCTCGGCCGCGGCCATGCCGGAGGCGCCTGCGGGTGAGCGAGCGGCTCAGGGCGGCCGGGGCCGGCGCCGTGGACGGAGCCCCACTCTGGGAAGGCAGCTCCACGCTCAAAATGGGGCCTACATCTGACAGGCAGGAATTTAGTTAAAAGCTTTTAAACGGGAAACGTCATTTTGATGTCACGTTTCCATAGCAACAGAGCAACTGCATCAGCTACAACAACAGAAACCTTTTAACTGAAAGCGCAGGAATCAGGGCCGCCGTGACGGGCCATCAATATTGCAGCGGGCGGGCCAGGCCCGACACCGGCGGCCCAGGGTCCCGGCCCTGCCTCCGCCCCAGCCCGGCCGCCAGGCCTCCATGGCCAAGGCCACACGGGCCCAGGCGCCTACGCTGGGCGACCTGGCTCCTGAGAGGTGGGACCCGGGCCGCAGCCCCCACCTCAGCCTGGCCCCGGCCCACGCAGGCCACAGCCCAGAGAGCCCAGGGTGGGGATGGGACCAGACACGGAAACGGGGCAGAGAGGGAGATGGGGACTGAGGGCACAGATGGAGGGGTGGGGGCAGAGACGGGCACGAAGGAGTGGACACAGGAGCAGACACCCTCAGGGACATGCCAGGGCTCCTCTCCCAAGGCCCATGCACAGCACCCGGCGCCACACGCTCATGCCTTACAGTGGGGAATGTACACGTGTGAACCCCAGGCCAGGCAGGAGCACGCCCAGCCCTGCCCCTCTGCGTGCCCATCTCCCTCCCTGCAGGGGGCTGCTGGCCGGCCTGGGTGACAGGGGTGGGCTGAGGCGCCAGGACCGTTCTTGAGGCCGGAGAGGAGCTGGGCGCCAGTGTGGAAGTTCCTCCTGCCCTGGGCAGCCCCACTACGGCCCCAGCCACGCTGCACTAGCACCAGACCTGCCCTTCCTCCTGGCGGGCGGGTACTCCTGTGTGCTCAGACCCCACAGGAAAGGCTCGCTGAGTAAGTGAATGAATGAAGGGACCAACCTTAAGTCATCCCCTGCCCCAGTAACCTAGATGTTACTGACGTTGCTCTTACTGGCAAACTCCTATTCATCCTTCAAAACCCTGCTCTGATACCACATCCTCTCTGAAGTGTTCCTACTCCACTGTGGTCCTTCTGCCCTTTCCCCTCCTGGGACTGGAGCCACCGAGCCAGCTGCTTTGTCTCCTCCCTCCCGGCTGCGTGGCCCGGGTTAGACACCACAGAGAAACTCGGAGGAGCCAGAGCACCCCGAGTGCCGGGCACCGTCCTCCACGCGGTACCGTGTGCTTTTTGCTTGGACCCTCCCCGCATGCCTGTGAGGGAGGCCGGCACTGTTAACACCCACTTTACAGATGAAAAGCCTGAGGCCCAAAAGGTGAGGACACCTGTGGGCCAGGGGCCGGGCCAGGCTTTGACACCAGCAGGCGAGCCCAGGGCTGGTTGTGGCCCGAGGGCTGGAGGGCTCCCTGTGAAGGACACCGTCCCTCCTCCGCACCCACCGAGTAGCCGATGCAAACCGCCGTGGCCTGGCCCAGGCTCGTCACCCGCCTCTCCCGGCGGCGGCCATGCTGACTCCGGACAGGGGCTGCACTGGCTGGGTCCGTGGCTGTGGGCCCCTCACCCTCCTTTGGGCCTGTCAGGACTTGGCAGAGGCCTGATGTCCCAGGGGCCAGGGGACACAGCCTGGCCTCCAGCGCGGCTGGGTGGGGAGGGCACCGTGAGACAGGGAGGCTGTATCGCGGGGAGCTGACCGAAGGTGGGCTTAAGAGCTGGGCTCAGGGACTTGGGTGCCCGGGGACAGCCATGGGCCACAGGCAGGGGAGCTGTGGGGACAGCAGGGAGAGGGCGCCACCTAGAGGCGATGCCAATGTTGAGAGAAGCCAGTGGTCCATGCCATGAGCCAGGGCACCTGCTGGGCAGGCCCTGCTGGCCGCGAGGAGCCCCGCGCCGCCCCAGCCACCCGCCTGGCACCGCAGGGCTCTGGCGGTGGCCTGAGCTCAGGGAGGTACCCAGGACAGGGCAGCAGCTGGGGTGCCCGTCTCCCTCAGTCACAGCTGGAATGACAGCGGACAGGGTGGCAAGGGTGGGATCTCAGAGCCAGCTCCTGGGTCAGGCCTGGCCCTGTGGTCAGCTCCCGGTGGGAGTCCCGCCCTCTGGGCCTCAGGGGTCACTGGGGTCAAGGGGACACCACCACCTGGCCCTGTCGCACCCCCAGGAAGGCTCACGGCTGCCACCCTCCTCTGGGCCTTGGCACTGGGCACCGACTCAGGAGTGTTAGTAGTGACTAGAAAGCCCACTCCCTCCAGGAAGTCCCGCCCCTCAGGCGAAGGATGTGAGCTTCTCTGGCCTCAGCCGCCAGAGCACCCTCCCCACCAGGCCAAGGCCCGCGGCCACCTCACCTCGCTGCTCAGCACGTGGGTGCGGGGCTTCGGGGAGGGCAGAGGCTGGGGCTGCCTGGCGGGGGCCGCAGGTGGCTGTCAGGACATGCTGCCACCCCAGGGTCCCTGGCCGGGGATACCACCGGGACTGCCGCCGGTCCCAATGCCTCCGGGGCAGCAGCTGGCCCACGGCGTCACTCCCGGGCTCAGGGCCTGGCACCGGGTGACCC
Source organism: Myotis yumanensis (assembly GCF_028538775.1). Classification (NCBI taxonomy): domain Eukaryota; kingdom Metazoa; phylum Chordata; class Mammalia; order Chiroptera; family Vespertilionidae; genus Myotis; species Myotis yumanensis. The sequence continues at coordinate 238,761,500 of NW_027223752.1, forward strand.
CACTGGGCGTGTCAGTGACACCAGCGAGCTCCCAAAGACAAGGAGCTGGGCCTGTCCTCTGCTGGGGGCCTCCGTACCTGGGCACAGCTGCATGGCCTGCTGGGAGCCTCAGGCTCTGCGGGAGGGGGAGGCAGCGGGCGGGGGCCAGGCGTCCAGCTGCACCTGCAGGAGAAGAGGGGTCAGGGGGCAGGGCCCAGGGAGGCTGTGTGTGGGCGAGGCCCGTCTCCCTGAGACTGGCGCTGGGGGTCTGTGCGGTGCTCGGCACCTGTGGCCGCCCTGGGAGCCCAGGGCAGGGCCGTGCAGAGCCGGAGGCCATGGGCACCCAGGGTCCGCGCCTGGTCTCCTGAGTCTCGGGGACTCCACCCAGTGGTGAACTCTGTGCCCCCAAGGCCCGGCAGCACACGCGTCCAGGGCACCACCCTGGCTGCCCAGGGCTAGGACTGGGCCAGGCCGAGGCTCCCTCTCTCCCACACCCACAGGGCTCCGGTCTCAGGTCCGAGGGGGTGGCTTTCTCTGAGAAAGGGTCTCGCCCTTGACCGCAGTGGCTCCAGCAGACAAGCCCACTCACCCGGGCCCCGCTGCCGCTCCCCAGACCTGGGCCCTTTCTTTCTGGAAATAAAGGTGTGCTAGGCAGGGGCGGCTGGCTGGCCGAGGGGAGGGTCAAGCTTAGGCAGCTCTGAAGGGTGAGGCCCCGAGCCCCTGGAGCTCTATCCCAGGAGACACAGACGTGGAGGTGAAGTCACCCCATCAAGTTTGGAGCCACTGGGGTGAGACCGGAGCCTGCCGTGGCCACGGGCCTTCAGCGAACAGCCCTGAGGCACCTGCCAAGCAGCTCACAGCCGGGCTTTCTGTGCCGGCTGGTGAGCGGACAGGTGCCCCCCGCATGCCCGGGCAGACAGCCCAGAAGCCAAGCAGACTTCAGGGGCCGCTGTGCTGGGAGGGCTTACCAGCTCCATTGGCCAGAACAGCCCAGCCACGCCGCAGCCCAGGGCGTGGTGCCGACGGCCAACCAGGCGGAGGGGCCAGCCGGGCCGAAGGGCTGGAAAGCCAGGCCCTGCCCAGCCCCTCCCGCCTCTCCCGCACCCCGGGCCAACGTGGAAGCAGACTCGGTGCCGAAACCCGTGGCCCATGTAACTGCTTTACACCACCCACCAGCGCCCGGGGTCTGTGGGCCGCGTGCGTCCCCACCAGACACAGACGCGGTCCCTCTGTGCGTTGAGCATGCGGTGCAGCCTCTGCCCCTCAGCAGAGTCTAGGCTTCCAGAAGCAAAGGCCTTGCACAGCTGGGTTTGACTTGCTTTAATTCAGGTGTACAGGTTTGCAGGTTTCCAAACAACATCCATCTTGTGTCCGCCCTCCCCTCCCCTTTCAGAAGCAGATAGGTCCAGGCCAGGCTCCGGGACGCGCCCATCACAGCCCTGCTGACCCCCAGTGCTGGCTTGAACCCCCAATGGCCGCTCTACTGCAGCCCCACTGAGCTCGAGCCACACCCATGCAACGGCCAGTGAGGGCTGGGGCCCGCCAGGGGCTGCAGCGGGGGCTGGGGGTCACCAGGGGCTGCAGCGGGGGCTGGGGGTCGCCAGGGGCTGCAGTGGCTGCCCAGGGCAGGCTGCTCCCAGCAGCACTTAGGGTAAGGAGTACCTTCCGCTCATTAGAAAGCGACAGGCTGGCGGGAGCGAGGCCTGGACTCTCCCAGGCCACCTTCCCTTGTCACCGTCACCGCCATCTGAGCAGGCCCCTCCCTGCCGAGCGTGCACAGGCCACACGTGAGCCCAGGGCCGCCCCGGGACAATTCGGTGCTCCTGGTCCCACCGAGCCAGCCCCGGGCTCTCCAGGCTCTGCCCAGCACCCCCGCCTCCCGGACAGAACATCGCCCAGGCAGCAGCCTGTTTTGGTTTGGGGCCCTCACCACAGAGGGACGAACAAAAGCCCCCATGAGGACACCTGCGAGGAAGCAGCCGTGCAGAGAGGAAGCGATGCCACTCCCCCAAATCCCGGAGCTCCAAGCCGACTGCTCCTGAGGCTCAGTGCGACTCGCGGACCGACAGCCATGGCCCCGGGAGCTCAGTGTCCCAGGAGTTTCAGCACCGGCTCCGGCCAAAAGGGGCTCAGCTGCCAGAAGCGCAGCGTGAAGGCACTCGGGGCGGAGTGGAGGGGGTGGGGTGGGCACGGACACGCTGCAGGGCGGTGTACACAGGCCCACCCGGTCTCGTCCACGTTTCCTGATCCTACTCGCAGGAAGCCACCCCAACACACACCTGACAGTGACCTCGACACCCGGGTGTGACTGTGCGCAGACTTAAGAGCAGTCTCCTTCCTTGTGCGCAGTAGACAAGGGGGACTCTTCTCAGAGGGTTTAATGAGCCAGGACCCGCCCGCCTCAGGCGTCCATCGGGCAGGCAGCGCAGGCAGCGCAGCCAGGAGGCAGGCCTAAGGCAGGTCGGCTTCTAGGAGAGCTGTTCCCGGAGGCCTTGTGCCTGGACATACACAAGTGAGCACAGACGCGTGTGCGCCCGCTCGCCCGGCACATCAACGACACGCACCTGGGCCAGCGCTGCTCCAGCCACAAGAGCGGCTGCCCAGGCCACGCTGTGACTGAGGCTGGCTACGCGCCCGGTGGGCCCATGGCGTGAGCCCTATGGGGAATGGTCCCAAACCCTAGTCACCTCGTTCTTTCCGACAAACGCAAACACCCCAGCAGGCGTTTTAGGGGAGAAGCCAGGATGAGAAATGGGAGCCCAGGTGAGCGAGGGAGGAGGGGGCTCTCTCCCGAGGGGCCTGCTCAGGTGCCTGCCCACCCGGCGTGCCCACCTCAGCCAGGCTCCTCTGAGGCTACCGGGAGCATGCAGGCTGCTCTGAGGGGCCCACAGCCCCCGTGCGAGCCACGGGCAGACCCTGGCCCCAGCCGCCCCCCGCTGGCCTGTGCACGGCAGGCCTCACGCAGGTGAGGGTCACTCACCAAGCGGCTCCACCTCTGCCCACATCTGAAAGTTTCAAAGTGACCTCCCCTTACGTGAAACACCTCGAGCCCTGACTGCACTTGAGCTTATGAGCAAGCGGGCAGCCCACCTCTGGGGACCGAGGAGGCGGAGCGCCTGGGGACGGGGGTTTGAAAGGACAGCAAGCAGAGCCCCCCACGCACTCGGGGCTCCTTGGGCATGCCCCACCCCCTCCAGCCCCATCGGCACTGATGTTCTGACCACGCTGGGCTTGAAAACAGTAAGCTGGTCCAGGGGCCTGGGCCTGGGTAGAGGCGACCGTCTGAGGGGCCACAGACTGGCCAGTGCCTGCCTCACCCCTGCCCTTCTAGGCAGAGCCCATCACCCAGGCACGGACCCGGCGCTCCAGGGCTGCCAGGAGGCCTGGCACAGGGTGAGGAGGTGCTGGGGTCTTTCTCTAACACCTGCCAAGACACCAAGCTTCGCTCCCGACCAGGAGGGGCGCAAACACTGTAGCCGGTACTGAGTCGGCCCAGCCGCAGAAAGGCCTGCCCCCGGGGAGCGCAGGCCCGGGAGTGGGCAAGCTGAGCTCTCGGATGGGGAGGACGGAGGACCTGGACAGCCGTCTGCACCTGACGCTCACCACACGCTGGCTAACGTGGCTGTGTGGAAACGGGGGGAGTGCCGTGAAGGAGCCACGTGCTGAGGGGCAGGTGCCAGCTGCCAGCAGCAGCCGGACAGAGTGATGTGGGAGGGGACAGGCCTGTCGCGTCCACGGGGCTGTGGCGAGCGGCGCAGACTTACACGGCATAGAAAGGTACCTTAAAATTAATCTCTTTACTGATAGAATTAAACTTTAAGTCCTGAGAAGAAAACAGAGAAAGGGAAGCGTGGCGCCGGCCCGCGTGCTCCACCACCCACCGCACGCGCCTGCCGGGAGCAGGACACAGCCCAGGCCCCTGGGCTCCCGGTGCCGCCTGGGTGGACGTCAGACATGAGAGCAGCAGCGGCCTGGCCGCCAGGACTGTGATGACGTCGGGGAGGAAGGTGCACACCGTGAACCGGCATTCGTCAGCTCCACGGCAGGGCCAGCCACGCAGCCACGCCTGCTCTCCGCCAGGGCGCAGGCTCAGCCCCACATCGGCCGCAGCACCCTCTGCGGTGGCCCCACTGCAGGGCGCCTGCTGGGCAGACCCCGCCGAACCCGCCGCCGGTGCCCCCGCAGTGCTCAGCACGTGGCGACCTTGTGAACGTTCCGCAAACAAGCCAGCAGCCGCTGGTACGGGTTTCCTGGCGCTGCCACCACCTCGAACACGGACTGGAAGGCCCGGCGGTCCAGCTCCTCCTCTACCTGGTGTCTGTAGAAGTCCGTGGCCACCAGGCAGAAGAGGTTGACGTCCACGTGCTCCAGCTTGCCCATCCTGCTGACGACGTGGGGCAGGCTGCGGGGCAGTTAAGGAGCAAGTGCAAGCGCGGACCCGACCGACACGGATCTGACTGCCCAGAGGTTCCTGGAGCCCACAGGCCAGGGCAGGACAGCGGATCTGGGCCATGCCCGCAGCCGCCTCCCACCTCCAACAGCTCCCAGGCGGGTCGCCGCCTCTGCTGCCTCCATCCGGCTTCCTCCCAGCTCTGCCCAGCAGGGGGGCGGGCAGAGCTGGGAGGAAGCCGGAGCCCCGGCAGCTCAGTGGGCGCTCCCCTCGGAGCACTTACCTGGCCTGGCTCCCCATGCGATGCTGGCAGGGCCACTCCTGCTAGCCCTGCTCCCGGAGTGAGGAGCACCAGGCCGCCCTGCCCGCCCTCCCGGCTCCCTGCAGAGGGAACGCCCCTTTGGCAGCCAGCGCTTGTGGGTGGGGCTGGAGCTCCACTGAGCCTCCCCGGGGAGGACGCAGCACAGCGACAGGACAATGAGAACCAGCACAGCACGGCCACGCTGCACAGACCGGTGCAGGCGCGGGGCAGGGCCCGCCTCTCCTGCCCGTGGTCAGCATGCTTCCTGTGGTTTGTCCACGTCTTGCTCTCTAGGGGCTCAAGGTCAATGGCACCCTGACACCTGGGCCCTGGCCGAGGTTAGTTTGGGAAAGTCACACAGACACAACCCAGACTTGACAGGAGAGAGGGTGGTGGGAGGCAGGGCTGCCCACCCGGCCCCGGACCCTGGGAGGATACATGGCCGAGACCCACGGGCTGGTGGACGCGCTGACGAAGAAGCAGGACAGGCTCCACACGGCCATGGCCACCGGGGTCCTCTGCGTGAAGTTGGAGAGGGACAGCATGACCCAGTCCCGGACCATGGACGACTGCCCCGTGCTGTGCAGCGTCTGGAAAACCTGAGGAGAGGCCGGAGCTCAGCAGGCACGGGAGGGGCACCCTTTCAACAGGCAGCCGTGCGGCTTCAGGGGCAGGAACCAGGCCGCTGGCAAGTCCACTGGTCAGCACATCCAGGTGGCAAGAGACGTCCAGGCTTCCAAGCCGGTCAGCCGGCTCAGGCTTGGGTGCCCCGCCCTCCCTGGGCGCCAGGCCTCACCTTGTACACCACGGTGGCCATGAACTGCGGGTAGGGCTGCTGGTTGGATAGGAACTCCCCGATGACTTTGTTCATGACGTCTTGCGGAGGGAAGAAGTCATCTAAAAACTGAGGGAGGATCCTCGCCACAACGCGGGCTTCACAGGGAAACCCCTTCCTGATCCTGAAAGGAGGGGACTAGTCAGCCCCGCCCCGTCCTGCCCCCCCCCGATTCCCCGCCGGGACCTTCAGAGACTTTCCAGGCGGGTCTCCAGGGGGCACCTAGAATGTTAACTGGGGACCTCACGAGTGACCCACAGACAAGCGCCCAGGCTTGGGGCTCCCCTCCCACACGAGGCCACGATCCAGGAAAGGGTGTAAGGCCCGTGTGGTGCTGGGGCGAGGGGGTGGGGGTGGCCCTACACTAGAGACCTAACGTGCGATGAAAGCGCTGCCCGGGACATGCTGCTGCCGTCAGGTGCCGGCTCTCCGGGGCCTCTCCCGCCACATCCTCACGCTGTGGCCCTGTAGTCCGCGGGGACCTCCTCTCCTCACCTCACCTGGACCTGCTTGCACTACTGCTGGTCCTCCCTGTGGGCCCTGAACCTGCCCCCGAGGGGTCCCGTTCTGGACACTGGGAGAGCCGTCTGGTCACCCTCGGGGCACACACGGGGTGCTATGTAAGCTGCGGGCCGTGCCTCCTGCCAGGTGTGCCCACGACCACCCACCCACAGATGCCAGCACCCACCGGCCGTCCCTCCCACCTGCCAGTGCTGAAAGGCTTCCCTGTTGGCCCTGGGACAGAAGCCCCAGGAAGGCGGGGACCTGAGGTGGCCCTGCCAGCACTGGCGGCGAGGGCTGGACCAGTATGGGTGGGACAGGAGCACAGCCTCACACACTCATGTCCAATTTCAACACCAAACACACTGCGCCCTGACCCTCCCAGAGCACGTCACCTGGCCAGACGGACACAGGAATGTCTGGCTCAGTGTGCCCTGGTGAAAGCCTAAATGGCTTCCGCTGGCCGGGCTGACCCCGTGACGGCCAGGCTGACCACGTGACGGGCGAGCTGACCCCGTGACGGCCAGGCTGACCACATGACGGGCGAGCTGACCCCGTGACGGCCAGGCTGACCACGTGACGGGCGAGCTGACCCCGTGACGGCCAGGCTGACCACATGACGGGCGAGCTGACCCCATGACGGCCAGGCTGACCATGTGATGGCCATGTGGGCAGAACCAGCCTCCCCGACGCCATACACATCATGCCCCCTGGATGGAGGCCTGTTCCCCAGAGCTGGCAAGTTTCTCCTCCCTTCCCGACAGCATCACCCCACATGGAGCCTGACCACCGCGCGGTGTGGGAGGCAGCCAATCCTCTCAGAGCCCGCGTGCTTGCCGTCCACACCGGCGCTGGGCCCCGCACACCCTCCCTTCCTGCCGGGAGCCGTCCCGATGCAGCGCTGCCCAGCTCTGGGCGCCGCGTGAGCCTGCTGGGACCACGGCTCCCCCCAAAGGCAGCAGGTGCTGGCGGAGGTCCTGCCACTGCCCAGCCCTCCACACCTCCATGTGCCCTGCTGACCCCACTGCTGTGCCCGCCTTCGGAAGACGTGGGCACTCGGGTGCCAGGGGCCCAGCACTGCCCGCTCCGGAGCGAGCGAGGCCTGGGCTGGTCAGGACTCGGGTGGGAAGCGGCGGCTGAGAGGACGGCAGACATGCATGCGGGCAGTTGCTTGGCGCAGCCCTGGAGGCTGTGGGTGAGCGGGCTCCCCTGCTTACCTGTCGAAGAGAACCGACACGCGCTCCATGGCCACGATCACGGACTCGCTGTCGGGTGCGGCAGGGCCGGGCTCGGAGGCTCTGCCAGGACTGGCTTTTTCCTTCCCTGAAACGAGGGCAGCACTGCTACGCGCCTGGGAGGCTGGCCGGCTCTGGGGAGGCGCCCGGACCCGCACAGCAGTTCCACAAACCCGAGGCGCCGGGACCAGGAGGGAGCCCTGGTCCCCAGGTGTGTGTGACGCCCGCGCAGCAACACGACAGGGAACGCGGCTCTGGACTGCCCTCGAGAACCTCGGGGACTGTGGTCCGCATCCCGTGGAGCAGCGACAGGAGACCCGTCAATACCCAGACACCAGTGGGCCCGGCCCCCTCACCTGTGTACATGCAGGTGAGCATCAGGCCCAGGGCGGCCATGGCCCGATGCGGGCTGTGCACGTTCACCCTGTCCACGCTGAGCTTGACCAGGGACTCGGCATCCAGCCGGGACAGCTGCTCGGACAGCAGGAGGCGCTCCAGGCCCCGCAGGACGCAGTGGTAGACGGTGGACGGCGTGGCCTCCTCGCTTCCCGACAGCATCACCCCACACATCTGAGCGAGAGGAGGCGTCCAGGTCAGGGCCCGGCCTCGGGCTCCTGTGGCTCCCAGCGGTGCCACCCCACGGGGCGGTGCCCGGCGGTCACCTGTATGATGGATGCGGAGAAGTCCGGCCCCACATCCAGAGGGTAGTTCTCCATCAGGTAGAAGGCGGTGGCACACATCACCAGCACGTGCTGCTGGCTGTGCAGGTTCACGCAGCTGCAACCAGGGGCAGCCGCTCAGTCACGCAGGCGCCACAGCCCAGGAGAGGGGCCCCGGGTGCCCGAGCTCTGCTGTGACAGGCTGAGGCCTGACAGGCCCATCCCCAGCCGGCCCTCCAGCCCCACTCACTGGGCGCTGCTGCGGAGGTTGGAGAGGAGGTAGTCGCTGAGGACGGGGATGAGCTGCTTCGCCGTGTCGTCCAGCAGGTCGCACTCCAGCACGTAGAGGGCGCCGTGCAGGGCCCCGATCCTGCTGGGCAGGTGGCTGCTCCTGAGCGTGCTCTCCAACAGCCGGCCGACTGGCTCCGCCACGGCCTTGTCCTGGAGCCGGGCAGAGGCAGAGGCTGGACCTTGAGGGCAGGAGGCCGCTAGGGCTCGCTGCAGGCCCACTGTCGAGCTGGGGGTGGGGGTGGGGGCGCGGGAGGGCGTGCAGGCTGCCCTGGCAGGCGTCCGGCCCAGGTGTGGGGAGCGCTCCCAGCCGACTGCTAAGAGGCAGCCTGTGCCGGGCCTTCTGTGCGGGCAGTGTGGGGGTGCTGACTCCCGCCCCTGGGGTCTGGAGTTCGGGACGGGCCAGGCAGGGGCCTCCCTGGTGGGCAGGGCTCCGCGTGGGTTTTCACACGCATTGCACAGAAACAGCGCGTCCCGTGTGACTCCGGAAGAGGATTCCGAAGCTGAGCCTGGTCTCCTGTGGACGTGGCCCAGGCGCCCTCCCTGACTTTGCTCCCGCCACTGCAGTAAATCAGTAGAGCTTGGGGAGCCCTGAGGTCGTCCTGGGGACCCGCCTGTCGTCTATGCCAACGTGTCCATTCCCCTGAGCACCCTGACCACACGCGTTAAGGAGGAACCTACACTGTGCCCTCCACGTGAGACCCCACAGAAAGCGGGTGCTGGGGGCAGCCACAGCGGGTCAGACCATCCCCTGGGACGGCGACCCCAGCCGGCGGAGTCTGGAGTCTCAGCGGTTCCGGGAGGCTGGCAGTGCGGCCCCCACAGGAACCGTCCCTGTGTCCCTGCATGACCGAGGACTTCCCTCTCTCCTCCCGGCCCCACAGACCGCGGGACCAGCCGAGGGACTCTCCACCCAGGCCTCCAGGGCCCCAGCTCTAAAGGCACCACCAGGGGCCGGCAGGGGGCGGATGCGTCAGGAGGAGAAGCCCGAGGCCCCTGCACAGCCAGCACGAGGAGTCCCCAGGGCACCATCTGGCCTCGGGGCCTCTTCAGAAACAATTCTTACTGATTTGATTTACTGACACACAGCATGCCTGGGGGACCTGGGCCTGAGCACAAAACATAACCACAATGGAACAGGCCGGCCTCAGAGCCCACAAAGACAAAGGGCTTCCACAGGCAGCTGCTTCTGCGCTCCCACGGCTCCACACTCGGGGCGCAGCTGCGAAGAGGGTGCTCGCAGGCGCACCAGGGCCACCCAGGACGGGGGCACCTGCTTGGCGCCTGGGCTCGCAGGGGCGGGTTCTGTGGGGAAGGCAGCCAGGCCCGGGCGTGGGCTCAGCCCTCTGCCTGGTCCTGTGTGACCTGGAGCACACGGCCCAGTACCCTGGCCTCAGCCTCACTCGCCTGGGGCAAGACTCAGGGTGAGGGCTCCACGAGGCGCCTGCTTGCTGCTGTCAGGACAGGCAGGGCCGAGCACGCAGGAGGGGACGGGCCAAGGCCAGGCAGCCGCTCGTGCTGCTGAGGGAGCGTCTCTGCACCAGAGGAGGGTGCCAGGGTGTCTGCGAGGGCACAGCACACCGCCGGCTGCTGCCACGCGCAGGGCGAGCCGAGGTGGCACAGGGCAGCGGGCGGAGGCTGCTCTTCTCTTCCACATGCGCTACCTCAGAGGCCGGCCTTCCCCCGGCTGGGACGCCTGTCTAGCAGGTACCAGGTGCACGGGACTCCCTCAGAGACGTAACACGGCCCAGCAGCCAAGGCGTCTGGGAAATGCTGGCTTGTTTAACCCTCCGTGACTGTCCGACCTCTAGCCTCAGGCTGGCTGACTCCGCAGGAAGCGGATGCGCCCACAGAGAGGTCAGGCCAGAGACGGGCCATGGCCGGATGGGGGCGATGACTGCCTGAGGCCCTCTGACCTGCCGGGGGCAGCTGCCTGGCCGTGTATGTACGTTTCTCCATATGAAGGTTCTGACGCGTCTGGATGAGGCTGTGTGTCAGGTCTTCAGAACAGATCCTGAGTTTACACTTTTGGGGCTTCCCCCAACACCACATGGTGACGACCGCCCAGAAAGTGGGTGTGGCGCTGGCCAGGTTCTCATCAGCTGGAGGCAGAACCAGGGGGGACCCCAAAGGCCCTGCCCGCTCTCCTGTCACAAGGCTGTGACACCCACACTGTGGGGTGGGAGTGCAGGGGACTGTGACAGAGCAGTCCTGGGAGGGGCCCTGGCGATAGGAAGCAGGGGCCAGCAGCACCCCGGAGAAGGGGCCCCCACACAGCCAGCTCCTGGCGCGTGTGCCACCAAGACAACCTGACAAAGGCGCACGGGAGCCCCCAAGTGCGGCTCGCCCACCACGGCACACTCCACGGGGAGCCCAGAGTGAGCGGAGCCCACGCGCTCACACTGGCGGTGGTCGTCCCCGTGGACCTTGCCGGCTGATGCTGCCCCCTCGGCGCCACGCGCAGTGCCCGCCCGCTCACCATGCCGAGGACGGCCGCCGCCTTGCAGGTGGCCGGCACCAGGTACTGCAGGAGGATCTCGTCCTCTGGAGGGTGCACCCTGCGCAGCTCGGTCAGCGTCTGGTACATCATCTCAAACTGGCTGCGCTCCGTGAACAGGTCTGAGACCACGAGGAGCTGCAGACACAACGTTCGGACAGGAAGGGGAGCCGCTATCAGGAAAGGAAGCAGCGCACCCAGCACGCCTCCTCCCAGCCCAGCGACACCAGGCTCCAGGCACCCATGCGTGCCGACACGCAAACCCTGGACCTCAAGGCAGGGCACACGCGCAGCGTAGTCGGGACGTCCTCACGGACACCTGTGCACGCGCTCGCTGCAGTGGGCCGAGCTGGGACAGCCACGACCTGCAGGGAACCTGCCCACAGCGGTCACCACGGACAAGCCCACGTCTGCTCTGCCCCCAAAGCCCCAGGCCTTCCCATGGCGTCGGGTCAGGCTCTCAAAGCCCCAGCAGAGACGCTGTTTCAGAAATAAACGCTTTGCTGGGGATTCTTTGTCTCCCCAAACGCTCGGCTGCCGAAGGCTCAGCTCTTCACGGTCCATCTAAAAGGAACGTCAGCCCGCCGGCGTGGCTCAGTGGTTGAGCATCAGCTTCTGAACCAGGAGGTCACAGCTCCATTCCCCGTCAGGGCACATGCCTGGGGCTGCAGGCAGGAGCCGACCCACGATTCTCTCATCATGGATGTGGCCATCTCTCTCTCTAAGCATGTCCTCAGGGGAGGATTAATAACAAAAACAACTTCTCAGACTTGATTCCAATTCTGTAAGTACTAGCAGACATAACCCACATAACAAAGGCTCTCTGGGGTCCCCTCTCATTTGAAGAACGTAAAGGAATCCTGGGACCAACAGTTTGAGAACAAAAACTCTGAAATCCTGCTTCTCGGAGGGGGCGTGTGGGCCTGTGAGCCCGGCCCCAAAGAGACACTTAAGGACAAGGAGGGGAGCCTCCAGCCTTGGACAGCGGCGTGACGTCGCCACGTCACTGCCCCTGCCCTCGGAGCACCTGCCCGCTGTGGGGTGGATATGCAGAGCTGCTCCTGCACAGGCGGAGAGACGCATCTATGTCCCAGGCCTGAGAGTTCTTCTCAGGCTCCCAGAGACGACAACTGAGCACGTGCGTGCGTGTGCGTGCGTGTGTGCGCGTGTACATGTACGTATGCCTGTACGTGCCTGTGTGCACGAGGACGGGCGAGGTGAACTTACAGATCGCACCACTTCGCTGATGAGGATGATGGGGGTCCTTCGGCCGGAACTGGACGGCAGGACCCAGCGGCTGTACAGCTCCAGCAGGAACTGCGAGCAGGAGTGGATGTCCACCCCAGCCCGGTGCTTCCTGTGGAGCACACAGAGGTTCATCTAAGAGGCCCAACCCCCCGGACGACTCACAAACCTCAGAGGGCTTTAACCAAAGGCGGTGGGAACCTGGAGCTGACGGGAGACGTGGGTGGCGACGAAGGTGCGGGGACATCGGCCTCCTCCTCCTCCTCCTCGTCCCACTCCTCCTCCCTCAGGGGGGTGATGCTGCTTCCCAGCCACACCGAGTGGATGGACACCTTCAACACAGGCCCTGGGTCAGCGCGAGGAGCTGGGCGCAGGCTCCCTGAGCTCAGGACTGGGGCGCAGGTGTGGCCTGGGGTCCTGGCCACTGAGGGACCCCACCACCCGGCAGGGCCTGCTCAGACCCAGTGGGTTCCGGGGGTTGGGGGGTCTACAGAAAGCTCTGCCTTCAAAACGGAAGCCCTGGAGTGAGGGGAGCAGCTGAGGGCCGGGCTTTCTGCGTGACGGCCACACGCTGAGGGAGAACACAGCTGCTGCGGGGCCAAGGCTGCCACACTCAGGTGTCCCCACCGCCTCCCTGTCGTGCACACAACAGTCCCCATTCTTCTCAAGAGCCAGTGAAAGTGACCCAGCCAGCAGCACGGGGCGGCGGCGGCCCTGGCTCTCCCTCACCTGTTACCTCACACTCTTCCACTGCTTACACACACCTACGTGATCAACTCATAAAACACCTTAGCCCTTCTCAGAATAAATACCATAAATAAAACGAATAAAAGTCACCCTTCGCTTCATTTTAAACGCATTTAACTTTGCTTCTGAAGGTGAAAGTGGCCAAAACCCGAGGACGGAGGACGGGGCACGGGCTGACCTGGCCGAGCTGGTAGCTCATGCTGCCCAGCTCCCGCTCGGGGTTGGTCTGCAGCAGCAGCTTGTCGTGGCTGATGAGGGCACCTGCGGGGGACGACAGGACGTGAGAGCCGCCCGGCAGTGCCGCCGAGCCTGGCAAGGCACAGCCTGGGAAGTTCTGTCCCTTCACAGCAGGCAGCTGGCAGGGCCGAGGCAGTGCGGGCCCATCTCTCCCGGAGGCACCGGCTCTGGCTCCACGGGCACCGGCTGGTGGAGCGGCACAGCCCGAGTCCGCAGCTGTGGAGGAGGCAGCAGCCCGCAAGGGGCCCGGGGCCCGGAGGACAGCACAGCCGCGCCCACCGGGGGCAGGGTGCGGGCGGTGCCGCCCTCAGCCTCAGGGTCTTCTCCACACCCCTCTCAGCTTCCCTCCCTCCGGCCCAGGCCCCCTGAGCCCGCACTTCGCTCTGGTGAGCACCACCTGACCCCGCTCCCCGAGACCTCCCTGCTCCGAAGCACGTGCTCCGCGCATGCCTGCAGCGGCTGCTCCTGGGACAGCGATGCTGTGACTCCTCTGCCCTACGGGCCCGAGACTCCCAAGGGACCAGTTCACACTCAGCTGACTCTCGCCCGGACGTCTAGGGCGCACGGCACATGGCACTGCACACGGAGCCCTGCAGCAAAGGCTGAGGACCGAACCCTGGAGGACCTACCACCTCCCACAGCCCAGGGATCACAAAGACTAGCCTAGAACACGGGGCATCCAACAGCAAAACGTGCGCATGAGAGAAACCCTCAGCGCGGCTGGTGCGGCTCAGTGGTTGAGCGTCGACCTGTGAACCAGGTCACCACTTTGATTCCTGGCCAGGGCACATGCCCGGGTTACAGGCTAGACCCCCAGCATGGGGCGTGCGGGAGGCAGCTGATGGATGTTCCTCTCTCATCACTGGGGTCTCTCTCTCTCTCCCCCTCTCCCTTCCTCTCCAAAGTCAATAAAAACATATTTAAAAGCAAAGAAACACCCCACAACGTTCCCTTCTCTTGAGCATTTGCTTCCCGGCTTTATTCCCTCAAGAGGGTTAAAGCTGCTGGTCCTGAGGGCGCCCGGCACTGTCATGGGCCAGGGCAGCACACGAAGCCACAGCCTTTGGCGCCCCCGCTGCCGTCAGTGTGCTGGCCACCGCATGCTCGGCCCCGGGACAAGCGGCCCCTCCCGACAGGCACCTGTGGTGGCTGGAGACAGAGAGGGGACGGGGTCCCACGCCTGGTATAGGTGATGGGTGGCGATGTTCTCCCTCTTCGACACCATTGCTTGAATTTCCTGCTCTACGATTCCTCGGATCACGCTCAGCTTCCGCCCAAACCTAGAATCCAGGACAAAGGTTCAACTTTCAGTTCCTTTAAAATTTTAGACGTGAGAGACGCCAGGACCCGCCCCCGCTCTGCCGAACGGAGAGGCACCCACAGTACCACAGCACAGCCTCTGCGGGCGCCTCCTGTGAGCCCGGCAGGCCCTGCTGGCGGCCAGCTCCTGCTCTGCCAGCCGGAGGTCCGCCACCTCAGGCCGTGTCCACTGCGGCCGGTCAAGTCACTCCAGCATGTGCACCTCTCGCAGCAACACGCAAGGTGCTTTGCTTTTTAGTTTCAGTAACAAACGAAAGGGCGGGTAAGCTGCTGGCCACTGGGTGGGGTGGGAGGAGCGTGCCTCTAGCCCCCTCCACGCTGTGCCCTGGACACGGCAGCGCGGCAAACCTGGTGTCGAGTGCTTTCAGGGGCTTGTTCCGGGGCTGCTGCTCCAAGCAGCTGAGGGCGGGGTTGCCGGCCACGGGCACGGCCATCGCGCTCAGCACCAGGGAGGTGATGGCCTGCACGGCCAGGACGTTGATCTGGGTCCTCTCCGTGTCTTCCTGGAAGGAGCCCACATGGGGTCACGTCACGAGCAGCCAGGCCCCCGCACTACCTGTGCCCACCTGCACACAGACCACGTGGCCCGGCGGAAGGAGCCTGAGCGCACAGGGGGACACGCCCTCCCCGCCAGGTCCCGACCTGTCTGCCCGCACCCACCACAGCCCCCACACCGGTCACTGGAAACAAATCGAATGTGCAAACGTCCACTGCGCAAAGCAAGGTCTCCCACAGGCACCACTAGCTCGAGAACTTGGCACGTGACCACCCGCCAGCTTCGACGCATGGGCCCGCAGGCCGTGCACACGGCTCGGACACCCACCACTGAACTGTCCCTTCCGCAGTCAGGCCACCCTCCTGCCAGAACAGGCCTAGGGTCCATGACATTCACTCTCCCGGGCTTTGCCTTCCGAATGTGGCTTTTCCTAATATTGTACCGATACACAGCCCACTCCCAGTCGCCTGGGAGCGTCTTTGGGTGAGCACAGGCACCTCGGCCCGGCCTCCTCAGGTGCCCTTTCCTTCTGACTGGACTACGTGCTAAGTCGGGAATTACTGACCCCAGCGCCTAACGCACTGGGCTCCGAGCGCCCACAGGCGGCCAGGCAGCTCCCCGGCCGCGGGAGAGCCGCTCTGCTCCGAGCATTAGTCTAGAGTAGACGCAACCTGCTACTCTTACAAGTAAGGTGACACGGGAAAGCGCGCTTGCTGCCCTCCTCTGCCGGCTGCCAGTGGCGGACGCCCAGGCTGCGGGCGGCTTACCTCCGGGGGGCTCTCCTCCTGCTCCAGCACGAGGGGCTGCGTCACCAGGACGCCCAGGAGGGTGGCCCACGTTTCCTCGAACTGAGTGCGGCTGGTCCACCCTATGATGCAAACGTTACATGAGGCAGAGCGTCACCCACTCCTCCAACGTTCCGACGTGAGGCGCCAGCTGGGCCGCCAGCTCTGACCGGAGGGGGCAGTGCCCCCGGCACGTCCAGCAGCTGCCTCAGCCCTCGGCAGGTCTGCAATGCAGAACACTGCGGCGCCCGCCCTCCAGCGCGGACAGCGAGCACACATGTCCGAGTGCTGCCCTGGCAGCGGGGTGTGTGTGCGTATCCGTCTGGCGCCCTCCTGACCCCGCCTGGCAGGGGTGGCCAAGTGGAAAGGGGCCAGGAAGTCCAGCCTCGGACTGAGCTCCTGGATGCACTGGGCACAACCATGGCCGGGACCGGCCCCAGTGGTCAGCGTGCGCCGCGTGAGCCCCGCCCAGCTCGGCTGCTGACAGGAGGCAGAGCTCGGTGTCCCCGACTGGCTAGAGCAGTGGTTCTCAACCTTCTGGCCCTTTAAATACAGTTCCTCATGTTGTGACCCAACCATAAAATTATTTTCGTTGTTACTTCATAACTGTAATGTTGCTACTGTTATGAATCGTCATGTAAATATCTGATATGCAGGATGGTCTTAGGCGACCCCTGTGAAAGGGTCGTTCGACCGCCAAAGGGGTCGCGACCCACAGGTTGAGAACCGCTGGTCTAGAGGGTCAGAAAGGAACGCAGTCTGGCCAGGGCACGCTCGTCCTCAGTGAGGGCGTCGCACCACGTGCTCCGCGCCCCTCTCGTCACCTGCTGGGGCTGCAGTGACAGGATCTCCTCACTAAGATGGACGGAGGGAGGGAGACAGACAGACTGACTGAGATGTGGGTGAGACACCCACACTTGGGTACAAGGACGGCAGACATATACGGGCATTTCCACAGGGAAGAGGAAAAGCTCGGATCACGTGGAGAAGAGAGAGCGAGAGCAGGTGCCAGGACAAGGTCGTAGGACTGCCCTGGCCGAGGTCCGACTGACAGGCAAACACAGGGCAGCCCAGGAAGGGGGAGCTGGCATAGGCTGGGAGGCCATGGCTGCCTGACAGCCACCTCCGAGGGCAGGGAGGGAACCTGCCCAGGCGGCCGCCTCCATGCTACTCAGGTCTCATGTCGGTCGGCGGGTAATGCCTCGTCCTCGGGACTACAGGGATGCAGGCCAATAGGTGCCTGCTGCCTGAACCTTCAGGACCGAAGCCAGTGCCACGTCTGCAGAAGCCCGAGGCAGGAGGCTCCGCAGGGACGAAGGGTGGGCCTGCCCGGGCCCATGGGTGTCACGCCGGACTCCCGAGACACTGGTTCCTCGGAGTTCCGCGCAGGGCACTGCCCCTTAGCACCGCCCTTTCGACCCCGAGCAGATCACACCTGCACCATAAAATGGGGACAGAAGCGGCCACGGCCACGGCCGCTGTGCCGCGGGCAGCGCGCAGGGCAGCTGAGAAGGCTGTAGGCGGCAGGGCCCACTCAATCCCGAGGACCGAGCTGGGCCGGGGCTGGACGGCCTGCCCACAGAGCCCGGCTCTCCTCTGACGTCTGCTTCCTCTGCATCGGCCACGGTGGCTCCCGCACACCCTGCCCGTCCCGCACACGAGGCGGCGTCAGTGACCACAAGGCACAGGGACCATCCCCGTCCCTGCGGGCGGGGTGCCTCCTGTGGGGGTCGGATTCAGCTCCCCATCACCAACTACCAGGCTCCGACCCGACTGCAGACACACTGACACGTGGAAACCTGGGATTAAACGCTCACGCAGACACGTGGGTGAAGTTCTCAGGGTGAGTGTGTGTGCACTCAGAATGCCTGCCCGCGAGCAGGCGGGCCCAGACCTTCCACGGGACGAAGAGGCGCAGAGCGCACTCCGGGACGGGGACCCGAGGCTGGCACCCCGCCTACCCAGCGTGTTGATGCGGTAGATGAACTCTTTGAAGACTTCCTTCTCCTGGAGGAACTCCACGGGGATCTCGGGGAAGGCTGTGCCGAAATCCCCTCCCGGCGTGGGTGACCACCCGAGCTTCCAGACCTGAGGGTGGAACGAAGTTGCTGAGCTCCAGCCCCCAGGCCCCAGCGCGGTCACAGCCGCCCTCCCCTCCTCGGCCCGGCACGGCCCGGAGCGAAAGGCCCGCTGGAGCTCACCCAGGGGCGGGTCTATGGGCCAGCTCCCTGCGCCTCACGCAGAAAGGCCAGCGTTGCTGCAACTCCAGCTGCGCGCCAGGCCGAGGGAACCAGCAGGGTCAGGACTCCCCGCGGCACCGGGCCACCCAAGGCGGCAGCCGAGCTGGCCCAACTGGGTCACCGGAACCCCCGCCAGGGCCAGTCTGCAGACTCACCAGGGGGGGGATGCGCGTGTAGCTGTTGACGAGGGGCAAGCGGGCCAGGCTGACCACGATGTTCCTGAGCACGGACGTGAGGAACGCGGGCATGTGGCTGTTCCTCTTATGCCCCAAGGCCAGCACGGACGGCAAGGCCTCCACCAGCTCTGCCACCGTCCTGCAGGCTGCAGTCACGTGCTCGGGGCCTAAGCCAACGGGAGAGAGGATGGACACCCCCAAACCTCCTGATCTTCCTGCCTCCCAGGGAGAAGGCACACCCCACCCCAGGAAGGTGGCACCCCCTAGGCCTCTAGCTGGCCCCTGAGGACCTACAGACTGCAGCTCGGGCTCATCTACCCGCGTCGGCCTGGTCTCCTGCCTCGGGCCCTGCCCTGCCCTGCCCGCCCCACACTGCCTGCCGCTGCTGGCAGCACCCAGCCTGACCGCAGGGCAGGGCCAGATGGCCTGGTTCCTGGAGGCCCTGGTGACAAGGAACCCCAGTCCAGAGCCCTCCCGCCCTGCCCTGCACCACGCTCCGGGGAAGACACCGAGTCAAGAGGAAGTACGTGAAGAACCGGGGCATGTGCCTGAGTCTAGAGCAGGGTTAAGTGAATGGGTGTGGAATTTCCATTTAAAAATCCACCGAGATAGACGGCTGCAGTACACACTCAGCTAGCTAACGTTCAGGAGGGCATTTCCACTAGCTGCAAGCTCCTTAGCATTTCTACTCACTCATTCATCACTCCACCAGCATCTGATGGGCAAGTACAACAGTGAGCACACAGAGAAGGGAAACATACTCCCTGCCCCCATGGGGCCAGAGTCTGAGGTGAGAGACATAAGTGCATAGAGAACGTAGTGTCAGGATGGAGGGCGGGTGGAGAAGAGGATGGAGGAGGGGATGGATGGAAAAGGGGATGGAGGGGAGGATGGATGGAGGGGAGGAAGGAGAAGATGGAGGGGAGGATGGATAGAGGGGAGGAAGGAGAGGATGGAGGGGAGGATGGATGGAGGGGAGGATGGATGGAGGGGAGAAAGGAGAAGATGGAGGGGAGGATGGATGGAGGGGAGGAAGGAGAGGATGGAGGGGAGGATGGATGGAGGGGAGAAAGGAGAAGATGGAGGTGAGGATGGATGGAGGGGAGGAAGGAGAGGATGGAGGGGAGGATGGATAGAGGGGAGGATGGATGGAGGGAGGACAGGAGGGAGGGGCGGGAGGAGAGGAGGCCTCCTGGGAGTGTGCCATCCCGCTGAGTGGGAAGGTCAGCCGCAGGGAGCCCGAGACGGGAAGAAATGCAGGTGGGGGAAGGATACCGTGCAGGGCAATGTCCCCAGTTGCCTTTATTTATTTATTAATTTGTTTTTTAATATATTTTTTTCTTGGTTTCAGAGAGGAAGGGAGAGGGAGAGACAAACATCAGTGATGGCAGAGAATCACTGATTGGCTGCCTCCTGCACGCCCCCCACTGGGGATCGAGCCTGCAACCCAGGCGTGTGCCCTTGGCTGGAATCGAACCTGGGACCCTTTATTCCGCAGGCCGACGCTCTATTCACTGAGCCACACTGGCCAGGGCCCACATTGCCTTTCAGTGTCGGGGTGAGCAATGGGACCAGCTGCGTTCACCTCCCAGGGCCCACGCTGACCATTTCACGTCTCTCCTGCTAGTGAATTCCAAGCCCCAAACAGGTCCTGACACTCACTCAGTGTGCGGGAGTCTCCTCCGTCCTCTCTGGCAGCCTTCGGGGTGTCTGTCCTTCTCTCTAGACTGAGCAGCTGGTCCCCGGGCTGCACCACAACTGCATCAGGAAAGGACACACAGGAGGATGGCTCACGCCGCCCACCCGTCATTCCCATTTCAGTTATGCAGCCTCCCATGCCAAGGGCAGCCAACGCCACACAAGGTCTAGACATCCCGGAACCGGCTTAGACAGTTCCAGGCGACAACAGACCTGCAGCGCCAGCGGACGGGCTCCTGGGCTCCGACTTCCCAGCCCCCGCCCCATGTCTGCTGCCGCTGCCCCACCCCACCCGGGAGGCCTCAGGGCGGCCCAGGGTTCAGGGCTGCCAAGCACGCTGCAGCCCCAAGAGCCTGGCTTCAGAAACTGCTCCCTGGATCTTCATGTTCAAGTTGACGACAAATGCACAGATGAAAGCAATTTAAACAATGAAACTTTCAAAACGCCACTCTATAATGTTCCATTTAAAAACACAAAACTTCAAAACACCCTCCAACATGTAAAGCTAGAACGTCCCATCTATTAAAGATTTTGGCTACTGACCCTTGTTGAGGACACTTCCCTTGAAAGGAATAACTCATTTTCCCTGACAGCAGCTAGTGTCCCAATGCAGCACAGAAACTAGCATTCTGACGCTCAGGGTAAGCCAGTCCCCCTCAAAGGCAGGCTTGCTCACCTACACCCTTAGCACTAA
The DNA here is from genome assembly GCF_028538775.1 of Myotis yumanensis. Classification (NCBI taxonomy): domain Eukaryota; kingdom Metazoa; phylum Chordata; class Mammalia; order Chiroptera; family Vespertilionidae; genus Myotis; species Myotis yumanensis. Next base: position 238,781,823 of record NW_027223752.1, read on the forward strand.
AGCATGGGCAGTCCGCTCGGGCCAGCCACAGAGACATGAGAGCTGGAGCTCGAAACCTAACCGAAGTGACCACAAGAGCAAACTCAAGTTCAGCCCTAGTGAAGACTAAGTAAGGCCCCTGGTTACCCACCTCTACCCCCCACTTCCTGACTCAGCGGCACAAGATAAACGCCTGTGAGATCGGGGGCGGGGGCGACTCCTGGTGCAAGTGTGCAAGGACAGAGCCCAGGGAGCGACACTCACTGGCTTCCAGGAGGAGGCGGACGCAGTGGACAAGGGAGCAGGTGCGGGTCACCATCTCGGGGGAGGCCAGCAGGCGCCGCAGGCCGGGCAGCTGCAGGGCCAGGCAGCAGCAGTCCAGGCCCGCCTGCAGGTCCACACTCAGCGGGATCTGCTCGTGGATCAAGTGCCAGGCCAGTGCCTGGAGGGGAGCCCACGTCAGAGGCGGGGCCCGGTTCCCTTCCTGCCGTGGTGCCAGGGAGCAGGCAACCCCGGTGTCAAGGAACGGTCAGAGGCCCGCGAGGCCAGCGGGCCCCAACAGCCCTACCCTCCCAAAGGGTGGGCTGCATTCCCACTCCTGGTCAGTCCCAAGCAGCTGCTCCCCACAGCGCCCAGCTCCCCGCTCTGCCAGGACCCACCCAGACCGGCTGCGCCTTGCCCTCCAGCGCGGCGGGCTGCTCTCGGCAGCCTCCCTGCCACATGCCAGGCCAGGCCCTCCCCGGGCAGACAGCGCTGGCCTTGCCTCCTTGCGGTCCAGGGGGGCTGGATGTGAGGGCGTGCGCTCCCGAGAGCTTCCAACGCCAGCGGCTACGTCCTCGCTGGGGGACCTCTCCGCCCTGTGCCCTGTCACATGACAGTGCCTGCCCTCTGTTCCGAGCCGCCTCTCACCTCCAGGGTCATGACCACAAACTTCACAGTGTCCTGCTCCTTCTCCGGGGGAAGGTGCAGGTGGCCGGGCAGCTTGGGGAGCAGCAGCAGGTACTGGGCCAGGGCGCGGGCCAGCGTGGTCAGGGAGCGATACACCCCGGCATCCCCTGAAACAGAAGCCTTTGAGGAGGACGGAACCCAGCAGAGGCTCACGGCTGGGCAGGCAGGCGCCTGCTGGCGGAGGCGCGGCTCCTCCGCAGCACATGCAGGCCCTATAGCCTGCGTGGGCCCAGGGCTCGGAGCCAGCGCTGGGCCAACGACCAGCAAAGTGGCCCCCACATCCAAAGACATGCAGAGCTGGGGACCCCGGTGCTGTGTCTCAGTTACTTCTGTTTATTAGAGCAACAGCACTTACTGCATGTTTACTCAGTGCAAAGCAGATCCTAGCTCTGCAGCATTTTAAAAAGCAAAAGACATTTTTAGCCCTGGCCAGTGTGGCGTGGCTGGTTGGGCGTCGTCCCGTGCACCGAAAGGTTGCTGGTTCGATTCCCGGTCGGGGCACATGCCTGGGTTGCAGGCTCGATCCCCGGTTGTGGATCATGCCAGAGGCAGCTGATCAATGACTCGATTTCACATATATGTTTCTCTCTCTCTCTCCCTAAAAATCAATTTTAAAACTCTTAAAATAAATAAGTAAGAGACACTTTTACTTTAATTACCAAACAGATCGTTCAACTGGCTCCAGTAGGCGGTGGACTCTGCAGGCAGGGAGGGCGGGAACGCCTGGTGGGCGGCAGGCAGCGGCTGGACCGCGTCGGCCACCCGGTCCAGAGTCGCCTCGCGCGCTGCTTCAAAGAGGGCGCTCTTCTGGCCGCTGGAAACTTCCCGAGCGCCCACGCCCAGGCACGGGGCTAGCAGGCTGAGGTTGAACTCCTGCGACAGGGCATCGAAGGTTCAGTGACAGCGTTAATCAGGCCAGGAGACAGCAGGAAGGGGGTAATGCAACGTGCCCGAGGCACACAGGTTAGCAACCGTAAAACACTAAGCATGTCCTGCATCTGTTATAAATAAACGAACAACCCTTACACATGCCCGGTGACTACGTTCTGGTCTCTCTGGGGTGGTTTAAGTTTAAAGGAGTATTTTCATTTGATTATGAAATCACAGTGTAGAGGACAAAACCTTCACTGACAGTGACACACATTGAGCTGACTGCCACCCGGGACCCAGCGAAGCCCTTCACGTTCCCAGAGTTGGAAAAAGGTGGGTTATGCTCAAAAACAGCTGAAATAAATCAAAGTCCCATATAAATGCCACCATTTTGGTTGGAAAAAAAGCATTTCATATGGCGTTGCAATTATTGGTATTATTTTGCCAATCTTTAAAAGTCATGTAAGGGTTTCTTTGGCCAATTTTCAGGTAGAATGTCAATCTTCAGTTAATATTCAGAAAACCCTATGTCATCACAGTGACCCGGACTAACCTGTCTCATAGCCACAACCTTTAGAAGCTGTAAAGTCCAATGACCTAACTCTAAAAATTCACAAATGGTCCGTAAGCAAACAGGACGGTGAGCGGTCAGCTCCCACTGAGGGGTCTGAAAGGGCGGCAGCCAGCTGCCGGGGCCGGGCTCCTGCTCGTCCCAATGCAGCCGCATTACGAAGCGCCAGAGACTTGGTCTTTGGGGACCCCCTCGCTCGCACGGTCAGCCTCTGTCGCCCGCCCAGGCCCTGCCACCGGGGCGGGAACACTGTCCCGAGTGCCTGGACCGGAGGCCCTGGTTACCGGGCAGGCGTGAGAGCACACCGCCTGGGGGCTGCCTGAGGACCGGAGGGGATTAAGCAACAGGGGTGGAATTCCGACGTACCGGGTGCCTCAGGAACGCTCTCATGTCACCTGGTGGGAGCCGGTTCACCAGCTCCGCCCCCTCCACCAGCGCCGAGTCAGACCTTGTCCAGCACTGGGACTTGACCAGGCGCACGTACCAGTCCTGGGGAGACAGGGCGGTCACGCCTGCAGCGGGCAGAGCTTTTGGGCTTCCGCTCTGCTGGCAATGGGCTCTTACCCCTGCCCAGACCAGAGGGCAGTGGCCGCGGACTGTGGACGCGGTTCTGTAACAAGGACCCCTGGCTGGCCGTGCAGGCGGCTCCCAACCACAGAGGCTGCCCCGAAGGCTTGCTCTGAACCTGCTTCACTGTCCAGACACCGTTCCCTCCTCCTCACCTGGCGAATGGCCGCTGTCCTTCTAACTCGGCGACAGCACTGAGGGTCGCAGGCCCCGTGCCTCAGCCTCACCATCTGGCCTCGTACCCGTCATCTCCCACTGGGTGGCAGCTCTGCCCCACCCCCTTGCCCCCCGGCCAGCACAGCAGACACGCTCAGCCATCGCACTTGAGCACAGCGATCACTGCCCTGTGATGCCCGGGCTGCCGGGTTTTGAAATCCAGTTCACACTTAAATTGAACTCCCCAGGGAAGCAGCGCACCAAGGCCCCCAAGTTGGTCTCGAGGTGTGAGGAGTGGAGCGGTGAGGATGGGGACAGGGCCCTGGGGGTGGTGGCTCCATAGGCAGGGGGCCAGCAGCCTAAGGAGAGGGAGGCCGGCCAAGTGGGCCTGAGCTGAAGGCCTGTGCAGGCGTGCGGCTGTGACTACCCAACACCTGCTCTCCCATCGACGCCCCTGACGCCCCACCAGAATCCGAGTCAGCGCTTCCTTTCTCACCCACCCCTGCTGACCGGGGCCGGACCTCGGCCGCGGGGCGGTGATGGGACCCTGTGTGGGGCTGGCAGGAGCAGAGCAGGCCGGGAGCAGCTGGGAGCCCTGGAGCCATGCCAAGTGCCATGATGCCCTCCAACCCGAACCAGTGCTGCACGCTCAGCGCCCCGACTGGGCCACGTGTCACACACATGTGCTGGGCACTCACCTTGTCTGGGCTCACAGTCTCCAGCGCCAGGGACCCCTCCCCATCCAGCGGGTGGGACGTGGCCGGAGGACAGGGGCCCCGGGACCCCGGTGCGGTGGCGAGGCGGAGCCTGTCCAGCAGGGAGTAGAGCCTTTGGTGCCTGGAACCAACCACACGTGGGTCAGAGCCCAGTGTCACCGGAGGAAGCAGCAGAGCTTCTTCAAGCCGCATGCACATGCCAGACACGTCCTTCAGACCGATCCTGACCCGCCCTCGACCAGCCGTGGAGCCCAGTCAGGCCTGTGTCCTTTCCAGGACCACAGCCACGCCCCGTCAGTATTTCCACCATCGCACTCACACCCACACACGGCGACAGGCACACGTGGCCTGACAGCTACTGCCCACTGCTCAGCGCTGTGACGGGCTCCTGTTCAGACCCGGCCCACACGCCCCACAGACCCATCCCGCCACGCGGTGCCTTCGGGGGGTCGGCTCATCCGGGGAGACACCGTCTCGCTTCCTCAGCTGGGCTGAGCAGTGACTCCAGGGTCACAGTGACAGCAGCTCGACCCACCATCGCTGTGAGAGTGACAGGCAGTCACACTCATCCCGGCCCCGTGCCTGAAGGGTCCGCCCAGACCGGGGTGCCCACCAACCACACCCTCCTCAACGCAAGACGCCTCCACCAAGCCGCTCTCACCACCCAGCCACAGCGAGTGACGGCTCTCTCTCTCTCTCTCTCTCTCTCTCTGTGTCCACCACCCGCCGACCTGGGAGGAGAAAGTCAAAGCTGCTCCCACGGCTTGGCAGCCACAGACACCTCATAAAGAGACGTCCTGCTTCTGTAAGGGCCCTACGACTCAGCAAACCACTGGGAGGGGAACAGCTAAAGAAGTAAAATGGATGGAGGCGCAGCCAGGCCTGGGTCAGGCCTGTCCGAGGGGAAGCGCTCCCAGCCGTCCGATGAGGTGCTGTGAGCCTGTGAGATACGGCTGGGAACGCAGTCCCTCCACTGGGAGCACGGCTGCCCCACAGTCGAGGGGAGCGGGCCCTACCTTAGCGCCCTCCCCCCGCAGAGCGGCAGAGGCGTCCTGCCTGCCTTCCCGATCCTGCACAGCGAGGCCTGTGTCCGAGGCAGGTGGCCCCCCACAAGCCCTGCGCAGCCACCTGGAAGCACAGCTCTCGTCTGTCCTGCGAGTCTACCCCTCACGAGTCTAAGCCCTTATCGCACAGGCAGCAACACCGGCGCTGGCCCTACCTGTGCGCGAGCCCGCGGCTCTGAAGGTGCTCCTGGACCCTGTTCAGCTCTTCCACGGGCAGCTGGGCCACGCTGCTCTAGAGAGAGGAACGCATCAGGTGGCGCCCGCTGAGCCAGCCCGCGCTCACAGAGGACACGCTGAGCCCGTGCCCTCACACTCACACAGAGAGGACACGCTGAGCCCGTGCCCACACTCACACAGAGGACACAGTGAGCCCGTGCCCTCACACTCACACAGAGGACACGCTGAGCCCGTGCCCACACTCACACAGAGGACACAGTGAGCCCGTGCCCGCACACTCACACAGAGGACACGCTGAGCCCGTGCCCTCACACTCACACAGAGGACACGCTGAGCCCGTGCCCTCACACTCACACAGAGGACACGCTGAGCCCGTGCCCTCACACTCACACAGAGGACACGCTGAGCCCGTGCCCACACTCACACAGAGGACACGCTGAGCCCGTGCCCACACTCACACAGAGGACACGCTGAGCCCGTGCCCTCACACTCACACAGAGGACACGCTGAGCCCGTGCCCTCACACTCACACAGAGGACACAGTGAGCCCGTGCCCTCACACTCACACAGAGGACACGCTGAGCCCGTGCCCTCACACTCACACAGAGGACACGCTGAGCCCGTGCCCACACTCACACAGAGGACACGCTGAGCCCGTGCCCACACTCACACAGAGGACACGCTGAGCCCGTGCCCTCACACTCACACAGAGGACACGCTGAGCCCGTGCCCTCACACTCACACAGAGGACACAGTGAGCCCGTGCCCGCACACTCACACAGAGGACACAGTGAGCCCGTGCCCTCACACTCACACAGAGGACACAGTGAGCCCGTGCCCGCACACTCACACAGAGGACACGCTGAGCCCGTGCCCTCACACTCACACAGAGGACACGCTGAGCCCGTGCCCACACTCACACAGAGGACACGCTGAGCCCGTGCCCACACTCACACAGAGGACACGCTGAGCCCATGCCCTCACACTCACACAGAGGACACAGTGAGCCCGTGCCCTCACACTCACACAGAGGACACAGTGAGCCCGTGCCCTCACACTCACACAGAGGACACAGTGAGCCCGTGCCCGCACACTCACACAGAGGACACGCTGAGCCCGTGCCCGCACACTCACACAGAGGACATGCTGAGCCCGTGCCCGCACACTCACACATAGGACACGCTGAGCCCGTGCCTGCACACTCACACAGAGGACACGCTGAGCCCGTGCCTGCACACTCACACAGAGGACACGCTGCACACGCCATGTCACAGGTGACACGCGAACTCATTTTTTTGGTTGATTTTTCTTTGTTAAATGGCATTTAAATATGTAAAATAAATATCAAAAATATAAGTCTTTGTTTTACTATGGTTGCAAATATCAAAAAATTCCTATATGTGATACGGCACCAGAGTTAAGTTAGGGTTTTTCAAAATGCTGACACGCCGAGCTCAAAAGGTTCGCCATCACTGGCCTCGGAGGAGGTACAAGAAGCACCCATGTACCCGTGTCAGACACACGGGGACAACCACTCGCCCACGGCTCCTCTCAGGCCCTGTGGAGAGCGTGCCTGCGGAGAAAACGCCGCCGACTGTTTGGCCTGCCTGCTGGGTTTCCAATGGAAACCAGTGCCTGTGGCTCAGTACCTGTAAATTTGCAGCCAAAAGCATTTCTACCCGGCGACACGCAAGGGTGTCGACCATGCGAGCCAGCACGCGGAACGGGGTACACAGCAGCTTGTCCACGTACAGCGTCAGCACGGCACCCGACTGGCTCAGGTGGATGCCTTCCAGGCACTGCAGGGTTTTCCTCAGAGTGGTGGGCTGGCGGGGGAGAGAGGGAAATCGGCATAAAAATGTCACCCGACCACAGCACGGCAGCGGGGACTGCCCACAGCCGGCGGGACTTACGGCCGAGAGGTTCTCGCAGCGGGACTGGATGGCCTGGAGGAAGAGGCCGCTGGCGGCGGAGTTGCGGTGCACGGCGCTGATGAAGTCCTGCACGGGCGGCTCGTGCGACAGGCTGATCAGGTCCCGGATGTGGTTCACCACGAGCCAGGTCAGGTGCTCGGAGTCGTGCAGGTTCTGACACTGCGGAGGGACGTCAGAGCCCCGCCCTCAGGCTCCGGGAGAGCGGACCAGAGCCACGGCAGGCCAGCGGAGCGGGGGAGCCAAGGCCAGACCGCAGTCCTCACCCCGCACAGCCACGCCTGCCCCCCAGTGACGGGCAGGGAGGGGTTGCCTTACAGAGCCTGCCCCCCAACCACACACTGCGGCGAGACCGCTCCAGGGAGACCCGGGGCTCCAAGGGACACCAGCCAATGGTGGGAGGAGAGCACGGCCCAGGTGGGGCGTCAGCGGCAGGTGGTGAGCGCTGCCCTCACAGTGCCTGCCCGAAGCCGGACGCCATCCACGCCCACCGCTCCCCAAGCTCCCGTCTGGCCGGCCAGGGTCATCCCAGTGACTCTCTCTCCACTTTCGTAAGGTCAGTGGGAAGAGGACTCCCTATAACTGTCACAGTTTCGATAGAATTCCTGAATCCAAACTATGAATGGACCCCACATGTCAACTAGAAAGGGAGGCATTTCACTTAAGGTTTATAAGGAAATGAGAAATATCAATTTGGAATACATCTGCGTTATATATTACTAGAATGTTGGTGAACGACATTCGTGCATTTGGGAGGGTGAGGGAGGGGTCCCCACGCCTGGCCTGCGCCCTTTCGCAGTCTGGGAGCCACAGTTGGACAGCCTTAGCGCTGCTGGGGAGGCTTGGGGTTGAGCGGAGCTCCCCCTGTGGGAGCACACTGACCACCAGGGGGCAGCTCCTGCAGAGTGTCTGCCCCCTGGTGGTCAGTGCATGTCATAGCGAGCAGTTGAGCAGCCTTAGCATATCATTAGCATATTACGCTTTGATTGGTTGGACGGACGACCGGACACTTAGCATATTAGGCTTTTATTATATAGGATAATTGATGTACAGTGTGTTTCAGGTGTACTATAATGACTTCGATGTGTATACATTGTGAAGTGTGAAGCCATGTTCTCCAGCCCCACGCTGCTTGCGTGTCCACACTTACCACGTAATCACAGAAGAGGATGAGTGCGCCTCGCCGGACAATTTCTCTGTTGCACATCCCAAGTTTGGATGCCAGCTCGGAGTCCTCTCCAGACATCTGGGGACTCAGTGACTTCGTGCTGGACAGACTGCGTCGTCTAGAAGGAGCAACAGATGCACTGACAAGTTTCCGGCGGCAGCGAGCTCACTGTCAAACACTGCGGTGGGGAGGCCTGGTCCTGGTTCTGAAGCAGGACTTCAAGCCGCCATGCGGGTGCCTGTGTGAGATGGGCTCCTGGAGGCCCCTCTGAGCGACAGTGAAGCACAGATGGGAAACCGAAGAGGCAGAGAACGACAATGCTGACGGCAAGGTCAATCCTGCGAGCCGCCTGCCAGCTCACTGCTTTCCAGCTCGCTGGCTGCTGGAGCCCCGGCTGGGTCTGCACGGGGTGTCAATGGCCAGAAGACCTCAGGTCCCTACTTTCATCCCAGGGCCAATGCGACGCTACGCCCTCGAGGGGCCCACAGAGCCTCTGCTGTGCAGAAACCTCTTTAAAACCAGAGAAGATGGGCGCGTGTCACAGGAAACCGCCCCTAAAGAACCACAGAAAGGCCACTGGGACTTCCGTGCAAGTTTAGCAAGGTCTCCGCCTATGAGGCCGACACACAAAGCCACCTGCGTGGCTATGGGCTACCACACGCTATGGGAAAGGAAAGACCACTTAAAACTGCATCACAAAACATAAAATTCTCGGGAACAAATCTGTAAGGTAGGTGTAATACTTATTTACTTAAAACACAAGATGTTGTGACAATTAAAGACCCAAACAAATGGGTGGGCCACGTTCAAAGACCAAACGACTCAGTATCATTAAGATGACAAGTCCCCCAAATTCACCTACAGAGCCACTGTGGTCCCAGTCCAAACCCAGCGGGCCTGTGCGGCCAGCTGAGAACCGGACTCTAAAGCACAGACGTGGGAACACAAAGGCAGTAAGAGAGCCAAGGCCGTCTGAGGCGGAAGAGCAGGCCTCCCGGTGCTGGTGCTGCTGGGGACAGACGGACGTGGAGTCTGGAAAGGAGCCCAGGCGCGCACTCAGCTGACGTCTGAGAAGAGCCCAAGGTAACTCAACAGAGAAAGGACGTGCTTCTAACAAGTGACGCTGAAATTAACTCGAAAAGGCACAAAAGCTAAGGCTGTGCGAGCTCCAGAAGCCACAGGAGCAAATGCGCATGACCGCAGGGTCGCAGAGCTGCCCCCACTCCTTTGCGTGTCCCCGGAGCACAGAGCGATGTTCAACGCCCGCTCATGTGGCCAAGTGGGCCCCGTGATGCACACGGCTCGTCTCCCACCGAGCACAGAGCCGCCCGCAGCCTCCTACTGCGTGTGCTCCCCGCTGTGGGCCACAGCCTTCCAGAAACACTGCCCTGAGGACTCCGCGGGGGGCGGGGAAGAGGGGTCCCAAGCTTTTGTCTCCGCGTGAGCACACGTCAAGTGTCTGAGTGAGGGAGCGCCTACAAATTGAGGCTTACGCCGGGAACGCCCCTGTGAAACAGGGCCACCCACGGCCAGGTGCTGAGCAACTCTTCTTACAGAGTGAACTACAGGCACTTCCAGGCCGTCCTGAAATGTCCCTACGCAATGACACCAGTGCCGAAGCAGCAGCAGAGCCCTCTAACTGTGAGGCAGGCCGCTGCCACAATCCTGCTCTGGAGCCAATTTGCGGAGAACCTAGCAGGGGAGGCGGGCGGCAGGAATGGCCCGCAGGACGGACACATCCCCCTGCAGCGGCGCGGGCTCCGGGCTCCGAGTGCCTGGGGTCAGACCACATGTTTCTCTACAATGGTGTCCGACAGAAAGATGGACGCACGCAGAACCTCACAAAGCCCATGGCAACCGGCCAAGCCCCAACCCCAGCGGCTCCGCGGCAGGGGGGCGGCGGGCGGGCAGGCGTACCTGGGGGTCTGCTGCACCTCGGCCCACCAGCCGTAGTCCGTGTGGCTGACGAGCAGCAGGATCTGGCACCAGAGTAGCACGAGGGCCGGGTGCGTGGGGACCATGGAGCGCACCCGCGCGTTCAAGCTCTCCAGGCCATAGAAGCTGCCGTCTGTGCCGTCGGCCGTGAAGAGCCTAGAGGCGGCTGCTGTGATTCTCCGGAACATTCCTAGAAGCAAACCCAAAGCCACACAGATTAAGGGAAACCCTTTGCTCCTCATCGAGGCCCAGCACTTCGGAGCCAGATTTTATGTCAATGATTGTGCACGGCTCTTCCCTGCAGACAAAGGGCAGGAGGCCCTGCACCCACTCCTGCCAACGAAACGGCTCCTGCTGAGGACCGAGGGGCGGCAACTACAGAGGCCACTGGGCCACAGACGGCGGCGGAGAGGGTGGACGGTGCTCCACCCTGGCTCGGCACTCCGCAGGCTGCTGAGGGCTGAGGGCCGGCTGGGCTGGGCGGCCACACCCTTAGGGGCAGACCCTGTGGGGCTCAGCCCACCAGTTTCCCCACAGCACCCTCCTCGTGCCTGGAGCCATCCCCGGAGTGATGTCATTCTAGCCTCCCTTGGACAGACAGCTCAGCATGCCTCTCCCGGCCAACCTGGCTTCCCCCGTGGGCCTGCGCCCCGTGTGGTGGGACGGGACACGTTCTCGCAGGCGGGGGCGGGCAGCACGGCCTGCGCCCCGTGTGGCCGGGAGGGGACACGCTCTCGCAGGCGGGGCGGGGGAGGCACCCACCAGACTTGAAGATGTGGATCAGACACATGAGGAGCGTGCCCAGCTCCTGGCAGTAGAAAGTGTGCTGCTGCTCGCTCATGTCCACTCTGAGCTGCTTCGTGACAATGTCCTCCAAGAGGATGCCCACCAGCTGTAGGAGAAACCTGCGGAGAAGGGAGCGGGGACGTGACTGAGGGGTGTGACGGAGCCCGGCGGCTCCTGTATGTGTGAGTAAACCCACACACAGGAGACAGTCTACAGAGTAAGTGTGAGGGAAGCGATGGAATGTGTAAGCCCACCCTGGGGTGGAGTCCCTGCCTCTATGCACATCTCCCTCCTCCCTAGGGGCTGGCAGCAGCCGTGCCACCCTCAGCGGACTGCCAGGAGGACAGCGTGGCACTGGGCTGTGAGGAGGCTGACAACACGGCACCGGATCGTAACTCATCCATCTCCGCCGCCTGCTCAATGTGACCCTCTCCACACACCCGCACCCACCGATGGCCACGGAGGCGGCTAAGGACATGTCATGGGAGCCCCAGCTGGAAGGTGCGCGGCAGAATTGCACCCATGGCACGTCCTCCAAGCCGCTCTGCCTCGGTGGGGTCACGGCGGGCACACCCCATCCAGCACAGCGTGCGCAGTGCCTGGGGCGGGCACACCCCATGCAGCACAGCGTGCGCAGTGCCTGAGGCGGGCACACCCCATGCAGCACAGCGTGCGCAGTGCCTGGGGCGGGCACACCCCATCCAGCACAGCGTGCGCAGTGCCTGAGGCGGGCACACCCCATGCAGCACAGCGTGCGCAGTGCCTGAGGCGAGCACACCCCATGCAGCACAGCGTGCGCAGTGCCTGAGGCGAGCACACCCCATGCAGCACAGCGTGCGCAGTGCCTGAGGAGGGCACACCCCATGCAGCACAGCGTGCGCAGTGCCTGGGGCGGGCACACCCCATGCAGCACAGCGTGCGCAGTGCCTGGGGCGGGCACACCCCATGCAGCACAGCGTGCGCAGTGCCTGGGGCGGGCACACCCCATGCAGCACAGCGTGCGCAGTGCCTGGGGCGGGCACACCCCATGCAGCACAGCGTGCGCAGTGCCTGGGGCGGGCACACCCCATGCAGCACAGCGTGCGCAGTGCCTGGGGCGGGCACACCCCATGCAGCACAGCGTGCGCAGTGCCTGGGGCGGGCACACCCCATGCAGCACAGCGTGCGCAGTGCCTGGGGCGGGCACACCCCATGCAGCACAGCGTGCGCAGTGCCTGGGGCGGGCACACCCCATGCAGCACAGCGTGCGCAGTGCCTGGGGCGGGCACACCCCATGCAGCACAGCGTGCGCAGTGCCTGGGGCGGGCACACCCCATGCAGCACAGCGTGCGCAGTGCCTGGGGCGGGCACACCCCATGCAGCACAGCGTGCGCAGTGCCTGAGGCGAGCCCGCTGCCCCCGTAGCCTGTGACGCTATCTGACCCCTGTCCCCCGGACCCCGCAGGGGTGGCCGCCAGCAGGGACGGTGTTCGGAAGGCCAGCACCTGGTGGGGAGGAGAGTGAGACCCACTCCCGGTGGCTCCTCCTGGACTCTGAGCTTCGGCAGCAGCGCCGCCTGGATCCCTGCACCCAGGGCGCCGCCTCCCCACTGCGGCAGTGAGCCCCGCGGTGTCGCCTGGCAAGGAGACGCTGACCAGGAGAGAGGCATGAACCAAGGCCACCGGCAGGGCAGCGAGGAAGACGAGGGCCAGTCCCAACTTTCTGATCACCAAACAGCACGTGACTCCGGAGGGAGAGTAACTGGAAGGGTCGTACGCAGCCTACCTAGAGAACGTCTCTTCCGGCAAAGTCTTCACCTGTCTGCCCGCGCTGTGTCCATTGGGTGCTGAGTCCCTGTCCCCGTCCCTTAGCCTGTCGATGACGGGACAGGAGAGCAGGTGCGGGGAGAAGGCCAGCTCCTGGATGCGGGAAAGGACGATGTCTTCGGTGGACTGGGAGATGAGGACCCTCAAAATGGCCAGGATCCCCGAGACCCAGAGCTGGACAGTGCTCACCGACGCCTGAGGAAGGACAGAGAACCACGCTGTCCTGACGGCCGATCTGATGACCGAAAAGCACCCGCTTCTGCCACTGCACCCGCACTCCCCTGCCCCGCGGGTTCTGAAGGCTGCTCCGCCGCAGGGAACAGTGTCCAATGCCGCACCTGAGGCGCCGGGAGGCAGGCACTCACCATGGTGTCTGGGGTGACGAACATGCTCCGCAAAAGCATGTCCACGGGCCGCAGGGAGGACGGGGCCAGGATCTCAAACAACGTGTTTAACACGCCGAGGGCTTCGTGAGAATCGATGTGTATCTGTGGCAATCACACAACCAAAGGCGGACACGGACACTCAGGGCGGTCCCCGCCCGACGACCCGCCCACCCGCGTCATGACCGGCATGGAAGGAGCTCCGACGCTCACAGCCCACCCAGCAAACGCGCTTCCCAACGCCACGGCTCCGCTGCATTTCCCACAACGCAAATCGTTCCCTGCGGAGTTCTATTATTCACACAATATACGTTTTCTTTAAAAGATTCAAACACGTAAAAGAACAAAAACCAGGTGGAACTGCACCCCAACACCATCATCACGCCCCCGGGAGCCGCCCCTGTGCACCTGGACAGTTTTCCTACGTGGGACCAACACACACACCTCCTCCTCGCTTGTCTTTGCTTCCCCCGCGCCCCACCCCACGGCGCCCATCAGGAACGAATGTCAGCACGCGGCCGCACAGACACCTCGTCCTCAGCTTTCTCCACTGCTCCACGAGAGAGGCTTTTCAGTAACTCATTCTGGTAAATCATATAAATGCCCTGCTTTTCCCCTTAAAACACAACGGCGAACTCCCAAAGCAAGAGGGTTCAAGTCTAGTGTTTTCAGTGGATGCAAAGCATTCAGGTGCAGCCGGGCACGGACTGCGGCCAGTCCCTGTCGCTGTGACCCACGTCTATACAGCCAATGACTTCTCTGGGAAGAGGTGCCTTTCCAGGTGCAGGGCTGACAGCGTATGCACTGAGCCACCTCACCCGCAAGGGGACGAGACCTCGAGCTCCCGCCGCCTCCACTGGCACGATGCCGCCTGCTCGGGGCACTAGAGTGGCAATTTCTGGGGTCCAGCATCTCCAATACCCTGTTCCTGCCTTCGGTGCACACGCAGGCCAGCCTTCTGCACCCACCCCTCTCCTCCTGGGGCCGCCGCCCACGTGTACCCCTTCTTAGGGTAACCCCCCCACACAGAGGGGCTCCACCTCCTCCTGGTCTGCCAAGCGCAGCCTGAGCCCATGGGGCTCATGGACTGGCTCCTCAGCAGCCAGGGCTGCTCCCCCTCCTTCCCACACTGGCTGTCCCTTCCCCACGTCCTCATCAGTGAAAAGGAGAAAGATGTCGGCCACTCTAGGGATTAATGGGGACACGACATCCCTGGGCCCGGGGTCCCACACTGTACAGCGGGGACAAGAGCGGGAGCAGCTCACTGAGAGGAATGGAAGCTCCCTGTCCCGGGACCCGTGCAGACACTGCTGTGGGAGATGGACGTGTGTGAAGGAGGCCGGCCCCCCTGCGAGGTGCCCCCTTCCCCCAGCGCGGCCCACCTGCTGCTTGGCGAGCATCGGGAGGAGGATGTCAGCCACCTGCCGCGACAGCCGCTTCCACCGGTCCTCGCTCTCCTTGTGGCACTGCTGCAGGACCAGGATCAGCATCTCCAGCACCTGCGGGCGGCAGGCGGGCTGTCACTCCTCCCCACTCGCCATCCCATCCCGCTCAGCGGGGGGACAGCAGGGCCAAGCCACCTGAGCCCAGCGACGGCCTGATGAGCCGAGAACTCCCCCTGGGACACGGGGCCAGGAGCAGCTCCTCCAGGGCCCGCTCCGCCTCGCCCTCATTATTCCTGTGAAGCTACGAGACTTCATAACCAAAGAAACGGCACAAAACAGAAACGACACTTACACCCACCTCTGGCAAACCCCAACACAGCCCGACCGAGCACCCTGCAGGCTTCACGCCCTCAGGGGCCAGGCATCTCCCACCGGGGCACCGCCTCTCAGCAGTGGCTGTGCCTGAGCGGTGGGCCAGCGGCCATGTCTGCGCAGAGGCAGCTCCGGGCCTGGCCCTGGTGAGCGTGCTGATGGCGGCTCCTGCCCAGAACAGCAGACACAACAATTGCCACAGGGCCTGCGAAGCTAGAAACCTTTCCCTGCCTGTTTACAGAGAATGAGAACGGAGCAGATGGAGAAGGGTGCCCATCGGGTCTCTAAATACAACTGCTAGAAAAGAGAGGCCTGCCCTAGCCAGTTTGGCTCAGTGGATAGAGCATCGGCCTGCGAACTAAAGGATCCCAGGTTCGATTCTGGTCAAGGGCATGCACCTTGGTTGCGGGTACATCCCCAGTAGGGGGTGTGCAGGAGGCAGCTGATCGATGTCTCTCTCTCTCTATCCCTCTCCCTTCCTCTCTGTAAAAATCAGTAAAATCTATTTTTAAAAAAAAAGAGAGGTACCCATGTAAGCCCACCCCGCACAAAGCCCTGACCACCCCGTCCCACCTGCCTCTCCCTTCAAGGCCCGTGGCCGTACCCTTACTGCACGAGAACACCTGCAGCGACCCCCCTACCCAAGGCCAGCGGCCCCTCTGTTCACCCACAAACCAGGCCGCCCACCAGCCCAGCGTGCTGGCCGAGAGCGGGCGGCGCTCACACCTCTAGGGCAGGTGTGCCTATTATGGCGGTTCTGGGACTTAACTAAACACCACGCGTGTAACTAAGCCTGACCGAGACTGACCACAGCGAGGAAGCAGAGACAGTGCTCCTGAAAAAAGCCCCTGACCTGACAGGTTTGAAGACAAATAGCTGGAAGGACGGACAAAGTGAGCGAGGGCCAGGCCGCTGGACACGCTGGAGTCACTAAGAAAGCCAGACTCTGCACTTACACTGCCTCCAGCTACCTGAGGTTCTCGCTCAACTTTCAGGATAACAGAACCAGAACCGCTGAGAGAGCGAGCTCCGCGCGGCCCCTCGGTGCTCTGGTCCTCCCCACGGGGCGGTGCTGCTTCAGACAGCCCCCCAGACCCTTGGGCCCCCAGCCGGGCCCCAGCCGGCCCAGAGCCACACCCACTCTACCCTGCGGGGGCGACGGAGGACGTGACGGCCACGGGCCCTCACCTGATGGTACTGGATGAGTCTCAGGAGCATCGACACCACCACCTCCTTCTGAGTTTCCAGCTCCTTCCCTGCGTCAGCTTTATTGGTCCCTCTTAAAACGAAGAGGTCGTGGACGATGGGCTGCAGAGCCGGGATGGCTGGGGGACAGAAGCTCTGCTGAGAAGCCGGGGGCGGCACGTCTGGAAAGCCCGTGCCTCCAGCCACAGCAGGGAGCACAGCAAGGTCCTACGGCAGCGGACGGTCCGTGTGCACGAAGGACACGTGTTTCCGTCAGGCCCTATCTGTACCGCACAGCGTTTTACTGCTTCTCTATTTTTACTGAAGTAGGTTCTAACTCCTCCGAGTAAAGAGTGTGCCCCCTCCGCGTGCACATGCACACACGTGTGAACACACGCGTGCACATGCACCCATGCGCACACACGGGGGCCACACAGCAGAGCAGTGCGGACACGGGGGCTGGGCCCGAGGACCAGCCTGCGGAGCAGCCAGGAGGGGGGAACCGCAGCGAAGGGCTGTCCTGTTACCGTGGGTCACGGCCTTCCTCCCGCTCGCCATGATGCCGTCGCAGAGCTGAATGATCTTAGGAATCCCAATGATCTGCTTTGAATGATAGCGCTCGTAAGACAGAAGGACCAGGAAGAAAAAGATGTTTGGAATGATTGCCTCTGAGTCCCTAGAAACAAAAACATCCACGTAGACACTCCCTTAAAACTGAGATACACGATCAATGAAGCAATACGAAACCCTCCACGGGAAGCGAGAGCTCGCCCGAGAGGCAGCCCCAGCGGGCTCCTTCCGTCCATCGCTCACGGCGCCTTCCCGTCTGTGCAGAGCCCGCGGCCCGCAAGGCTGAGCAGAGAGCACCGGCAGCCCTGGGCGCCCAGCAGAGCCAGCTCCGTGGGTCCCTCAGCTCCTCACTCTTCAGTCCAAGAAACTGCCCCAAGCAGGAAAAAGAACCCACTCACACTCAGGCGTCACATGGCTCGGAGGAGAGCCGGGTCTCCAGCCCCCGGGCCTCTCAGGACGCTGTCCTCGGCACGGATCCCCAGCTACTCAGTAAGCAGTGCAGAAGCTAGCGAGGGGAGCCCTGGCGGGTGGCTCGCTGGCTGCAGCATCATCCCGTGCACCAAAAGGTGGCGGGTTCAAGTCCAGTCAGGGCACATACCCAGGCTGTGGGTTGGATCCCCCATTGTGGTACGTACAGGAAGCAACCGATCAATGTCTCTCTCTCTCAAATCAATAAAAACATATCCTCAGGTGAGGATTAAAAGAAAAAGAATTTTAATTTTCAATAATTATACTCCCACACCTGCACAGGGAAGCATTAACCCTTCCTGTGTAGCAAGTAAAGCTGTAGCTGACATAAGTGCATGGTAACTGCCTCTGCTAAAGCCAACCACATCTAAACGCTCTGTAAGGTTAAGAGCTAGTGTTCAACAGATCAGATTTCATTTAGAAACTGAGTATCATAATTAGATGCTGTGAAACCTGACAGAACAGCTTCTAAACTAGTCTTCAGATACCCATTAATTTTATTTATTTTTTATATGTTTCCACCAATTTCAGAGAGGAAGGGAGAGGGAGAGATAGAAACATCAATGATGAGAGAGAATCACTGATCGGCTGCCGCCTACATGCCCCTGACTGGGGATTGAGCCCACAACCTGGGCATGTACCCTGACCGGGAATCGAACTGTGACCTCCTGGCCCATAGGTCGACGCTCAACCACTGAGCCACACCGGCCTGGCCTCATTAATTTTTAAGAGAAACAAAAATGCATAGCAAATTAGTCAGATTTCCATTTAAAAATACCCAGCAAAAATGCCTAACCATCCACCCTGACTGCTGTGGATCAAGTGGTTGAGCGTTGACCCATGACCGAAGAGTCTTGGGTTCAATTCCCGGTCAGGGCACAGGCCTGGTTGTGGGCTCGATCCCCAGAGTGGGGAGTGCAGGAAGCAGCTGATTTGTGATTCTCTCTCATCATTGATGTTTCTCTCTCTTCCCCTCTCCCTAAAAAAAGATCAATAAAAACATTTTTTTAAATGCCTAGCAGCCCTTTAAAGTATGTTCATGTTAATAATCTAAAACTACATGCACTTACATAACAAGAACAAGAGTGTAAAAGCAGAAAACTCCGTTACCTGAACTGGCCCACTTCAATGTACTCGAACTGCTTCAGCACGAACCCGATGAACACCTGCAGCAGGGGAGAAGCGTCACTTCAACAACGAGAACGAGAACGCGCCCCGGGCTCCCTCGCTCCCCACTATCTGTGTAAATCTGTCACTGACAAGAACTCAAACATCTTAACTGCGTCAGACTGGAGCTTCGGGCCCTTCCAGGGCCCCGTAAACATTTCCTGAGCACGGAGGAGAGACCTCTGGAGAACAAATAATGAACTCAGGGGACACCGGGCAGTACCTGCCACACCAGGGCCTCCTTGTCCAGCTCGAGGAGCCCCACGCGGGGCGCTGGGTGGTGCAGGATGGCCCAGGAGCAGACGCAGTGTGTCAGGCCCGCGTGAGAGCCAACAGTGGTCCCACTCCATTCCAAGCACCACCTGCTCACCCAACCCGAACACGGACTGCCTCGCCCACTGCGTTCTCCCCGCCGGCCCTGTCACCCCCGCACACAGCCGGCGCTCAGTAAATCGGAATGGAGCTCAGCGGTCTGCGGCTCGCTTCCCACCGTTCAGGAAGCCTGCGTGGCCCTGAGAACTCGGGAACCAGGGCACTGAGTGGCGAGAGCCAGGGAACCAACATGAGGGGTTGCTCGTGGCCAAGCCCCAACGCTACCAAGTCCGGTGGCGGGACAGAGCTGTGCGGGCCGAGGCAGGAAGCGCCGGCTGCCGATGGGCTCAGCGCGCCTGCCGAGAAGCAGGCCTGTCCATGCTCAGGCGGCCCCCAGCGTCCACGTGCCAGAGGCGGCTTCAGGGGGAGAAAGCAGCGTGTCATGCCGCCTTGCACAGGCTATGGGAGAGCCTCTGGCCAATGGGACCAGGGTCCAGGGTGACCCCAACAGCCCAGAGCAGATGGGGAGACCCCCAATGCGCGCCAGGCCCGGCGGCCAGTCCTGGGGAGACGCAGAGACTGGCGGGAGGAACAGTGCCTTCCTTGCCGTAGGTGGCGGTGGCGTCCCCCTGCGGCCACTCTCACCAAGTCGCAAACAGGTGCGGAGACGAAAGGCCCAGTGACTCACCTGGTCTGAGTCCAGGAGACAGTAGTTGACCCGCAGCTGGACCAGCTGCGCCAGCAAGTCCAGGACCTGCCTCTGCAGCTGCACGGACGTGGTGGTCGTGTACTGCTTCAGCGCCTTTATGACCAGAGGCTCGAACAGCCGGATGTGACTGTGAATGGCGTTCTAGGACGAGGCAGAGGGCGCCATGAGTGCGCCTCCACCGCCAGGCCCAGGCCGCTCTCCCACGCGCTCTCCGGCGGCCCCGCGTACCTTGTCCGCACGGGTCTTTGTGATGCTCGAGAGGTTTGTCTTCAGCTGGGTGGACACCTTCTGCAGCACGTCGAACCACCTGCCGATGGAGACCGCCCTTCACTGCTCGGCTGGGACTCAGCGCGCCCGTGTCGGCTCCATCTTCAGTGAGGACAGCCAGGCTGCTGTGAGTCCCGGCCCGGCAGCGGGCTAGACGGTGACGGCCATGGAAAGGGAGTCGGGAGACAGCACTTGGTTTTCTTGGAAAAATTTTTGTTGAAACACATCAATTACACGCTTCTCTTTGTGAGAAACAGCTGAGAGGACCGGGACACCCCGCACACACTTGCTTGTTATTTACACCGTGTCATCAAAGCGTTCGCAGAGCCTGTCCGAGACGCGGACATACAGCAAGCGCGTCCCGACGTGAGGCCGGCCACGGCACGGCACGGCCCTCGGCCCGGACTCTAGTGCTCTGACACGACAGGGGAACGTGCTCTCCTGCTCCTGCGCACGCAACTCAAACGCCGGCTCAGGACTGGGTCGTTCCAGAGACAGCTAACTACTGTGCTGCAGGCCGCACAACCACAGCCGTCAGTGTCGGTGAAGAGACATCAGCACACTCACAAGGCACAGAGGCCACCAGGGCTCCCCACCCACACACCTCTGTGCACCGCCCTGGGCCCCTGCGAGGTGCCCCTTCACCTGAAGTGACCCCAACAGTGGCCCTCACGTAGGGAGTGCGGGGCGCACCGGGAAACACCAAGGCCTTCCCATGAGGACGGGCTCGCCATGGTTCGGCCGTGACGTTGGCACCACCCGCCGCATCCTCTGGCCCAGCCACTGGCCCCTCCCTGGCCCGCGCTCTGAGGCAGGCGGGCCGGGCCGGGCCTGCAGCGCCTCTGTGGCAGCATGTTTCCCAGAAGTCCCTGCACGGAGCGGGCCCCTCGGGGACGCTGGCTCCTCTCTCTGTTTCTCATAAATCAGTCCCTGCTTGCTCCCTCTGTTTCCCCCACGGCCGTTCCTGCCCCGAGCGCCGCGGCAGGGTTACCCGGAGGCATCGTGGTCCGGCTCGGCCTGCACCATGTTGCGCAGGCTGGCGTCCGCCAGGGCCTGGGTGAAGTGGGTGTAGGGAGCCATGAAGCAGTAGTGGTACAGGCCGGGCCTCAGGCTGGACGAGCCGAGGCGCTGGGCTCGGCCCTGGCACTTGCTGGGGTTGGACGACAAGCCATCAAACTGGGAGGCCAGGTTTGTCCCAAAGAGAGTCTTGAGCAGCTAGAGAGAAAGAGGAGGCTGTCAGCACGCCCTGCACACAGCACGAGCCCCATGCCCACAGGAAGCCATCAAAGATGGTGGAGGGGGGGTGCAGACATGGGGTTCCCGCTGAGAACCCCTTCACACCGTGAGGTGCTGCCGTCACCTTCACCAACAGCCCTGTGGTCTCGAGTTGTGCATGAGACCGGGGGACACGGCTGTGTAGGAGGGTCGGCAGAGCTTCCACGACCCTCTGCCCCCTGCCCGCCCCCCGTGACGAGCAGCGCCACCTCCTGTGGCAGCAGCCCCACGTCGTGCCTGGACGGCGGCTGAGAAAAGAGCCCTCCTCACCTGCTGGACGCAGACCGTGGCCATCGTGGGCTCCCGGCTGAAGCAGGACCTCAGGTAGCCCAGGACCTCCTCCACGCACTGCGGGGGAAGCGGGCGCTGCAGGAGGCTGGGGGCGCTGGCTCCCGCGCACGCCTAGCCTGCAGCCCTCAGACCACTCCCAGCTACGACGCCCGCCACTCAGTGACCCCGCGCCCGTTGGCAGCCACCACCGCCCAGGCCCCACTGCAGGCACCAAAGACCAAGAGGCCACAGGAGTGACAGCATCTGCAGGAGCTGCGGCTGGGGAGGGGGGACAGGGAGGAGGAGAGGGTGTGGAGAGGGGCCATTGTAGACAGGGCCCCAGGCAGGTCTCCCGGAGTGGGACGCCCCACCTCTGGCAGGTTTCACTCTGAAGGGCAATCACTGAGCACCCCCAGACCAGAACAAAGAGGTGCCTGCCACTAGAGACAAGGGCCGCACGCACGCACGGGCAAAGGCACAGGCGTAACGGGAAGCAGCGGGTGGCTGCGTGACGGTGAAGACCGGTGACTATGGACGTGAAGAAAAGGTTTGGTGAACTCGGTTAGAGCCGGTGTTTCCCCGAAGGGCCGCATGTTCCCTGGCCCGGCACCTGGAACTCGGGCTCAAAATAAGACATGGCCCCCCGCGCACGCCGTCCGCAGCGGGCGGGCGCCACACGCTCTCTAAACTCTCCTCTGTGTCTGGACGTTTCCTTAGAGAACGGGGGTGGGGGGAGGGCGCTGGACTCGGAACCAAGTCCTCCTGCGGCCGTGCACCTCCTAGGTCTGCGTGTGCCCTTCCCACTTGCGAAGGTCAAGTAAGAAAATGAAGGCCGGGGCCAGCACAGTGTTAAACCCATCCACTTCTAGACTAGAGTGGGCCAAAGCTGATAGACAGTGAATAACTGAGATGGGTTCCTGTGAAGCCCCACCAGCCAGGAGCCAGCACAGCTCAGAGCCAGGCGCTGTGACAAAGCCTCCCCCGCTGCCGCTGCCGCCCCAGGTGCCGGGCCCACACCAGCCACCCCAGGCACTCGGCCCAGGGGCCGGCGGTGTGGCAGCTGCGGCTCAGCGAGAAGAAAAGACACTGCACCTTCCCGATGTCTTGCAGCGTGGCCAGCTCTAGGATCTGAGAGAGCACGTCCAAGGCCGAGCGCAGAAAGCCCCCGAACTTCTCCGTGCTGTTCTGAAGGTCCAGGGTGACCTTGGGGGAAGGGAGACACGATCACTGCACCGTCACGTCGGGGTGTCTGCAGCAGGGGGCGCACGCCAGCGGGGGTCCTGCCTGCCTGCCTGTCTGGCAGGGAAAGGCCAGGGAAAGGAAATCGCTCTTCCAGTATCTGTAGGAAACCTGTTTCTTTCACAGGCATCTTCTACTTATACTAACTCTACAGACAGAAACGACTCCTGACCTTCTGTCAAAATGGGAAAAATGGGAACCATCGCTCATAACCAGTGTCTGACAAGCAGCATTCCAAACTCATAACGTGCACGCCCTGTTCCACGAACTAGCATCCCTGGGGGACTCATCGGGTTCAGACCCACCGTTCAGCCTGGCAACAACACACGTGAAATTAGTCTGAGGAGGCACTGAATTCAGGCTCTAAAGGCCTCGGCCGAATTAAATGATGCAGCAGTCTGTCCCCCATTTAAAAACCGAAAGGTCAGGCCCAGGTACGATGGGCAAGAACAAGGCCAAAGGGAAGAAATGGGCGTGGAAACAGGAACTGGCCCAACCCTCAAACATGCGCGGTGAACAGAAAGCAGCTCAGTGGGACGAACTGACGGCCCCAGTGAGAGAGGAGCCAGGTCAGGGACACACGGGACAAAGACGTAGCGGGAACGACAGTGACCTCTCTCCTGTCGCCCTGAGGGTATCGTCCACAGGCCAGGAGGGAACGCCAGGTGTGCGAGCACCCGGAGCGAGAGGGTCCATGCAGCTCCGTCGGGGAGAGGGTGGGAAGCAGTCCATCCCAGCAGGCAATGGGGCAGGGGCATGGGGGTGAGAACGTGAAGACCAAGGGCTGGAAGCTACCACTAGAGGCCGAGCCAACTGTCACTCACATCCCCAGGTATGCACACAACTACCAACCCGAAGACATCAAGAACCCCGGGGAGGCCCGGCCGGCGTGGCTAGCGGTTGAGCGTCGACCCAGGACCAGGAGGTCACGGTTTGATACCCAGTCAGACAACATGCCTGGGTTGTGGACTTGATCCCCAGTAGGGGACGTGCAGGAGGCAGCCGATCAATGTTTCTCTCTCACGGATGTTTCTAGCTATCCCTCTTCCTTCCTCTCTCTCTAAAAAAAAGTCAACAAAAACATATTTTTAAAAAATGTTGTAACAGATAAACCGTGTCTCAGTAACACTGAGATGGTTTTCCATTTACCTAAAAAATAATCCTGCAAGAAGAAAGAGAGCGCCAGGAGGCACTGGGCAGGCGCAGGTGCAGAGCCGCGTACCTTGTAGTTGGCGTGCGTGGCCTTCAGGACGTCGTGCAGCCTGAGGTAGGAAGGAAGGTGGTAGAAGCTCCCCAGCGACGAGGGTTTATTGGCTGTGACGGGCCCTGTGGCATCTGACTGTCGAGAGGCTGTAACACACACACACACACACACACATTGAGATGGGAAGTGAGCCCCGCTGAGGCTGAGGCTGAGGCTGAGGCTGAGGCAGGTGCTACAACAGCGTTCGAGAAGCGTGCTAGTGGGATAAAATGCAAACTGTCCTGACTGGAGTGAGCAGTCATGAGGAACTGGCTGGCGAACGGCAGTGGAATAGGAGCGCCTCCCGGAAATATAGGAAGACAGACACGAAGAGCAGTGACGCTGGGCTCGCCTGCCCGCCTGCCCGCCGGCTGCCAATCCACAGGTCAGCAGCACGACTACCCCCCCTGCGGCCAATCGCACGCGCTCGGAGCCTGCAGCTGCGGCCAGGACGGTCCCGGCCCTTTCAGCCTCACACAGGGACGTGGGACATGCCCTGACAACCCACCTCTCACGGAGGCGGCGCCCCCCAAAGCTGCTCAAGCTGTTCAGACTCTGAGGGGACCCTCTGCCAGTCTCCTCGGCAGATGGCAGTCAGCCCCGAAGCCCTGCAGCCCAAGGGCTGCGGTCAGTCCCCCCCCCCCGCCCCCCCCCGGACGCCAGCTCTGGGAGCTCACACGCAGGCTCTCCCAGCAGAGTGAGCGGAGGGTCGGACTGGCCCCCACCTGCTCTGCCCGGTGCCCCTCGAACACGGACCGCGTGGCTGTGGAGCACTGAACTCTGAGACTCACCGGGGGTGACGTCCCAGGTTCCTCTCACTCAGATGACTGTCCCCTTTCTCTCCTGCGGGGCGCTCCCCACTGTAATTTCCCATTTCCCTCTGGGGATCGCCTCTGCTCCCCGACACTACACCGCCTCCCTCCCCGACCACCAGGATCCCGCCCCGCTCCGCAGTGAGCCGGGCAGGCAGGGCGGAGGCGGCCCGCAGGCTGCAGTGACCGCCCATGAGCTACACACGCAGAGATGCTTAGGACCCATGTGGTCTGGACACACGAGTTCATGTTAATATCTGGAACCGCACCTGGAAAACCATTCCTCTGGCTTCACTGCTGTGTATTTTATTTCCAAAAAGTACCAAGTTATTCCATTATTTTGACCCGTGTAAGCATAGGCCCTAAACGTCTAGGACACAGATGCCCCCCCCCCTCCCCGCCCCCCGTCAGTGCCTCCTACCGGGGCTGGCGTCGCTGCTTTTCTTGGGGCTCAGCGGCACGGACGCCTGCTCGCTCGGCTCCTTCTCCTTGCCCTTCCGCCGAATGGGGCTGAGAGCAGGGGCGCTTGTCAGGGACGGCAGGGCTGCCTGGAACAGAGCAAGGACCCGGGAGTAAACCGCACAGAAACTGCAGTCTACAGCCCAGTGATGGCGAACCTATGACACGCGTGTCAGAGGTGACACTCGAACTCATTGTTTTGGTTGATTTTTCTTTGTTAAATGGCATTTAAATATATAAAATAAATATCAAAAATACAAGTCTTTGTTTTACTATGGTTGCAAATATCAAAAAGTTTCTATATGTGGCACGGCACCAGAGTTAAGTTAGGGTTTTTCAGAATGCTGACACGCCGAGCTCAAAAGGTTCGCCATCACTGGGCTAGCCTATGGTTTTCCATTTATTGAAAAGCATCCGCCCACAGAGTTCATCTTCTCTGCGAATCCACATTCAGAGCTCAGAAACTGCATAACCATGTCCATCAGCCAACCCCTCACCCCACACGGTGGGTGTGGACAGCCCTTCCTGACAGGCGTGTGGGAACGTGGGATGGAGGGCCCTGGCGCCCGGCAGGACACAGCCCAGAGCAGCGCCAGAGCGTTCTCCGGGAGCCACGTCTTAAACACCACCTTCCCGGTAAGGAAGCAGGCTCGCGGGGGAGGTCACAGCTGAGGGCACAGAGCTGGTGGCCCACAGACTGCGGAGGCCCTGGCTCCCAGGCTGCAGGGGGCAGCCCACAGGGGCCGTGAGGATGCCGACAGAGCCTGGGCCCAGGCCCCAGCTGGGGCCTCACTCGGGATCTCAGAGAACTCACCGTGCACGTCAGCGTGAGGCCCGCAAAGCGGACGTGATGGCTGCGGGCAGGGAGGACTGAGACAGGGGAGGACTGGAGAGCAGCACAGATGACTGCCCTGGAACACGCTAAGGGGAGGGGCCAGGCACGCAAGACACCGGTGTGACTCCATTTACATGTCGCAACAGGCACCTCCCCACTGAAATGGAAAGGCCTGGGGTTGCCAGGAGCCGGGGGCATGGAGGGTGACGGCTAAGGGCACAGCGTTCCTTTCTGGGCTCTAAAACTGACTGCAGTGGCGGCCAAGCGACTGTGGCACTGAAAGAGTGACCCGCACACTGCAGGGGGAGGGGCAGGGACATGGATGACGCCAACTGCATCACATCAACATGCTGCTTCTAAACACTGAGGCTGCCCTGACCGGTTTGGCTCAGTGGATAGAGCGTCGGCCTGTGGACTGAAGGGTCCCAGGTTCGATTCCGGTCAACTGCATGTACCTGGGTTGTGGGCACATCCCCAGTGGGAGGTGTGCAGGAGGCAGCTGATCGATGTTTCTCTCTCATCGATGTTTCTAAC
Organism: Myotis yumanensis; assembly: GCF_028538775.1. Classification (NCBI taxonomy): domain Eukaryota; kingdom Metazoa; phylum Chordata; class Mammalia; order Chiroptera; family Vespertilionidae; genus Myotis; species Myotis yumanensis. The sequence continues at coordinate 238,807,981 of NW_027223752.1, forward strand.
TCTCTATCCCTCTCCCTTCCTCTCTGTAAAAAAAATCAATAAAATATTTAAAAAAATAATAATAAATAAATAAATAAATCAAACACTGAGGCTGCTTCAGCCTCGGATGAGATGCTCTGCCCGTCTGGCCGGAGCAGTGGCAGTGAACAGAGGAAACAGTCTGTGTTCCTGCGTGTGTGCATGTGCATGTGCACATGTGTGTGTGTATAGGTACGTGCACATGTATATGTACATGTATGTAAACAGTTTCTTGAGAGATACTTCGTAGGGAAAACAAAGGACTTGGGGGGAGAATGAAGAGTTGCAATGACTCCCACGTGTCCAACTTTACAAAACACACAGTGAGCCCGGCCGGCGTGGCTCAGTCAGCTCAGTGGTTGAGCATCAACCTATGAGCCAGGAGGTCACGGTTCAATTTCCAGTCGGGGCACAGGCCCGGGTTGCAGGGTTGATCCTCAGTGGGGGGCGTGCAGGAGGCAGCCTACCAATGATTCTCTCTCATCATTGATGTTTCTCTCTCTCCCTCTCCCATCCTCCCTGAAACCAATAGAAACATTAAAAAACACACACGAAGCGAGAGGAGCGGGGCCGGCACAGACGGTGGGCCGCGCAGCTCCGGTGCAGCCAGGTCTGGGCTGGCTGTGAAGCGCCAGGCAGAAGTGCCGAGAGGCGGCGGACCACACAGGATGGCGCTGCCAGGCCTCGGGCCTCTGATGCTTAGCTGCTGCCTGCTCCGCCGGCCCACACGAGAGCACTGTCTACATGTGGCTACTGAAGTGCAAATGCCATGACTGACATCAGAAGTCAGTACCCCGTGCACTGCCGATGGGAATGCAAACTGGAAAACATCAAAAACGGAGCTACCATCTGACCCAGCAATTCCACGCCTGGGATACAGCCACGGAAACGCAAACACTATTGGAAAGGATATGGTGCCCCTCTGTGCTCACCGCAGTTATTTACAGTAGCCAAGACATGGACACAGGCCCAGTGCCCACCTGCAGATGAGTGGATAAAAGCCGTGGTATGCGCACACAATGGAACACTACCCAGCTATTAAGGAGAATGAAATCCTACCACCTGCAGCAACATGGATAAATCTAGAGGCTATGATGCTGAGTGAAATAAGTCAGACAGACAAAGACAAACACCATATGATTTCACTTATTGTGGAATCTAAAACACAAAATAAGTGAACAAACTCAAAGATACAGAGAACAAAGTGATGGCTGCCAGAGGGGAGGGTGCCTGGGGGACCGGGTGGGAAAGGGGAGGGGCTAAGAAGTACAGTTTGGTAGATACAGACTGTCCAGGGACGTGAGGTTCAGCCGAGGGAATACAGGCAATGACAATGCAGTAACTATGCTTAGTGCCAGGTGGGGACAGAGTTATCAGGAGGATCACGTCATAAATTATAGAAATGTGCAACCACTGTAATTTACACCTGAAACTGATAGTGAACGTCAACTGTACTTGAAAAAAAGAAGTTCTGTTCCTTAGTCACAGTGGCTGCATGTCAAGGGCGCAGTAGCCACAGGCGGTGCGGGCCACTCTCCTGGCTGGCACAGATGTGGCACGTTTCCATGGTTACCGAGCATGATGCAGGGCAGAGCCCAGAAAGCATTCATGGTGGGCGAAGACCACACCTGGAACACGCCCGGAACAGAAGAGTCAGGGAAGCAAGAGCCAATTGGAAGCCAGGAGAGAACGTGCCAGGACAGGAACTGAGGCGGGGGGACACAGGACCGAGAAGCACCAACAAGGTTCAAAGACTGACCTGGTAGGAGGGGCTGCTGGGGAACGTGTGGCACCAATCAGACCTGCGGCTAAGAATGGGTGTGGCGGTGACAGAGGCCAGGCAGCGTCCTCGGAGGCCAGTGTCAGGCCGTGTGGAGCAGGGAGCAGCAGACAAGGCTGCAGGGAGGCTGGCAGTGAGGAGAGCCTGAAGGCAGACGGGTCTGCTCGAGAGAGGGGACAGAGGCGCAGAGGGGAGTGTGCTCTGTCGGAACCCACGTGGGAAGAGCCGGCTGTTGGTCTGGAGGTGACTGTACTGACTGTGCTTCACAGAAAAGCACAGTGTTTGCCGACACGTCAGGAGAGAGCAGACGGGACGTGCCAGCACTTCAAGCCTGGCTTTCTTGCTAACGAGGAACGCCCGCTACAGCTAGCTTTGCCCTCGGAGGCAACGGTACTTGAGGACGAGACCAGAGGGCTACGAACTGGATGATGGCATTTTGTATGAAATTCTGAGTCACAACATGAGCAAGCTTGTTCACTTAAAGCACAGAGCGCGGGACAGACGGCTGGGCACACACAGGCACGCCTGAAGGCCAGTCGACGGCATGGCCCGGCCCGGGCATGAGGTTACCTTCCCTGCGGGTCCAGGCGCCACCTCGTCCAGCACGTGGGCGCAGATGTTGATCACCTTCAGCAGGTGGGAGAAGAGCTGCTCCACCATGGGCACCAGGCTCCGGTCCCCCAGCGCTGGCCACGCCTCCTCCTGCTTGGCGGCTGCCGGGGCGGCCTCTTCCTCGGCGGCCCATGAGCTTCTCAGAGATCGGGGGGCACTGGCTGTGATACAGGCACAGGTGTTACCTCCACCCCCGCGGCGTGCGGGAAAGAGAGCACTTAGGAAACCCGTGGCAGTCAGACCCATCCACACGCACACCTCCACCTGACAGCCACCGTTACCTCAAATCACCAGGAAACTCACATTTCCCCCAAAACATGCTCCCAATTTCCATGCCGGTCACCATCACACTCCCACCCAGAGTGGCAGTCACCCGAGGGGCGGCCCCGCCTGCGCAGGGCGCCTCCACTCTCCCGCCGCCTGCTCCTGCACAGCACGTGGTGCTGGACTCACTCCTCCCCCAACTACAACCTGAACCTCCCAGTTTCCCCTCCTCCAACACAGCCAGGGCGCGAGTGATCCTTCTAAACTACAGGAGGGCCAGGGAGGTTAGTACTACTACTAACAATTAATACAGCAATTAATCAATAATAACACAGGAATGCACTCTGTGATTTGCATACTCACAACTGTAAACCTACATTTTTTGGTCATATTTTTTTAAATCTAAATTCTGTACTGTTGAAAGTATTACATGTCTCCTTTTCCCCCCATTGACTCCCCCTGGCTACTCCCACCCCTAACACATGCCCTCACTGTCTGTGTCCACGGGTTATGCTTATATGCATGCATACAAGTCCTTTGGTTGATCTCTTACCCACCCCCCCTTACCCTCTCCTGCCTTCTCTCTGAGATGCTTCTCTGTCTCTATTTTTGTCCATCAGTTTATGTTGTTCATTATATTCCACAAATGACTGATATCATGTGATATTTATCTTTCTCTGACTGGCTTATTTCACTTAGCATAAATAATGCTCTCCAGTTCCATCCATGCTGTTGTGAATGGTAAGAGTTCCTTCTTTGTTACCGCAGCGCAGTATTCCATTGTGTAGATGTACCACAGTTTTCTAATCCACTCATCTGCTGATGGGCACTTAGGCTGTTTCCAGATCTTAGCTATGGTAAATTGTGCTGCTATGAGCATAGGGGTGCACATGTCCTTTCTGATTGGTATTTCTGGTTTCTTGGGATATATTCCTAGAAGTGGGATCACTGGGTCAAATGGGAGTCCCATTTTTAGTTTTTTGAGGAAATGCCAGACTGTTCTCCACAGTGGCTGCTCCAGTCTGCATTCCACCAGCAGTGCACGAGCGTTCCTTTTTCTCCACATCCTCTCCAGCACTTGTCATTTGTTGATTTGTTGATGATAGCCATTCTGACAGGTGTGAGCTGGTACCTCATTGTTGTTTTGATTTGCATCTCTCGGGTGATTAGTGACTTTGAGCATGTTTTCATATGTCTCTTGCCCTTCTGGATGTCCTCTTTCAAAAAGTGTCTATTTACTAGGTCCTTTGCCCATTTTTGATTGGATTGTTATCTTCCTTTTGTTAAGTTGTATGAGTGCCCTATAAATTTTGGAGATTAAACCCTTATTGCAGATAACATTGGCAAATGTGTTCTCCCATGCAGTGGGCTCTCTTGTTGTTTTGTTGATGGTTTCTTTTGCTATGCAGAAGCTTTTTATTTTGATGTAGTCCCATTTATTTATTTTCTCCTTAGTTTCCATTGTCCTAGGAGATATAGGGGTAAAGATGCTACAATATATGTCTGATATTTTGCTGCCTATGGATTCTTCTAAGATTTTTAGGGTTTCCCGTCTTACACTTAAGTCTCTTATCCATTTTGAGTTTATTTTTGTGTATGGTATAAGTTAATAGCATAGTTTCATTTCTTTGCATGTATCTGTCTAATTTTCCCAACACCATTTATTGAAGAGACTGTCTTAACTCCACTGTATGCTCTTGCCTCCTCTGTCAAATATTAATTGAGCATAATGGCTTGGGTCGATTTCTGGGTTCTCTGTTCTGTAAACCTACTTTTGAACAGAGCATATTCTTGTATTATTTGTTACTAACTAGAGGCCCGGTGCACGAAATTTGTGCACGGGAGGGGGTGGGTCCCTCAGCCCAGCCTGTACCCTCTCGCAATCCGGGACCTTTTGGGGGATGTCCGACTGCCGGTTTAGGCCTGATCCCACAGACATCCCTCTCACAATCTGGGACTGTGGCTCTTAACTGCTGGCCTGCCTGCCTGATTTCACCCCTAAAACTCAAGCTTCTTCTTTTTTATTTTTAATATTTATATTTCTTCTTTTTTATTTTAAAATTCAAGCTTCTTGAGAACATGAGGCGTTTAACATTATTCCATATTCCTTACAGAGAGCTAAGCATGGTAAACACAGCAAATACTTAATACTTATGGCTTCTATGCAAACACTTTGCACCAGGCATGTTTTAATAGGCAGTCTCCAAACACTTGAACTGTAAAACCTAAAAGTAGAGCACTCAGATTTCAGGCATCAGGTGCTACTAGCAGGATTTCTATCCCAATTCAACTCTAGTTCTGAGCGCTCAACAGTCGGTACAAATGGCCTTCACTAGTTCCAAAGTTTGTGTGTGTGTTTGTGATTCCGAAATAGAGGTTTATTTACTAAGAGTTATTTAGTGTTTGCATAAAAATCACCAGTTGTTCCTCATTGGGTTTTTAACACACATGAATTCTTTTGGGGCCCCTCTATCACCCCAACACTTTCAAAATACAGCTCTTGTGAGTGCCAGGAGGGACAGTTACGGCAGCGAGGTGTTTCCTTGGGTCTCGGCATCGGGAGGGTCGTGGTCTTCCCTCTGAGAGAACACAAGTGATGGGTAGTTTCTCAGGTGGGGTAGGCTGTCCCTGAAGGAAACACTTATGCAGAAGAATGCCAACTCAGTCATCTGGGTCCGTTCCTCAGACCTGATAGCTTTGAAATACAGTCCCCTTGGTCAAGGTCACCAAAGGCTTGCTGGTTGTTTTCAACTATAAAAAACTGTCAGGAAAAAGACAGTAGAAAGAGTGGGGTCTATACTGACAGCGCTGTGACACTGGGCTGTGCAACCACAGGAGAGCACACAGCAGTCTGCTTTAAAAAAAATCCTGTATAATTTCAAATCCGACTCCTCGTGGGCCTTACATGGCCTGAAACATCTCTGCACCAGATCCTCATTTTTAAAATGAGGTGTATGACAGGGCTCCCCCAGGCTCACACACCACGTGCGGGGACGGGGACAGAAAACCCTAGGACTTGACTTATTAGCAACATTAACTGATTTTCATCGCACTGAAATGAAGGCAGTCGGTCTGTGCTGCTGTGCAATTAAAGGTGATGCAGAAGAGGGTGGTTATTTATTGCTCTGTTAGGACAGACCCCAAAAATGACTTTTCAGAAACCAGGGCTGCCCCCTGCAACCCCAGCCAGACTCTGGGCCACTCTGGGGCACCCAGGCCAAGGTGGCCTGCCAGCTTGCTTCACAGTGATTCTGGCTGGTCTGTTTCTGGGGGTGCCGGCTGCGGGCACGCTTACACCTTGTAGTTGAGCTCGGCGTTCATCTTGGTGTACATCTCCTAGATGACGTCAACGGTGGCCGTGTAGCTGACCAGGAACAGGCGGACCTTCTCCGGGCACTCCTTCTCCGTCACGTTCTGGCCCTTGGAGAGCGCTTTCAGGAAGTCGGACTTGTAGGGCGCGCTACATAGCGCTGCCTGGAAGATCTTCTGCACGATCCAGCCGTGGTACTTCTTGAGCGCCATCTCCTAGGCCTTGGTGGCGTTGACGCGGATGAGGTTGGGGTGGCTCTCGTCCCGCTCCCTGTCGCAGATGCTCTGCAGGAAGACCCTAGGTGAAGCGGAGGCCCCTTTTCAGCCACGTCAGCGCCAGCGTGGCCCCCACTTTGGGCCACTCTGCTCCATCCATTTCCTTTTGCTCCTCCAGGATGTTCTGCAGGGTCCGGAACTCGGCCGGGTCGGTGTTGTACACAGCTTTGATTTTCGTGATGTTACCACTTATGTCTGCCTCGATGGGCGTAAACACTGGGGACCCAAGGCAGTCGAAGAAGGGTGGCAGGTGGGACACCGCCTCCAGGACGGGCCCGGTCTCAATCTGCTTGTCTGAGGGCAGCGGCTTCAGCAGGTGCTCGGCCAGCGGCACCATTTCAGGGTTGAGGCCGGCAGTGATGCCGTTTTCTAATCGGATCTTCCTCTTCCTTTCCCAGCACACTCCACACCTACTCCAGATGGACCACCCCAACCCCACAGACCCTTAAGACCTTCCCCTCTATTTCTTTGACTTTCCCTCATCAAACTTGCACCCTATCGTGTTGCCTAGGGGCGCCCCGAACCGCTACCTGGGGGGTGGAGCCAGCCCTGCGAGGGGCCGTGGTGGTTCTGGTCTAATGATCATTATGGTCATGATGGCGTTACAGCCGCTGGCTTTTTATGTATATACAGATTATTGTCTTAATTAGTAGTAGTAACCTATGCTTGCCCACCCATCCTAATTCACCTGTTGGTCCCGTTCATGAAGCTCCTCAATGGCCTCCACAGCAAGCAGGACAAGTCCTCCTGTGGATGCTGGGGACCCCACACCACTGATTTCAGCGGGTCCCCCGCCTCCCGGCCACATTCTCCATCCCAGTCCTCATCCCTACATCCAGTCTTCAGCTGTCACACCATTTCTCACGTCTCCAGGCCTTTGCACGTGCTGTGCCCTCCATCACGGGCCCTTTCCTGCCAGCCCATAAGAAGTCTTGTATCCCGTCCTAAGGGCAGTGATTGCGGCCACTCTGTGCTGCCGCTGCACTTCAGTTCCACGTGGCCCCGAATCTGCATTTGACGTGAGAACGGAGCCCACACACCGTGCTTTCTCACCACCCAGTTGCTGAGACAGTGCCTGGCCCATGTGCCCCTAAACTGAAATGAGAAAGGAGCCTGCCTGTGCCTCTCGCAGGGGCTACACTGGGAAAGGGCTCCACTGGGACACTGGACACAGACTAGCTGCCGACAGCACACGCCGACAGCGGACACCTGCGCACACGGTAACGTCTGGCGCCAGGAACAAGCTGTCGCTGGCAGCGACCTCGGTGCTCTTCCCTCATGTGTTCGCTGCCCTGCCCCTCACAAGGAAATCGAAAGCTAAAGACCGAGGTCTCTGTTTCAACTCAGAACCAATACCTGCAAGCAAGTTTCCGGCCAAGATCAAGGCATCCTGATGGGCTGCGAGGTCCAATGGGAACCACGCGGACGAGAGCAGGGTCAGGATCACCGTGGCCATCCCAACAGTACAGCTCTTCCTGGACTCGTCCAAGGCGCTCAGAGGGGGCACTCTGGGGCAGATGTGTGCGAGGTCACATTACAGAAACATTTTAAAGCAAACGGTCTTTTTAAAATTTCATTGATTATTTTAGAGAGCAAGGAAGGGGGGGAGAGAGGGAAATATCAATGTGAGAGTAAAACATCCATCAGCTGCCTCCTGCACACCCCCTACCGAAGATCGAACCTGCAGCCCAGGCACATGCCCTGCCAGGGAACCGAACTGGCAACCTTTCAGTTCATGGGATGATGCCCAACCAACCGAGCCATTCTGGTCAGGGCTAAAGCAAACAGTCTTGCTTCCCTTCTGGACCAAGAAGGCCCAGCACTGTCCACTGCACACCAGCTCAGAAAGTGACCTGACAATTAACTGGCATCTTCCCTGTGAACCACAGCTCTGCAAACACCATCTGAGAGATGAAAGCAGGTAGCCGAGCTGATCAAAAGCATTTTGGTAACTTTTAACTCTTTCACCTCTGAGGTAGCACTTGCACTGGCTTCGGCACCGAGTGCAAGTGCAGAAGCCAGATGCTGGGTCTGTGACTAGAAACTGCAGTTGCTCGGAGGTACTTGTTGCAGGAAATGGTCACTCCAGACGGGAGAGCGCCCTGCATGTGGGCAAAGCTCCCTGGCCGTGCGCTGGCACACGATGGGCGAGTTGACTTCCCAGCGTGACGTGGGCGTCCGTGCGGGACAGCAGCTCCCTCACTCCGCTGCTGGGAAAGCCCGGCAGGGCGCACGCTAGACACCCCGCGGCTGCAGCACAGCATCCTCCGCCCACTCCTGCGGCCATCGCACTTCCGCGGTGGGTCACGTTAGATTTTACACAAAAAATGATCCTACATGCTCAGCACGTAGTGGATAATTCTAAGGAGAAGCGCAGCTAGAAGTCTCTTGGCCCAGAAGGGCAAAGCGTGTATCATCCTGAACACCAAGACGTGCAGGCCGATCCCTGGTCGGGTGTGTATGGGAGGCACCCCATCACGTCCATGTTTCTCCCTCCCCCCCCCCCCCCCCCGCTCTCTCTCTAAAATCAATAAAAACGAACCCTCGGTGAGGGTAAGAAAAGGAAGTCTTTTGCCAGCACAGCGGGTTCCTGTAGCTGAGCCTCCACACGCTGAGGAGTGAGCCTGACGCCCATGACTGGGACCAGCTCAGTGCTGCCCAGCAGCCCCTGCCACCACCCCCAACACCAACAGCACAGAACAAGCACCTGTGGGGGCGTCTCCCACAGGCCCAGGCGATAAAGGAATCGCAGCAAAGAAACAACAGGGCCCCAGTGAGGATGTTCCTATCGCGTACTGTGGATGCCACGGGCCGAGAAACACTTACCCACAATGCCAGCCTAGACTCCAAGTGCAGACCGGGAAGGCGGTTGAGAGGAGACACAGAGCTTCACAGCATCCGAACTGAAGAGGAAGGGTAATGAGATCACCCACACAGAAAGCTTCCTTCAACCCAGCTTCCTTCCTCCCACGCTTCATACGCGTACAACGAGGTGCATGTCTACCGCCGGGATAGTGGGCCAGGCCGGCACGCCCTTCGCGTAGAGCTGCAGTTGTCCTGGCCGCCCCCTGCCTGCACAGCCCCCAGCCCTCCTGACACACGGAGGCCACAATAAGTACAAACATATAACATTTATGATATTCTGAACAAATCAAAGGAAAACGAAACTGGAGCCCACACGATCTTATGTCTGAAAGGCAAGTCCAGGCTGATCAGGACTCATCATGAGTTCCCACGGCAAGGAAGCCCTGCGTCTGTCTCTTCAGGGAAAGGACCAGGTCTGACCTGCTCACCAGCAAAGGGACACTACCTCTGAATAATACTTTTTCCTGATGATAAAAGTTACCTTTTTTTGTTTTAGAAAATTTGTGATACCTGAAAAATTTAAAGAAAAATCACTCATCCTAAATAAATTTTGGCAATTTTCTGCCTGTCACTTTCCCGAGTATGAGAAACATATATCCTATATAATAAAAGGGTAACATGCAAATAGACCGAACAGCAGAACAATTGAACAACCAATCAAAGTGTAATATGCTAATGATATGCTAAGGCTGCTCAACCGCTCGCTATGACATGCACTGACCACCAGGGAGCAAACAGTCGACTGGTCGACCAGTTGCTATGATGTGCACTGATCACTAGAGGACAGATGCTCTAACCAGTAGGCTAGCTGGCTGCTGGGGTCCAGCTGATCGGGACTGAGTAAGATGGGCCAGACATGCTCTGGAGCCCTCCCGCGGTCCCTCCCCAGCCCGATTGTGCACCAGTGGGGTCCCTCAGCCTGGCCTGTGCCCTCTTGCAATCCGGGACCCCTCGGGGGATGACAGAGACCGGTTTCAGCCCGATCCCACAGGCCACTGCCCTTGGGAGGGCGCCAGACGCAGGGCTCATGGCTGGTGAGCGCTGCTGTAGCAGCACGAGCCTCTCCTGATTGGGACTGATTGGGCGCGAGCCCGCAGCAGGCACAGTGGGGCTGGGATGAAAGGGGGCAGCAGGTAAGAGCTGCAGGCAGTGTTGGACTGCGGGTTTCGGCCCGATCCCTGCAGGCCACCCAGAGGGACCCCACCCATGCACGAATTTGTGCACCAGGCCTCTAGTCTACATGATAAATGCCTAAGTGACTGTCACAGCGGAAAGACCAGAACGACCGGTCGCTATGATATGCACTGACCACCAGGGGCAGATGCTCAACGCAAGAGCTTCCCCCTGGTGGTCAGTGCACTCCCACAGGGGGAGCGCCGCTCAGCCAGAAGACAGGCTCATCTCCCTGAGGTGAGGGGGAAGGGTGGGGACTGTGCAGGCAGGGGGAGATGAGTGATTTTTCTTTTAAGTTTTTCAGGTGAGCGCAGTGGTGGTGGTGAGAGCCTCTCCTGCCTCCACAGCAGTGCTAAGGAGCAGCAAGCCGAGCGTGAGAGGTAAGGAACAGTGAGCAACCAGGCGGTAAGGAGCGAGGGGTCCTGGACTGTGAGAGGGATGTCCGACTGCCTAAGCCGGCAGTCAGACATCCCCTGAGGGGTCCCGGATTGCGAGAGGGCACAGGCCGGGCTGAAAGACACCCCCCACAGTACACAAATTTCGTGCACCAGGCCTCTAGTGTGTGTATATATATATATATATATATATATATATCTACACTAATAAAAGAGAAACATGGTAATTAGCGTACGACCGCTACCCTTCCCATTGGCTAATCAGCATATCCTTATGCAAATTAACTGTCAGCCAAGATGGCGGCCGGCAGCCAGGCAGCTGGAAGCGACCATGAGGCTTGCTTGCTCCAGGGACTACAGACTCCAATGGTCCCCGCCGGCCTTGCCGGCCTCTGAGCTGGCAGTTTGAAACATTCTAACAAATATAGGCCGGGATCTCAGAGCTGAAGTTATACATTGTTTCGATTATAGAACCGAAACAAACCAGATACCTGCTCTCAGAGCTAGAGCCAGAGCTAAAGCTGGCCCAGAATAAAATAAAAAAAAGGAGCGGTTGGGAGCTTCAGTCAATGGCCAGCCTTAAGGCAGTCCTCAGCCCCTCACCCAGATGGCCAGGCACCCCAGTGGGGACCCCCACCCTGAAGGGTGTGTGACCAGCTGCAAACAGCCATCATCCCCTCATCCAGGCTGGCCAGGCACCCCAGTGGGGACCCCCACCCTGATCCAGGACACCCTTCAGGGCAAACCAGCCTGCCCCCAGGCCTCTATCCTATATAGTAAAAGGGTAATATGCCTCCCAGCACCGGGATCAGCGGAGCCGCGAGGCCTCCTGGCACCAGATCAGCGTGACAGGGGGCAGCGCCCAAACCCCCTGATCACCCTGCGGCTCTGTGTGTGACAGGGTGCGGCGCCCCAACCCCCTGATCGGCCCTGCTCTGTGTGTGACAGGGTAGAGCCATAACCTCCCCATCGGCCCTGCCCTGAGTGTGACAGTGGCTGTGCCCCAACCCCCTGATCGGCCCTGCTCTGTGGGTGATAGAGGGCGGTGCCCTAACTCCCCTATCGGCCCTACTCTGTGCGTGACAGGGGGGAGCTCCCCAAACCCCTGATGAGCCCTGCTCTGTGTGTGACAGGGGGGAGCTCCTCATCCCCCAGATCGGCCCTGCTCTGTGCATGACAGGGGGCAGCTCCCCAACTCCCTGATGGGCCCTGTTCTGTGCATGACAGGGGGGAGCTCCTCATCCCCCAGATCGGCCCTGCTCTGTGCATGACAGGGGGGAGCTCCCCAACCCCCTGATGGGCCCTGCTCTGTGCATGACAGGGGGCAGCGCCCAACCCCCTGATTGGCCCTGCTCTGTGCGTGACAGGGTATGGAGCCCCAACCCCCCTGATGGTCCCTGCTCTGTGCATGACAGGGGCAGTGCCCCAACCCCCTGATTGGCCGTGCTCTGTGAGTGACAGGGCGCAGTGCCCCAACCTCGATTGGCCCTGCTCTGTGCGTGACAGGGGGTGGTGCTGCAACCTCCCCATCGACCCTGCCTTGAGTGTGACAGGGGGGGTGCCCCAACCCCCCAATTAGCCATACCCTGAGCGTGACTGAGGGTGGCATCACAACCTCCCAATCCGCCCTGCTCTGTGCATGACAGGGGGCGGCGCCCCAACTCCCCAATCAGCCCTGCTCTGAGCCCGACCAGGGGCTGCACTTAGGGATTGGGCCTGCCCTCTGCCACCCGGGAGCAGGCCTAAGCCAGCAGGTCGTTATCTCCCGAGGGGTCCCAGACTGCGAGAGGGCACAGGCCGGGCTGGGGGACCCCCCGCCCCGTCCCTTCCCCCCCCCCCCCCCCCAGTGCACAAATTTTTGTGCACTGGGCCTCTAGTATATATATATATGTTAATATTTCTCAAAACTTGGATCTGACTACACACAAGCATGCAGTTTTAAATTGTGCCTTTTTCCACTCAATATTACAATTCAGGTTATATCTCTATAAACTTTTGAAAGTTCTCCAAGCATCATATTAATAGGTGCATAATAAATGCACTACCATCTACACTGAATTTAGTCATAATCAGAACTCAATCATTCTTGGATTCTGGGATATTATGGTTCATTTCCAATTCCAGCATCATAAATCCTGATAAAAATAATTACATTATACAAAATCCTTGTTGGTATATCTGGTTTTTACCGCTTAGCATATACTACAAAGTCTCTGAGTCAGTTATACGAGAGACAGTTTAAACTTCTGAGAAAACCCATTCAAATTATGATAGTTTTTATTTTGACTTTTATGTCTTCCTGTGTTGGCTGAATTTCCTACAATGAACATTTGCTACTTTAATAATCAGAACAAAGTTGTGTATATTCCTATTGAAATAAACCAAGATTTTGTCCAAAGAATCACAACTTCTTAGGAAGCCCCACATATGAGTCTAGCATCATCTCACCATTAAGAGCTAACCTGCCCTGGCCGGTTTGGCTCAGTGGACAGAGCATTGGCCTGCAGTCTGAAGGGTCCCGGTTCAATGCTGATCAAGGACACATGCCCAGGTCGTGGGCTCGATCCCCAGGAGGGGGCATGTACGAGGCAGCCGACCCATGATTCTCTCTCATCATTGATGTTTCTATCTCTCCCCCCCCCCCCCCCTTTCCTCTCTGAAATCAATAAAAATATATTTAAAAAACAAAAAAAACTGACCTATGGTCCTGGTCGGTGGCTCGGTGGTTAGAGCGTCAGCCCTCACACCAAAGGGTCTTGGGTTTGATTCCCAGCCAAGGGCACGGACTTGGGTTGTAGGTGTGACCCCCGACCCAGTTGTGGTGCAGAGGCAACCAATTCATGTGTCGCTCTCTCTCTTCCCCCTTCCCTCCCTTCCATTCTCTCTAAAAATCATTGGAAAATATATCCTTGGATAAGAATTAACAACAACAAAAAAGAACTGACCTTACAAAGGAGTAAAAATGAATCTCATTAAGCGCGGCCACCGAAGGCGACTCACCGTGAGCGCACGCGTGGTGGCAGTGACCAGCTGGTGGGACACGGCCGCCATGACTCTGGACAGGTTGTTTTCCATGGTGACGTCTGTGATGCTTGGCAGTAAGTTATAGCCTCTATATATTCTGATAAGAAAAGGATGGAGACTTAAATGTATTCTTAGAGCTCATGGCATTTACAAAACTCAAGTGGCATTTAGAAGTTTAAGATTAAAGGCTACAAGAAGTTAAAGCGGTCTTGGCTTTTAAGTTAAAGAAAGACTGGAAATAAGGTGGTCATCCTATTTAACAAAAGCCTAATATGCTAAGTGTCTGATGTTTCTATCTGGACAGTTGGCCGTTCAACCAATCAAAGCGTAACATGCTAATGATATGCTAAGGCTGCTCAACCGCTCGCTATGATGTGCACTGACTACCAGGGGGCAGAGAGTTGAGAGTTGACCGGTCAACCAGTTGCTATGACGTGCACTGACCATCAGGGGGCAGATGCTCCAACCAGTAGGTTAGCTTGCTGCTGGGGTCTGGCCAATCAGGACTGAACAAGACAGGCCGGACATGCCCTGGAGCCCTCCCATGGTCCCTCCCCAACTGACCAACCTCTTGTGTCCCTCCCCAATCGGTCCCTCGGCTTGGCCTGCTCCCTCTCGCAATCCAGGACCCCTAGGGGGATGTCAGAGAGCTGGTTTTGGCCCGATCCAGCAGGCCAGGCCGAGGGACCCCACTGGTGCATGAATTCGTGCACTGGGCCTCTAGTTATTCTATAAAACATGGCTGAGCCCTGGCAGGTGTGGCTCAGTTGTTGGAAGCTTCGCCCCATACACCAAAAGGTGGAGGGTTCAACTCCCAGTCAGGGCACACACCTGGTCGGGGACGCATGCGGGAGGCAACTGATCCATGTGTGTCTCTCTCACATCAACGTTTCTCTCTCTTCTCTTCTCTTTTCTCTTTGTCTTTCTCTCTCTCTCTTTCTCTCCCCTCTCCCTCCCTTCCACTCTCTTTAAAAATCAATGGAAAAAATATCCTCAGGTGAGGATTACCAAAAAAATAAGTAAAAATAAGTAAATAAATAGCCCACTCATATAAAAATTAATGGGCATAGGCAAGACAAAAAAGTGAAACATTCCACGGACACGTTTTAGATAAGACAGCATCAGAGTCCTACAGAGGAATACACTCAGTACGTGGCTCGTACTGAACTAAAGTTTACGGTGTCACTTCTGTGTGACTCGGCAGAGCTTAAGGAGGCGGGAGCTAAATCCTGAAAAAGAACAAATACTATCAAAGGAAGATGATCTGCTCAAACACCTGCACCTAAACATTGTGGGGTTTTCATCCTAGAAAATCCAGTTTAGATGAAAGCCCTAGAGCAAGGCACCAGGAAAGGGCGCTTTCCCGACGGGCTTGGTCGCGTACCTGGTTATGGTGCTGACGGAGAAGTGGGAGGCGGGCTGCGCCTCGTGCATGAGAAGCTTCAGGTAGACACTGCTCTGGTCTCTGGCCATGGCCACGACGGGGTCCGCCTGCCCTTGGTCGCACTTATAGAACAGCTTGGGGACAAGCCTAACATGAAAGCGAGGTGTTCACTGGAGGAAGTATGGACACCCGCCTGCGGCTCCCACTTGTCAAGGTGGCAGGCCTCCATCACCGTCCGCCCGCGAAGCCCACTGCACTTTCCAGGCGTGTGCTCTATAGCATGTTGGGGGTCTCCAATCACAGGCCACCCCTCGCCAAGCTACGCTGAGCCCAAAGGCAGAATCCGGGGGACTCTCCCAGCAGAGCAGGGGGGCTCCCTCCTGCACCCACGTGCGGAGCGTTTTGTGGGTTTGCGTGAGTGCGTGGACTCCCACACTGGCAGGAGGGGTGCAGAACTTTCAGAAACAATCACTATTTTACTTGCAAACCCCTGTATCTTTCCTCTATGGAGACTTGGCCATTAAGCACAATTTTTTAAGGTATAAAACTGCAATCGTTTTCAGAAAACGGTAAAGATCCAAAATCTTTGACCAGGCAAGTCATACAAACCCAGTGAAGCCAGTGAAAAGCTACCCCTCCCAGGGCATCACGAAATGCAAACGCCAGCACTGGAAGCGGAAAGATGTCACCACATTTAACTGGTTTTCTGAGTGGTTTGATTACAAGAATTTTTATTTACTTTTTTGTATTTTCCTTAGATTTTGTTGAGTAAACGTGTTATTTTTAAAAAGAAATACCAATTTCTTCCTAAACAACTGACACATGTTTACCTTGTCTGAAATATGTTTGGTGAGCAGAACTAGGCACAACCACAGTCCGCACGGGAGTTCAACGGGCCTGCTGCAGAAAGCACCACCCACAGAAGCCACCGCCAGGACCCACCCAGGAGAATGAAAACTAAGTCCACGCAAAGCCTCGCGGGCAGACGCTCACGGCAACATGACTCATCGTCACCCAGAAGGGAATGACAACGACCACCCTCTGGTGAGCGAGTGAACAGAGCACAAGGGTCCCTGCGAGGCTGCTCAGCACCTGCTCAGCACCTGCCCCTCAAGCCCAAGCGAGAGGCGCCAGGGCAGCAGCCCGCCTGTCGTTCGGCCGCGTTGACAGAAACAGCCCCAGAGGCCACCCTCCGGAGGCAGGACGCAGGCTCCTGGCTGCCTGGCTGCGGTGGGAACGGGGAGCTTGCAAATGGGCACAAGGGATCCTTGCAGGCCATGGAGTGTTCTACAACTGGACTGTGGTGATGGCTACACAGTCCGAAAATGAGCTGAAGATCTTTCCATTGTACATGTCAGATGCGTGTACTTCAAGGCATGTAAATTATACCTCAAAAAGCTATTAGAAAAAATTTAAGAACATCCCAAAGCTTGGCCTTAGTAACTCAACTTCCAAAAATTATGCAGAGACGTTTGTGTGGCAATGCTGACTGGAAGAAACACTGCTCATTATTTAAATGGAAGACAGCTTCACCCTGGCTGGTGTCGCTCGGCAGGTGGTGTCGCTCCGACACCAAAAGGTCACAGGTTCTGTTCCTCGTCAGGGCACACACCTGGGTCGTGGGTGTGATTACCGGTTGGGATTCAGGCAGGAGGCAACTGATTGATGTTTCTCTCTCCTTCTCCCTCTCTCCCTTCCTCTCTCTAAAAAAAAAAAATCAATTGAAAAGAGAAAGATAACTTTAATATACAACTAAATAATATTTATATAAAGGCTTATCACAATCACATAGTAAAAACTGGCACCAGTTAAAATTTCTCTTCTAGAAGAGTATCTGATAACAGGAAATTGCTAATATTTAGGTGGAAATTACTAGATTACAAAGCTCTATATATTTTGTTCCAATTACAGAGCAAAATGTTAACAGCCATCATCTCCAAGTGGCAGAACTGACGGTGATTTTCACTTCCTTCCTAGCGCCAATCCCTATATTCAAAAATTCGGGAGAGCAACTTGGCCTCGGGGTCAGTGTCCTGCTGTGCCGACGACGTTTTAGGCTCTTTTAGGCTCGTGACAGTGAGTAACTTCTTTCCTGATAACTGAGGAGCAGCTGGAAGTGATGGAATACTGCCCTCTGGCCCAGAATGCTCCCTGGGCCCCTCCTCATAACATCGGTGCTTTCGCCAGAAAAGTAACCGAAGAGAAAAGACGCTGGCAAATACCTCACCAACGACGCGGCGGCCACGTGGCGCACTCTGGGGTCTTCATCCCCCAGCAGGTGGAGGACCACGCTGTGGAGCACCCGCTCTTGCAGCTTCAAAAGCTTTGAGAGAGAAAAGAGACCGGCTTTGTCCCGAGGGTTCGGTCAGCTGCTGGGGAGGGCGGTGAGGAAGAGCTCGCGGTCATGCATCACCGCCGGCAGGACCGCCGCAGCCGGGCAGCATGCACCCGCGACGCCCCGCGGGAACGTGCTTACCCCCGTGTAATGGTGCGCCCCTCTGTGCAGGTGTTCTGCTTTTGCTTCCAAAAAGCTCACCAACCTGACGAAAGAAACGTTTCCCGGTGAGCACCCATCCCTCCACAAGCACCTCTGGCGGCGGCGGGCCGCGGAGGCGGGGAGCCGGCAGCACCCACTAAATGGTGTCACATCCTCTCCTAATTCCAGACCCCGCCCATCAGATGTGCTGAGAATATGCTTCTCTTCAAAAGCAACACGAGCGTGCATTACTTTAAGACTCCAGGGCCTGCAGCGTTAGCTCAAATGTGGGAACTGTGGGCAGGGGCTGCACCTCCCACCCACTGGCCGCGGCCAGCAGGTGCTCACGCCCATGCCGTGGCCCCTCTGAGGGGTACAGGAGAGACAACCCCTAATTCTCAGAGATGTTCTGAGGATGCAGCAAATGCCCGCAGAGGGCGGCCAGCACGCGCCTGGCACAGACCAGCCTCTACTCCAGCGGTTCTCAACCTGTGGGTCGCGACCCCTTTGGCGGTCGAACGACCCTTTCACAGGGGTCGCCTAAGACCATCCTGCATATCAG
Organism: Myotis yumanensis; assembly: GCF_028538775.1. Taxonomy (NCBI): domain Eukaryota; kingdom Metazoa; phylum Chordata; class Mammalia; order Chiroptera; family Vespertilionidae; genus Myotis; species Myotis yumanensis. The sequence continues at coordinate 238,826,119 of NW_027223752.1, forward strand.
ATATTTACATGACAATTCATCACAGTAGCAATATTACAGTGATGAAGTAGCAACGAAAATAATTTTATGGTTGGGTCACAACATGAGGAACTGTATTTAAAGGGCCAGAAGGTTGAGAACCACTGCTCCAGACAGTGCTTAAAAAGTCCCTGGTAAGAAAAGAAACATTCTCTCTGGCAGAAAACCCACACTCCTCCGGGACGCGAGAAACTGCAGCCCATCTGATCAAGTTCACGATCCACACCAAGCAGCCTCTGACCCAAGTCTGGGGCAGTGGGGAGCACGCTCTAAGGACCAGAACTGACGGCTCTGGCGTGAAGTCACCCTTCCACTCCCTCAGACACTTCGAGGCCGGAGACCCCGGCACTGCACTCGGCTGCGCGGAGGGTCTGAGCAGGGCCGAGCGCAGACGGAGCGAAGCACTGTCAGCTCTAAGCCCCTCGGTTTCTGCTGCACAGGTGACCGGCCTCACTCACTGCCAGGGCTGACCTGGTGACTCTCAGAACCTAGGAGTTAAGTGAGGATCCTCACCACCCGCTTCCCTGGTGACTCGACACCAGGTTAGCTAGTGACGCTCACTATCTGGGCTCGCTGGTAACCATCACCACCTGCACCGAAGGCCCAGCCTCTGGAGGCCCTGCGCCCCGCGAGGGGCCTGCTGCGCGCACCTGAAGTCCGTCTCTGCGAGTGTCTCCAGCAGCTCCGTCCTCACCAGCCAGTAGGAGCTGCTCCTCAGGCTCAGCACGTCGGTGATCAGTTGCAGCCCCAGGTCACTGTAGCTGCTGCTACAGAGGCTCATGACACAGTGCTGGAAAGCAAGGCCGCGTGACAGCGTCAGAAGCTCCACACACTTGAACACACTGGTCCACGTGCACATCACTCACCCACGCTGGTCCATGTGCACATCACGCGCACACACTGGTCCCCGTGCACATCACTCACCCACGCTGGTCCATGTGCACATCATGCGCACACACTGGTCCACGTGCACATCACTCGCACACACTCGTCCACATGCAACTCACTCGCACACAATGGTCCACGTGCACCTCGCACGCACACACTGGTCCACGGGCTCAGAGACATTTGCGATACATGTTTTACTTCAGCAAACTTGCGTTTTGAAGTGTGTCCCTGTCACATAACTTAGTTTTCCTTTTCCTCCCATTTCTGCCTCAGTCACAGCCTCTCCTCCCAGACACCCATCCCGTGAACACGCATCAGCAGTACGAGGGAATGGCACCATCACCCGCCACTTCCCACACATCTGAGACCCAGGGCCAGCCCCGCCCCTCGTGCTTCCCGATGTCACTGCGTACCTCACAGTTCGGCTGGTGACGGGCTGGGGTGACTATGAACCAGGTGGGCGGAAAGGCTGCACAGCTGCCAGGCCAAGGACGAGGCCTGCCACTTGTCACGGACAGAGGTGACTAACGGCCTCCAGCCTCACTCTAACTGTGTGTCCCACGGCCTCAACGAGCTGTCATTTTTAATTCAACAGCTTTGACACTTACGTTAGCAAGATCTTTTTCTAAATACGCTCTTAGGAAAAAGGTATATTTCAAACCAGCTAACCCCATGAGAATATTCTGAGAATCGAAACTTTTAAAACAGTCCATTAAACCGTAAGTTTATCGGCAACGGTTTATTCCTTAAGCAAAGTGACGGACACACAGACGTTTATTCTTGTTTGCAACGCTGCATGTCTGGACACGTGCAATCTTAACTGTGCTAACGGCAAGGTTCCCAAACGCACAGGGGGTCCAGAGCGCTCACCCGCACAGCTGCACACGCCAACTTGCAAGTAACAGATGACTCATCCTTCAGCGTTTTCCGCAGCAAAGGAACGCAGTCCACCAGAGAAAACGTGTTTCCTGAACAGAGCAAGCCACAAAAACCTGCGTGTGAACTTGAACTTGGCAATGACACCCAGAGGGCAACCCTCAGAAACTGGCCGCTACCTGTGCGAGCTCGAACGGAGCCCAGCCAGTCCCCCACCTGGAAGCGGGACCTGCTGAGGATGGAGCAGACGAGCGTCCCGCAGAGGATGGCCGTGGCCCCGCGGACCTGCGGGTCTCCGTGATCGATGTAGCTGAGGACGTCCGAGACGTACTGCTCCTCTGCGGGGACAAACGCCAGCCACCGTGAAAGTCCACTTCAACTTCCCAGGAAAGACAACAAGGGGCGGGCGACCCACCCAGACAAGGCCTGACGAGGGTAACCTGCGGGCAGCGTGTTTAGGCTTGAAAATTCTACATTCAAGGCAGCAGTCAACAGAACCGGTTAGAATTCCAGGTTGTCAGCCAATAAGCAAAATTCTATTTTTTTCCTTCATGAAAGGTGAGAAAAACTCAAACGAGTCCACAGTTACCTCACATGAATTCAAAAGCACAGGTCTGTCCCCGCGCCCAGGGAGCGAGCACGGGAAGCGAGAGGAGAGCGTCAGAGGGCACTCTTCCCACGTCACGCCGTAGCGAGCACGTCCAGAGCGTGCGCAGGACCGGGTCAGCGGGCCTCGGCCGCTCTCAGCCCACACGTCTGAGTGTGAGCATCTGCTCAGCAGGACTGTGCTATAAACTCTGATTACACACCAATCTGGGCTTTCGGTAAAAATCTACACCATCGACTAGATGGTGTGTTCCCAGAACTCTACTGTGCTGCTGTGTGCATCCCACTGGGCGCGCGAGGAAGGCTCTGACCCTGCGGTGTGTGCTGTGTGGACAGCCCCTCACGATGGAAGCCCCGAGAATGCAAGAAACCCGCTGTCCTGCCCTAAAGCAGTCGGGACGGGAGGCAGTCTTCCAGCGAACGGCGGGCGCGGGCATGGGCGTGAGCGGAGGCCGGCTGGCGGAGGGCACCGTACCCGGGCACTCGGCGGCGTCCAGGGGGGCTGTGTACAGCTTGCTGAAGAAGGACTCCGGGTACAGGGCCACCGCGGCGCCGACACAGCTGAGCGCCAGCGCCTTCACGCTGACACGCACGTCCCTGTCGGGAACCAAGGCTGCAAAGGAACCACCTGGGTGTCACCTTCAGCTTCAAAGCAGCAAACACTTAATTTCCAAAAAAGCAAGACTAGACCCCCTGAAGCAGCCCCCCCCCCACCCCCCCCCGGCAATCAGTAAACCTCCGCTCACGCTCACCAGCCTCGGCTGACCGCCGCCCGACAGCGGCGCCAGGCTGCTGAAACCGGGGCTTCCCGCGTCTCTCCCCGGCCGCCCCCTTACCGTTTCTCTCCCCCGTGAGCAGAAACGAAGCGGACAAGAGGCGGACACAGTGGGTGAGGGGCGCAGCGTCGTCGTCGTCAGGCTGCCCGATGTCCCCTCTGATGCGGCAGGGCTGGAACAGAGACACCGACATTCACTTGTCTGACAACAGCACACGCTCGTCCCCTCGCTCACTCAGCATGGCTCCCGCGCGGCAGCGGGCGGTGCTGGGACACAGGTGCTGCCTCACCGGCCACGGCCACAGGCGAGAGGCGGGTACCATCAGGGCCGCATGGGCTGCGGCAGGGACGACGCAGCGCGCAGAGGGCACTCCAGGTGGGGGCTGCTGGGGAAGCCACCGGCTCTGGGCAGGGCGGCCCGGAGCTGGGAAAAGCCCGAGGCGCAGCGGGAGGAGCCTGTGTGGGGACCTAAAGCCACGACTGAGGCTGCAAGAGGGACTGAGCGCCTCTGTGGGCTGAGCACCCACTAGTTCCTGCCCTCGAGGCATTTAAACGAACTGGGAGGACAGGCAGTTCCTCAGGAAACGAAGTTAGAATGACCACCTGAGCCAGCCACCCCACCAGGAACTGAGAGAGGGCTGGAGGAGACACACGGCCCCGCTGTTCCCAAAGGCCAGCGGGGGAAGGAGAGAAGACACAGAACGGAATGTTAGCTCATGTTTAAAATAAAAGGCGGGAGAGTCTGACACCTGCTACAACATGGATGGCCTTGAGGGCAGGGTGCTCAGTGACGGGAGAGAGTCACACAGCAGGGCAATACTGTAGGGTCCCACGTATGTGAGGCCCCTGGAGGCGTCAATCCAGAGAACGCACGCAGAACGGAGGCCCCGGGCTGAGGAGGGAGGACTGGGGCTGCAGTGTCCGGGGACAGAGCTTCCGCCTGGGAAGGGAGGGGGCTGGGAGATGGATGTGGTGACAGTCAACAACATGAATGCATTTAACCCACTGAACTGGCAAGTTTTAAGTTCCGGGTATTCTACCACAATAAACAAACCAACAAATCGATTCAAAGGGACAAAAGCAAGAAACACTGCACAGCCCTGCAAGTGGTCAAGTGAATGGTCACAGAAGGCGGGGAGGTAGACAGGCCAGTGGGAGGGCTCCAGGGAGGAGGCCTCAGCGGTTCTCCAGAACGGCTGGGGTGGGGGGGTGGGGGGGCAGCACGCGACAGACAGCCCAGGGACCACTCTCCTGCGCCTGAGCCTCTCACCTTGTTGTCCTGATCCCCTGGGTCGGCGGCGTCCTCTCTGGACACACCCCTGTCCACACTGCTGTCCGAGGGCTGCCTGCTGTGGCCCATGCTTTTCAGTAAATGTGCTTGCTGAAGGGCTTCCAAAACACAGGAGCAGGGTCAGTGACAAACCTCGCATTACATGCGCGTGCACATTCAGAGTCAGCATGAACGGCGGCGTTAGGTCAAGGAAAAGGGCAATGGTCCCTCGACGGTCCTCCTCACCCACAACCCAGAAAACAGACACCCCGGGACTTCTTCCTGGGCACAAAGACAAACCAAGGTGGCGGGGCTGCCCCGGCACACGCTGGAGCCCACATACCCGCGGACGCAGCTGCGAAGGCAACGGAGTCCTCAGGAAGGCCCGCGGGCTCCTCCTCCTCCTCCTCCGCCTCCTCTTCCCCCTCCTCCTCCTCGGGCGGTGGGAGCTGCATCCCCGGGTCCTGGCTGTCGGCGCCGTCTAACACCTGGACGGTGCAAAGGGGCTGTGAGGCTCTGAACGAACTCCGAAGGGCAAAGGCGGAAACCACACGGCGATGGGCCGCCCCACAGCCACAGAGGCCTCCTCCAATGCACAGACGCATGCGCCCAGACTGCCCCGAGCTTGCAGATCACGGCACCACACGCTCTAAAAAGCTTAAACTCTAGAAATTCCAGTCTGGAAATCTCTATTTTTTAAAAAGATTTTTACCCGAGGAGGATATTTTTTCCCCATTGAATTTTTTTAGCAAGAGGGTGGAAGGGAAGGGGGCAGAGGGGGAGGGGGAGAGAGAGAGAGAGAGAGAGAGAGGGAGACATCGATGTGAGAGATTTTAGCAGAGTCCATATCAACTAATCTAACTCTGCCCTCATTCAACACAAGACGCTGGGCCACTCCCGCAGCGAAGGTCTCAGAAGGGGCTGAGCGCTCCGTTTGGGGCTGAGCTGGTGCCTCTGCGCTGTCCGTGGGTCGGACGGACGCGGGTCCAGGTCTGGGCCTCCAGGGCAGCCCCTATGCAGACACCAGGCGCACGCTCCCCACTTACGATTTCGGAGCTGTCTGAAGGGGTCACGGCCGAGTCGGGCCCCTCGGTGGTGGTCTGAGAGCTGTCGCTGAGGGGGGAGGAGGCCTGGGTCCCATCGTTCAGGTCCATGGCCGGGTCGGACGGGACCGCGCTGATCTGGCTGGAGCTGTGGCTTAAGATATCCTCCTCGTCCCCGTCAGTGGCTGCGCTCGCCAAGTCGCAGCCGGTCAGATCCACCGAGTCCGGCTGCAGCGTGTGCTGTGACCGGGGCTGCTCCGTGATGATGTCGTGACCCGTGGAGTCAGCCGCGGAGCTGACAGAGCCCGGAGTGGAGACCCCGGAAGAGGCAGCCAGCTCCCCACAGATCTCGCCCTTGACTGAGGCTGAAGACAAAGGGCCAAGAAAAACATCCGCTAGGGATCAAATGCTTGCAAATACCCTCAAACTCACTGTCACTATTTTAACAGCAAAAATCCTCAAATACAGTGAAATGAACTAGAATGTTTCAAAAGCAAGACAACAGTGCATCCTTTAAACATGATCACAACTGCAGCCCACTGTTACTGCCCTTTCACCATGTTACCGCATCGGATTAAAGAGGTCGGGTCAGCCCTAGCTGGTGTGGCTCAATGGATAGAGCGTCGGCCTGCAGACTGAAGGGTCCCAGGTTCGATTCCGGTCAAGGGCACATGCCTTGGTTGCGGGCTTGATTCTTCAGTAGGGGACGTGCAGGAGGCAGCCACTCCATGATTCTCTCTCATCACTGATGTTTCTCTCTCTCTTTCCCTCTCCCTTCCTCTCTGAAATCAATAAACATACATTTTTTTTTTTTTTAATTTTTTTTAAGAGCTGGGGTCAGCAGCAGACACCTGTTACATCTGCAGTGTTCCCACAGGCGTTCGTTTCACTGCAGCTCAGCCGCGGCAGCAGCGCTGGCTCCTCCACAGCTGCTGGGCCTTGCGGGGAGTGTGTGGGCAGCTCCCGGAGCTGCTGGGTAAGTTCACCATCGCTTCGAGGTGGCCTCTCCTCCTCTCAGACCCTGTTCCAGACCCCTTGCAGCAGATGTGCAGTTTCCCGGTTTGCTCTTCACTCCCATAAACAACAACAGCTCTCACCACACGGCCAGCAGTGGCCACTCCTGGAAGCCCGTGGTCAGCGAGCACTTGAGCTGTATGACTGCAGCTGTAATTTTACTTTAGCTTTATTTTCGTAATTAGAACATGGATTTCTATTTTGTAAAATAAATGAATACATAATCACCATTGGGATGATTCAGATTTTCCTTCACAAATAAGTTACCTAAAAACATTCTTTCAAATAGAATTATACAACTCAAACCACTCTCATTTAATCCAATTATTAGTATCTTAGTCAATACTCATCCTTTAAACGGTGACTAAAGAATCTCATACCTCATTAGATAACTATCTGTGAACAAATGTAGAATTCTTCTTCAATCATCCGTAGACGATTTTTAATCCCTTTCCCCTCACAACCCACGCGGTTCACTGTTACCCACCACCCTCCTCAGAAACTGGCGCTCAGGAATAGGGACCTAGTTATAAAGCTGCCGACACCGAGGGAAGCAAGTGTCGGATGCAAGGAGACACACGTTCCAAAGGGAACCTATAAAAGGCCTGAATGCTCCACCACGAGCAGCTGGCTTCACCCCTGCCCCGGAGCAGGGGGTGGTGAGGCAGGGAGAAGGGCAGGGGCAGGAGGGAGGTGGCCCCCACGTCACCCCGTCACCCCAAGAGCTACCTGCGAAGGCCGGGCTGCTGCCCTCCGACCGGGACTCGGAGTCCTCCTCCAAGGCCGCCGCTTCCCCCAGGAGCACCTTCCCTAGGAGAGAGGCAGCGCCTTGAGCTGGGAAGGAGGACTCCGCAGCGCAGGCAGCACACCCCGTGCGGCCTGTCACTATGTGTAAGGGCGCTCTGCCCGGAGCGCTGAACACGGGGCACTAAGAACATCAGCGAGTCCACACGGAAACTCTGGACAGCCTGGTTCTCAGATGGTGCTGCAAGTGCTTTACAACCATAAATACTTACTGGCACATGTGACAGGTAATATCACATGACTTATGCTACTGTTCAACCTAAAAACGGCAAGTTACGGCTAGAACTACTACTCTAGCCCTTCTGTTATTCCTGTCGCATCTCCAATGGTGTATCAGAATTTACACATAAAGCGTCTACTCCTAAAGGCCACTTTTATTACCTTTTAATTTGCTAGGTTCTAAAGTTAATCATAACTCAAGCACTGTACAATCTGGGAGGTTGAAATAATATTTCATCTTTTGCAAAGTTCAAAAAATACATTTTACAGTTTATAGTTTCCAGGCTATATTCACATAAAAAGAAAACGAATGTTTGAATGTGACTTAACTGGACTCATTAAATCTTATGGTTACATTACATATAAGTGTCATTAAATGGCAGTAACAAAACAATTATTGGCAACTTCTAATTTCACTGCTCTGTAAAGAACAGGTCCCAGGTGCGACGACTTCCCAAATTTACACTAATGTGACATTAAAGACAAAGCAAAAAACGACAAAGGAGACCCCAAATGGAGGTGACATGGACACAGCGGACACAGCGAGCGGCGGCCTCCTTCATAAAGGGGTCCTTTATCCCAGACCGGGCGGTGGACCTGGAGAAAGGCCTGGGCCCCGTGCTCAGGTGCTGAAGAAAGCAGTCCGTCCCCAGGAGCCCTTCCCAAGGGGAGCCAGGGCCCTGCCAGGCCACACACACCCCAGCCTCACCGGACCCTACATCCAAAACAAACCTACCGCTGTCTCTCCTATGTACCGGCAGGTGTCATTTGAAAAGAGAATTCTGAGGCTGCAACAAAGAAGTTAGAAACTACAGCTCTGATGAAAAAAACAACACAAAACAGAAAACGCTGGAAAAGCAAAGAAGAACCTGAGGACCTGCCCGAGGTCCGGCCAGAAGAAAACAAGCCACTCCTCGCGTGGGCCTCGCACCTGCCCACCATCGCTAGAGCGCGGCTGAGACCAGCGCAGCGTCACAGGAACGTCCCGCAGGCCCGGCACCTCCCGATTCCAGGAGAGAGACGGACTAACTCCCCTAGAAGCCTCGGCTTTGAACAATCTTAGTGTTCAGCAAAATCTCCAAGTCCATGAAGTGGCCCACACTGTGACGGCCAATCAGAGCTTCCGAGTTCGTCTAGGAAATGTTTTAACTTGGCCACGGCTACACGTTATTCCTGTAAAGACGGCATTCAACTGCCAGTAACATTAGCATCGGGCTCTCAAATACACACAAAACTCATGACACAAAACAATTAGTATGTTGTATGCCAATTATACCTCAATTTAAAAAAAGAATTAGTCTTTTAAGACTTCAAAATAAAAAATGGCAGCAAGTACTTCCTATAGAAATCTAGACTGGAAAAGAAAGTAAATGCTGTTGCAAAGTGATAGTATGTGCCCAAACTGTCAGATTTCATTAGAAACACTTTGATCTAATAAAAATAATTAATTGTATCAGAACACTTAGGCCTGTACAAAGCCAAATTTGGTTGGAATACCCCAGGCCCCAATGAACTAATTAGCCAATGGTTATTTCTGACTAATAACAAGACCGACTGGGAAGACAGGGCACCTTAGTAAACACAACGCGCTGCGGCAGCAGCAGGCAAAGCAGGCCGCCTGCTCAGGACTGAGTCTGACTGGAAGGCGGCCGCACCCGGAGCTCCGGACGCCACAGGCAGGTGGCAGGGGACACAGGAAGGCGCCAGGGCTGAAACGGGAACCCGGGCCTTTACAGAAAGCCTGCCCAGCCCTGACCCAGAGCCGGCAAGTGGACGACAGCTTCTGACCACGGCGTGTGGAAGCCAGCACCTGCCAGGCCCGACCCAGCAGCATGCACCCACAGGCAAGGCATCGAACAGAGACAATCAGCAAGGCCCAGACTGATTTCTGAAATAATCACCTTTTTGTTTTCTTGAAAGGACAGGGCTGCATGAAGAACCCCCTCCGGCTGTAAATCACAAAAGAACGACAGATGAAAGTAAGGCAGCGAGCTGTTGAAATTCAGAAGGAATTCAAATATTTTCAAAAAGTTTGATTCAACTTTAAAGCCAGAGAATACAAGAACGTATTTCCAAAAGGCAGTGCTCTGCTTTAATTCTGACATGAACATTACATTACCACACAAATATACATACAGTTCAGGCCTACAATGTCAAGAGTGCATATACACTGCATGTGAAAAGCCAAATTAAAACCATCAGAAATCTCAGATTATCTGGTCAACTAATAAGCAAGTATAAATTTTCGTTAGGAACCACTATTAGAAATGAGTATTTTGGCGATTATTTGTAAGGCGCGCATTCCGTAGAGAAAAGGTTCTCCAGTACAAGGACAGGGAACAGGCACATGACCATCTTCTGCTCCCGGCACACGCGTGCGCACACACACGCAATGCACTACATGGACCGCACACCACAAGGCCGAGGAGAGGCTGGGAGAGAGGGAAGCCCCCAGGAGCTGCGACCCCAGGCTCCCGTCTACCCCAGCTCCTAGGGCGTCTCCATGTCAGGCAGGGCCACTGCTGCAGGAACACCAGGGGGCAGGGGGCAGGGGCAGCAGCATCGGGTGGCTCAGGGCCCCCCAGAGCAAGCACAGTGGGAGCAGAGACGGGCCGGCGAGGAGAGCTTTCCTAAAGTCGGTGAGGACAGCAAACAGAGACCCAGAGGGCAGCAGGGACAAAGTCCTGGAGACCCAAGACCCATCTCCGCAAAGTGACAGATGACAGGCCCTGGAAACCTCTCCGCGCCATGTCCACTCCAAGGCGGACGAGAGGCCGCCTGGAGGCAGCCGCGCAGACAGAGCGACCCCATCTTGCCCCTCCCCTCCCCACACGTCCGTTCCCTGTGCAGAGGGCGCCCGCACCTCGCTGAAAGGCTGGTGAGGAGCTGAGGCATCGCTGCCCTGGCCCAGACTCAACAGCGGGCGAGCACTCCTGCGCCCCGGCTCAGCACTCACCTATCAGCTCCACGATGCTCCCGCTGCGGCTGCGGCTGCCGGGCTCCTGGCGGGGCGCGCTGAGCTGCGCCAGGCCGCCCGGCGTGGTCAGGGCGCGCAGCAGCTCGGGGGGCGGGGTCCGGAGCAGCTGCTGCAGGAGCTCCAGCGCCCCGGTCACCACGTTGTGGTCCGGGTGCTGCGCGTAATGCAAGGTCAGTTCATAAACCTGGAGGCGAAGACGGGCAGCTGTCACGGTGTTCCCAGGGGCCCTGGTGTCCCTTCCTGTCTGACGGCTTATGCTGGAGACGGGGCCTTCATTTCCGCCCCTAAAACTCTGTCCCGTCCACCAGTGCGCTCAGCAGCTGCCAGGTGGCCTTCTGAATCCCCAGGAGACTTGTCACCAATTCCTTAAGGGAAGCGGAGCACGTGCCCAGGAGCAGAGGCAGCTGACGAAGGTGACGCCTCGCGGGCTGGCCAGGGATGGAGAGCACGCTCCGTGGGCACTGAGGCAGGGCTGACACTCCCTAAGCAAGGACCTCGGTCAGGAGAGCCCCCAGAAAGAGCTGACGGAGCTTGTAAAGGCCTCAAGGCAACTTTTCTCAGTGCTTCTCACACGACCTATCACGTTCCATGAACATGATGAATGTATTCTTCATTAGAGTTGCCAGATAAAATACAGAGCACCCAGTTAAGTTTGAATTTCAGATAAACTAATAACTTTGTAGTATGGTTGTGTGACTTCAGGCAGACTTACACCACACAATTATTCGAAATTTATCTAAAGTTCAAAATTAACTGGCACTCTTTCTATTTGCCAAGCGGGCAGCCTGCCCTTTAACATCCCAACAGTAAAACATACGTTCAAAAAAGACAGCACAAGAGGGCACAAACTAAAAGGCTCCAGAGGCAGTGACACTGAACCGCTTGCTCTGGTTTTTCTGGGGGACCCTCCATCACTCTAGGTCGCAGGTCTGCAAACTGCAGTCCACAGGCAACCCGCCCGCCACCTCTCCGCACGCGGCCTTCGTGGACACGCCATGTCCACGGCATCTGCAGCTGCCTCCGTGCTGCGGCCGTCAGGGAGCAGCTGGCCGTCAGAGAAGGCGTGCGCCCCTGCACGAGGGAGTCTACCGCCTCTGAACAAACTCCCTCGTAAAATGAGGACTCAGCAGCCCACTGCCCCCACCTCGCCTGCCCTCCCGAACGCTGTGAGCGACAGCACTGCTTCATATTATTACGGTTCACAAAGCGTCACTATTTAAATCATGTGCTTTGCTAGAAGTTCAGTCAAAAACCGAATATAAAAAAGTACATGTCTTATCATGTGTACAAACAGGACTGAGAGAGCTCGATGAGTGTTTACAGAACAGACAAACACGTTTCATGGCCTGGTTTAGGAACAGGGTCCCGGTGCTCTGTGCCAGGCTGGGCTAGGAGGGCCCATGTGCCACGCTGTAACCTCGGGAGAGATGACCTGCACTTCCCTCTGAGGTCACAGGGCTAGGGGCCGTGACCTCGGACCTGAACCAGGGGTCCGGCTGCGGAGCCTGTGCTCTGAACCTCGGCTGTGCCGCTCCCCTTCCCCCTGAGCCGACTCGTTGGGTGTCAGTCACGGCTGTGTCTGCACCGAGTGAACCAGGGCTCCTACCTGCACCAGCTGCTCTGTCGAGGGGGAGACTTCCATTTCCTTTCGCGTCACCCCAAAGCTGCCTTTCAGGCTGGTGTCCTGGACCTGCTGCTGCAGCAAGGGCACCAAGTACCGCAGTGTGAGCAGCGCTCCCAGGACCAGCAGGGACGGGTGCTCGCCCTCGACGGGAACCAGCAACCCTAGAAAGCAGCACAGCTCTGCATCTGGCTCCTGCTGGGACTCCGGCCTCTGTGGTTGCAGAGTCCCCGGCAGAGCCCTTTCTGAGCTGGCGGGGCGGACAGTGATGGCACAGGCGTCGCCGTGAAAGCACACGTGTGCATCGCATCCCGGGGCAAGATCCAGGGGGGCTTCAAAGGGAGACTCAGCATCTGGGCTGAGCAAGCAAGGCCTTCACACTGCGTGTGCTGCATGTGGGCGCCGGGCGTCCTTGCACACAAATGTCCACGTGCCGCCTGCATTTGCTGGTGCTTTTAGTTACACGTGTGCAGGAGAGGCCGTGGGCAGCCACACTGCGCAGAGAACCGCAGGGCCGGAGGCGCAGCTTCAGGCCGCGGGGACTCCCTGCACTCAGGGCCACCACGCCGGCTGGGAAGTCTGGCTGCACGAGGGCTGGGCCCGGGAAGGCGGTGGGGTGGCACACGGGCCTGTGCCCCTGCCCTGCTGGCTGGCCTTGGGCGCCTGCGCAGCTGCCGAGGAGCAGCCTGTCCCGCCCCTCACCCCGACCCCCCGCGGGCTCGCAGCCCCGACCTAGCTCCCACTGCCCAGGCAGCAGGGCCCCAGGGGCTGCCCACAGGCCGAGGGACAGCCTGATCTCAAAGGTCTGTCACTAGCAGAGGCCGGCGTCTCACCTAGGAGCACGCTGAGCAACCAGCTGTAGAAGTGCTGCGTCCTCCGGGCGTGCTGGCAGATGCTCACCACGCAGGCCGCCGCCGTCCGCCGTGTGGTCGGGGAGCTGGACTTCAGGTTCGTGATGAAAGCCTTCAGCAGAACCTGTGGCCACGAGCACCCACGGAGAGAAGAGGACGGCCCATGAGGCTTACTGTGCCTTTCATAGACCTAATTCGCTCCAAATCCTCGCAGAGCTAAGTCATCAACCACCCGAGACTCTCCCGGGCTGAACAGAAGCACCCAATTCGGGGAACCCCAGAGCAGCGCGACGCAGGGACCGTCTAGCTCAGCCGTGGGCAAACTACGGCCCGCAGGCCGGATGCGGCCCGTTTGAAATGAATAAAACTAAAAAAAAAAAAAAGACCGTACCCTTTTATGTAATGATGTTTACTTTGAATTTATATTAGTTCACACAAACACTCCATCCATGCTTTTGTTCCGGCCTCCGGTCCAGTTTAAGAACCCATTGTGGCCCTCGAGTCAAAAAGTTTGCCCACCCCTGGGCTAGCTCCTGCCGCCGAGGGCCAGCAGAGACCTGGGAGGTGGAAGCCCTAGCTCCGGAGAAGCTGTACCACAGTATTTGAGGACGGGGTCAAGACTGACACCGTGTAACATAAATGTGGTTTAAAAAAAAAAAAATCAACAAATCACGAGGCCAAAGAGAAAAGAGCAGCCAGCTACAGCCACGTCGGGCCTAAGAGATGGCTCATACACATGCTGCCTGCGACGGTCACTAAGAGGCGCCCTTGGGCCTGGAGCACGGACAAGCAGACTGGACTGTGCAGCACACGCTCACTCTGTGCTAAGAAGTCAGGGAGCTGGACGTCGCTGGACCTCGGAATAGCCCAGATGAGCTTCCCAGACAGCGTGGGGAGCCCACCCAGCACCCCAAGCCCATCTGCTCGGGAGCAGCGCCTTCTACACACGCGTGGATACACCAGCCCCTAGTCAACTCTTCACCCACGAGAACAGCAAAAGGGCAGAAGCAGGAAGAAGCTCTTCGTGTGCCTCGGAAGATTCTAATGGAAATATGGGCACGACGCGCCCTGGCTGGGTAGTTCTTTGGCTGAAGTGTCGTCCCAATACACCAGGGTTGCGAGTTCCATCCCCAGTCAGGGCACATTCAAGGATCAACCAATGAATGCAAAATGGCTGGAGCCACAAATGGGTGGAGACACAAATGGATTGCTCGCTCTCTCTCTCTCTCTTTCTCCCTCCCTCCCTCTCTAAAATCAATAAATAAAAACTAAAAAATAAATAAATTATAAGCACAACAGAACTTAAGTACTTAAAGCCCTAACTCCCCACAGACTCATTCGCAGGTGTGTAAGACTCATACCTTAATCTCATTGTCATTTGCAAAATTGCCGAGCGAAGCCATAATTTTGGGTATAGCTGCAGCCAAGGTCTCCTGAACAGACTCCTCAGGTCTCTTGCTTGTTCGCGTCAGGCAAGGCAGGAGGTTCACCAAGTAAGGCCTGCATGTGAGAAAGGAAGCTGGGTTACTCTACCAAGTCCACTTTAGTAAGTGAGACACAACAACTAGTTTAGTGCCTGTGGGAGAACAACCAGTTTTTATAGCAAAACAGCCCTCAATGGAGAGGGGACAAACCTCAGCTAAAAGAACGGGAGGGTGAACTGCACATGAAGTTCAAATGCTGGCAGACGCTCAGCCTTCACTTCCCCCATAACCAGAGGACTCTCCAAAGCAGTTAAAAACTATTTGCAGCCCAGCTGTGTGGCTCAGGGGCAGAGCATCGACCTAGGAACCAGGAGGTCATGGTTTGATTCCCTGTCAGGGCACATGCCCAGGTTGTGGGCTTGATCCCCAGTGTGCAGCGTGCAGGAGGCAGCCGATCAATGATTCTCTCTCCTCATGGATGTTTCTCTCTCTCTCCCTCTCCCTCCCCCTCTGAAGTAAATTTAAAACATTTTTTTAAATAAAATAAATTTTCAAAATTATTTGCAGTAAATAATAAGTTATTACAACACTCATATTTTAAATCAGAAAATAAGAGCTAATATAAGAAACACCACTTCAGGAGTAGAGGAAGGTTGGGGATAGATGGCGATACAAGGATACTTGACTTGGGGTGGACACACAATACACTGTACAGACGGTGTGTTGTGGAATTGTGCACCTGAAACCTGTATAATTTTGTTAACCAGTGTCACACCAATAAATTCTATCAAAAAGATTGAATTTCCTGAAAAACACAAAATCTCCTAAGAGAGCTCTGCAACTGCACAGCTTGCACCAAGCCTCTGCTCCGACGGGAGGGGCCGGAATGAGAATGAAGCTTCCGTGGGAAGAAGCATTACAGAAAGGGTCAGTGCTCAAGCTGAACAGGCCTCAGAGATAAGACCTGGCTCTGAGAAAGCAGCCGCCCTGTGGACGGGGAGTCACAGGCTGGACAAGCCAGGACCTCAGGACCCCGCCAACCCTGGGGAGCTCAGCAGCGCCCTCTAGTGCAGGGCCAGGCACCATGCCATCTGCACCCAGGACTACCTCAGGGAGCCTGGCCCACATTTCTAAGGAGATAACTGTTTTGCGAGTCCCAAGGGGAAAAAACAAACCAGCATCAAGAGGAAGAGAAATCTGACTTTTGAAGAAGTAACATCAGGCCAATGAGTCAACAGAGAGTGTCTGGGGTGACGGGGCGCTGGGGGCAGCCCCCCTGGGGCTGGTACGAAGCTGGATTTATCTGGACAGCTCGGGGGATGACCTTGATCCGATCATATTTTAAGGTCACCTTGGTTGTTATGTGGAGAATATAACAAGCTTTTCAAAATAAAAACAGTAAAAGCAAAAGGTTAAATAAAGAGACATTTCCTTAGTGCGGTATCTCTGTTGAACGCAAACGCACTGGAATCAATCATTGCTTCATATTCATAGTGAGGGTCCGGGCCACTCCCGCGTTCCTCCCGGGGAGCCGAGGGTCTATGGACGTTTTGCCAGTTAAGGAGACCAAGGTGGAGTTAAAAGCTGTGATCCCTCTTTTGTTTTTTAAGATAGAACTGTTTCCTTAGTCAAAACTATTCGCAGTTTAACGCCCACGGTTGAGTGCCCACGTTGGTAACCCATGTCCTAGACACGGGCATGTATTTCCATAACTCCTACCGTAAGCAATGGGGTTGGACTTGACCTCCAACCACTTACCAAGTCCCTTTCCCGCAGCTGCCACGCGTGGACACTGTTGTCAGCACAGGACAGGGGGAGGACCCTGGTGTCCGGGGCGCCCACCTCCTAGGGGCCTTGGGGGAGGGGAGGTGGAAAGGAACAAGCTCACGGATGGAGCGTGCAGGAATATTTCTGGGAGCAGAAGTGCTAAGAGGAAAAAACCAGGACATCAACCACAACACAGCGCATGGGACGACCTCAGGAAGTGACATGTGAGCTGAGATGTGAGGAATGCGCAGGAGCTGGCCTCCACCGAAATATCAACAATAACGACGATGACGACGCAGAGCATAGGCCGTACCTGCATTTCTGGGGCCGGACCAGGTGCGCCAGCTCGGCGAACCTCCACAGGGCAGCACGCAGGCTCCGGGGAGCGCCGTTCTGCGTGGATTAATGAGCGGAGTTACATTGTAGGGTCACGGACACTAGTCACCAAGAGGACTTCACAGAACAAAAGCATTTTTTCATTGTTAACTTCTATTTTTAGAGAAAAGGTCATTTGAATATTTACTTTAGAAAGTTTAAGGTCTAGTGAATTTAATTATAACGATATAAAAATTAAGTTACCATTTTAAACACCCAACTCCTCTAATAAACTACAAAGAGCAGAAGAAAAGTGAAATTATGTCTACTACAGCAAACAGCTCTCCCTTCTAACATTTTTACTTATTAAATGTAAGGTGACATTTCCCGGAAACAGTGAGGCGGCCGCTGCTGGCGGCGGAACAAGGCCCACCTTCTTGATTTCCTTGTAGAGCTCGAGCTGCAGCCTCGGGAGGTTAGAATCCATCAGCGCCTGCAACACAACCAGAGCTCGGCTCAGGCAGACAGCCCGCCAGCAGCTCTGAGCAAGCTGAGGCCGCTTACACCTCAGGCATGGGCGAAGCTAACGCTAACAGCAACTAAACCAAGAACCTATTCACTGAGGAAAAAGCACATATATGCACAGGTGACTCACCTGAATGAAAACGGAAGAGAATTTAACTTTTATCACAATCAAGTACTACATAATATCAAAATGAAAGGGCAGATGGTTCAACAAATTCATTCTAAAGCTCTTATCTGAAACCCTGAACAGGCAGCGAGTGCCGAAAACCCCGAAAGTTCTGTCTTTGTTCACGTGCCCTCTGCCAGGTGACAGACATTAGTTAGCAAGGCCTCAGTCAGGGAGCCGCGGGCAGTGCACCTGCAAGGTCAGAGCCTCGCTCTGCATGGAGCCCGCTCCCGGTGCAGACCCTGCGTCCTCCTCCAGGTCTGGCCCTCCCTTGATGTCCCGATGCGCCTAGCCTATGGCCCAGGGGCCCTCTGAGCCCGCAGCCAGCTGGGAGCCACAGGCCCCTCCCAGCCAGGGCCTGCTCACCCTCCCAGGACCCGCCTCCTTCCAGATGCCCAGCTCTCGCTCTCGCTCTGGGCGCTGGCCCGGGCTCCCGGAATCCCAGCAGGGCCTTCCCCGCTCCCAGGCAGGCCTCCCTCGGCACAGGCTTCCCTTCTGGAATAAGCATTCCTCTGACCGCGTCAGCCATCTGCCAGAGCCCTCCTCCTCCCCACGTAAAGCACACACACCGAGGCAGGTTCACCGAGGAGGGAGCCTGCGAGGCTTCCTGGCACCAGAGGCCACGCCAGTGTAAGAGGCCCAAGCCTCCTACTTGCCCCCAGCCACCACCTCCAGGAAGCCTCTCCGCCCCCAACAGCGAGCACCCGGCTGGGACTCAGGGTCTGCACTTCTGTCCAAGCCGCCTCACACGGGACTGGACATGACTTGAGGGCAGAGCACATGGCCAGGCTCATCGGGTCCCCAGAGCACTTTCCTACATAAATGAAGAGGGAACTGTGCCCCATCTTCCTGCAAGGCCCCGCGACCAGGACCCTGCAGAGAAGGAGCGGAGGCATCTGCTCTGAGGCGACCAGGACCCTGCGGAGAAGGAGCGGAGGCATCTGCTCTGAGCCAACGGTAGGAGCGGCTTTGGGAAGTGCCGAGAACCATGTCGGAGCCCTTCCTCGTGCCGGTGAGTCCACAGGGGAAGTGTCTCAGTTTGGACACTCGCACACTCCAGGTGGCTAAAGGGCAGCCACCGGGTGGGGTGGGGACCCGACCACAGGCGGGCGGAGGAGGCCACAGGACAGTTTCGAGCGCATCAGGAATCAGGAAGAAGGGCGCTGGGCCGTGGCAGCAGGAAACCGAAAAGGCGACAGCAGATTCTAGCTCTGTGGCTTTGGCCACAAACGCCACATCAGGAGGCAATCTCGGAAGAGGACAGGTGCCCCTTCTCTCCCCTGACCTCCCTGTCAGCCAGGGCTTCTGCTTCTGGCTGACCTCCTGTCCTGCGGCCCCTCTCTGCCCAGCCAACCTGCTGCCAAGTCACAGCCTGACCTGCAAGCAGCACTGCCCCGCCCAGACCCCCAGAGGGCAGAGAGAGGGGCGAAGGAGGGAGCTAGAGACACCACAGAGGAGTCCAGGGGCCTCGTGGTCTCTCTGGACACGCCCCCAAAGGCGCACCCAGGAGTCACCATCAGCACCCGCCCCGCCCACCCCCTGCAGTGAGGGCAGACAGTCCTGCAGGCGGCAAGACGCGCCCCCCACACTGTGGTGCAGCCAGTGTGACAGCTGAGGGACTGCGCCGCTCCAAAGGCCGCCGGCTACGCCCAGCTCGGAGAACGCCGTCCCCAGGGCCCCTTTTTAAAATTTATGTGACGTATTTAGTGGGTGACCCGGGTTAATAAATTCCGCAGGTGTCGGCTGCACAGCTCTGTGTCATGGCGGATGCTGGCCCCGGCTTCTCACCTTGATGACCTTGTTGAGGCACTCGTCAGCCACCATCCTCACGTCCGACTCCGCGTCGTCGCTGCACAGCAGGAACAGCTCCATGGCGATGCCCAGCAGTTTCTGAAACTCGGGAGAATTTCTAAGTGAAACAAGGAGAGAGAATGTCACAGCAACAAGAGCCTCAGAAGCCACGACCATCAACGTCACGTGGCGTCTGGTGTCCTGTCCGGGACGCGGGAGCACGAAACGAAGTCGACGTCTGTCGCATGGACCCGAACTAGGACACACGACCACAGTGACGCTAGAGGCTACGAGGGGAACCGGATGTGGGCACTGGAAACTGTGCTTGCTCCGTAATTCTTCCGTAAATTTAAAACTATTCTAAAATTTTAAAGTTTATTTACAAAAAAATGAGGTTGTGTTTGCAAGACAAATCTCATTTTTTAAAGTTTTAATTTAAATGTTTTTGAAAGACTCTCCTTTTTGTGTATTTTAACTCAATTTTTTAAAAAGACACTGCTTGAGCCTGGCTAGCCGGTTTGGCTCAGTGGATAGAGCATCAGCCTTTGGCCCAAAGGAAGCGAACCCGGTCAAGGGCACATACCTTGGTTGCAGGCTCCTCCCCGGCCCTGGCCCTGGCCAGAGCTCCTGCAGGAGGCAACCAAATGATGTGTTTCTCTCACATCGATGTTTCTCTCTGTCGTTCCCTGTCTCTCCCACTCTCCCCAAATAAAAGTCAATGGGAAAAATGTCCTCAGGTGAGGATTAACAAAAAACAAAACAAAAACAAAAACCACACAATGACCCTGCTTGGAATGCTGGAACCCCAGCCAGCCGCCCGCTCTGTGCCACAGGTGACTGACTTGCAGCATTCTTCTTTGTAACCCTCGCCCGGGAACAGGCTTAGGGAAGCGAGAGGAAGGGCGGGGCGGGGTGGGGGGGTGGGAACATCGATGTGAGGACATCCATGGGTCAGTGGGCGGCTTGCAGAGGTGCCCGAATTGGATGGAACCCTCAGTCCAGGCGTGTGCCTGAGCGGGACTGAACCAGGGACCTTCCAGAGGACAGGACGGCCCTCAACCCACTGAGCCACACTCCTGCCACCGAGTCAGTCCCTGCTCTAGCTCTTCACTCCCTTTGCATCCTGCTTCCCGTGTGTCCTAAAGTCCAGCTGGACTTCACCACAGAGCCACGTGCCCACGGTCAGGCTGTCGGCCCTGCCACACTCACACACACTGAACTCTCGCAATGTTTGTGAGTGATTTTAACACGTGTAACCAAGAGCCTGTGTAGGCTGTCGAGATCCAGGAGGCTAAACACAGCCAAGACAGAGATACAGGGACGGGCCACTGGCACGAAACGGGTGCCCCAGCACTGGAAGCGCAGCGCGCCGACAGGACGGCCCTGAGTCGGCTGCCGTGTCATGGTCGCAACCCGGTGTGCTCTGAAATGGGGTCTCCCCACTCTCTCCCTCAAATTCCCATCGACAGTCAGAGAGCCCAGGAGAAAGCGAAGGGCGGCCTCAGCGATGGTCAGCCACAGAAGCAGGACACAAAGGACACAAAGCGGAGCAGCCGCCTCGCCCACGGGTAGTTCAGAGGAGGGAGGAGGAGCAGAGGAGGGAGGCCCCGGGAGAGGGGAGAGGGGAGTAGGGGAGGCAGGCCCCGGAAGAGGGGAGTAGAGGAGGGAGACCCGGGAGAGGGGAGTAGGGGAGGGAGGCCCCGGGAGAGGGGAGAGGAGAGTAGAGGAGGGAGGCCCGGGGAGAGGGGAGTAGAGGAGGGAGACCCGGGAGAGGGGAGTAGGGGAGGGAGGCCCCGGGAGAGGGGAGTAGGGGAGGGAGGCCCCGGGCACAGGCCAGCATCCATGCTGCTCAGAGCAGCGCTGTCCACAGAGAGACCAGGTGACCTGGGCGGGACTTGGGCTTCCTAACAGACACCGCAGACATCAAAAGAGATGGAAAATTACCTTCACGCTACATTTCACTTCACCCAATGTATCAAAAATACTACTCAACATGCGATGGATAACACATCACGATCCCTTTTACACCTCAAATCCGTCTCCCTCCTCGACCCAGCAAGCAGCACTGTGCCTGGGCTCCCACGGGCAGTCATCCCGAGGTCACCGGCTCCCGCGTGTCCCCGGCCCCCGCACTGCTGCTCTGATGCTAGTGCCTCGAAAACCACTGTTACAAACACCTGATCTGTATCAATCGCTTTAGGCAGGAAGGTAAACCCTGTCCACTGACTTATCTTAGCCAGAAGCAAAATCCTTCATCATTTCTTACCTGAAGTTTTCGTACTGTTAGTATCGTTTCTGGTGATAAATATCTGTAAATCATCTTGTATAAAGTTAACTAGCATTCCTTTCTATAAATGCATCTTAAATTTTCAACTCCCCTATTGGTAAACACTGAGATTATCTTTAATTTTCTAACGGGATGAAAAACTGCCCTAGACCAATGTCATTACCCACTTGCCTAAGGCTAAGACCAGAAGTGAAACCAATGGAACACAGATCTAGTTTAAAGCATTGTATTCTGCCAAATTGCCTTTTAAGACGATTGCATCACCACTGACAAAACCCTAAGTAGTTTTTAATGTTTGCCAATTTGACAAGCGAATCATGTTCTTACAGGAATGTGCCAAGCCTAAGGACAGCTTTGGTCAACAAGGAGCCGCATATGTGAGTGGCCCCTTCACACTGTAATGCTGGGAAACGCCCACGGCCTGGTGACGTCATCGAGCAAAGGCTGTGATGTCGCCAGGGCTGTGGGTGAGCTGGCACACAGCTCTCACGGGTGTGGGTGGGGATGGCACCGCGGCTCCTGCAGGGGTTCCTGGGAGCCGACTCCCAGGAGCTGCTGGAACTGGAGCAGGAACGTAGCTGAAGAGAAGGCAAGCGGAAAGGGAACGGAGGAAAGGAAAAGGACCCTCAGAAAGTCACCGTGAAGGCCAGCGGAAGTGCTTACAGACTTCAACTCGCTCCTTCAACAGCATGACAGCACGGCCCGCCTGGCGGGTATGCTCAGCGGTTGGAACATCAGTCAGGGGTCAGACTGAAGGGTCCCAGGTTCGATTCCAGTCAAGGGCACATGCCTGGGTTGCAGGCTCGATCCCCAGTGTGGGGTGTGCAGGAGGCAGCCGATCAATGATTCTCTCTCATCATTGATGTTTCTCTCTCTCTCTCTCTCTCTCTCTCTCTCTCTCTTCCTCTCTGACATCAATAAAAAAAAATAAAAATAAAAAATAAAAAAAATAAAAATAAAAAAAGAGCATGTAGCTGGGTTGCGGGTTCAATCTCAGCCCCAGTGGGGTGAATGCAGGAAGCAAGCAGTCAATGTGTCTCCCTCACATCGATGTGTGTCTCTCTCTCCCCCTCCCTTCCACTCTCTCTAAAAATCAATGGAAAAAATATCCTCAGGTGAGGATGAATAACAACAACAAAAACAGCTTATAGAATAAGAATATAAAATATTTTTCTAAAACCAGAAAACATATTCTTGTACAGTTGTTCAATGTGTTTGTGTTTTAAGCTACGTGTTATTACACAAGAGCAGCCCACACCACTGGGAATCTCGCACCCTGAGGGCCACCCACGGCGGCCCAGTGCCCAAGAGAACGAGGCAAGGGTCTGACCACTGGACAGGCACGTGTTGTTCCAATGACTAACATAATGGAAAATATCGAAGAGAAGATGATGTTTAAATGATCACAGTTACTGAGCGCCAATTAAATATACACATGCTGCTCACACGGTCCGGTATAAAAAGGGGGCAGCCCTGGCCAGTTTGGCTCAGTGGATAAAGCGCCAACCCGGGGACGGAGGGTTCGATTCCTGGTCAAGGGCATGTACCTGATTGTAGGCTCGATCCCTGGCACTGGGAGGCAATCAATCAATGTGTCTCTCTCACATGAACGTCTCTCCCCCTCCCTTCCACTCTCTCTTAAAAAAGTAAATGCAAAAATATTCTCGGAAGAGGATTAACAACAACCACGAAAAAGGAGGAGGTGCTGCTCCTTGGTGTCTGGGAGAAGTCCAGGGAGGGGCCCTGTAAGGCTGAGAGACGAAGTTACAGATGGAACGCATGAGGCGCTTCTGCGCCGGAAGTCGAGGGCACCTACCTGAGTGACTGACCCACGATGCTCTCACAGATGGTCAGACAATGGTTCACACGGTCCTTCTTGGTGGCTGAGAGCTCCTTCTTTCTGAAAGGAGAGGAAGGGAAGGAGTGAGCTGTGCTGAACCAGGCGCCCACCTCTTGCTGCCCGTCCCTGACGCTCTGGTCCCTGAACGAGGGAGGCTGCGCCTGGGAAGCAACCACACAGTTGGCGCGGGGGGCAGAGTGCGGTCAGTGCGGAGGCGCGGAGGGCTCAGCCCGGGCTTCCTTACCACATGCCGGGAGCCACGCCAGGTGACGCTCCTGACGCACCTGGCTTTCCCAGGCTGCGGAGTCACTAGGTCCCAGGGATAAATTACAGACACGGGCTCATCATTTCTATCTCCCCAAGCGCGAGATAGAAATGGGCCTCCAGCTCAGAGCCTTTCTGCACAGCCTCCTCCTCAGACTCCCAGCCCAGGCTCGAGGTGCCTGCTCCAGGAGGCCCATGGGGGGGCGGGGGGGAGCCAGAAGAAGCCGCTCCCAGAGCACAGCCAGACACGAACGTGAGTGTAGTCACCAATGCGCGGCACTAACTAGAAATGACTAAACCAGGAAACTACCAGGTGTGAGGAAATGCTGTTACTGGGGGGGGGGGGGGGGGCTAACCTACAAACACTGTGACCAACGCAGCCCTCAGGCTCCAAACAGCGCGCCTGGAGGAGCAGGCTGCCCGCCGCGCGGCCCGTGCAGGTGCGGGCGCTGCAGGCATGGCCTCCGAAGGCGCAGCGCTGTGGCAGGGAAGCAGGTGGGCAGACCGTCCAGAGGGGAAGTCAGGGACCACCCAGGGCAGACAGGGTTCCAGGCGAGAAGAGCCGGGCCTGAATGAGAAGCCGGGCCCAGGGCGCAGGGACTAGAGAGCGCGTGTCGCCTGTCCCGTTCCCCACCCGCCCCCCACCCATCTCGTGCCAGAACGGGACTGACACCAATAAGCTACAGTGCAGAGGTAGTCATCCGAGAGGACACCATTTTCCCCTGCGTGGACGCGTGAATCCCTGCGGCTAGGGACAGACCCCGGACCCGGATCCCCGGGATGAAGCAGGGAAGGAGGTGGTAAGCGGGGCGCTGTCTGGCCCTGAGCCTCTCCCCCTTTTGGCTCCTCCCAGCTGCTGCTTACACAGATAAAGCTTCAAGAGGCTGCAGAGCAACGGGAGGAAAAGAGCCTGGGCCCTAAGTGAGCACGAGAAGCTGAGGGCCCCCCAACCCCCGTCCTCACAAACCACCCACTTCAAAAGCTCTATGACAGGCCCGGCCAGCATGGCTCAGAGGTTGGGCATCAACCTATGAGCCAGGAGGTCATCAGTTCGATTCCCGGTCAGGGCACAGGCCTGGGTTGCAGGCTCTATCCTCAGTGTGGGGCCTGCAGGAGGCAGCTGATCGATGATTCTCTCATCACTGATGTCTCTCTCTCTCTCTCTCTCTCTCTCTCTCTCTCTTCCGTACTCTCTATAAACTCCATAAAAATACATATTTAAAAACAAAAAAAAAAGCTCTATGATAGAAGCAGCCCAAATGTCCTTCACCTGGCGGACAGAGAAACAAACGCTCTGGCCAGACGGCAGAACACCGTCCTGCTTGGCAGCGAGAGGGCACACCGTTCACACACACAGGGTGGACCTCATGTGCCGGGTTCCAGGCTACGCTGGGTAAGTCATTCCCATGATGCTTTGGAAGAGACAGAACCACAGGAACAAACGTGACCAGTAGTTCCCAGGCCCCAAGCAGCAGGTGACAGCCAAAAGGCACGGGGCCTGGGCGTGGGGATGCCGCGGTGACAGGGCTGTTCCAGTTCTCAACTGCAGGCATCGTTAAGGGCTCATGCATTTGTCAAACTGCACAGAGCTTTGCACTAAAAGGGTACGTTTTGCCACATGTAAATTATACCTGTTTTAAAAAGAAAGAAGAAAGCGCTGTGAGAATTAAAGCGCTCTCTCCTTTAAACCACCAATTCGGTCTCTCTTACAACAGCTTAGTGTCAGAGTAAGTTTCTCCTTGGCCCTGCTGGCTGCACTAATTGTGGGAGCACTCACTCCTTCGTCCTACTCCCCTTTGCTAGCAGTTGGGTCTGAGTCCCTGTGCCAGGGGCTGGACCTCCTTGGACGCTGGGTATCAGACAAAGAGGATATAAGAAATTGTAGGCGTGTAAGTCTTTATTGCAGTCCAAGTAGCCATTGCTACTAAGGAGCCATTAGACAAAGCAGTTCTTGCTAACACAGTAGCAAACACAGGAGCCATCCTAGCAAAACAGCCTCGCCTCAGCTGGTTAGTAATATGTCCTCCCACAAAGCAGCCGCCAACATAGGAGCCATAGAAAGCAGCCGCACACCAGCCGGTCAGTAACACACCGTAGGCTAACTCAGACAAAAGAGGCCTCCTGCGAACAGTGACCTGTCTTCTGGGCTACAGGAGAGCAGCCGCACAGTGCACAGACTGCTGCGTCCCTGCTTTTGCACCTGCGTCCAGGAAATGAGCCCTGAACACCCTGACTAGGATTCCCACACTCAGAGTGGCCTTGAGCATCCGGCGTACATGGGATGATTAGGGTTCCTAACACTAGGTTTTCCTAGTTTAAGGCAGCCATCAAGAAAGTAAAAGAACACTGATAAATTTAAGCATTTTAGAAAGCAAACGAACTCCTCCATTACTCTTTGATTTCCAAAGTGAAAATCTGCCCCTGGCCTTAAATGAACTGAGTTCACACGCCCAGACTCCAGGCTGGATGGGGCGTGGCCCCTCAAACGATTCCTTAGGGTCTGGTAACAGAACAAGGCTGACAAACACTGAACTAAGTGGATCTCACAATTAAACGATGGTCAGAATAGAAATCCATGACCTGGGGATTCAGCAAAGTCAGAATCTAAGCAGAACCTCATCCTGCGGCGCCTCCACCTCCAAGCCCGAAAGGTAGTTAGCGGGTGATGCGTGGTAAGTCCCTCCACTCGCTGAGCCCGGCTTTCGCAGCTGGGATGGAAGAGGCTCAGCAAACGTGAGGTGGTAGCCAGGTGTCCTGGATGGCTGACCCTGACCCGCAGCCTGGAGGACACACTGAGCTGACCTGCGTTCAGGAAGAGACCGCCCTGCTGAATGGCTGCGCCGGCCGTGGGCGAGGGAAGGAGTGTCCCCGCAGGTTGCAAAATTAAAGTGTTTGTGGCGCACACAACGCCCCTGCACTTATCGTGACAGCGCTCAGAGCAGCAGCACGTGCCGTTAGTGGCGTGCAGGGTGCCCACGGGCACACCTCAGCAGTCAGCAGAGGCCCGACAGGAGGGAAAGCCCAGCTTCGCCCTGTCCCCAGCCGGATGGACAGCGGGCCGGGCCGTGGGCATCTCTCCATCTTCTTAGAAGTGACAGACACAAATCTGAGTTTTCATAAGAACTCTGTCTCTCTCCTCACATGTGTGGTAAACCAAGAAAATATAGTTAGCAATAAGCAATACCGCACGGCTCGCAAGGCCCGCCCTGTTCCATTAGGACCTGCGTGCCCTGGTCCGTGTGCCAGAACTTGAGCCGGTGAAGCAAACTGACCGCCAAAGACAGGACGTGGTGACACCTTCCGCCGCCGGGAACAAGGCCCCTTCCAACTCGGCCTCAGCCACTTTCCAACCTCCATCCTGGGTCAACACTCCCAAAGCTCCAGGACTGGCCCCGGAAGTAATCCCTGTTTTGGCCGTGCATCAAGCTCAGCGCTTGTACATTCCATGGTCCCTGCTCAAAAGACCTCTTCCCTCCCTAATTTTGTCCAATAAATAAACCTGAAGTTCAAAACACCGTAATGACTTTGTTCCCCCATGAAACTAATTAGGTTGACGAAATGATACATCAAACTGACTCATTCCACACATTCCACAAGCATGGAAATTGAGGTGGAAATGGCGGCAGGACCTGGACGCACAGGGTGAGTGCTGGATGAACAGGGCAGGAGCAGTCCTGACTGCAACCATTTCAGGCAAAGCAGTCATTTTATTATTTTTTTTTAAATATATTTTATTGATTTTTTACAGAGAGGAAGTGAGAGGGATAGAGAGTTAGAAACACTGATGAGAGAGAATCATCGATCAGCTGCCTCCTGCACACCCCCTACTGGGGATGTGCCTGCAACCAAGGTACATGCCCTTGACCGGAATCGAACCTGGGACCTTTCAGGCCGCAGGCCGACGCTCTATCCACTGAGCCAAACCGGCTGGGGCCAAAGCAGTCATTTTAACGTCACCTTCAACATACACACAGCCCTCCCTCAACCCCTCCCACTGTGCAGTGAGCCATCTGCGAGAAACACACCTGGAGGAGGCAGCCAGCAAGCCCCTGCTGCAGCAGGACAGTGAGGCTGAAACCACCAGCCAAGTGCAATGCCAGGGGGAGTCCGCCCTCTCACCAAACTCTGAGTGTCAGACTGTGTTACGGGGAAGAGAACCGCGGTCCAGGGAGAGAGGGGGCAGGGGAGGCCTGGGCCCCTGGGGAATGGAAGTACAGCGCTCCCATGTGTTCCCACCCCGCGCACAGCAGAGCTGGGGTCCAGAGGCCGCACCCGCAGGCAGGGCTCCATGGCTCCTGATTCCCCACACAAGCGCTACAGCAGTGGGAGAGCGTCCCCAGAAAATCAGGGGCGTCAGGAAGGTTTTCACACCAGGGATGGACACCCAGGCCATTTGGGAATTGTGTTTCATGCGCAACTTCAAAGTAACAGTAGTGCCACATGATCTCATTCAGAGGTGGAATCTAATCAACCAACTAAACTGATGAACAGAGTGGATCCAGAGACATGGAAGCAGGGGACAGAGTGCGGGATCTCAGAGGGAAGGCGGGGGAGGGTGGTGGGTGGGAGATGATCAACCAAAGGACTAGTAGGCTATAGGCATCACCCATGGACACCGACAATGGGGTGGTGAAGGCCTGGGGCGGGGGGCAGAGGGGCGGGCGGCCGGAGGGGTTCAATGGGGAATAAAAGGGGACATATTTATACTTCCAACAATAAAGATGACAAAACAAAACAACACAACACACCAGTGGTGCTTGGTCCGGGGAAGCAGGGGAAAGAGTTCTGGTCTGTAGTCGGCATCCCAGAAAAGGGCATGAGAGAAAGCCCTCTTACCATGGGCGGCCTGACTCCAGTAACGGCTGCACCGCTGAAAGGGCCGTTCAAGCTCCGGCTGTCAGCCAAGCGAGGGAGCGGACACCGGCCCGGGCTGTGTGATCCCAGCATAAGCCACGTCCCGAAGGGCAAGTCCAGAGACCAGTTAGACGAGCGGTGGCGGGGACTAGGCAGGACAGGGAAGTGATCGCGGTGACGGCTACAGAGCCCTGTGAGTACAGCACGAACCGCAAAATTGCACACTTTGAAATGGTCAATTTTATAATAATCAAATCTCAAATTTCAAACACTCTGCCTGCAAATGCCGACAGCTCTTCCTCCAAAGAGATCCCGGATCTGACGCTCCCCCCACCCCCACCCCTCACCCCCCACTGCAGCTTCCTGCCGACTCCCTGTCCCCAGGCCCAGACTCCAGAGGAACCTGGAGCGGCCTCTCTCCCTCGCACCCCCACCCACCCCACCCCTAAGCCCGCACCACCCATCTGGCCTCCAGTCCTGAAACTGTGTCATTTCAAAACCGTCAGGCAAACAGAATCGCAGCGCGGGTCCTGGGATGGGTGTGCCGGGAGCTCGCTCCTTCCTACTCTGAGCAGAGCCACCAGTCACCTGTCGCAGGACATCGAAGCGGAGTCGTGTTTGGCTTTAGGAGTAAAGCTGCTCTGAGCCCAGTTTCCCGTGCCCTGCGTTCTCCGGGATCAATGCCCAGGAGCGCCGCTGCTCTCGGGGTCGGCAGAGCTCTGCATTCCCACCCGCAATGACCGTGTGACTCGGTGTCACTGGTGTCATCAAAGTCATCTTTCCAAGTTTGCCTCCGGCCAGCGTAAAACCCAAGTCCTCGCACTGGAGCACAGGGCCCGTGGCTGAGCCTCGCTCGAACCCTGGCCCACCCATTGCCCGCTCCTGCCCTGCCTTCCGCCTCGGGCACGGGCCTCCTCACTACTCCAGGAACACCCCTGGCTCCCCCTGGACGCTCCTCCTCCACAGCAGGTGGCTCGCTGCCTCCACTCTGCCCAGTGTCTGTCACCTCAGTGCACTGCATCCCCTAAAGAAAACCGCACACCCTCTCCCCTTACTGTTTTGCTTTCTCCACAGTACGGATCACCATCGGTTCTATTGGCTGCTGTAACCCCAGGGCCCAGCACACAGTAGGTCATCTAGTCCGCTCCCCACTGAAGTCCCCCCAAGTAGCTGGGAGCTCTTAATGCCCAGCTTACCAGTCAGTGTCACAACCTGTCTGCAGCTACACAAACGCTCGACGGCCCTAGGACAGGAGTTACACTCGCAGCTGCACCTGGCCCCACCCGAGCAAGTCTCCCTTCCCACGCGCGGCAGCACTGCCCGCACCCACGGAGGCCCGCTCCCCCCAGCAGAGCTGCTGCAGCTCTCGTGCACACGGGCTGCTCACAGAACCTGGCAAGAGGCAGATTCGGACGCAGGAGGTCCAAGAGTGGCACACTGCGCTTCTCATAAGCTCCCACGTGACACCAAACTGCTGCCCTGAGGCCACTCTGAGCAGCAGGATCTATGCATTCTTGTCTCCGACAGAGTCTAGAATCAGAGCTTATTCCATCCCGCACAGTATTAAATAGTAGCTTACACCGGGTCTTGTTTTTCCCTCCTGTCTGAATAAGGTGGATCTATTATCCACGGTACTGTGCCAAGTGGCTCCCTTGCAGGCCTGGGGGTCACAGGGGTGGAGCCCTTAAGGTGGAGAACATAGGTCCACGCCCATTTGAAAGCCAGGACAATGCAAGACTTTGTCTTTACACCTCCAAAAGCCCTTTTATTTGTTTTAAATATATTTTTATTGATTTCAGAGAGGAAGAGAGGGGGAAAGATAGAAACATCAATGATGAGAGAGGATCATTGATCAGCTGCCTCCTGCCCGCCCCCTACTGGGGATCAAGCCCGCAACCCGGGCATGTGCCCTTGATTGGAATCAAACCTGGGACCCTTCAGTTTGCAGGCCAACACTCTATCCACTGAGCCAAACCGGCTAGGGCAGGGGGGGGCAAACTTTTTGACTCGAGGGCCACCATGGGTTCTTAAACTGGACCGAGGGCCGGAACAAAAGCATGGATGGAGTGTTTGTGTGAACTAATATAAATTCAAAGTAAACATCATTACATAAAAGGGCACGGTCTTTTTTTTTTTTTAGTTTTATTCATTTCAAACGGGCCGGATCCGGCCCGTGGGCCGTAGTTTGCCCACGGCTGGGCTAGGGCCAAAAGCCCTTTTAAAAATAAGCGCTCCAGTGTGATACAGCAGTGAGTAAGGATCACAGAGCAGGCCTCGCTGTATGCACCTCGGTTTACTGCGCTGCACAGGTGTCGCACTGTTTACACATTGAGGCAAAGCCCTCCACCAGCAACAATACCCCGACTCGCTTTCCTGCACCGCTCACTTCCCTGCAGTGGTCCGGAGGGACCCCGCAGTGCCTCCGAGCTCAGCCTGTGAGTATTATTGCTATGGAACAATGTCTGTGATATGTTGGTAAGTGAAAAAATACAGTGTGAGCTCAGTCATGCAAAAAAAAAAAAAAAAAAAAAAAAGACACATTTAAATGATTGTATATGTATTTAAAAAATCCAGGAAGAAGACAAAAGATATTTAATAATTGTTCTTTTCAGGGACTGAGACTACAACAGGACTTTGTCACCTTCTGTGCTGTTTGAAGATGTTTTTACCATGTACATGTGTAACTTTCATAATTTTTAAGCTAACAAAAAACAACAGAAAAAGAATTTTTCCCCAAAGTGGTCTAATCATATTGAGTCTAGCAGCGACTTGTCTCTGTACTGATGAACTGTAACAGTTCTTTAATTAGCCTGGATACTAGACCCTTATCAGATATATGATTGTAAAAATGTTCTTTCTGTGGGTTTTCTCTTTACTTTCTTAATAGTGTCCTTTGAAGCAAAAGCCTGCCTGTTTTTGGCCCGTCTATGAGCTAAGAATTCCTTTACATTTTTAAATGGTTGACAAAAAAGAAATCAAATAATATTTCATGACGTGAAAATTATATGAAGTTCAAGTTTCAATGTCATTAGTAAAGTCTGTTGGGACACAGCCACACTCAACAGTTTACAGATGGCCTCTGCTGCTTTTACTCTGCAAGGGCAGAAACATGCCCACAACACCTGATATATTTACTATCTGACCATTTGCAGAAAAAGTTTGCCAATATTCATGGATCACAAGACTTACTATTGCTAAGATGCCAATACGCCCCAAACTGATCTACAGATTCAGTGCAATCCCTGTCAGAACCCAGCTGGCTTCACAGGAACTGACAATCTGATCTTACAATCCATGGAAATGCAAGGGGCACAGACAGCCAAACTATCTTGGAAAAAAAAAAATTGGAGGACTCACAAAATTTGAAATTGTGATACAAAACTATACAGTACTGTGGAGGATAGTATACAGACCAATGGAATAGAATTGAGAGTCCAGAAATAAATCCATACAGTTATGGGCTATTAATTTCCAACAAGGTGCCAAGACAACTTAATGGGGAAGAATAATCTTTTCAACAAATGATGCTGGGATAACTACATATCCACATGCAAAAGAATGAAGTTGGACCCTTATCTTGTACCACATATAAACATTAGCCCATCACTTCTCGGCCTTTGGCTAAGATCAAGTGTAGTATCTGTTCTTATCAGTTTAATATCTGATACGTCCTCTATCTGAAGAAAATATGTTAAATGGATTTTTGGGATTAGGAGATGGAATAGGAGCTTGTTCTGTCCACTCCATGCATCAACCTGGTATTGCAGTACCTCCAGGAATGGTGCACCAAAATATAAAAGTAAAAAAATAAAAATTAACCCAAGATGGATAAGACCTGTCCAGTTGGTGTGACCCAGTGGTTGAGCATTGACCCATGCACCAGGAGGTTGCTGGTTCGATTCCCAGTCAGGGCACATGCCTGGGTTTCGGGCTCAATCCCTAGCAGGAGGCGTGCAGGAGGCAGCCAATCAATGTTTCTCTCTCATTGATGTTTCTCTGTCATCAATGTTTCTATCTCTCCCTCTCCCTTCCTCTCTCTCTAAAAATCAATAAAAACATTTTTTTAAAAAAAGACGGATTAAGACCTAAAAGTAGAAGTTAAAACTCTACAATTCTTATAAGAAAACATAAGAGTAATAAATCTGTGACCTTGAGTTAGGCAACATTTTTTGAGGTATAACAACTAAAGTACAGCAACCAAAGATAAAATAGAAAACTGGGTGAGTTCATCCAAATTAAAAACTTTTCAGTGAGGGTGGGGGAGAATCAACAATAAAGATAATTTTTAAAAAATTAAAAACATTTTTGCTTCAAAGGACACTATAAAGAAAGTAAGGAGAAAACCCACAGAAAGAGAGAACATTTTTACAAATCATATCCTATCCTATCCTATATAATAAAAGCATAATATGCAAATCGACCGAACAGCAAAACAACCAGTCGCCATGACGTGCACTGACCACCAGGGGGAAGACCCTCAATGCAGGAGCTGCCCCCTGGTGGTCAGTGCGCTCCCATAGGGGGAGCACCGCTCAGCCAGAAGTGAGCATCAGCCGCAAGCTCAGCGGCGGTGGTGGAAGGTCTCTCCTGCCTCCACTGCAGGCAGCTGGTAAGGAGCGAGGGGTCCGGGACTGTGAGAGCCCTGGACTGCAAGAGGGATGTCTGCCTGCTGGCTTAGGCCCAATCCTTCCCCCCGCCTCCCGGGGGTCCTGGACTTCGAGAGGGCACAGGCCAGGCTGAGTGACACGCTTTCCTCCCCCCAGCCCCCCCTCAGTGCAGAATCTCGTGCACCAGGCCTCTAGTATCTGACAAGAGTCTAGTATCCAGACTAATTAAAGAACTGTTACAATTTGACAACAGACAAATAACTAAAAAGTGGGAAAGAATGAGGACAAGGGCTTCAAAGTGAGTGTACCAGTCTGGGTCCCTAATCTTCCTCAAAAAGACAATAAACTCTTACCTGAGCAAGCTACTGCAGTAGGGTTTTGTTATATGCAGTTGAATATAATCCTAACTGATAACACCACCTATAGCTAAACTAAATGATGCTTAGTAGACAGAGAAAGTGTCAGAAGCAAATGTCAGCTGCCTGCCAAGCTCGGCGCCCTGCATGCCAGTCCCACACAGGACCTGCCTCCTCCGTGCAGAGCCAGCCAAGAGCAGGCGCTCAGATCCCAGGGAGGCCCCCGCGTGGCATGGCGGTGACACCACAGCTCCGCACACTGCCTGGCTCGGGGAGCACTGCTCTGCATGTATCACTTGTGCAAACCACCGAGTAAAACACAGAGCAAGAGCCATAAAAACAGACGGGCACTTTCTAAATTGCTTCTGCCAAATCTTACTTTGGGGAACGGATTTTTCAGCTGAAGCATCGGAAACAAGAAATGCCAAGATCCAAACTTGTAATCAATGAGTTTGTTACTCAAAACTTACGAATACCTGCATTCTCAAAAGCAAAATACATAAATAATATGATATTTGTGCATTTTAGTTAAAAGAACTATAATTAGGCCTAATGCAGTTTACTTCAGAGCATGCTAAGAACCTTTAAAAGTTACTCTGTTGAAATACTTTTGTTTTTAAATAATTTAAAATCTAGCTTCACATAGGTTACATCTGGAGGGACTCACGGGAGGAAGTGTACTGTGCTTGCCTCTGGGAACAGTTAGGCACTTGGGAGAAAGGAGTGGGAGCGAGATTTTTAATTGTTACCTTTGGAATTGGCATCACATTAATGTATTGCTTATGCAAACACAACAGATTATAATTTTAAATAAGTCAGTCACACATTACCTTAAAATAAACGAATGAAACAGAAGCTATCTACTCTGTCAAGCCTACTTTAGAAGGAAGTCGCTTTATACCCATGTTTGAAGATAAGGAATTCAGCAGGCTCTGTCAAACCAGCTAAGCACAGAGGGCGGACTTTAGGATGGACAGCGTCTGGCCAAGCCCCCAGGGGCAGCAGTAAGATCTCGCTCCCACCCAAAGCCCTGGTGCTCGGTTTACACAAGAGCCGGGCACTGTGAGAGCAGACAGGCACCCCCTGGATTGGCACCGCAGCCCGTCCGCCAGGGGTTGTGACTATAAATCGCTTGCTGTGGTCATCTATAATAGTAATAAAATTGTTTTCAAAATTTTTCCCTAAGTAGCCAAACAGGTTTTTCACCTCTTAGAACAACAAATAATTGATTTCTAAATTTTATTCTAACAGATAAGCCGACATTACTCCGCAAATCCACATTTTTCTAGTTAAACTCTCGGAACACCGCCGGGATCATATCAGAAATATAAAGAACAAGAGCACATGACAGAGGAGAATCCGTCTGAACAGAGCGAGCCCCTTAAAGGGGCTGCCGTCTGGCACACCTGCAGGTCAGCAAGGGAAAGCCGCGCGGGGGCGGGGCGGGGCCCGGACTTCAGAGCAGGGGCTTCGGGGGACAGTACGCGGGTTCTGTGCGCAGGTGCTCGGACGGCCTCTCTTTTTCTGTCTCAAAAACCCTCGCAGGCACAAGCCTGGGAGACCCCCAGTACCCAGGCCGGACCAGGATGTCGGCAGGGACGCTCCGGGGAGCCGTCCGCGGTCTGCAGACACCCGCATCCAGCAAGCTGGGCGACGACCCCGGTGCAAGGTCCATCCTTCGCCCAGCGGTGGCCTCTCCCCCGGCGCGGCGTCATTACCCCCAGGAGGGCGGGCAGGGGGCTGCATCAGCTCCCTCACCCCGTCGGCTCTATTACTTCCCACTTGTTAATAACCACCACCCAAGTAGGTCACCCTTCCTTCCTGCACAACCACGACTCACTCAAGAGCGTGCAGGCCAGGCCTGAGCTTGGGCAGCGGGTCTCTCTGCTGATGCTCCAGGTCCCCGCTAAATGGAGGGAGTGCCTGGGCGGGGGAAGGGGGGGGCGGGGGCGGGGAGGCGGCCGCCAGCCCGGGGCTGCAAGGGGCCGGGTGCAAGAGCGTCTCCACGGGCCCGCGGCCGCACCCGCCCAGCCCTAAGGTATGACGTCATGCGCACCCCTCCGCTCTCCGCTCCAGCGCCCCCAGCCCCCCAGCCCCCCTCCCGCTCCCAGGAGGAGAGGGAAGGGAAGTGGCCGGAGGAAGCCACACGGGACGCGGCCTGGCTCTGCTCACAACACACCCGGTTCCTTGCAAACACAGGGCGGCAAGTTCCTTCCCTAACTTCGCACGAAAGGGAAGGCGGGGGGCTGAGGCCTGGGCCGCCTGGGCGCCGTCCGGAGAGGCTGCACCTGCCCGCGGGCGAACCGAGACCCACGCGAGGGGCCGGAGAGCGGCCGGGCCGGTCCCGCGACAGGAGGGGCAGGTGCCGTCCGCGGAGGCCCCGTGGCTGCGGGCCCGGGCTGCAGGGACAGGCGGGGAGCTGCCGGGGCCTGCACTCACGGACGGTGCAGCGGCTCCTCGGCCACGGCCGGGCCGGGCGGCGGCGGGGGCGGCGGCTGCGGCTGCGGCTGCGGCGGGGGCGGCTGAGCCTGTGGCGGCGGCGGAGGCTGCTGCTGCTGTTGTTGCTGCTGCTGCTGGAAGGACTTGAGGGACTCGAAGGCCTTCATCAGCTTCTCCAGGGTCGCCATGGCGATCTCCCACCCCGCAGGGACAGCGACCGGAGCCCTCGGGCCGGCTGGCGGCGCCGCTCAGCAGCGCGGCAATGAATGAGGTTCGCGGCCGCTGGCAGGAGCGGAACCGAGGCGCCCGGCCATCTTGGACCCGTCCCGGCAGCCACCGCGGCCCTGCGTCCCACGACGCTCCGCCGTGGGGGCGAGGCCAGGCCGGGCGCCGGGATTGACAGCAAGAGGCGGTGGCCTCTGCCAATGGCCAGCCGAGGCACCGGCCCGCCCCCGTGCAGCGTCCCCCGGCGAGAACCCGCGGGGCCAGAGGCGGGACCTGGCGATGAGGGCGGGGCGTGGAGCGGAGGGCGGACGCTGCGGAGAGGGCGTGGCGCTGAGGGCGGGACCTGGCGCTGAGGGGCGTGGCAACGGGGGGGGGCCTGGTGGTGAGGGCGGGGCTCAGAAGCGGGGGCGTGGCTCTGAGGGCGGGGCTCCGCGGCGGGGGCGGGGCGATGAGGGCGGGGGCGGGGTTCAGCGGCGGGGGCGCGGCGATGAGGACTGAACCTGGGGCTGAGGAGTGGGCTGTGCGGTGAGGGCGCGGCACGGCATGAGGGGCGGGACCTGCGTGAGAGGCGGGTCTTGCTGGTGAGGGGCGGGCAGGTGGGGCGCCCCGCGGATCGAGCCCCCCACGGACGCCTGGGGTCGCAGAGCGGCCAGCCTGGTCTAGACCCGAGGGCCGTGCCTGCCCACCCGCGGCGCAGCCTGGGCTGAGGGCGGGAGGATCGGCCTTTATCTGCAGGAGCACGAAGTGGGTGCGCCCTGCTCACGTCGTAGGTGGCGGAGACCTGCGGAGGGCGGGGCGGGGGGGGTCCTCCGGCGGAGGGAGCCCAGCGTGGGCCCCACAGCGGAGGGGGAGTGAGGGAGAGAAAGGGGTCTGGGGGGCACGGATGGGGGACCTGCCTGGCCCGTGCCTCTGCCCAGAGCCCTCCGCGGAAGGACTGCCGGCCCCGAGGGAGAGAACTCCTGCCCCGCCCAGCGCGGTGGGCACCTCCTGCCTGGTGCCGGCCCAAAGGGGCCTGGCTCGGGGGCCTCACCACCGGGAGGGGGAGCCCGTGCGGACGGTGCGGGGCCCCGCCGGGCAGCTGTCCGCCTGCCTCCGGGAGAAGCGCCCTGGGCGAGGCCGTGCGCACAGGAGGACCCTCCAGGGCCGCTCCGGGCAGAGGCCTGTCCTGGGCACGAGCCTCACCCAGGAGCCCTGTCCCCAGGGGATGGCAGTGCCCCTGCAGGGAAGGACCGCGCGCGCTAGCCTTGAGGTGCTGCCCTGCTGTTGACAGGGGCCTCACCCCCATGCCAGCCTCGCCCATCCTCGGCCTCCATGGCCAGGGGCCCTCTCCAGGCCCACGCCCTGGACAGCGCCCTTCCTTCGAGTGGGACTGGCCCTGGGGCTGGCTTCTAACCAGCATAGCGAAGAGGCTTTCCTGGGACTGGTGCGCGAGAGTCTGAGGCTTCCATCTTGCTGTTTCCCTCTTGGCTGGCATGTGCATGAAGCCAGCTGCCCTGTTGGAGAGGCCCCATGGCCAGCAGCCCGTGGGATCAGGCTTCCAGTCCGAGCGGGAAGAACGGAGCCCTCCCGCACCACCGGAGCCTGCCCGCCTGAGAGCCTCCGGGTGGAGGACGGTACTGACCACAGGCTTTGGGAGCGGGAAGTGGAGGACCCAGAGAAGCGGACCCAGATTCCTGGTCACAGCACCGTGAGGCCCTGAGTGAGTGTCACATGGGCTGCCCACCAGCACGGCCATGATCTGGTTGGCTGGGGCTGCTCTAACAACAGAAACCCATCCTCAGGCCTGGAGCCTGGCAGCCCGAGGCAAGGCGTGGACAGTGGTCTCCGGGGCCTCTCCTGGGTGTGAAGATGGCTGTCTCCCCCGTGTCCTCACAGGGTCTTCCTATGTCTGAACCCCACCCCCTTCTTACAAGGACACCAGGCGGACGATCGAGGACCCGCCCACAGGGCCTCGGTTTTCCTCTTCAAAGTCCCCATCTCCAAATACAGTCACATTCTCAAGTGCCAGAGCTGAGGCCTCAGCGTGAATTTTGAGGGACACACTTCCGACCTCCTTCAGTGACAGGACCCGTTTTCATCTGGGCACCTTTCCACTTGGTTAAAACATGACACTGCCCATCCGTTGCTGTTCGAGGCTGCAGCCATGTGACGGGACGAGTTCTGGCACCGAGATGGAAGCAACATGGACACGTGTTCCAGAGGCCCCTGCTGCCGGGAACGGATGTATTGTTGGCGCCTGAGCAGTTGCTTTGGGTCATGATGACACCACATCCTGGGACAGCAGCCTGGAAGCGGCCAGGGCCCAGACGACTGGGTGATGCCCTGCCAGCCCGGCCTGCCCATCTCATGAGAATCTGGGAGAGAATTCTATTTTGTTTAAGCCACTGTTGCTTTGGATTATTCTGTTTCTATGCTCCTGAACCAAATTTGAATCAGTCTAGAGAGGTCATAGGTCATGGAGACCTAGTATTGCCACAGCAGATCGTGACTGCTCCAGCCATGGCGGAGAGTTATCTGCCTAGAACGGACTGTAATCCAGACAAGAACTCTTATAGGGAAGCCTTACAGCAGTGGTTCTCAGCCTTGGCTGCACATTAGAATCACCTGGGAATGTTTTTTAAAATCCTGATTTCTGGGCCTCATCCTCCGGAAATTCTGTTTCTTTGTTATGGGGTGAGGCCACAACATTAGTAACAAAGAAACAGAATTTCCGGAGGATGAGGCCCAGAAATCAGGATTTTAAAAAAGATTCCCAGGTGATTCTAATGTGCAGCCAAGGTTGAGAACCACTGGACTAGAGCAAAACAGCAAAGATTAACGAACACGGCTGCGTGGGCCATTTGGCCCGTCTCCAAAGCCTTAACAACGGCAGTCCCTGGACAGCAGACACGTCCAGTGACTGACCTAGGAAAATAATGGTGTGTGTGAGGACGGGCACTACCTACAGCAGCACCTCCAACAAAATGAGACAACATAAATGCTGGGCAGGAGATGGGCTAATGAGTCATGATAGATCCATAGGACAGAAAACCACAGTCGTTTTTATTTATTTATTTTTAAACATATTTTATTGATTTTTTACGGAGAGGAAGGGAGATAGTTAGAAACATCAATCAGCTGCCTCCTGCACAGCCCCTCACCGGGAATGTGCCCACAACCAAGGTACATGCCCTTGACCGGAATCGAACCTGGGACCCTTCAGTCCGCAGGCCGACACTCTATCCACTGAGCCAAACCGGTCAGGGAACACAGTCATTTTTAGAGGAGCACAAATGACATGGGCAAAGGTCTCCGGTGCATTCGCAAATTGCACTCTGTGCAGCATGAGCCTGCCTCTCTTTTTAAACAAAGGGAAACACACACACACGCCCTGGCCAGTGTGGCTCCGTCGGTTGAGCATCATCCCATGCACCAGAAGGTCGCCAGTTCGATTCCCAGTCAGGGCACATGCCTGGGTTGTGGACTCGATCCCCAATAGGGGGCATGCAGGAGGCAGCCGATCAATGTTTCTCTTTCACATCGATGTTTCTCTCTCCCTCTCCCTTCTTCTCTAAAACGCAATAAAAACGTATTTCTAAATAAAAAAGAAAAGCAAAGCAACAGACACATACATAGAAAAGAGACCTGGTCACCAGGTTAGTGGGCAGGGCAATTAGGTGATTTGTATCTTAATCTGTGTGCTTTTCTGCAGTTTTCAAATCTTCAGCAAGGAATGTGTACTATCCAGGGGAAAAAACATAAAAGAATGGGTTTTGGTGGAGAACTAAAAACAAAAGCCTAGCAACAAATTTGTGACGGGTCCTGCCCAGGAGGAAAGGCAGGTACCTAGATATATAAAGCAGCCTGGCATCACAGCTCCCCCCCCCCCCCCCCCCCACACACGTCATCTGCCCTGAATGCAAGACCAGATGGGAATCTGTGGGGGCCAGGCCTGGGCCGGAGAAAGAAGGAAACATGAAGCCAAGCCGGGAGGGACAAATGACTGGACCAGTACATTTTAGTTCTACAAACACACCCACACTGCAAAGGGAATGGAGACAGTCTCTGCTGTTGTGAGCAGTCAGCATCTATTTCCACGGACTCCCATACGTGCCATTTCTATTCCTCTTCATTCCTTCCTGCCCCTGTCATCTTCCATCTGGGGTCATGTCCTTCTGCATGGACAATGCCCTTTAGAATTCCTCACAGTGGATCTTCTATTGCTGAAGAGAGAAACATCGATCCTTTGGTTGGGTATGGAATTCAAGGTTGGCAGACACTTCCTGTCAGCAAATTAAAGATCTGAACATGACTGTCTTCCATTTCTCGTTCTTCTTCCTAAGAAGTCAGTCGTTGCTCCTTTGAGTGTAATGGTTTGGTTTGGTTTTCCTCTCCAGCTGCTTACGGTTTTCTGTGTCTTTCCTCTGTAGTTCCATGTCAGGGTGTGTGAGGAGAGATGGACCAGCTTGTCTGGAAGTTCTAGAATGCAGGTTCTCCTGGGGAGACAATGGGGATGAGGCTTTTACTTCCAGGTGGTTACCTTGGTTGGTATACTTAGAAGCTATAAATGTTCTCTTCACCAGCAAATCCATTCCCCACGCCTGAAACCTGCCATTGCGGCATGATAGGCCCAGTAATTCCTATTCCCTTCCAGTTCCCCTATAAGTACAGAGAGCGGGCAGCTTAAATCCCCTAGTTGCTGAAACCGGTTTGGCTCAGTGGATAGAGCATCGGCCTGCGGACTGAAAGGTCCCAGGTTCGATTCCGGTCAAGGGCATGTACCTGGGTTGCGGGCACATCCCCAGTAGGAGGTGTGCAGGAGGCAGCTGATCGATGTTTCTCTCTCATCGATGTTTCTAACTCTCTATCTCTCTCCCTTCCTCTCTGTAAAAAATCAATAAAATATTTAAAAAAAAAAAAAATCCCCTAGTCAGGGAGAGAGAAAACAGACTAAATTAGTGCCATTAGTTCCAGCCAAACCCAAGAGCGATGGAGTCCGGGAATAACAGAGAACAAAAACAAACAAACAAAAAAAACCCTATTAGAGCCAGAAAAATCCAAGATAGAGGTGAAGCTGACCAGAGAGTACCCCAAACCCCATTGGACACTCATTTTGATGCATCAACACATTGAAAGACACACCTGAAAGGCTGATGAATAGTCTGATTGAGACGCCCCTAACATTCCCACCTACAGAAAACAGATAAAGTCCCTCAAAGGACCCAAGTGCATTCGTGTTTTCTCCCTTTACTTTTATCGATCTGTTGGTTTTTTAAGAACTTATTTGTGTCAGTTTCTGTTCAGTAGCCATTAACTTTTGTCCTTTAATTTCTTCCTCTGTTTTTCTCGGTTTTTTCTATCCTTTGAGTTAGAGGTTCAATTCTTTTATGGCCAGGTGCTTACTTTGGTTGGTATGATTAGAAGCTATAAATGTTCTCTGAGCACTATTCTAGTTGTGTCCCATACACCCAGACTTACAGACATGCTGGTCATTTTCTAGAAGTTCTATAATTTTGGATTATCTCTCTTCTTAGACCCAGGAGAATTTTAGCAGAGGCTATCAAATTCCAGGTGCCAGAGCTTCTGTGCTTTCTGAGTCTGTTATTCAGTCACAGGTTTACCACATTTGGAATCAGATACTCTTGACTATATCTCTTTTCAAATTTTTTATTAGGATTTCCTTTATGATACAATATATGGTCACTTTTCATGCATGTTCTATGGGCATTTGAAGATACATTCTCCATTATCAATGAAGAATGTGTTATCTACATGTCATATCAATATATAGTATATGTATCTATCTATACATATGTATCTACACACTCACATTCACAAGATGCACCTCACCATGCTCTAGGTCTGCTCTATCTGGGACCGAGAGGTGGCTTAAGCTGCTCCGCTCTGCTTTAGGAAGCTACGGCTGTTACTTGTGAACAGTTATTTTTGACCAATTTATCTTGTTTGAGAACTGCACCTTCAGCATTACGACGTGCCCTTCTGCTTGGCTCACTACTTTCGGGCTGGATTCTACCTTGTCTGAGACTCAGACGTGACGGCTGCAGCACTGACACTAGCATTTCCCTGGGATGCATGTACAATGGTTACACCTGAACTTTTCTCACTCGCTTTTGGATGTGTCTCAGAGACAGCCCAGTTGGGTTTTGCCTTGTGACCCAATCTGCAATCTTCCCCTTTAATTGGTGAGCCAAGACCATTTACATAAAACTGACCAGTCTCATTAAGGAACAGTTTTGCATGGTTTACTTTCCACTGCCTGGCACGCTTCTAACGCCATCAGAATCACCTGGGTCGTGGCTAGCCAGGGTGCCCACTCGAGGATGCTCCGCACGCGGCACCCAGTTCAGCCATGTGGCCACTGCGGTGACGGGCGCCAGGCTTGGCCGAACGGCCTCGTGCTCTGTTCCAGGCCCGACCAGTGCTGGCCAGGATGACCAGCTTCGCTTCGCCTTGTTGCCTCACCTTCAGAGTCTGCTTGTACCCCAGCACGGACTCCCACCTTCCATGAGAGGTTGGAGCCTAGAGTGCATCAGCTCCAACCCATCTTCTTTTCCGTCTTTCTGCCTCAGGTGTGGGACAGCCCCCAACCAAGAGCAGCTGCCAACATGGCCGGGGAGCAAGAAAGTGATCAATTATTTGATGTTATGACTACGTATGCACACCTCCCCCACTGTGCCTGATTTCTTCCCGGGATGCATTTGGACAGTGTCTGTCCCCAAGGGGAGACCTGTACCAGGAGTGGGAGCTGGAGCCGTGCGTGCTAGAGCAGCTGCACCCAGGACGCCTGGCGGGATGGGGTGTTCTGGAGCTCTGTTGTTGCCCCTGACCTTAACATCTTTCAAGGTGATGTGTAACGACAGAGAAGACCTGAGTCACATTCTGAATGCCATCACACTGCATGACGCCCCTCCCGCCAACGAAACAGAAGACTGTGTGGCCCAGCCCCCCTCCTGAAAGTGCCCTAGGCCCCTCCACGCCCGCACAGCTCGCTGCTCCACAGGCCAGGCCCATCCCTCACGCAGTAAGAGCACAGCCAAGTCTGAGGGGTCTGTGCAGAGCTC
The DNA here is from genome assembly GCF_028538775.1 of Myotis yumanensis. NCBI lineage: Eukaryota > Metazoa > Chordata > Mammalia > Chiroptera > Vespertilionidae > Myotis > Myotis yumanensis. The sequence goes on from NW_027223752.1 coordinate 238,869,002, forward strand.
CGCGTGGGAACCGTCCTCCCTAATCCCAGGGGATGAGCTCCTTCTCTCTTGAATCAGCCCGAGCCCTGGCCTCGCCTGCGCCCCGTCTTTCACCTTCGGCTCAGTTACCTGACCCCCATTCTTGGAGGCACTGCGGTCACAATCACAGGCCGCTGTCACAGAAACCCTTTAACACAACCCAGGGTTGGTGAGTCGCCCCCGACGGCCAAGCCCTGACCTCAGGGTCCTGGAAGCAGCCTCTGTCACAGGAGAGGCCGGAGCCTCTGGCAAGCAGCACAGACCCGCACACGCAGGGAGAGGCGCACCTCAGGAAGGCAGACCCTCGTGACATCGTGGAAGCAGACGGGTGACTCTCACGCCGCCGTGCCCTGGACCAGGAAGGCCCGACCGGCCGCTCCCTGCGAGCACTGGAGGAGAGGACACTCCAGGCTGATGCCCAGGCCCCCTCTCCTCCGTCTCCATGGGCACACGAAGCTTGAGCCCTGCCACAGGGGCTTTGGGACGTCACAGCCATCCCTGAGGGACCTCTTCTTCAAGCCAGCTTTAGTGAAAAGACAATTCAGCTATTAATGTGGAAAAACCTGCAGACTCACGGGACGTTTTAAGATGTGTCAGACCTGTTTATTACAATTCACAGAGAGGACGAGCACTGAGCCGGCTCCTGGGCGTGCGGTTGGCTCTGTGCAAGCAGCAGTCCCGCGGGCAGCTCCTCCTCGCGGCTCCTGGGTTAACTCATGCAGCCCTGCAACACACGGTCGGTCAGTCCCTTTCTGATGCGAGCTGGCTTAACTTCCCCCAAGGGAAGGGACAGTGGGCAAGCCTTGGGGCGCGAACTGGAAGGCAGGCAAAACGCTCACACATCTCTCTATTTCGTGACGTGCAGTGTTCTTGGTGCACACAGCCCGCTGGGTGGCTCTCCGCGCTCCCTGTCGCACAAGCGCTCCCATCACCCACCCCTGCGCGCTCTGGGGAACCAGCAGGCGTGGCTTCACCCTGCACAGCACCTCCTCAGCTGCTGTTCCCCCTGGGGCGAAGTGAGGTTTTCACAGGGCCGCAGAGTCAGGCTCTAGGAGAGCGCCCGGAGGAGCTGGGCCTCACAGTTCTCAGAGGGAGCGCGGTCATGGTCAACGCACTCCGAGACTTGCTCCCCCTACAGCGTGTTTTCATCGAGTGTTACTGGACAGCTCTGAGTGAAGCCCGCGAGAGTGGACAGGGGATAAACAGGATCACCCACTAGTCCGAGGAGAGAACTTCACTTGGAAAAAATGCTCACTTTATGCTGCGACAGAAAACCTCTGCAAACCACTCCCATGTTCAAGAGAAGCAGCTGCCCCGTGAAAGCGGGCGAATGGGAACCAGTAACGTAGAGATGGGAGTGGCAGGCGCCGTTTGAGGTTTGCTCTGTGAGACATTCATGGCCGAGCCCAGCGGACAGTGCCGCCACGGGCAGAGGGCGCCTGCATCCGGCCGTCCTCCCTTTGGGTCAGAGCAGAGTCCACACGCACAGCAGAGAGCGTGAGGGGCTTCCTGGCTGGGTTCAAATAGCACCACAGCGGGCTCCTCACCTGTGCGCATGCCTGACGGAGGCGGCATCGGGAACGAAAAGCTAGTTTGAACTCGGTGAAGTGTTTTCTTAACACATCACATTACAAAGCCCCAACCACAGGGACAAGGCCGGGCCCTCACCCATCTGCTGAGGAGTCTGTGGAAGAAGCCTCTCTTTCGCTTGGGGGCCGGCTTTGGTTGGCAGGTTTTGTCTTCCTGACGCAAGTCCCGAGTTTCCTCATTTTCACTTTCGTTGATGTCCTTGAAACATTCCGACTCGATCATCTGCACCGGCAGGAGGGCAGAACAGAGCAGCGGGCAGGCCCCCAGGTCAACCAGCCCCGGGGCCCCTCTCTGGCTCTGCCCTCCATTTCTGCTGGCCCTGCCTCCTGGCCTCTTCTTGGGTCCCTTGGCCTCCCTCCCCCCTGGTGCCAGCCAGCCAGCCCTGCTTAGGAAGTGGGACTGAGGGCCGGAAGCCCCCATCAGACCCAAATGGCCACCTTCTGCCTGCCACCTGTGAAGGGACCAGGGACAGCTGCCGTGGATAATTCTACCTCTCAACACCCTCACACAGGTGTGTGTATGTCACAGCTAAGAAGATACTGTCACACACACGTACACACGTCCTTGTCATTTTCATCCGTCACCCTCACTTGGGCAGTGGTCATGCTGACAAGCAGTACCTCATTCTGCCAGGGGATGGAGACAGAGCCCGTGACAAACTGGCTGTAGAAGGTGGTGTCGGCGGCGTCCAGGTAGATGCCTCTCACCGTGGAGAACTGCTCGATGTCCATGATGTCCTTACAATACACCGCATTCGGCTGCGCACGGAGAACAAGGAGGCGCCGGCCGTGAGGTCACTGGGCCACTGGGTGTCCTTAGCCACTACGGACACCGCACATGGGGTCGAGGCCTGCACACTTTCTCAGGCCTGGTTCTGCCGAGCCTCTCATTTGAAGCATTCTGACCCCTTCCCTGGACACTGTGTCATTAACGTGTGGACACTGCCCGGCCAGGTCTCTTGCCCACACACCTGAGACCCCGCGCCTCCCTTTTCTGCAGTGGACAACGGGTTACAGGCAGGCCAGGGTGAGAGGGTGGTCGGGTGCTCTCGTGAGGACATGGCCCTGATCCTCACGCCCACCTCACACTCAGCTTGCTTCACAGCGAGCACCTTCTAGTCTACGTGAGTAATGGCAGGCCCCGGTCCCGGCTCCCCGGGCCCATCAGAGCTCATCTCAGGTCCCCAGCCGAGGTAGGCTGGTCTGCAGACCCTCCTCAGGGCCAGGGGCCAGACTGCTGTCCTCAGGAGCCAGCGGTCAGGAGCAGGCAGGGCGTGTCAGTGCGGCCGCCTGCTTGGCTGGGAGTGAGGAAGAGCGCAGCAGCGGCCTGGCCCAGCTAAGGCAAGGGGCGCCCTGCAGCTCCGAGCACGCACACCACAGAGTGAGGACCAAGGGTCCTGTTCCCGATGCCATGTAGGAACTTCTCTGAAAGCCGCTGCCACCACAAGGGGAGACAGTCCAGGGGGAGGCTGGTGGAACCGGGCCCCAGCCACAGGCCCAGAACCTATACTGATCCCCACTCAAGTGCAAGTGCCTGACACATGACCATCTGACTCTGCTGTCACCTGGCCCCCGCAGGTCCTCTGGCTAAAGTCAAGGAAACTCCCAGAACCGCCCAGACCTCTGGCCTACGCGTCTTAGCACCGTAACCCGGTCATCTCTCCCTCCTCAGAGAAGACTGTTGGCCGGCCTTCCCTGCACAGGCCCCAGGCGGCCCCAGGCCTGGTGGAAAGAAGGCTCTAGGGCCCAGCAGACCATCGGAAGTCTCTGCCTGGGGTTCTGCTCCTGCTGTGACTGACTCACCGCTGATCTGCGCAGCCTGGAGCGAGCTCCCTCAGGGGAGCCGGCTGTTGTTCTCCCTGTGCCAACACTACAGCGTGTCATCAACATGCAATTGGAACCAGTTCCAGGGAAGAAGCCACTCGTGTAAGATATATGGATACAACTCTGCGGCTAGACACCTCACGGCCATCACACCCTGCAGGACCGCCTCACACCTGGCCACAGACCGTTGTCCAATCCATCTACGCCTGTGTTCCCATCGGCACTGACACGTGCCGGAGCCTGGGTCAGTGTCCCCCCCACACACACTGAGGCGACCACTCCAGGCCCTCAATGTGCAGCCAGGACCTCTGAGACACACACTGGCCGGCACTGACATCAGAAGGGGACACTGCGGGGGAGGTCTGAGGACAGCAGTGGCCGGGCTCAGCTCCGATGGCCCACGGTGGACACCAGGCCCCAAGCCCGAAGCCAGGGCGCTGCTGAGAAGGCCTGTGAGGACAGGCCTAGGACTGTGGGGGTGGGGAGGGAGGAGGAACCAGATCCTAGGGGACCTGAGTGGAAGTCACACCCACTGGCTGCACCAGGTGACCTGGAGCTACTGGGGTGAGGCCTGCCTTTTCTGGGACCCCAGCTACTGGGCCACACGGTACTCACGTCAGGGCAGAACGGGGGCTCTACCATGTGTACTTCCAGCCTCTTGAAGTTAATGTTCTTGAACAGGGGGTGCTTTCGCACACCAGCTGCTCCGTCACCCTGGCAGCCCAGGCGCTGCTTGGGGTCTTTGGTGAGTAACTGGAAGAAGCAGAAATGGAGTCAAAAGCTCCGGGGTCAAAAGAAACGCAGAACAGCTCCACAACAGTCCCCAAGGAATGGGGCAAAGAGCACCCGCTTCGAAACAGGCCTCAGATTTCAGTGTCCACCCAACTTCATTAATTCAGACTTGACTAAACATGTGGTGCTTCAAACGGAGTTAAACTGAAGTTTTCCTTTGAGCTGTCGATAAATAAAGAAAGAGTTGGCTAATAAATCCCTAATAAAATAAATTTTTACCATGAAAAATGAAGGAAATCTCTAAAAGAAATAGAAACCGTTCAGCACTTCCGAGCAACTACTTACAGCTAAGTCACACCTACACTTAGAAACCACTCACACCTGATCTGCTCACTAAGGAGGTCGCTGGGTCTCAGCTAACACTTTAGCAAGCCTTGTTCTAGAAGTCACAGACGCTTACAATTAACGGACTGTCTCCTCCAAGGTGTTCTTACTTACATATCTGTAACTGTCACAGCTCAGGAAGACCTTCCTCCACAGTTACAACCAACCAAAAAGGTTTGGCTGGGCTCCAAGCAACACAGGAAAGACCTGGAGCTTGAAAATACACCCGGGCTGGGAGTGCAGCCTGCCCCACCCCCGGCTGCCTGAGCTGCCGAGGGCACGGTTGCGAGAGCACAGCGGCCGGCCGTGGTCAGCGGCTCTGCTGCTCTTGCACTGGCAGCGGGATGATGAGTCCTGACAGACACCCGAGCCCCGAGGGCCTAAGCAACACTGGTCCTCTGGCCCCTCCAGAAAGGCCTGTGACCCCCGCCAGACTCACAGCCAGCACCTACTGCTTCTCTGAAAATAAACCCAGTTTCCAGGCAGAGGCCAGAGAGCATTCTGGCTCGAACTTACCTGCTATTTATTTATTTATTTATTTATTTATTTATTTATTATTTATTTTTTTAAACCTGCCTTTCACTATAGTCATTTTTCTGTGTTTCAGCCGCCGGGAGCCTGTGAGGCCTCGGGGCAGGCTCCATTTCCAACCATCCGAGTGCAGCACTCAGGCAGTATTTGTGAGCTGCATGGAACAGCAGCTTGGCCAGCTCCTGACTAAACTGTCAGCTCCAAGCAAACGAGCTGGAAGAAAGGCCCTGAGCCCAGTGCCCGTGACAGGCAGGAGCACAGCCGCCGTCCACGGAAACAAACGGAGAAGGAAGCTGACATGGCTACTGCCGGCACCACCCACTCCCCTGAGTTACTGACACTTCAGTGACAGCGCCTGCTGGAGATTCCAACACCCCCAGGAACCTGCCCCCCTGCCCCCCTGCCCCCCCAGCCACTCCCCCTGGGTCACACCCCAACTCTACATGACCAGCAAGCCCTCCTCTGCTGCCCCGCAAGCAGCCTCCCCGTGTGTGCCCGTCTTTCTAACCTAATTGGCCAGGAGGCACCGTGACTCCGCAGGCTGTGGCTCCTGTGACGGGCGCCTGACCCACAACGGGGGCCTCAACCTCTCCCTTCATTTCAACCCACACGGCCCTCTGATGCTGCAGGATGGCCTCCCCTCCCTTCATCTCCTCTCCTCTGCACACCGGGCCTCCTCAGCTCCCTCCCACCCCCGAGCGGCCGATGACCAGAGGCACAGAACGTGCATGAGCTCCCAGTGCGCATCCACGGCCCGGCACCACGTCTCCGGCACCACGTCTCCGGCGCTCCGCCTCTCCTGCCCGCTCCACCGGGTGCAGCCAGGTCTGAGCTGCTCCCCCCGCCCCAGTCCCCGAACTTCTGCCAAGGCTGGCCGGCCCCTCCGTCCTCCTCGCAGCCTCTCCCCGGCACGTCCCTCCCCTGGAGCCCTGTGACGGCTTCCCCGTCAGTGGACACCTGTGCCTCCCCGTGTGAGTGACAGTCCACACCCCTCCGGCCCATCCCCCCTCCTGCAGCAGGATGAGCCCTGGGGACGGGTCCTTGTCTGCTTCCCTCACTCAGGATCCCCAGTGCCTAGGACAGTCCCACGGGAGATGCTACTGGGAAGGAGTGAAGAAATGGACGTAGAACATGTGAGCACTGGCTTCAGGGAGGACGGAGCGCCTTTCACCCCTCCGTGTGGGCTGGGCAGCAGGGACACTGAGTGAGCGGAAGGGGACCATCACACCATTCCTCCCCGGCGGCATCCGGAAGGTTCCCTCCCGCCTGACTGGGGAGGAAGCCCCTGGCATTCGCCTCAGGAACACGAAGGCCCTCGGCAGCCTCCTGAGCCAGGGCCTTGCTCACTGGACACGGACGACAACGCGGGGCTGCCATGGCCGTGGGAGGGAGAAGCTCACGCCCGAGCCCGAGCCGACCCACCATCCTGCAGATGGACTCCGCGTCCTCCGAGAACCGCGGGGAGTACTCCTCCGTGTCCTCCTTCACGCGTCGCTCCACCTCCTCCCGCTTGACTTTCTCTTTGAATCTTCTGAATGGAGAATGTCCCTGAATCATCTCATAGAGCAGACAGCCAAGCCCCCACCAGTCAGGGCCATAGGTATAGGCTTCATTATTGATAACTTCAGGAGCTAGGTAACAAACACAGGAAATGCTAATTAAATTTTAAATTTTCTGGTAACTCATTCCAAATAACACCCTATAAATGTAACGTTTGTCTCAACATGCATGAACCTAGAAACATGTTAAGCGAAGGAACCAGAGCAAAAGGCTGACTAGCGTGTGACTGTTTCTATGACGCAGGCAGACTCGCCCCGGGCCCGGGGACGGAAAGTAGCTGCGTGGCTGCAGGCCGGGCTGGGCGGGGACGGGGTTGCGCATGGGCACGGGGGTTCCTGTTCTGGGATGAGACCGTGGGGGGGGCACAGCGCTGGGACGGCTGAGACCATGGGTGTACGCGTCGGGTCGGCGGGCTTCATGTGCGTGAAGTATGTTTCAGTCCAGCTGTCCCTGGAAACTGTACATCACAGAGCGGGCAACGAGTCCCCACAGAGGGACTACCGGGAAGGGTGCCCCCTCCCACACAGCCACAGCCACAGCCACGGGGGTCCCTTGGCCGAGGGGGGCTCCCTTGGGCCAGCGCTGTGAGGGAGAGGCGCTGTGCCCGACCTCTGCCTCCCCACCCCCGCCCGCCCCCACTCCCAGCCCTAGTGCTCAGAACACAGCTCTTCTCAGTGTCTGAACAATCTCCAAAATGGAAATGTATATTTTTGCTAGGAGCCCCCGTTTCCTGTGTTTTTAATATAAATAGTGTACACAGACTGATGGAACTTTAAATAAATGGGAATTAAGTATTTAAGAGTTAAAAAAAAAGGGGGACCATCATGCCATTCCTCCCAGACGGCATCCGGAAGGTTCCCTCCTGCCTGACTCGGGAGGAAGCCCCTGGCATTCGCCTCAGGAACACGAAGGCCCTCGGCGGCCTCCTGAGCCAGGGCCTTGCTCACTGGACTATCCCTCATCTCATCAGGTCCCCGCGGCAGGTGACAGCAGAGCAGCCGGCTGTGGGAGTCGCTGCAGGCTCTGCAGGGGCCCTTGGCGGCCCTGTGGCATGTGAGAGGCCGCCCTGGGGTCAGGCTGGCGCCCGGCTGGAGCTGTGAGGTCACTGCTCTGGAGCTGACTTCGGAATGGCCAGGGGACACAGTTCCACCAGGGGTTTGCGAGGCCGCGTGCACCCGGCGTGGCAGCGGCGGAGTGCGATGGGCTGCCTGGTCCCGACCCTGCCTTCACGGGGCCCAAGACGTCTATGGGCCTCAGTCCCACCTAGGAGAGGAGTGGACAGGAGGACTCCTCACACTCCCACGCCGCCGGCACAACTTCAAACGCCACCTGTGCCTCAGGTAGAATGTCTCTGTGTCCTGAGGACCCGGGCACCTAGACAGAAACGGCAAGGCTCGCTGAAGGGGTCCTCTACGTACCCATGTAGCCGACTGTTCCAACTCTTCCTCGAATTGTCTCCCCTTCTGGGACCTCCATGGCTAAACCAAGATCTGAAATCCGGATATGTCCTGCGTGTGTTCAAATACATGACACAAATCACAGGGGGGCGTGCTGACGCTTCAACTCCCTACAGCCTGGGGAGAGCCACCTACAACGCATGGCGGGAGTTGCAGCGGCCCATACTCTCAAAGACTGAGATCTAAGTGACAGTGACCTTTCCACATCTGCTGAAGTACCACCCAGAGCGTTCAGCTCCACTCACAGCAGGACATTAGGCTTCTGCCTGGCTCGGGGTCGGGAAGCCCTTTGACCATCGACACCAGCTGACAAGCTCTCCTAGGCACTGAATCGTTCCCGACCAGCCTACACAGCGCTCGGGACAGGAACAGGGACCTGGGACTGAGGCTGCACCGCATCACAAATCCCATCATGCCCTGGGCGTGAGCCCACCCAGGAAGCAGGTGGGTGCAGGGGTTAGAGCAGATTCTGGAGCCCCGAGGCCTGGGTTTGAGTCCCAGCTCTGCCACATATTAGCGCGTCTGGGTTTCCTCCTTCACAGAGGAGATTCCCTCAGCAATGCAGTTTTATATAGTTTATGTCTAAGTAGAGTACACGCATGTTGCAAAATTTCAAGTTCCCCTGTCTCATTTTACTTTTAAAAAGAGAAGTGAACAGTAAACCTACTGGAAAAACTGAAAGTTTGAGACATGGTCTGTGGGCGGTGTGTGGGGACACAGGCACATCCACCCTCGCTGGTGCAGATACAAACAGCACAACAGCCTTGCCCGTGGGGCTCAGTTGGCTGAGCATTGTCGCATGCAATAAGGGGTCCTGGGTCGATTCCCAGTCAGGGCATATGCCGGGTTGAGGGCTCCATCCCCAGCAGGGGGTGTGTAGGAAGCAGGTGGCTGATGCTTTTCTCTCTCTCTCTCTCTCTCTCTCTCTCTCTCTCTCTCTCTCCTTCTCCCTGCCTCTGTTTAAAAACAAACAAAACAACCAGCACAACCCCCGACGGAGGGATTTGGCAGAACTGCACGTGACCTGGCCTTCAGCTTAGCACCCCACTCCTATGGCTCTACCCCAGGGCTGCACTAGAACCACAGGCAGTGCCATGTGCCCAGGCTGCACGCTGTGCACAGTGAGACAGCAGAGACTGGGGCAGCCAGGCCCTCCCGGTGACAAGGGGCCGGGAGATCTCCTGTGTGTGGGCGAGTGATCTCTGCTACATATTAAAAAAGCAAAGTGAGGAAAACAGCCCCACTTTGTAAGGATGTCAGTCATCAGGCCCTGATGTTCTCAGCATCAGAGAAAAATGCGAAGGGAAGAAGAAGGGGATGTCAATATGAACCCGGATGAACGTTTTCTTTAAAAAAAAGAGAAAAGGCACATTTCCTCTGCCAACTCCGAAGGCCTCGGAAGAATGACCCGCACAGCAACGGGACTGTGGCGCCCACGTGGGTCTCGCGAGGCCGCTCTCCACACAGAGGACGGGCCCTGGGGAGACGGTGGACTCAGGTCTCAGCACCCACACAGGGGACCCTGGAACAGGATCACGGAGAAAACAAAGGGCGATGTTCAAACCTACGGGGCACCTGCTGGCCAAGCGGGACAGCTGACCAAAGCGAACAGTGACTCCGATGGGCTGAAACCTAGCGAAGTGTTACCGCCCGCCAGTTCCTAACGACAGCAAACAGAGAGCGCACACCTCCTGGTCGTCTTGGGAAAACAAGGGGGCTGAGCCAAGTGTTTCACTTGATTTTCCTGAGCAAAGAGGCAAACAAACGCTGACGAGGCCAAGTTCTTTCTCGTAGATGAATCCAACAAGTGCGTGCCCAGGAGCGGCAGAATCAGAAGGCCGTCGCCGAGTCCCAGGTATGCTGGGAGACACTGACCGTTAAGCCGTCAGCCCCAAGGGCCGCTCCTGACACGATCACAGGCTCCCCTGCCGTGGAAGAGCCCACGTGGCCATGTGCACGGCTGCCCTGGGACACATGCCCCGTAAAGAGCGCGCCCATGGTTAGGAGGGCGTGGAAACCCACATCTCAAGAATACAGCAAGATGTGGGTCAAGAGCAAGACAGGAGGGAGCAGAATGTCCTCACTGTGAGTTTACCTCGGCCTGCTGCTCCCTAAGCCCAGGGCTGACAAGGCCACCCATGCACCTGCAGAGGCGTCCCAGGCTCGCTCTGCTGTGCCTGCCTTATGTCTGAGTGGAGGGCACGCAGGGCTCTGCACTGACTCTCTGCCCCAAGTCCCTCTCAACGAAGTCTGTGCTCCAGAGGGAGGCTCACTCACCACGGTCGTCGAGGAGAATGTTCTCAGGCTTTAAGTCTCTGCAAAGGAAGAAGTGACAACGAAGAGCAGGTATTTGGAAGCTGACAACGGCAAGACGCCCCGTGAGAGTGAGCGCACGCCGCCCGCCCGCGGGGAAGCACGAGGCAAGCAGTGACTAGGAAATCGAAGGAGCGGGCAAATACCCAGGAGGGACTTGTGGCCAACGGGCAGGGGTGAGAGCGAGGGAGACCCAGACCCTGGGATTTTAGGAGAAAGGGCGAGGCTGGCAGGGCCTCCCAGGGAGCGGGCCCAGGTGAGACCGCCCAGGAGAGACGAGAAGAAACTCCAGCAGCTACAAGACGGGGGCCTGCTTTCCCTCAGACTAAGATATTGAACTAATGCTATTAATTTAGTTTTCTTACTAAATTCTAAGATGTAAAAATAGCAAAGTAAATGTGATTTTAAGACACTGAATTGTTGTGCCATTTGCTGGAACTGAGTCCAAGTCCTCAGCAGCAGGTTCAATGTCTCAGGTGTCGGAAATCGGTTCTGTTGCTACATGAGTGGCACTGCCCACACCTGACCAGCTGAACAAATGAGAACTGCTCAGTAGGGATCAGAGAGGACAGAGAGGAAGCCGGGGTCCGCCTCTCAGGGCCACAGGGTGAGCGACCAGCCCCCAGGGAGCGCCCGGGGCCCTCGGGCTCGGGAGGCACCGTCCGCACCTGTACGCGATCCGCTCCCTCTGCAGGTCCTCCAGGCCGCAGCACAGCTCTGCCGCGTAGAAAACCGCTCTCTGCTCGTTGAAGCCGGGGCTGCCCAGGTTGTAGATGTGAAACTTCAAGTCCCCTCCGTTCATGATGGTGAGCACCAAGCACAGGGCGTCTTTGGTTTCGTACGTGTAGCACAAGCTCACCTGGAGACGGCAGCATCGCAAACATAAGACACCTGCTCACCCCGGCCCCCCCCCACAGGCTAACAGCATTCGGTGAGGCCTGCGGTGCACAGGCACCCACTCTGCTTCAGGGGCTGCGCCCGCGCAGGGACTCCGGGACCTTTTCTTGCTGAGGACCCTGCGCCAGTTCTCAACTGAAGGGAGAGAACTCGCCACGCCCACATGGGTGGGTGAGTGGCACCACTTCACAGAGACACCGGATCATCATCCCAGGCCACCCTCACCCTCAGCCCGCCCCCAGCAGTGCACGGAGGTCTCACTGCTGCACATCTTTCCAACACCGCTGTCAGCCAGCACGGGTGGTGTTAACCTGCGTGGCTCTGACTGTGCACACACGGGGGCTACTTCTCATGCTTTTTCGTAGACTTAGGAAACCTATTTTGCCTGGTTTTCTATTGGTCTGTACGTCAATTCACACACACACACACACACACCTGCTAGGGCTATGACTGGACTGCCCTTCATTTAATCTCTGCATCAATTGGGGGGGAACTGACATCTTCACAGCACTGGTCTTCCGACCCATGAGCCCCCCTCGTTAGCACTTGTCATTTTCTTTTCTTTTCTAAGTATTCTCTCAACACCATGTTGAAACTTTTTTAATTGATTTTTTAGCAAGAGAAAGAGAACACCGGTTTGCTGTTCCACTTGTTTATGCACTTGCTGCCGCTTGCTGTACGTGCCGATTGGGGATCGAACTACACCCTGACGTACCGGGAAAATGCGCCAACTGAGCTGCCAGCCAGGGCTCCTGGAACTTCTCGTACTTGCATCTTATAGGTCTCAGTGGAGAAGTCTTGCACATTTTCAATTTTTGCCTAGCTCTCGATGTTCCTTGATGCCATCATAGATGGTGTCAATTTAAAATTTTTCATTTTCTAATTGTAGCTAGTAGCACATTTAATAAATTGACTAACTTCCCAATCAGTGACTCAGAAAGTCTTGAACTGTCTACCGCACAATCGCGCTGTGGCTGGGGGCGGGGAGGAGAAGACGGGCGTGCCGTGACCAGGCAGGACCCGCACCGAGGTACGCAGGGAGCACAGATTCCAGGGGAAGGAAGAATATTTCTAGGTTCCTTGGAAGCAGCCAAAAAGGCAGAAACAAAAACATTTCATTTAAATAGAATAAACCGCAACTACTTCTTATGTCCCTTTCATTACGTTAAAGTGTGGATTTTTGTTTCAAGGTAGTTACCCGAGTATGTGTAAAGCAGCTCTAAAATGAGCCCATTTTTAAAAAAATATATTTTATTGATTTTTTACAGAGAGGAAGGGAGAGGGATAGAGAGTTAGAAACATCGATGAGAGAGAAACATCGATCAGCGGCCTCCTGCACATCTCCTACTGGGGATGTGCCCGCAACCAAGGTACATGCCCTTGACCGGAATCGAACCCAGGACCCTTCAGTCCACAGGCTGACTCTCTATCCACTGAGCCAAACCGGTCAGGGCCAAAATGAGCCCATTTTATTAAAGATTTTCAGATGACATGCGTCAGACTGTCATGGCAGACACATAAAGCCTTGCTATTAAATTTACATGATGGCCACACACTGCTGGGAACGCTGCCCCAGCACAAAGCAGCTGACCTCACACTGAGAAATCTATGACTTGGAGGAAGTGACTCTAACACTACAAATCATTTTACAAACTACCTGTCACTCCCTTCCTTCAACCAGACCCTCACACTGCAGTAGATGCTGCAGGAAATACTCGATCAGGTGACGAGAAACCAGGTTGGAGATGAAACCACACCACTCACTGCTCAGCCCGGGCCTGGAGCGGGTCCTGAGCTCACTGACCCCAGAGAAGGTGACGGAGAGGCACCATACAAGGGGGTGCTCATTGAGGGCCACGCCATAAAGGTGAGGGTAGCAGAGAAAGGGAGAGACGGGATGGCTTGAGGCCCAGAGAGGAGGCGCTAGAGCAGGTCTCCAGCCGGAAGCTGGCTGCCGGGGGAATGGGGTGGGGGGGGCCTGGCCGGCGCAAGCTTGCAGTGGAAGTCACTGCCAGACCAGGCCTGGTGGAAGCAGCGGATCTGTTACAAACCCAAGTTCTAAGCAGGCTCTCCACTGTCGTATGTTTGTATCCGGTTAGGAATTGAGTAAGAAAAGAGAGGGCTGTTACTAAAGCAAAGCTGTTCCCGACACCTATGCCTGTTAACAGCACAAGATGGCAACCGCACACGCACTAAACCAAGAAATTCCCACGGCTGGAAGGAGGGGGCTTAGAGGCAGGTCGTTAAGGAAAATGCTGGTTCCCACGGGTCCTCAGTGAGGACGAGCGGAGGGACTCCCTGCAGATCCACCGGGCTCTCTCTGAGGGTCCACGGGAGGCGAGAGGAGGTACTTACTACAAATCTACTTTGCACTTTTTCTAGGAGTCTTTTCTCATTTAGGGCCATAGCTTCGCCGTTCCTCCTTTTTATTCTTTTCTTTAGCATCTTTTTACAGGCATACATTTTCCCTGTAGCTCTCACTTGACAGGCATAAACCTAGTTTTAAAGAGAAAAGAAGAGGTTGACACGGAGCTGTGATTCCCCAGGCTACAGGGAAAACTGTCTTCTGTGATAAGCCTCTGTCAGAGCAGCAGCAGAACTGGCCGAGCCAAGACCACTGCCATGGTCACTGTTGAGAGTTTCTGAGCCGGCCCCTTCCTCCCCTCGGCTTCCTCATCTACAGCAGGGCGCTAGGGCAATCACGTGAAATACATGCTCTAAAACCCAGGACAGTGGGCAGACAGGACTTGTTCATATGTGATCGTGGTACAACTCTTTAACATGTCTCCCTCCTTTTTTGTACAAAAGCAAAAGTTTTAGAAACTGGATTCTTGATTTTTTAGAAAGTTCAAGAATATTAGAAAATATATTTTACAGAAGTCATAGACTTTCATACATTTATTATACTTAGTTTTAAAGTCATATTTACATATTATTTAATTTTATATTATGAACATTTTCAAACATATAAAAGTGGAGAGAACAGTATAGTAAGCCCCCAGGTACCAGTCCCCAGGCTCTGGACTATGAGTCTATGGCTGACTCCCACCCACATCTCACACACACACGCAACCCCCCACATCCCATACACACCTACTGCACAACCACACACATACATACACACACGTAACCCCCCACATCCCATACACACCTACTCCACAACCACACACATACATACACACACGCAACCCCCCACATCCCATACACACCTACTCCACAACCACACACATACATACACACAATCCCCCACATCCCACACTTACTGCACAACCACACACATACATACACACACACAATCCCCCACATCCCATACACACCTACTCCACAACCACACACATACATACACACACACAATCCCCCACATCCCATACACACCTACTGCACAACCACACACATACATACATACACAACCCCCCACATCCCATACACACCTACTGCACAACCACACACATACATACACACACGCAACCCCCACATCCCATACACACCTACTCCACAACCACACACATACACACACACACACACACACAATCCCCCACATCCCATACACACCTACTCCACAACCACACACATACATACATACACAACCCCCCACATCCCATACACACCTACTGCACAACCACACACATACATACATACACAACCCCCCACATCCCATACACACCTACTGCACAACCACACACATACATACATACACAACCCCCCACATCCCATACACACCTACTGCACAACCACACACATACATACACACACGTAACCCCCCACATCCCATACACACCTACTCCACAACCACACACATACATACACACACGCAACCCCCCACATCCCATACACACCTACTCCACAACCACACACATACATACACACAATCCCCCACATCCCACACTTACTGCACAACCACACACATACATACACACACACAATCCCCCACATCCCATACACACCTACTCCACAACCACACACATACATACACACACACAATCCCCCACATCCCACACTTACTGCACAACCACACACATACATACACACACACAATCCCCCACATCCCATACACACCTACTGCACAACCACACACATACATACATACACAACCCCCCACATCCCATACACACCTACTGCACAACCACACACATACATACACACACGCAACCCCCACATCCCATACACACCTACTCCACAACCACACACATACACACACACACACACACACAATCCCCCACATCCCATACACACCTACTCCACAACCACACACATACATACATACATACACAACCCCCCACATCCCATACACACCTACTCCACAACCACACACATACATACATACACAACCCCCCACATCCCATACACACCTACTGCACAACCACACACATACATACATACACAACCCCCCACATCCCATACACACCTACTGCACAACCACACACATACATACATACACAAACCCCACATCCCATACACACCTACTGCACAACCACACACATACATACACACACGCAACCCCCCACATCCCATACACACCTACTGCACAACCACACACATACATACACACACACAATCCCCACATCCCATACACACCTACTGCACAACCACACACATACATACACACACGCAACCCCCACATCCCATACACACCTACTCCACAACCACACACATACACACACACACACACAATCCCCCACATCCCATACACACCTACTCCACAACCACACACATACATACACACACACAATCCCCCACATCCCATACACACCTACTCCACAACCACACACATACATACATACACAACCCCCCACATCCCATACACACCTACTGCACAACCACACACATACATACATACACAATCCCCCACATCCCATACACACCTACTGCACAACCACACACATACATACATACACAACCCCCCACATCCCATACACACCTACTGCACACCCACACACATACATACATACACAACCCCCCACATCCCATACACACCTACTGCACAACCACACACATACATACACACACGCAACCCCCCACATCCCATACACACCTACTCCACAACCACACACATACATACATACACAACCCCCCACATCCCATACACACCTACTCCACAACCACACACATACATACACACACGCAACCCCCCACATCCCATACACACCTACTGCACAACCACACACATACATACACACACACAACCCCCCACATCCCATACACACCTACTCCACAACCACACACATACATACACACACACAAGCCCCACATCCCATACACACCTACTCCACAACCACACACATACATACATACACAACCCCCCACATCCCATACACACCTACTGCACAACCACACACATACATACACACACACAATCCCCCACATCCCATACACACCTACTGCACAACCACACACATACATACACACACACAATCCCCACTTCCCATACACACCTACTGCACAACCACACACATACATACATACACAATCCCCCACATCCCATACACACCTACTGCACAACCACACACATACATACATACACAACCCCCCACATCCCATACACACCTACTGCACAACCACACACATACATACACACACACAATCCCCCACATCCCATACACACCTACTGCACAACAACACACATACATACACACACACAACCCCCACATCCCATACACACCTACTGCACAACCACACACATACATACATACACAACCCCCCACATCCCATACACACCTACTGCACAACAACACACATACATACACACACGCAACGCCCACATCCCATACACACCTACTGCACAACCACACACATACATACATACACAACCCCCCACATCCCATACACACCTGCTCCACAACCACACACATACATACACACACGCACAATCCCCCACATCCCATACACACCTACTCCACAACCACACACATACATACACACACACAATCCCCCACATCCCATACACACCTACTGCACAACCACACACATACATACATACACAACCCCCCACATCCCATACACACCTACTGCACAACAACACACATACATACACACACACAATCCCCCACATCCCATACACACCTACTGCACAACAACACACATACACACACACACGCAACCCCCACATCCCATACACACCTACTCCACAACCACACACATACATACACACACACAATCCCCCACATCCCATACACACCTACTGCACAACCACACACATACATACACACACACAATCCCCCACATCCCATACACACCTACTCCACAACCACACACATACATACACACACACAATCCCCCACATCCCATACACACCTACTGCACAACAACACACATACATACACACACACAATCCCCACTTCCCATACACACCTACTGCACAACCACACACATACATACACACACACAATCCCCCACATCCCATACACACCTACTGCACAACAACACACATACATACACACACACAATCCCCACATCCCATACACACCTACTGCACAACCACACACATACATACATACACAACCCCCCACATCCCATACACACCTACTGCACACCCACACACATACATACACACACACAATCCCCCACATCCCATACACACCTACTGCACACCCACACACATACATACATACACAACCCCCCACATCCCATACACACCTACTGCACAACCCCCCACATACATACACACACACAATCCCCCACATCCCATACACACCTACTGCACAACAACACACATACATACACACACACAATCCCCACTTCCCATACACACCTACTCCACAACCACACACATACACACACACACACAATCCCCCACATCCCATACACACCTACTGCACAACCACACACATACATACACACACGCAACCCCCCACATCCCATACACACCTACTCCACAACCACACACATACACACACACACACACACAATCCCCCACATCCCATACACACCTACTGCACAACCACACACATACATACACACACACAATCCCCCACATCCCATACACACCTACTGCACAACCACACACATACATACACACACGCAACCCCCACATCCCATACACACCTACTCCACAACCACACACATACACACACCAAACAAGGATTACTTTAAAAGCAAATATAAAGCATGACATAATTTTTCCCATCAATAAAATAAACCTGATGATAAAATATAAGATTTACTGTGAAAAGCATTTAAAGTATTTAAAAGGACAATGATTAAAAACTCATCTGAAATCCCAAGAAAACTATCATTAATATTTTTCTGGATAGCTTCCAGTCCCCCTCCGCACATGTACATGTAAGAACATAGACCTTGCTCCCGCCCACCCCTGGCTAACATGTTCCTACTAAACTCACTTTTAAAGCCCATGTGTCTGTAACAAGAACTTCATTCTTTTGTCAACACAAGACCCATGTGCTTGAAACTCCTTTTCCTCTTTGAGTTTTACGCTTGGACATCATGAAAGGAAGGACAGGAGGAACTCAAGAGGTGTCCACACAGGGTGGATTTCCCACAGAAACATCATTATGAAGGTGTAGACCACAAGCACTAGGTTGGATTATGCAAATATTCTAAAAGGTCTGGAGCACTGCCCCGGCTGGTGTGGCTCGGTGGGTTGGGGATCATCCCCAACACCAAAAGGCAACAGGCCTGGGCTGTGGGCTCGATCCCTGGTGGGGAGCGTGCAGGAGGCAGCCGATCAATGTTTCACTCTACACAGAAGTTTCTCTCTCTCTTTCTCCCTTCCTCTCTTTCAAGAATCAATCTTTAAAAATATTTTAAAATAATAACAACTACTAAATAAAAGGTTGGAGAACTGAACCAGGGTGCAGCACCGCTGATTCTCTTGCGGTGATGGCTGCGTGGACCACGTTCCTCCCTGGCCCAGCGGATCTCCCTGGTAGTGTGTCACCTATTGGGTCAGCTTTCCAATCGTGTGAAAGGAATGCTTGTGGCCTTGGCTTTGGCTTTGGCGTGGAGTTGGGGAGCATGTGTGATTTAAACACAGGCGGGCAGTGTAAGCCCTCTGACAGCATCCACTTTCGTTTCCCTCTGGCTCCTCTGGCTCTGGGCCTTCTGAACACCTGCACTGAATATGATCACCACAGATAATGCACGAAGCAATGGCGTCTCCTTAAATCACCTCGACAGAGTGCCCGTGCGTCTCTGTCCACCCACCACGGATGGCTCTACCTGGCACGGCCATCACGTTTACAAACCATCTCTCATGAATTTGTGGGTAGTTTCCCCAGGATTTTCCTGAACGTACACATTCTCTAACACTGTTTGGTAGAGGTGGAAGGTGAATATATGTGCAAACTGAGTTGAGTTGAATAAGCACATATAACAACATGCTTTTGTCCTACATGAACTTTTAGGCTAGCCCTAAATTATGGAAGTATAGTCACAACAATTCACAACATAGAAACACAACTATCAGCCCCGGCCGGGTAGCTCAACTGGTTAGAGTGTCGTCCCGATACACCAAAGTTGTGGGTCCAAATCTCCAGTCGGGGCACATACGAAAATTAAGCAACGGATGCATAAATTACGTGGAACAACAAATCGATGTTTCTCTCTCTCCCTAAAAAACAAACAAAACAAAAAAATGAAATTTTAAAAGAAACAATCTTTCAATCAGGACAGACAGAGCCTAAACATTGGACATGGGAAAACAACGTCTTTATGAAGTGAAAGGTAAAAACAAAGATAATGATTTTTTCCCCCAAAAAAACTTCCTGATTTTGTATTCTTATTTCTTTTTTAAATATGTTTTTATTGGCTTCAGAGAGAGGAAGAGAAAGGGAGAGAAGGACAGGAACATTAATGATGAGAGAGAATCACTGATTGGCTGCCTCCTGCCTGCCCCCTATTGGGATCGAGCCCACAACCCAGGCATGTGCCCTGACCTGGAATCAAACCATGATCTCCTGGATCCTGGTTGACACTCAACCACTGGGCCACACTGGCTGGGCACTTCCTAATTTTTTAAAAAGCTTTTACTAACGTACCTTTTGCTCAAAGTTCAATCTTTTTTAAAAATATATATATTTTATTGATTTTTTTACAGAGAGGAAGGGAGAGGGATAGAGAGTTAGAAACATCGATGAGAGAGAAACATCGATCAGCTGCCTCCTGCACACTCTCCACAGGGGATGTACCCACAACCAAGGTACATGCCCTTGACCGGAATTGAACCTGGGACCCTTGAGTCCGCAGGCCGACACCCTATCCACTGAGCCAAACCGGCCAGGGCTCAAAGTTCAATCTTAATGCTCATGCTTATTCCCCAGACACATGTTATGGAAGTACATGTGCAACTTCAGTGGATGCGTTACCTGAAGCGAGTGTCTCAAATACCTCGCTGTATAGGATTGCGCACATTGGCCACATAATACTTACCTCTCCAAATCCGCCTTTTCCTAGAACTCTGTAATGTCTAAATGTTTTCTTTGTTACTGGCTGCCTAAGTAATAAAAAAGAAGTTTCAGGTCTCACATCACATTGTTACTTTAAAGCAGAAAAGCCCACCGAGCTCTGGTCCCAGACTTAGTTATGGAGCCCTACTGGTCTAGGGGAGGACAGGGTGCCTGTGCTTGGGGACTGTGGCCCTCCCGGGGACAGCTCTCAGCTGCACTCAGCAACGAGCACACGGAACACACTGAAAACACTGATGACAGATGCAGAATGGTCCAGTTATCTTTACTCAGGAAAGACAAGTTTGCAACTCGCCCACATGTGAAGTATTATGTATTCCCAGGACCCCCTCAGGCCCGTCAGAAAGCTGCTGAGGAGAGAGGACGGGTCTACAGCGCGCTGTCCTTTGAAAAACCGGACATCTCGAAAAACATGTCTGAACTAGAACTGGAAAAGTGGTCAATCTATATACAGTAGGTCCTCGGGTGACATCGGAGATCCGCTCCTACGGTGATGTAATGCGATTTTTGCTATAAGTCGGAACCCACCTACATAAACACCTACGTCACTCACATGGAGCACAGACACAGCAGTAATGAAGGGAAACCGTAAACAAAATTTAAAAGAAAGATAACAATTCCTGACCTTTACTTGTGGTAAATAAATAATAAAAAACATAAGGCACATATGTACATACGTCAAAATGATGGAACTTTTTTTATAAATAAAGGGGCGATGGTGACATAACCACGAAACGACATACGTCGAGTTCGACGTAACCCGAGGACTGTCTATATATAAAAGGCTAAGCAACTGGCCAAGCGACTGGCCAACCGGCCAACCCAGCCGGTAAGTATGACGTGCACTGACCACCAGGGGGCAGACACTCAAAGCAGGAGCTGCCGTGCGGCAGCAACTTTGCAGAGTGCCCTCTCGCACTCTGGGACCCCTTGTGGGATGTCGGACTGCCGGTTTCTGCCCAAACCCCGCAAGCCAGGCCCAGGGACCCCACCTGCCGGAGGGACCCCACTCACTCCGCAGATGCCTTTTGAGCCCCGGCACCGCCCCAGGTGCGGTTGGCCGGGAGGGATCACTGGAGGTTGGCTCCAGGGCGTGTCCGGTCCATCTCGCCCAGTCCCTCCCCGCTGGCCACCTTCTAATTTCCTTTCAATGTGCACGAATCTGTGCACCAGGCCTCTAGTCAATAATAATTGTAGCCCTGGCCGATGTCGCTCAATGGTTAGAGTCTTGGCCCAAACACTGAAGTGTAAAGAGTTCGATTCCCAGGCAAGGACACGTACCTGGGTTACAGGTTTGATCCCTGGCCCTAGTTGGGGTGTGTTCAGGAGGCAACCAATCAATGTATCTCTCTCAGGTCAATGTTTCTCTCTCTCTCCTCCCTTACCCCCTCACTTCCAATCTCTCTAGAAATCAATGGAAAGAGTATCCTCACTCCTCAGGTGAGGATTAAAAGTAAAAATAATAACAATTGTAATAACAAGACTAGTGGCAGCTAATACTTTGTGAGCACTTACTCTGTACACGAGACTAGGAAGGCTAAGCACTTCACACTCATTTCTCAGGCGACCCAGGCATCTAGTGGCGTGGGTCATGCGCACCTTGACTTACAGAACCAGGACCTGAAGCTCACAAAGGCTAAGTCACTTGCCTGAGGTCACACAGCTGCAGGAGGCCGCACAGCTGCAGGAGGCCGCACAGCTGCAGGAGGCCGCCCAGCTGCAGGAGGCCGCACAGCTGCAGGAGGCCAGCACAGCTGCAGGAGGCCGCACAGCTGCAGGAGGCCGCACAGCTGCAGGAGGCCAGCACAGCTGCAGGAGGCCGCACAGCTGCAGGAGGCCGCACAGCTGCAGGAGGCCAGCACAGCTGCAGGAGGCCGCACAGCTGCAGGAGGCCAGCACAGCTGCAGGAGGCCGCCCAGCTGCAGGAGGCCGCCCAGCTGCAGGAGGCCAGCACAGCTGCAGGAGGCCGCACAGCTGCAGGAGGCCGCACAGCTGCAGGAGGCCGCCCAGCTGCAGGAGGCCGCACAGCTGCAATAGGCCAGCACAGCCTGAGACCCACAGCACTGTATGTCTGTGACCCTAGGACATGCTTTATTTTTCTAACTACTGCACCAAGAAGGCTGACAACCATTTAAAAAAGACAGAACAGAGTCAAGTAAATGAGAAGAAACTAGTAACACACATTAATAATCTCTGTACAGAAATACCACATGAAGGCCAAGATTTCCAAGAGTACTTTGACAGATGGAAAAGTATACATCAATCAGGGTGAGTATGAGAAGTTACCATTGTTTTCACTGAATTTTAAGTGAGAACATACCTTTCCAGCCATTTCCACTGTAAAAATCGAGAAAAATATGGGCTCTCTTGGTATTCTTCAAATGGCTTTCCACTTAAATAGCGATGGACAACTCTAGAAGAAGATGGCGTGCAATTATACCTGCTTCCTTACAACATGGAAACAGCTGTGTTAGTGCAACAGCAAGCCCTGGGCATGGGAAAGTCTGTCACACACACACTGCTCAATACTGAATGCGAAATTACAGGAGTCACAACAGGCTCCAATGCTATCAGTGAAAACAGGAAGGGAAGATTCAAAAGAAATGAAATCAATTTACCCTCCCAAAGTCAGAGGTTCTTTCTATGTATATGGACATCAGAGAAGTACTTTATAAAAACAATCTATCAGTAGTTTTCTCGTGTTTCGAGGGCCATCTGTTAAGGACCGCTCACGAGCGTTCTCATTTTTCACGCCCATGGAAAAAGGAGCGAATCTAGATACTTATGTAAATTTTGTTTGGTCCCTCTTCATAGAGGAAAATGTTTTACACAGTACCGTACGTTAAAAAAGTACTAGGAACTTTGTTTTTGTAAATAAAAATGCTATAATTATTGAAAAACAACACCTAAAGTGCATTATGATGATTTAAATAATGTGCAGTTTGCCCAAAAACGTGCGGTCCCTGGCGTATGTCTTAGAGATTTCTATGCGGTACGCAATGTGTTAAGAGCGGACCAGGTCCTGAGAGGAAAGGTCTGAAACGGCTGCTATGTTCAATCTGAGAACTAAACGCTGCTCCGGAGACTTCCCGGGCCTGCTCCTCACTTCCTCATGGACAGGCTGCTCCCGGACGCTGGGGGCGCCTTCCGCGCAGGAGCAGGTGGGCAGCTCAAATGCAAACCTTTCTGAACGGGTTAAAGGACTCGATGCCGCTGTCAGCTACATCATCTTTATCAAGGCATTTAAGAATTTCCATGAGAAGCACAACACAGACAGCAGCTTATTCTACAGGGGGAGGCAAAAGCAGGCTTACAGCTGTTCACATGGAAAATAATACAATAATTGGTAAATAATAAAACAAGACTCAACTCTTTCGCACTCTCCCCGCTGGAAGCCCAGTTTCCCTCACCTGTGTTATATCTGTGTATTTCAGAGTCTGTATAAATCAATGGCTACCATCAACCCACCAGCGCTTCTCAATTTCACTTCCTCACACACCTGCCTCAAAACAGGGAACTGCTGTTCGGCTCTAGTCTGGGAAATACAGCGACCGCACACATTTCAAACCATTATGACATTTGAAACTGCACAGCCCTGGCCGCGTTTCCAGTGGTTAGTGTCAGCCTGTGAAGCAGAAGGACCTTGGGCTCGACTCCCAGTCCAGGGCATGTACCCGGATTGCACGTTCGATCCTGGCCCTGGTCCGGGTGCATACAGGAGGCAGCCAATCGGTGTGTCTCTCTCATATTGACGTTTCTCTCTCTTTCCCTTCCTCTTGCTCTAAAATCATTAAAAAAACAAAACATTTTATGGAAATCTTTTCATCCCAGACACCAGCATTTTGGAAGGCTGAGCAGAGAGCCAGGAGCCGGCAGAGTGCTGCCACCACCCTGGCCCTCCCATGTGGCTGCCTCCGTGGGTCCCTATGCAAGTGCACTGACGACTCCTCCCAGTGGAAGCGGCATTTCATTTCGACAGCACTCTGTAGGAACGGTCTCAGGCCCAGAAGCCTCCTGCAGGCCCGTCTCAGGGCGAGCCACAAGCGATGGGCAGGGTGGGCACAGCCCCTTACCTGACACATTCCTTGAACAGCTCTTTGGAGGGGATCTCCTTCAGTCGCAGCCTGCACGCTCTCACAACACGGACAGAAATCCGTGGTAAAGGGGCTGCCGCGTTCTTTACAGCACAAACAAAAGACATGAAATTAGTGATTTCACAACTTACCAGTTATGAGCAAGACCTAACGCTTATTGTAAAAAATGAAAACACCAAGGGCATGAGGTAAGTCTAGGTACCACCGTCACTCTGCCCAGCCTCATCTCCCAGGGTTCAGAGCGTCACCTTTCCCTGGGATATCAAAACAGATACTGCACCCCACGTCACAGCATCACTCACACAACAGCCAGAGGCAGGCGCGACCCAGCGTCCGTGGGTAGATGCGTGGGCCAACAAAGTGTGGTCCACCCGTTCAAAGGGCATTATCCAGCCTTCAATGGAAGAGGATTCTGCCACCTGCCACACATGAATGGACCTAGAGGACAACTTGCTAAGTGAAATATGCCAGTCCTGGAAGGGCAAATTCTATAGGACTCCACTTATACACCGTCCCGACAGCAAATTCATAAAAGACAAAAAGAAGAGTGGGTGCCACGGGCTGGGAAGGGGGAGGAGGGGCTGCTGTTTAATGGGGGACAGGGTTTTAGTTTCGCATGATAAAAAATGTTCTGGAGAGAATGTGGGTGACGGCTGTACAATGGCAACGTACTTAATGACAAATTTTATACAGTTTTTATCACAATTAAAATGCAAATATACACACAAACGCTCAGAAATACACACACTTTTTCTTCATACAAATGGAATAAAAACTATGCATAGATGTCCCTCAATTTATGATGCAATTATGTCCCAACAAATCCATCCTAAATTCAGAATATCGTAGGTCAAACCTACCTAACACGGTAGCTCAGCCAAGCTGGCCTGAAACGTGCTCCAAGCACTGACATCAGCCCACACCAGGGCAGCTGTCTTCCACTGCCTTCCCTCTCTCCTCACAGAGGAGACACGGGGGAATTTTGTAGACATGATGGGACACGGAAACACAAAATAAAATATCCAGAAAATGCTGACAACACAGCACACTGTAGAGCAGATGTGGGGAACCCTTTTTCTGCCAAGGGCCATTTGGATATTTATAACATCACTAGAGGCCTGGTGCACGAATTTGTGCACCGGTGGGGTCCAGCCAGCTGCCCTCTCCCACACCCCATTGCCCTCTCCCACCCCACATGGGGTGATGGGCCAGCTGGGGGGAGGGGCCCCGGGAGAGCAAATTGGAGGCGGGGCTGGCGGGGGGACAGGGCCTGGAGAAGACCCACTGAGCTGGAGCTGAGCATGGGCCCCAGGCTTCCCAGGGAGAGCGGCCTCGGCAGGAAACAGAAACCACCAGAAGGCTCTGCGAACACCCCGAGCTCCCTCAGGCCAGGCGGACTCACAGCGGGTGTCTCCGCGGGCACATGAGACACAGCCCGGCACCCGCCTCGGTCTGTTGGTCAAACCATCAGACACTGGTTCCCCTTCTTCTCTCTGGGCCCTGACAACACACACGGGCCCCACCATCAGCCGGAATGGAGGCCTCAGACCACTGGGCCGCCGCCTCCACGGACCAGAGCACATTGCTGTAGCATCTTCATTCTCCCCTAAAACGTGCCCCGCTGCTCCTCTGCAGCCGGAGGGACTGAGCTAAGGAACCAAAGACGAGTTTCCTCTGAGGCGGGATCCACAGGGAGCCGCTGGTGGCGAGGCCCCTCCCAGGCGGCTGCCTGCCCCCCACGCTCGGGGAGCTCTGAGCCGGTCTGTTGCCGGCGGTGCCGGTCCGGCCGCTGGTCCACAGGGTTTCTCTCCGCTGCCTTCCCGGCCTCCTGAGCAGTCCCCTCCGGCCGGCACCAGGCACTGTCGCTAGAGCCGGGACTCAGGTGAAGGAGCCGCACCCCCACCCTGCTTCTCAGTCTCACCCGCGTGCATCGGGCCAAAGCCCGCTGCCCAAGACTGGCACCACATGGGGAGGGTGGCAGCGGGGATAGGGGCGCCCTGACCTGCCAGCCTTGGTGACGATCATCTCGATGCCCAGCTGACTGATTCGTCCCACAGAGCCTTCACCTCAAGCTGCGCTCACACTGGCCACCTTCACCTTCTTCATCGGCGCCTTGGCGGCTGCCGCGCAACTGGCCGCAGGGCCCTCGGGCTCAGCCGCAGCCCCAGCGGCTGCCCGTCACAGCAACCGGTCATTCCAGTTGGTCTTTCTGCCGCATGGTCGCTGGGCTTTTATTACATAGATTCCCGGGCCATACAGAATCATCACCTTAGAATTAGCTGCTACATTTGGTCAAACATTTAATTAACTCACCCCCAATGCCTGGCAGAGCCAGAGCACGTGATCTCACGGGCTTACATGGCCCTCAGGCCACATGTCCCCACTCCTGCTGCGGAGTGTCAGCTGTTGACCCTGTGATCGGTGGCGCCATGAGAGCTCCGTCCGGCATGTCCGGAGCCAGAAACATCAAACTGCGAAGTGCACTCTACGACCTGCCTATCGCTTTCGCACACGGGAGGGCGGGAAAGCCGAGAGTCCGGGCTGCCTGCAGTTGTGTGTGCTGATGCTGGGAGCGACCGTGCTCTCTGGCGGCCGCCTGGCTTGGCAGAGTTCACCTGCCTATGAAGCGTTCCAGTCACCAGCTCTCTCCTCTTCCCACACCACTGCCACCAGCACCTCTGCACACCGGTGTGACGGGATAGAGTCCTAGAAGGAGAACTACCAGCTCAAAGGACCCACGTTTTAAATGCTGATATGTATTATAAAACTGCTTCCAATAGGCTGTGTCGCTCACTCCACGCTCCCCGTGTGCCAGTTCCCCACTCCCTTCACCCCCCTCCCGAGGACTCTGGGAGAACACATAACAGAACTGCTGTCCAGCTCATGCTCAACTGCACGTGTAATTTGTCAGCAGAAAGGAGGCGTGCATTGTAGACTGATTTCTGCCTGTGGTATTCCTGCTACCAGAGCAAAACTGTGTTTCCTGTCAGTCAGACCAACTATTTCAGCAGAGTTGAACTATTAATAGAAATATACATTGAGAAAACTCACATTAAAAAGATTTATTATAATTGATCATCATGATTACTAGCTGTCATCTAAATGATCTAAAACAGGGGTCCTCAAACTTTTTAAACAGGGGGCCAGTTCACTGTCCCTCAGACCGTTGGAGGGCCGGACTATAGTTTAAAAAGAAACTATGAACAAATTCCTATGCACACTGCACATATCTTATTTTGAATTAAAAAAACAAAACGGGAACAAATACAATATTTGTATTTGCATGTGGCCCGCGGGCCGTAGTTTGAGGACCCCTGATCTAAAACAAGCCCTAGCCAGTTTGGCTCAGTGGATAAAGCATCGGCCTGCATCCCAAAAGGTCCTGGGTTCAATTCTGGTCAAAGGCATGTACCTTGGTTGCAAGCTCCTTCCTGGCCCAGGCCCTGGTCAGGGCTCGTGCTGGAGGCAACCAATAGATGTGTTTCTCTCTCATCAATGTTTCTCTCTGTCTTTCCCTCTCTCTTCTACTCTTCCCTAAAAATCAATGAAAAAATATCCTCAAGTGAGGATTAACAAAAAAATAAAAAAATAAATGATCCTAAACAAGTGAAGCCTTCACATGTGCGTATGTCCCTTAGCCTCACCACACCGGGTGGACAAGGTGTGGACCGCTGCAGCGCGTTCCATACCCACAGCAAGAAGAGGGAGAGCAGAGACCACGTCATGCTCTTGGACTCACTCCCCAGACCAGGCTCCCCTACACGCAGGCCATGACGAGGGTAAGAGGGTTCATTGCTTCCACCCTTCAGGAAAGAAGTCTGCTCATTCATTTACTCAACAAACACACCTTGTCCCAGGCATAGGAGACAACAGAAAACAAGACAAAATTTTCACAGAACATAAAGCCACCAAATTTCAAAACTGTCTCAAAAAAATGTATTTTTAAGAAATAGTTCTCACGGTTTTCCATAGTTTTAGGTCCTTTCCCAAGGTCTCAGTTTTCTGTAGCTAAATAGCAGATTAATTCCATTACGCGGTTTAATGATTAACTAGAGACCCTTTTCTCGGTAACTTAGAACATTTTTATTTAAGAATAATGTCTTCCCACAGAAAGGACAAGCAGTGCTGTGATCCTCCCTGAGCAGAGGCAAGGGAAGGCCTGCTAACCGTAAAGTCAGACAGACCTTCTGGGCCTTCAACTCAGGAATAAGAGTCCTTCTCAGAAGAGGGGGTTGCCCTGCTTTTTCAAGTCCTAGACGTGAAGACCTCGGATGGGAAAGTCCGCTGGCAGAAAAGGAGGGGGGTGAACTGTGCAGAAATAGGCTTCTTTTTCTGTGTTAAAAACACAGACTTTACTCTTTTTTTAAACTGGGCTGTCTTTATTGTTGAATTTAACAGTTCTTTCTATATCCTGATACCAGACCTGAGCGGATCTCCCATTCTGTAGGTTGTCTGCTCACTTTCTTTATAGTGCTCTTTGAAGCACAAAGTTTTTAATTTTGATCAAGTCCAGTTTATTTACTTATTTATTCATTTAAAAAAATTTTTTTATCCTTACCCAATGAGTGCTGAAATTTTTTCACTGATTTTAGAGAGAATGGAAGGGTGGGGGGGAAAGGAAGAGAGAGAGAAGTATCGATGTGACAGACACATCAATTGGTTGGCTCCTACACCAACTCCAACCGGGGGCAGGGATTGGACCTGCAACCCAGGTGCCTGCACTTGACAGGGAATCGAACCCACAACCCTCCAGTTTGCAGGCCTGTGCTCTAACCACTGAGCCACGTTGGGCTTAGGTTGCTGTCCTTTCACTGTGCTCAGAAACCAGTCTAAACCAAGGTCATGAAGAGCTAACTTAAAAGCTTTGTACCTAACTTTACACCTCAGAGATGTCCACTGGGAGTGCTATGGCTTTCACTCTTCCATTGAAGTGTTCGATCCATTTGGATGATGCTTTGTGTGTGGTGTGAGGTAAGGGCCAGCTCCATTCTTTTGCATGTGGACGTCCAGCTGTGCCTGCAGTCTCTGGAAAGGTGACTCTCCCCAGTGGTGTCGTAGGCTGTTGTAAGTCAGCTGACTGCAAACGGATGCGCTGGCTCCTGCATCAGTCCCAGCCCACTGATGGGGTGACTGTCCTTATGCCAGCACCCGCGGCTTCTCTCATCAGTTATTAGTTTCTGCAGAAAGGGGATCTAGGGTTTCGGTCGGGATTATAATGAACCTACAGATCATGGTGGAGAGTGTTGTCATCTTAAAAATATCAAGTCTTCTAATCCATGAACATGGGAAGTCTATTTAAGTTCTTCAATTCCTTTCAATGATGGTTATAAGTACAAAAGTCTTGCACTTTTTATATTTACTCCTCTTTCTTTTGATGCTGTTGTAAATGGAATTGCTTTCTTAATTTCACTTTGGATTTTAATTGCTAGAAATACAATTGAATTTTGTATGGTGATCCAGTGTCCTGCAACCTTGACAAACTCATTTATTAGTTTTTTCTCCCTAATGTATGTGTGGACACCTTAGGATTTTCTACATACAAGTGCTATGATCTGCATGTGTCCCCTCAAAATTCCTATGTTGAGATCCTACCCCCCAATGTGACAACATTGAGATGTACGGCCTTTGGGAGGTGCTTCGCTCGCGAGGAGGGAGTCCGTGCAAGCCAGAGAGCCCCAGGTGAGGACACACAGTGAGACAGTGCCAGCTATGAGCCAGGGAGAGGAGCATTTATAAGAAAGTAACGATTTTAATAAACCTGTTCTATTTATCCAATTATATAAAAATGACTCTGAACTCTAACTACATAAGTAAGCTATTTACAAATCTTATATCTAAGGAAGAAAACACACCTCATTATTGAAGAACGTGTTTAAGACTAACTGTCCACGCTCTCTTCGGTCCTCGTCGGGGGAGACTTCATATTCTGCCTGAGTGCAGAGACGACGGGAGAGAGTGTTAGCTGCGCTCCTCATGGGCGTCAGGCGGCTGCAAACCTCTGGCTCTGGAACTGACTGGCAGCCACGCCCAGAGCAGCCCCCTGTGCCAGGGCCTCCTGAGCGCTGAGGGTTAATGACACAGCAGAGCAGCACATTCCACGATGCTCGGTCTTATACTTTCAGCCACGAACTGTGGCCAAACAAATAAGCAGCTCACAGAAGTGCCCAGCAGGTACCTGGACACCTCAGTGCAGTTCCCAGGGACTCCGTCACCCGCCACGGGGGCCTGGGGAGACTGTCCCAGGGAGTCAGTCACCCGCCACGGGGGCCGGGGGAGACTGTCCCAGGGAGTCAGTCACCCGCCACGGGGGCCGGGGGAGACTGTCCCAGGGAGTCAGTCACCCGCCACGGGGGCCGGGGGAGACTGTCCCAGGGAGTCAGTCACCCGCCACGGGGGCCGGGGGAGAGACTGTCCCAGGGAGTCAGTCACCCGCCACGGGGGCCGGGGGAGAGACTGTCCCAGGGACTCAGTCACCCGCCACGGGGGCCGGGGGAGAGACTGTCCCAGGGACTCAGTCACCCGCCACGGGGGCCGGGGGAGAGACTGTCCCAGGGACTCCGTCACCCGCCACGGGGGCCTGTGGAGAGACTGTCCCAGGGAGTCAGTCACCCGCCACGGGGGCCGGGGGAGACTGTCCCAGGGAGTCAGTCACCCGCCACGGGGGCCGGGGGAGACTGTCCCAGGGAGTCAGTCACCCGCCACGGGGGCCGGGGGAGACTGTCCCAGGGAGTCAGTCACCCGCCACGGGGGCCGGGGGAGACTGTCCCAGGGAGTCAGTCACCCGCCACGGGGGCCGGGGGAGAGACTGCAAGAACAGACAACGCCACACAGGCCAGAGGAGAGCAAACATTAAAAGCAGAACCTGACCAATAGCTACACATCTATAAAGGACAGGCAAGGAGGAAGAAATGGAAAAAAGGTAAGAGAAGAAGCAAACGAGAGGAGACCACAAAGGCCTGGCTGAGAGCGTTTCTAGAAGAAGCCACTCAAGGCCCACAGCCACGGGGACAGCAGGAGGGGCCGCGAGGCAGCCCTGGGCTTTGCAAGTGGAGAACTGAGACTATGGACCCTGAAAGCCAGATGGCGCTGAAGAGAAAGTGAGGAAAAGCAAAGCAAAGGAAGTTCATCTACTGAACACACAGAAGTACCCAGGGAGCGAGTCCTTGTGGGGGACCCCAACCTCGCCCTCCACTCTGCGCCCTTCACAGGCCCAGCGCGGGGATGCGGCTGCGCAGGCGGGTTCAGCGCGTGCTCCTGACTGGGGCAGGCACAGCGCTCGCCTAAGGACCCTGCCAGCTTCCGGGATTAGTGGGAAGGCAGCACTGTGTTCCGTGGCAGTCTTTGGCTGTGGGCAGGAACAACCAGTTACTCAAACACAAATGCACCGCTGCTGTGATGGTGAGTGCAGGGCGACTCAAGTCTGCATCGCTGGCTGCACGAGGGAGACTCGCCTAGACAGCCCGGTGGGCCTGACTCATCCGCTGAAGGTCTTAAAAAAGCAGAGCGGAGTCTTCCTGGAAGAAATTTCTGCCTAAAAGAGCGGCTTCACCCCATTTTGGAGTCCCGCCCTGCCTTCCCAATAGCCTGCCTTACAGCAGGCAGACTCTTCCAGCCAGACCTCACAGCCAGGAAAGCCAATTCCTCTTAGTAAATCTCTTCACATCTAACTCCTAATGGCCATGTTCCTTTCACTGAGCCTGACTGATACAGATGGCATAGATCTCTGAACTCCTAAAATATAGCAGCTTGGCCCTAACCGGTTTGGCTCAGTGGATAGAGCGCCAGCCTGCAGACTGAAGGGTCCCAGGTTCAATTCTGGTCAAGGGCATGTGCCTTGGTTGCGGGAACATCCCCAGTAGGAGGTGTGCAGGAGGCAGCTGATTGATGTTTCTCTCTCATCGATGTTTCTAACTCTCTATCCCTCTCCCTGCCTCTCTGTAAAAAATCAATAAAATATACTAAAAAAAAATTTAAAAGAATGTCTAAAATATAGCAGCTTGGCAAATATAACCCAACTAGAGGCCCAGTGCACGAATTCGTGCACAGGTGGGGTCCAGCTGGAGGTGGGAGTCTGGGGGGAGGGTGGTCGAGGGTGGTTGGCAGGCCCCACCCCCTGGTCAAACTCCCGGTTGAACTCCCAGTCGAGGGGACAATTTGCATATTAGCCTTTTCTTATATAGGATACGTTAGACATATCACATTCTACCGGAGCCCAGCAGGCAGCCCCACCGCATCAGAATTCTACCTTTAAAAGGTAATTGCCTCCTTCACAAGCCTCGTCTTTTTCTAGTAAAGGTACCAGGAAGGAAAGGGGGAGCCCCAGGGAGTAGGGAGCAAACAACAAAATAGTCAGGAGCCTCAAGTGTTTTTCTGAAAGAATACATTATAAACACGTGTCTTTTAGAAGCTACGTCAGAGAGAAAAGTGAGTAAACACTCAATGGCATAAGATAGTGCTCTAGGTATAGGAAGTAGTCAATACATATTTGCTGATACACCCAGGACAGAGGAAGTGCCCTAGGTTTGGTAAGAGAGCTTTTCTGCTAGAGTTTACCAATTTTCTACTGTTGAGTTGCCTTCTGAATTTCAGTTTCAAGCTTCTACATTTGCCAGAGCTATCTCTCCAGATTCAGAAACGCAGGATTTCTTTACCTATCAGGAAATCTCAGGAAATGACAAACCTGAGAATGTGGAACATTTTATAAGTCATATAAACTCCACTCGCCCTGACTATCCTTCTTACACCAAGTTTACTGCCCCGTATGCTTCGGAGCCAGTGCAGGAAGCAGACAGCACCTGCTATGACTGAGGAAGGCTACCTCTCAGGGGCTGCCCATAAGCACATGGTCTTCATTAGCTGTCCAACCTTCTCACAAATTAAAGCAGCAAGTTTCAAAGTTACTCGCCAAGCACAGGTGCCCTCCAGCCCTGAGATGCAGTCCTGCGAGTGGCCGCTTTACGCCACAGGAGTGAGAGATGGGGGCCACTCACTCCCCCTCCCCCCACTGCCCAGTCAACTAACTCAGGTCCCCTCCAGCACAGAGCAGCTGGGTCAACACAGAGAAACCGCTCACCACCGCGTCCAGGAACTCAATGCACCGCTTCAGGCTGTACTGGGTGCTACAGAACTGCCGGAAGAGAAGTCTTCCTATTGGCTGCTTGTCGCACAGACTGCTGTAATCCTTTTCTGGGTGAAGAAAGGAGGAAACATAATGGTTACAATTCAGAAAATGCTATTTCAGAACCTTACACACCAGATACAATAAGAGTCAAAAATAGTATTTGCAGCATTTTTTAGATCACTGTTTGGTTTACCCATTTAAGACTGGCCTATCATGACAAATATTTGAAATACCGAAGCAGAGCCAAAGGTTGCTGGAAGAATTGGCAACTAAGGTGTGTGAAGCTGCTGGGTCGTCCTGCTCCCCAAAGGAAACACGCGGGGAGCAGTGTTCCTGAGGGGACCGGGTCACGGTCACACCACGGAAGCAGGGAGGTGCCCGAGACAAGTTACATGCGCGAGAAATACACTGCAGGAAGGCGCTGAATTAGACCCCGGAAACCCTTTCCATTTGGCTACCTTTCCATACGTTCACAAGCGACAAATACTGTTAATGCTTAATGATTTCTTAACTGCTCTTGGGACCTTTTTTCCTTATCTTTTCAGAGAAATAATATGTTGTCCACCTTACCTTACCCTAAACACTAATACTGTTTTGAGAACAAGGCACTAATATTGGGTCAAAGTGCCAAGGGGGATATAAACAGCCATGTTCAAAACAGGTTAATTTAAACTTCGGCGAGAAAATCAGCCGCCCTGTTAGCAGTGACTTTGAACTTGAAATGAACATAACCATGTTCAAGTACTTCTGCAATGGCTCTAAGCTGAACAATGAAATGAAATTCACGAAAAGCAAGCAAGCCATGACCAACTCCTCAGCTGCGGGGGAGATGCCAGGGAACGCAGGGAGCTACGCCGTCCGCTCTGGACCACTGAGCTCGCACACAACACAGGCAAGGGATACACTTGGGGCCCAGGGCACAACCACGGTTCCCACATCAGCAAAGGTGTTGTAAAAGTCCCACAACCCGCTGTGTCCAATCTCGCTACATTTTATTTTTAGGGAATATATTTATTCCCTAAATAACTAACTATAAAAAATATATTTATTTTTTTATCATTCATTTACTTACTTACTTGAAGCCCGATGCACGAAATTTGTGCAAGAGTACACCTTAAACCCCCCACCCCACCCCGGCTGCCAGCACCAGCTTCCCTCTGGCACCTGGGACCCCGGCTTCGTCTGGAAGGTCGTCCGAAAGGACATCCAGAAGGACGCCTGGTCTAATTAGCATGTTATGCTTTTATTATTATAGATTTTCTATTTTAACCCTCACCAGAGGATTTTTTCCATTGATTTTTAGAGAGAGTAAAAGAGAAAGGGAAAGACAGAGAGAAATATCATGTGAGAGAAGCACATCGATCTGTTGCCTCCTGCACGAGCCCCGGCCAGGGCCCGGGCTGGAGAGGAGCCTGCAACCCAGGTACATGCCCTTGACCAGAATTGAACTTGGAACCTTTTGGGTCCAAAAGTCAACGTTATAGCCACTGAGCCAAACCAGCCAGGGACTTACTAACTACAATTTTAAAAAAGACATGAGGCGGTCAAAAAGTGATGCTCCTTAAAAGTTATGTTTGGCCCTAGCCGGTTTGGCTCAGTGGATAGAGCGTCAGCCTGTGGACTGAAAGGTCCCAGGTTCGATTCTAGTCAAGGGCATGTACCTTGGTTGCGGGCACATCCCCAGTAGGAGGTGTGCAGGAGGCAGCTGATCGATGTTTCTCTCCCATCAATGTTTCTAACTCTCTATCCCTCTCCCTTCCTCTCTGTAAAAAAATCAATAAAATATATATATTTTTTAAAAAGATGTAAGGCCCTAGCTGGCTTGGCTCAGTGGATAGTGTCGGCCTTCGGACTGAGGGGTCCCAGGTTCTATTCCGGCCGAGGGCACATGCCTGGGTTGCGGGCTCCATCCTCAGTGGGGGGGTTGTGGGAGGCAGCTGAGCAATGATTCTCTCTCATCATTGATGTTTCTATCTCTCTCTCCTTCTCCCTTCCTCTCTGAAATCAATAAAGAAGTATATTTAAAAAAAAGATGTAAGTTTTTGCCCTGGCCGGTTTGCTCAGTGGTGTCAGCCAGTGAACTGAAGGGTCCTGGTCAAGGGCATATACCTCGGTTGCAGGCTTGATCCCTGCCCTGGATGTGAAAGGCAACCAATCTCTCATACTGATGCTTCTCTCTCTCTCTCTCTCTCTCTCTCTCTCTCTCTCTCCTCTCCCCCACCCTCCCTTCCACTTTCTCTAAAAAATCCATGGAAAAATATCCTGGGGTGAGGATTACACACACACACACACACACACACACACACACACAGGCCAGTTTTTAATGCTTTCCTTCCGAATCTGGAGGTTAAGCACTGTCCCTAGCTTCCCGGTGAGGCGGCAGATGAGCACACAGGCAGGCCGATCTCCCTCCCAGATCCCCGTGGAAAGTCTACAAGTTAACACAACAGCAGCCACAGAGCCATGGCGCCTCCCGTGGGAAGAACACAGGGTGCCCTCACCAGTCAGAACATGAAGTTACAGGAAGAGAGAGCTGCTGGGGTCCGAGCTAGAGCATCAGCTGAGACCCCAGAGATAAGCTGGGGCTCCCACAAACCTCTATCACGGGAGCCCCTCCCGCCCTGGTCAGAATGGCTGGACCCACTTTACAGAAAGTGGGTGTCTGCCCAGAGATCCTGGGACCCCGTCGGGAGAGGCAGAGCCCGGCTGAAGGAACTAAAATGTTGGCCAAGCCAAGGGATTGTGTGTGCGGCCACCGGACCCCCACTGGCGCACCCCCCAACCAGAACGAGAGAGAGAGAGAGAGAGAGAGAGAGAGAGAGACAGAGAGAGAGAGACAGAGAGAGAGAGAGAGAGAGAGAGAGAGAGAGAGAGAGAGAGAGAGAGGGAGAACGCCCCGCAGGAAGCACAGCTCCGCAACCACGAGGGGAGCCACACTGGCCGTGAGCGAACAAACGCAGCCGTGAGCACAAACCCGAATAAACCGAAAACCTCACTCAATTCCATCACTATCCAACGAGAAGACAAAAATGGGGGCATTTCCCAAAATGTAAGAACTCAGAAACTTACCTGCCCAGGCGTCTGCAGGACCCCCCGGGGGTGCGGACAGTGCGCGGCACTTTCCCCTCCGTGCCCCAACCACCCCTGCCTGCCTCAGGGCACAGGAGACCTACACAGCCCAGCACCGACTTTAATTCTCAGGATAATCTAGGGCCCAAGACTCACAGAAGGTGAGTGACTGACCCCACAAGCAGTTCAGAGGCTGAAAGGCGGACATGGAGGCAAATGTAGAGGCAAATGAAACTTAAAATTTTGTTTTTAAAACCAGGGTCAGATTTTCAATAGCCTGATGCCTACAAAGGAGCTTCTCTCGACCCTCTAAGGAGCCTGCCACCTACGAGGGGACAACGGGCCAGCAGGCGGCTCTGCAGCTGGGGGGCCAAGAGGCAGGAGGAGCACCATCCCTGCAGAGGAGTGAGCAGAGCAGGAGGGAGGAGGGAGGAGGGAGGAGGGAGGAGTGGGCGCGGGACAGTGCTGGCTCCTGGGAATGGACAGGAGGGAGGGGCTGGCTGGGCTCCCAGGAGCAGAGAAGGGCTGCAGCGCAGCGGCCAGAGGTAAGCGGTGGGTGGCAGACGCCTCTTCACCTGCTGCCGTCTCAGGGAGACCTTACCCACTGGCAGTCTGTGACTCCTGGATGCCACCTACAGATATCGCCTCGATCTACAGCCCGGATTTCTCGGAGCCCTACATGTACACCTTGCATCCCAGCGGCTCCTCCCACTGCGAGCCCCTCTCTGAATGGACCAGACGTCACCTCAGTCCCCCCCCCCTCCTTCCACACAGAACTCACCTGGATTCCGCTTCCGGAAGTCTCATCATTCCTGTCTTCACCCCCCCACACCAAGCTGCCGTCCGTCTCCTGCCCGCACAACGGTGAGCCCCCATATGGCCTTCCTGTCCCCACTCCTGACCCTCTCAATCTCATTCTTCACACTGAAGCCTGAGAGACCCTTCGAAAATGTGAATCTGATTACATCATTCCTCTGCTAAAAACCTGACAAAAACCCTCAGCGGCTACAAACCCCCCCCCCCCCCCCCCCCCGTCGTCCTCAGCCACGAGGGAAATGCAGCTCAGGGAGGAGCAGGGGCCGGGAATGGACAGGGATGCGGCTGCTTTGGAAAAGGGTCAGGCAGTTCCTGGGAAAGTCAAACACGGCTGATTCTTATAAAGGTGCCAATTCAATGCGAAAGAACAGTCATTGCAATGAATGGGGCCGGGACAACTGCATATCCAGAGGAAAGAAATGAAACTGTATCCTCTCTCACCCCAACACAAAGATGAACTTCAACTGGACCAAACACCAAATGTAAGAGAAAGCTTAGGTGCGTGTCTTCATGGCTGTGGATTAGGCAGTGGTTTCTTACCTACGACACCAGAGCACCAGCAGCAACAACAAACAGGCCAACTGGACTTCTTCAAAGTAGAGACTTGTGTTCCTCAAAGGGCATCATCAAGGCAATGAGAGAAAAGCACAAAGTGGGAGAAAATATTCGGAAATCAAGTATCTGCTGTGGCCTAGTACCCAGACGCATGAAGAATGCTCACATCTCAACAATGGACAGACGCCCCATTTAAAAAGGGCCAGGAAGCTGTTGTTGTTAAATGCTTACCCAAGGGCTGATTTTCCAGAGTGGAAGGGAGGGAAGGGCAGAGAGAGAAAAAGATCAATGTGAGAGAAACACATCCTTCGATGGCCTTCGCATACCCCCCCCCCCCCCCAAAGGGAGGAGGGGCGGGGCGTGAACACGCAACGAGGCAGTGCCCTTGACTGAGAACTGAACCCACAACCCTTCAGTGCTCGGGCCAATGCTCCAACCACTGAGCAACAATGGCCAGGACTAAAAA
Organism: Myotis yumanensis; assembly: GCF_028538775.1. Classification (NCBI taxonomy): domain Eukaryota; kingdom Metazoa; phylum Chordata; class Mammalia; order Chiroptera; family Vespertilionidae; genus Myotis; species Myotis yumanensis. Next base: position 238,907,847 of record NW_027223752.1, read on the forward strand.
CGGGCAGAGAATTTTAACAGTCATTTCTCCAAGAAAACATATAAATGGCCAATAAGCACATAAAAAGATGCTCAACATCGTTCGTCTTGGGAACTACAAAGCAAAACACAATGAGATACCACTTCCCACCCGCCGGCCGGCTGCTGCCGTGCAAACAAAAAGGAATGTAAAGAAATTGGAATCCCCATCCACCGCTGGTGGAATGGAAAGGGTGCAGCGCTGTGGAAAACAGTGTGGCGCTCCTCGGAAAGTCAAACACAGGACTCCCTCCCTCCAGCAATTCCAGCTCTGAGTCTATACACAAAAGGAAGTGAAAGCGGGACTCAGACGAGTGTCTCCACCGCACACCAAGGTGCCCAGCAGCTTACTCACAACAGCCCAAAGGCAGAAATGGCCCCAATGCCCACCAACAGATGAGTGACCAAAATCCAAATTAACATGTGCTGTCCACATTAATGCCCCTGAGTTTTACGTTAAAATGGTAATCTTAGTATTTCTCACCATAATAAAAAACTTGTACGTAAATGTTTGTAGCAGTATTACTCATAACTAGAGGCCTGGTGCACGAAATTCATGCATGAGTATGGTCCCGAGGCCTGGCCGGTGATCCGGGTCAATTAGGTTCCCCACCTCCCTGCCTCCTCCTTCCCTCGCTCCCTTGGTGCTCCGCCGCTGCCACTAGTCACCTACCCTTTTCCACGCCACCCCCGGTGGTCAGCACACATCATAGCGAGCGCTCAAACTCCCGAGCGCTCAAACTCCCAGAAAGTAAACTGATACAACCTCTTAGAAGAGTAATTTGGCACATTAGCCTTTTATATATATAGACATAAAAATAAAAACAATTCAATGTCTATTAACTGATGAATAAATAAAATGCAATATATCCTCACAACAGACTATTACTTGCCAACAAAAGTGAATTAAGTACTGATTCATGCTACAGCATGAATGGCCTTGAAAATGTGTTAAATAAAAGAAACCAGTCATAAAAGACCACTTAGTATATGGTTTCCATTTACGTGAAATATCCAGAAAAGGCAAGTCCAGAGAGCAGATTAGTGGCTGCCTAGGACTGAAGGGGGAGGGAATGGGGAGTGACCCCAATGGGTATGGGGCTTCTTTTTGAGGTGATGAAAAGGTAAACTTGATTGTGGGAATGGTTGCACAACTCCATAGCTATAAAAACCACTGAATTGTGCACTTTAAGTACGTAAACTGTATGGCATGTTAATCACATCTCAATAAAGCTGCCATTGTAAACACATAATGAGGCTGAAACAACTGGATAGGTCTTGGGGGGAACTACCTTCTTTGTACTGTCTGAAATTATTTTATTATTTTTTAAAATATTTTTATGGATTTCAGAGAGGAAGGGATAGAAACATCAATGATGAGAGAGATAGAAACATCAATGAGAGAGAATCATTGATCGGCTGCCTCCTGCACACCTCCTACTGAGATCGAGCCCACAACCCGGGCATGTGCCCTTGACTGGAATCGAACCTGGGACCCTTCAGTCCACAGGCCAACACTCTATCCACTGAGCCAAACCATCTAGTCCTGAAATTATTTTTGATAGTTAAAATATCTAAACTTTCTTAAAGGAACTATAATACTAAAGAAAAGATGGATTGATTTTTTAAAATATATATATTTTATTGATTTTTTACAGAGAGGAAGGGGGAGGGATAGAGAGTTAGAAACATCGATGAGAGAGAAACATCGATCAGCTGCCTCCAGCACACCTCCTACTGGGGATGTGCCCACAACCAAGGTACATGCCCTTGACTGGAATTGAACCTGGGACCTTTCAGTCCGCAGGCCGACGCTTTATCCACTGAGCCAAGCCAGTTAGGGCTGGATTGATTTTTTTTAAAAAATTAATCTTTGGTGTCTTCCCTAAGCACAAGACTAAGTACAAAAACGAAGAAAATTGATATATTTGTCTACATAAAAAATTAAAACCTCTATATGGGAAAACATACTGTATGCCAAAAAAGCAGATATATAAAATATATTCACATTTGAATATCTAAAGATAAGTTCCTTTCATACAAAAAGAGCCTTTACAAATGAGTTAGAAAAAGCAAAAAATTTTAAAAACTTCATGAAAATGCTCAACCCCATCCATAAATAAAACGAGACTATTTTCAAATTATAGTTTGTTTATCTTTATTAAAAATATTGAAAACAATATCATTACTTTAATATGTTAACAAGGTCACAGGCAAAGAAACCTTATAACATATTGTTGGCAGGAAAGTAAACTGATACAACCTCTTAGAAGAGTAATTTGGCAACATCAAAATTTTGAATGCATATACCCTTTGAACTGAAAAACGCATCTTTTAAAAAATACAATGATGGCCGAAACCGGTTTGGCTCAGTGGATAGAGCGTCGGCCTGCGGACTGAAGGGTCCCGGGTTCGATTCCGGTCAAGGGCATGTACCTGGGTTGTGGGCACATCCCCAGTGGGAGATGTGCGGGGGGCAGCTGATCGATGTTTCTCTCTCATCGATGTTTCTAACTCTCTATCTCTCTCCCTTCCTCTCTGTAAAAAATCAATAAAAAAAAATACAATGATGACTGCCCTGTAGACAGGGTCCACATCTGACTTCCTGTGCGCACATCAGGACTGTAGCTAACTCTCCCTCCTCACAGCTGCAGGGTTCCGGTAACGGACAGTCACCTTCCATCTGACTAATCCTTTCCTGAAGTTACCACCAGTCCTTCTTGTCCACATGCACAGAGGACTGCGTGTGGAAAGAGCCTGAGAAACAGTTAACAGTGTCACTGCTACGGCCATACACGTATAACTCCCATTAGGAAACCTACAGCTTTACTTCCCTGGGAAGAACCATGAAGACAGAAGAATGTATATATAATTTTTGAAACAAGAAAGGAACTCAAGACATAACACCTAACAAGTGATACAATGCCAGATGCGCCGCAGACACAGCAGAGCTGTTTACTCACCAATGGATTGTCTAAGCTCGTTGCACTGGCTAACAGGGGGCAGCTTCAGCATCTCCCTCCATTTTTTACTACGACCACTTTTTTTGCCATATCCTCCTAAATTTGGGGGGGAAAGAGGCACTTTTTAAATGTTCAGAAATATCTAATTATAACAATTATTTCCACTAATGGCATTTACTATAAGCCAGATACTTTTCTAGAAGTTTCACAAATCTACGCTCACTAAATCCTCCCACCAACCCTATGAGATATACTGTTGCTGTGCTCTTCATAACCCTAATTTTACAGGTGAGAAAACTAAGGCACAGATATGTGAAATAATTTGCCTTGCCGGTGTTGCTCAGTGGTTGAGCAAGTCTTGTTCCATTCCCGGTCAGGGCACATGCCTGGTGTGGACTCCTTCCCCAGTGAGGGACGTGCAGAAGAGAGCCAATCGATTCTCTCATCATTGATGTTTTTTGTTTTGTTTGTTTGTTAATCCTGACCCAAGGATATTTTTCCATTGCTTTTTAGAGAAACATGGATGTGAGAGAGACACATCGATTGGTTGCCTCCTGCATGCCCCCGACCAGGGCTGGAGATTAAGCCTGCAACCGAGGTACATGCCCTTGACTGGAATCGAACCCGGGACACTTTGGTCCGTGGGCCAACACTCTATCCACTTAGCCATACCCACTAGGGCTCATCATTGATGTTTCTATCTTTCTCTCCCTCTCCCTTCCTCTCTGAAATCAATAAAAACATTTTTAAAAAATAATAATTTGCCTAAAGCAGTTATAGCTAATAAACAGAGAGGCTGACACTAGACAGAGGGGCCATGCTGCACTAAGGGGTTGTGCTGTCACCTTCTTTTTCTTGAATTTAACAAAATAACAAATCACCCCCTTCCTCTCCAATCGCTCACTAATTACCATTGAAGGCTAGGACTGACAGGGACACAAATACAGATACTAGCTATGCCCTGCCCTTACCCAGATTACAATTCAGCCTAAGAAAGAGTCATTGACTACACTGTGCTAAGAACCCCCAGGTCCCAAAGGACAGTGTCTCCAGGCTGAAAGAAAGCCACAAGAAGAGGAGGAAGGTAAACTGGAACCCAAAGGACAGAAACAACTGAAGCAGGAAAAAAGCACGAAGCGCCCACTGCATAGAAGGTTGGAATTGAAAGCATTTCATACTGTAATGTGCCCGAATGAAAACCAAAGCTGTTCATTTCTACAACAAAATGCATTAAGTAGCTCCAGTCATGGGAACAAATTAAGTGCAATGAAGGAAACAAAAAATGTTGGCTGACACACACACACACACACACACACACGCTAGTATGTGTGTGTGTGTGTGTGTGTGTGTGTATATATATATATATACATACACATATACACACACACTAATATATATATACATACACATATACACACACACTAATATATATATATATATATACATACACATATACACACACACTAATATATATATACATACACATATACACACACACTAATATATATATACATACACATATACACACACACTAATATATATATATATACATACACATATACACACACACTAATATATATATATACATACACATATACACACACACTAATATATATATATACATACACATATACACACACACTAATATATATATATATACATACACATATACACACACACTAATATATATATATACATACACATATACACACACACTAATATATATATATATACATACACATATACACACACTAATATATATATATATACATACACATACACACACACACTAATATATATATATATACATACACATATACACACACACTAATATATATATATATACATACACATATACACACACACTAATATATATATATATATACATACACATATACACACACACTAATATATATATATATATACATACACATACACACACACACACACACATTAGAGGCCCAGTGCACGGATTTGTGCACCAGTGGGGTCCCTCGGCCTGGCCTGAAGGGAGCAGGTGGAAACTGGCTCTCGGACATCCCCAGAGGGATCCCGCTTGCAAGACGGCGCAGGCCAGGCCGAGGGACCCCACCTGTGTAAGATTAGGCGCTGGGGAGGGACCACGGGACAGCTCCAGGGCGCGTCCAGCCCCTCTCACCCAGTCCTGATCAGCTGGACCCCAGCAACAAGCTAACCGCAATTAAAGGTGGTAAATTGTGTAACAAATGTATTACATACACAAAACCCTAACATTTTTTAAAAGAATGGTTTTTGTCTTTTATTAACAGTATGATTATTTCATACTTCCCTAGAGTGTGCCTGGCATAATGGCACACAAACAACTTCAATGCAACATCATTTGCCAACATGAATATTTCCCTCAGTTACATTCAATCCAGGGTGGGGCAAAAGTAGGTTTACGTTGCTTGCATGTAAAGTAACAAATAATTGATAATCGCACAAGAATAAACTGTTTCACGTGCTCACAATTGTAACACTGCTTTGCCCTGCCCGTGTCATGTTTCCCGCGGACAGCATGGCGGTGGCCAGTTACATCACTGACAAAGTGATGGGCCCCGGTGAGTCCAGTACCACCGCCCTGAAAGGAGACTAACAAACGTTCGGTTTGGGACCAAAAAGAGAGAGACTGGTTTTATTTTAAGTGAATCTAGAAAGTGACAGGGCCATTCCCAGCCCACACAGGAGGACTTGCTGCGGTCCAAGCCAGCGGGGTGCACCGGGGACCACTGCACACGCAGCGCCCAGCAGACCTTCCCGCGTCCACCCTGGACGCTCTCAGCGGCCGCCACGGCGGGCGACCCGTGGTCCGAGAGCCGCCTGGCCGCGGGTGGCTACTGCTCTGGGAGGGAAGGCCGTCCCCGAGCGCCCCGAGGCCCGGGCTGCTCCGGGATGGAGCGCTACCGCCTCCGCGTCCCGCAGCCCCAGCAGCACGCACTCCGCTCCCGAGTCCCACCAGGCACAGGCGGCCTGCGGGGGACCCGACGCCACGCTGGGCGATCGCTCGCTGACCCTGTGGCGCTCGGAGTGCCGCCTCCGCCACCGGCTCCGCCGCTCCAAGCCCTCCCGGCGGCGCCCGGCGCCCACGGCCGGGCCGAGCAGGCGGCCCCGCTTCCACCCGCAGGAACCGGGTGAGCCAGGAACCGGGTGAGCGCTGGCCTCCCTCCTCCGCCCCCGGGACCCGCCTTCCCGCTGGCCCGCTGCTGCGGGAATCCCCACCATCCCACGTTGGGGCTGGGCGTCTCCAAAGGCTGGGAAACCGCTGGAAACCAAGATCAACAGTAATTAATATAAACGGGAGGAGTCAACTGTAATTAATATAAGTGGGAGGAGTCAACAGTAATCAATATAAATGGGAGGAGTCAACAGTAATCAATATAAATGGGAGGAGTCAACAGTAATCAATATAAATGCGAGGAGCCGGCAGAAGGCTGGCCGGGACCCCTTCTGCTATTCACACGGTGAAGATTTGCATTTTATCACCTGCTGCTGACTCAATGGCCTAACCAGGGGTGGGCAAACTTTTTGACTCGAGGGCCACAATGGGTTCTTAAACTGGACCGGAGGGCCGGAACAAAAGCATGGATGGAGTGTTTGTGTGAACTAATATAAATTCAAAGTAAACATCATTACATAAAAGGGTACGGTCTTTTTTTTTTTTAGTTTTATTCATTTCAAACGGGCCGGACCGTAGTTTGCCCACGGCTGGCTAAGCACACTCCCCAACCTGGCCGTCTTCCTGTTCACTAAGCGTCACACGGCTGTCTGTCCGCATTCCTAAAGGCAATCGCGTGCCCTAGAGAATAAAAGCAGCCGCACGGAGACTGCGGAACTTGACTTCTCCAGCCGAGTCTTCCCCTGGCTCCCCCATAATTTCAAAATTAATATTTCGTCTTGTGTGTCAGTTTGTGCGTCAGCTTTCTCCAAGCCTTTGAACCCGAAAGCCACGCTGGCCGCGGCCTTTCACAGGAAACCGCTTCGTGGAATCCTCACGAGTGGGAGGGGGCTCAGCGCGGACACAGCCGCGCTCCGTCTCCCTCGCGCTAATCCACTCCCACCCCCGACCACCCCCGGTGCATCACCCCCCCCACCCCTCCCCCCGGTGCATCACACCCCCACCCCCACCCCACCCCCGGTGCATCACACCCCCACCACCCCCGGTGCATCACCCCCCACCCCCACCCCCACCCCGGTGCATCACACCCCCACCCCCACCACCCCCGGTGCATCACCCCCCACCCCCACCCCCACCCCCGGTGCATCACACCCCCACCCCCACCACCCCCGGTGCATCACCCCCCACCCCCACCCCCACCCCCGGTGCATCACACCCCCACCCCCACCACCCCCGGTGCATCACCCCCCACCCCCACCCCCACCCCCGGTGCATCACACCCCCACCCCCACCACCCCCGGTGCATCACCCCCCACCCCCACCCCCCCCCCCCGGTGCATCACACCCCCACCCCCACCCCCAACCCGGTGCATCACCCCGCCGGCCGGGCGCCCTCGGCGGACACCTGCCCGGGAGAAGCCGCGTCCGGCTCCGGGTCCTGGGCAGCCTGAGACGGGACCCGTGGCGGCACCCGGACGCCGGCGCTCACCCACAGCCCGCAGCCGGTAAAACGTGGGTCTGCAAACCCTCGCCCGGTCCCGCCCGGTCGTGCTCCGCGGCTTCTCCGGCGCCCGCCCCGCCCCGCCCCCTCTGGCCGGGTCCGCGGGGCACCCACCTAGGCGCGCCTTCAGCAGCAGCGAGTTCGCCACGAGGTTCTCCAGCTCCATGGACCGTCGCCGCCGGGGACGCCTTCGCTGCTGCCACAGCTGGGCTGCGCGGGCTAGAGGACGCGGCCGGGAAGAGCTGCTCCGCCGCCACGGCCACCACCCGCGCCGCCGCCCCCGGGCCCGCTTGCCGCGACGCCGCCGCCGCTGCGAACGCTGCTGCCGCCGGCCCGGGGCGCCGGCGGGGACGGGGCGCGGGGCGAGGGCAGGCCGGCCTCCGGGCTTCTTCTCGGTCACCACCGCCGCGCCGCCGCCCGCGCTCTCGGCCCCATCACCCCTGTTCCGCGCGCGTAGCTCTCCTCAGGGCCCGGGGTCTCCACCGAGCCCGACCCCAGGGAAGGGCTCCCAGCAGGGCCGCCGCCCCCGGCGGCGACGGCTACAGCCGCCGCCGCCGCCTCCTGCTCGCAGCTCGGCCGGCTCTCGCTAACGGCTCCCAGAGGGCGGAGCTCCAGCGCCCCTTCGCCCCCACCTGAGACGGCAGCGGCGGCCCGCGGGGCACTACGGGTCCCAGAAGTCCCCGCGCAGAGCGGAAGCGGCGCGCCGGAAGAGCGTGGCCCGCTGGGATTTGTAGTCGCCCCGCCTACTGACGAGTAGGCTGAGCCGCATGTGTCCCTCAGTCCCCGGCTCAGTTATCGCGACATCGAGGCGGGGACGGCTCCTTGATCCCCGCACGTGTCTCCGCAGGGACCCGCTCTCCGCCGGCTGTGCTGGCCCGTGGGCTCGCCTCCTCCGGATCGGCCAGGCCGTGCGGAGTCGAGCCGCTGCCTTGGGGTGCGGCGAGAGTTGGCCATGGGGAAGGCCAGGGCGACCGGGGCGCGCCCCAAGGCCCCGGGAGCCCCGGCGGGAGCGCGGGGCGGCCGGGCCAGGCCCAACCCCAACCCGTTCGAAGTAAAAGTCAACAGGCAGAAGTTCCAGGTTCTGGGCAGGAAGACACGCCACGACGTGGGGCTGCCCGGGGTGTCGCGCGCGCGGGCCATCCAGAAGGTAAGGGCGGTGCCCCGGGGGTGCAGGCAAGGATGGCGCCTGACCCTGCGGGTTCACTCGGGAGCGCGGCGCGCCTGCCGGGGACCCCCAACCCCGCCGGGCCCCCGGGATTTCCCATCCTCTCCCCGGAGCAGCACAGATCGGAGCCGGCCTGCGGTGCTGGAGCCACACGCTGGCTGGCCTGCCGCGGCCTTGGGTATGCTGGCTCTTTCTCCGTGCCTCAGTTTCCTCGTCTGTAAGCATCCAGGTTAGCTGGGAGGATCGAATGTGTACATTGACCGTCCTTGGGACGGCGCCGGGCGCAGCCGGACGTGCCCAGTGCCCTTGTCCTCTACGTTAGACCGCGTTTGTCTTCGTGCCTCTGCGTGTGCGGGGCCGGCTGACCTCCCCCTGGACACTGCCCCTCCTTCAGACCCAGCACCCGCGCGACCCCTTTTCCAGCTCCCTCTGCTGCTGGCCTCTCCCCGTTTAGACTGCGCTCTGTGTTCAGGGTCCAGGGACCCTTTCCTCCACAGGGTAGGGGACCACACACGATGCTCCGTAGGGTCTGGTGAGTGAGTGTCTCTCCTTGCCGGGTGAGCGAATGCGGCCTCTGGGTCAAGTGCCACGGCTCTCAGGCCTGGCCCCCCGCCGCACCTGTCAGTGCTCGTGGCGCTCTGTGGTGTCTGGGACCCTGGGACCTGGTCCCTGACCTGTTGAACTATATTCTTGTTCGGCTGAGGAAGACACGTTAGTAGGTTGGTGGGAAAGGCCCAGGGGACAGTGAGTCTCCTCGCACCTGCGATTGCACTCAGTTCCAATGTCTGAAGCCTGAGGCGCCCCCAGCACTTACACTTAAGTTCTGTTCTGGCTGCTGGGGAGATAAAGATGGCCCATGGTCTGTGTTCTGTCACACAGCGCCATCCAGTGGATCTTCTGTTTGAATGCGATGTCACCCCACTGCAAGGGGCTGGCGGTGGGAACAGTAGGCAAGACTCCCACGGAGTCACGGTCCCCAGGGCACACCCGGGCAAGCGTGGGGGACGAGCCTGTGGGCTCCGACAGACACGTTCGTGTTCACCTCCGCCTCAGTTTCCTTCCTTCTGAAGTGGGGTGCTGACAGCCTCGGGGTGGCTGTGAGGACGGAGTGGACTGTGCACTCACACCTCTCAGCTCGTCACTCCCAGGCGCCTGCACAATCTGGACCCCACCTATTGTCCTTGTTTTGCCTTTTGCAACTCAATTTGTCCAAAAAAGCCTGTTTTATCCCCCAAATCTCCCAAAGGTCAGCCCAAGCCACCACTCTGATCCTTTCCCAGGCCCCCTGAGCCAGACAGGAGGGGTGCTCACGCCTCTAGCCCCTGGCAGGCTCTTCTCCCTCCTCTGCCGGGGCTGGGGGTGGGGCCTGGAGGGGCACCCCTGCTTTCCCCGAATCCCCCAGGGCTTGGCCCACAAGACAAACTCAAGTACTAGAGGAACCAGAGCTTAGTGCTTCGGGGCTCACAGTGGCTGCCCGGGGAGTGGAGGGGAGTGGAGTGCCCCGAAGCGTGAGGTCCAGGGCTCAGAGCTGTCTGGCGGGACGCCGGCCGTCCAGTTGAGTTAGGTCACGATTTGTGCGGAGGGGTCACTGGCCGGCGAGGGAGGCTGGAGTGTGTGATGGTCCCTGGGAAGTGAAGGGCTGTTCGGACAAGGAGGCCTGTAGCTGGGACCCAACCCAGACTCGGTGCTTAACACTACACAGCATTAGCGGACAGCCTGAGTCAGGGCCACCCTCTCCCGGCACAGCTGGGGCCCGGGCGGAGAGCGTGGCTGCCTGCGAGCCCAGCTGGAAGTGGAGCTGATGGATTTGGTGTCCATGCTCTTGGCTACACGTCCTAGGCCGCGTGCACGTCTCAACGAGTGACCACAGAAGTGCTGCACGTATTGGCTTGAGGTTACAAATAAACTTTAGCAAGAAGGCAGACTTGCAAAACATGGACATGCGAATAACAGGATTGACTGACATGCAAATAAACGTGTGTGTGGAACAAGCGAGGAGGAAATATGCTGCCACAGTCTGTGCCGTCACTGGCCATGCGTCAGACTTGACCCGTGGCTTCCTGTCAGCTCCTTGTTGCGAATTTCCCTTCCTCTCAGCTGGGGCCTCGGCTCCTCCAGCTTCTGAACCTGACAGTGGCCTGTGAGTGCTCGGTGGCCTCTGAGAGCTCGGCTCTGCCTTCTCCCTAAGCCTCAGTATCGGGCGCGTCCTGCAGGGTCCCCCGGGGTCCGAGCAGGCCTGCAGCCTCCCTTGAAGAGCAACAGCCCCCGATTGGCCCTGTTATTGGGCTGTCGGTGTCAGTGGCCTCAAGGACACAGAATGGCCAATGGCAGTGTCACCTTCCGATGCACGAGAGCCGCCGTGGGGTCCCCTGGGGAGCGTCTCCCCTTTGGGGTCCGAGCTCGCCAAGCGTGATGGACGCTCTGTTTCCAGCGCACCCAGACCTTGCTGAAGGAGTACAAGGAGAGGGACAAGTCCAATGTGTTCATAGACAAGCGCTTCGGGGAGTACAACAGCCACATCAGCGCGGAGGAGAAGATGATGCGGAGGTTCGCGCTGGAGCAGCAGGTATGGAGACGGTGGGGGTCTCCTGTACGTTCATCTGTGCTCCTGCGGGCACTTGCCTGCTGGTGCAGAGGGTGGGTCTTGAGTCCTGGGCCCAGGCTGGCGAGGCCGGAGGGGAAGGGCCGGCTGCAGACACCGCTGGTGGATCCGTGCGGCAGCCAGAGGGCTCGGCAGGGCTGTGTCCTCGAGTTTTCAGTGAAGCGCTGGCTCCAGCGCGGGTGGGTGGGCAGCGAGTGGCCGGTGGGCAAGGCCGCGGGATGTGCCTGACCCGCTGACTGACTGACCTGGGGTTCTGCTTGAATCTGAACCGCTGCTCAGATGGCACAGAATAACTTTAAAGCTGCTAGGCTACACTGACACGCTGCACCAGTAGCAGAAAAATAACGGGGTTTTGCTGTTAAATGGATGTGGGGATTTTAGGAAACTGACTCTTCCTCTTCTGTCAGCGACAACATGAAAAAAGAAACATCTACAACCTCAACGAAGATGAAGAATTAACTCACTACGGCCAGTCCTTGGCCGACATCGAAAAGCTGAACGACATTGTCGACAGTGACAGCGACACTGAGGAACGAGGAGTGCTGTCTGGTAAGGGCAGGAACAGGGACAGCCGTCTGCTCACCACTAGCCTGGCCTCCTGCGCCTTGAAAAGGGGTTGGATAAAAGTGTCGCTGATCATAAAGCTCTCGAGAAATTCTACACGAAACAGGGTTTTCTCATGCTTTACTCTAGAACCATAGAAGGTGTGTGGCAGGTGCAGGTGGCGGTAGGTAAGACAGGCAGACTTCTGGAGGCTGAGAAAGACGTCCGTACCCTGTCTTTTGTTGTTAATCCTTCCCCGAGGATGTTTTTTTTTCTTGATTTTTATTATTATTTTTTTAATGTTTTATTGATTTTTTACAGAGAGGAAGGGAGAGGGTTAGAGAGTTAGAAACATCGATGAGAGAGAAACATCGATCAGCTGCCTCCTGCACACCCCCTACTGGGGATGTGCCCGTAACCAAGGTACATGCCCTTGACCGGAATCGAACCTGGGACCTTTCAGTTTGCAGGCCGACGCTCTATCCACTGAGCCAAACCGGCTAGGGTGCCCCGAGGATATTTTTCCACTGATTTTCAGAGAGAGTGGAAGGGAGGGGGAGAGACAGAGAGAGAAACATCGATGTGAGAGAAACACTGATTGGTTGCCTCCCACACTTGCCCCAACCGGAGCCAGGGATCCAGCCTGCAACCCAGGTACATGCCCTTGACTGGAATCAACCCAGCGCCCTTCAGTCCCAGGGCCGACGCTCTGTCCACTGAGCCAAACGGGCCAGGGCAGTGCCCTGCCTTATGTGAACGTCACCCTAGTTCACTGTAGCCCGGCGCTTAGAGCGACCAGTGCCTCGTCCGGCGTGAGCACCAGGTGTGAGCGCTCTGGGGAGACGGGGGCTTCACAGCTCTGCTTCTGCTTCTGCTCTGTCTGCAGCCGAGCTGACGGCGGCCCATTTCGGAGGCGGAGCGCTCCCTCGTGAGAAGCCCTCCCAGCAGCCAGGCCCGGAGGCAGCGAGGCCCAGGTCCCACAAAGAGCTCATCGAGGAGCTCATCGCCAAGTCCAAGCAAGAGAAGGTGCGCCGCTCAGCCTGGGAGGCGCTCCTCCCGCGCTGGGGCTCTGGGGCTCCTGCGGGCGCGCTGTGCCGGCTGCTTTCTGAGGACGCAGCACAGGCAGGCCCTGTTCGTGTCCGGCTCCCGGAGCACAGACTGCAGGGGCTGGCTGTGATGGGTGTTTGGTTGCGGGGTTGGCTTCAGTATTTTGACCTGTAGCAGGCTTTGCAGAACATCACTGGCGTTTCCCAACAGCGAGCAGCTCATGGCAGGAAACCAGTGCTGATAGCCCGCAGCCCCTTCTGCTGACACGTGGGTGTGGCGGAGGGAGGGCGCCCGCAGTGACGCGTGTGCCTCTGCTCTTCCTTCCAGCGGGAGAGGCAGGCCCAGCGGGAAGATGCCCTGGAGCTCACAGAGAAGCTGGACCGGGACTGGAGGGAGATCCAGAGCCTCCTGGCCCGCAGGGCCCCCCAGGCCCAGAGCAGACACCAGGAGAAACCCCAGGTGGGCGCGGGGCCGAGCAGACGCCGCCGAAGAGGTGGCGCAGGTGTCCTGGTCTCATTTCTGGTGAAGGTTATCAGGTTGTCTGATACCTGACGTCAGGGAGAGCAGACCCGGCCGCGCCGTGGTGGCATCAGCCTCGACGGTGCAGGGAGCGGCCCGGCAGCTCTTTGCTCCTGAAAGGGAGACCAGCGATGACCCCTTCTCTCTGCCAGCCTGACGCCTACGACCGGGCGGTGCGGGAGCTGGGCTTCGAGATGAAGGCGCAGCCCTCGGACCGGATGAAGACGGAAGAGGAGCTGGCCAAGGAGGAGCAGGAGCGGCTCAGGCGCCTGGAGGTGCGGGGGACGCTGGGGGCGGGGCTGTGACCCTCCTGCCAGGCCTCCCACCTAGTTCTGGGAGGGGGACAAGCTGCTCCTGGAATCTGTGGGACCTTTTTAGTCTCTTTAAAGTTTGTGTATTTTACTATAAGTGCCTTTTTAAAAATCTTTTCCTAATTATGAAAGTAAAAACGTTCAGATGACACCCTGCTTGCCCTCCCTGTGGGCTCCACACGTGACCTCTCTCCCGCGCAGGCAGAGAGGGTGCGGAGGATGCTGGGGACGAGCGAGGACCAGGACAGCAAGGGGCCTGCGCACGTGTCTGCAGACGACTTAAACGACGGATTCGCGCTGGACAAGGATGACCGGCGCCTGCTCTCCTACAAGGTAAGGCGCCGGCCTTCCCTGTCTCCTTTAGCGGAAGAGGGCACGCTGGGCTTCTCACTTCCTTGCTTGGTCTCGGGTGGAAACTGTAAATCCCCACACGGCTCCCTGCAGCTCTGTGCTTGCGTGTTCACGGGGTCCAGGCACCGAGACTGGGCAGATGACCGCGAGGCGCTGCCCTCTCTCGGATCTCCTTTTGCTTTCCCTCGGCTGCTAACAAGCACTCCGACCACGGTCCCCGGGTTGTCACGCCTGCGGGTTCCGTATCCTGTTCCCAGGACGGAAAGATGAACGTCCAGGAAGCGCAAAGCCGGGAAGCCAGTAACGGTGGGGACGAGGAGGAGGAGGAGGAGGAGGAGGAGGAGGGCGAGGAGGGCGAGGAGGATGCAGAGGACAGCGGCAGCTCCGACAGCCACTCAGACCTGGAATGCGGTGTGGAGAGCGAGGAGGAGAGCGAGCAGCCCGAGCAGGAGCCGCGGCCACCGCCTGGGGGGAGGTCAACAGGCCGTGGTCAGGACGCTCGGGACGCCGCCAGGACTGAGCTGCCCTACATGTTCGCAGGTAGCAAACCGTCCTGTTCCCTGGGTCTCGGGGCCAAGTCCAGCCTGGCGGTCAGTCTGCCTCTCTGAGGCTGCGTGTGGGGGCCGGGCGAGCATGCTCTCTGAGCGCTTGGAGACCTGGATTCGTGCCGGCTGCAGCCTCGCCACGAGCGGGCATGATCCTCCTGTCTGTCCAGTGTTGCCTGGGGCCTGACCCAGGTCCTGGTGCCGAGGGGGCCTTTGTTACATGGCCACACACAGGACGCGGCACACACAACCTTCTGGAGAAGTGTCTTCGTGCTATTGTTAAGCATCAGCCTTCGGTGGGCGGGCCTGGGGGACCAGGGGGTCACCAGGGAGGGGCCACTGAGCTGCATCAGACAGGCCAGTGTCCCTCCAGGACACAGAAGAGTCGTCCACGCTGGTCAGCAGTCCCGCCTTGTCCTGTGGCTGTAGGTCATTTCCAGGGACAGTGGGCTCGCCGTGAGGCTGGCTCCGTGGCAGTGGCTCCGACAGGTGCGAGACACAGCTGCGCTCACGTGGCTCCTCCGCCCTCTGTGGGCTCAGCTCGTGGCGCGTGGGGAGGAAGGAAATTCCTAGCGGAGCGGACGCGCAGCCACTTCCTCGCGGTGCCTGTTCTCGGGTGGCGGCTCCCCCCTCGCCCGGACACCCGGGTGTGTGATGTCACCACATGCAGCAAATGGCGTGTCCTATAGAGAGAAGTCACGCTGTCTCTCGCGGCCGCGAGGGGAGCAGTGCCGCTTACGCTGAGTTCGGGTTTTGCGTCTGTTCCCGAGACGAGAGCCGTTCTGAGCAGTGAGCGCGCGTGTGTTCGGCAGCTCCCGAGTCCTCGGAGGACCTCAAGTCGTTGCTGGCGGGAAAGCCCGTGGAGGAGCAGCTGCTGGTGGTGGAGCGGATCCAGAAGTGCCACCACCCCAGTCTCGCCGTGGGGAACAAGGCCAAGTTAGAGGTGTGTGAAGGCGGGTCAGTGCTAGGAGCGTCGGGCTGTCCCCGAGCTGCGGGGATCAGGAGCCCCGGGCAGGCCTGGAGGGGCCCCCACTGGGGCCCTCATGTCACCGGAGAGTTGGCCTCTTGTGGCCATGGAGCAGCCCGGCCAGCCCCTCAGGGAAGTCGGTGACACGCCCCCTCCCTCTGAGGACAGGGTGCGGGGTGCCTGCTGCCCCGCTGAGCCTCCCCGCCCCCCCCGCAGCCAGAGGGGCGGTGCATGTCTGCCCAGGTCCGTTCCGGGTCAGCACTGAGCCGCTCCCCTCCGTGTCCCCCAGAAACTGTTCGGCTTCCTTCTGGAATACATGGGCGAACTGGCTACAGAGGACCCACCAGACCTCAGAGTGATTGACAAGTTGGTTGTGTGAGTAGAAACGGCGGCGGGGAGCTGAGCTGCACCACTTTAGAGCCATAAGAATACATGACCGGGTGTGAAGGTCAACCTCGTTGGTGAATGGGACTCAGGTGCAGCCATGACACAGCGCCTGTGACAGGCCACCCGCTGCTCCTGCCCCAGAGCTGGGCGTGTCCTCAGTTCAGAGCGACAGGCATGGGTCTGTTCATGGTATTGATGGCTGACTCGCCTTCGTTCTCCAGCGACCCATCATGCTCTGCGTGGGTGGCTGAGGTGTTTGGAGCACGTGCTGCTGGGCAGGCCTGGGGTCTTCCACATGGGAGGTTAGTGAGAGCGGGGCCTAGTGGCCGCTGCCATTTCAGACGTGAGGTGAGGATTCGCGAGTTTGTGGGGAAGCACGTAGCCGGTCAGCCAGGTGGACACGTAGAACGTGCTCCCCTCTGGCAAACAGCATAGGTCAGAGGGGTTATTATAGAGCAGATCACAGGAGCAGCCAGGCGGCCGTCGGAGGGGGCGGGTCCCCAGGGCTCTGGCTCCGGCCTCAGTCGCAGTGACGCACAGGCGAGGTCCCGGGGTGGAGGGTGCCTTCCCAGCTGGAGGCCTGCACGGACCTGTGTTTCTGATGAACAGGCCGCTGTACAACCTCTGCCAGATGTTTCCTGAATCTGCGAGCGAGTCCGTGAGGTTTGTGCTCCGAGACGCCATGCACGAGATGGAAGGGATGATCGAGGCCAAGGGCCGGGCCGCATTCCCGGGGCTGGACGTGGTAAGCGGGGCTCCGGCTCCCCAGGCTCAGGCCTGCGCTGCCAGGAGCCGGGTGCTGTCCGGCACCACACCAGCCAGTGGGGCTCAGGCCGTCCGCCCTCCGGGTGACCCGGGGGATGGTTTGCTGTTAGTGGCGGACTGAGATTGCGCGTGAACGGGGCATGTTTAGTCTTTTAAGGCAAATGGGAGGAGCGGATTTCCAGGGAGGCCCAAGCCAAGGGCCGCTCAGCTCCATCTCCGCACCCACGAGGAGACCTGAGGACAGTGAGCTGTGGGCGGTTGTGTCAATGTTAGTGAGTCTCATTCAGTCATTCCATTTTCTGGACTTTGTGTTGAAAGGAATGAACAGTGATCAGCAGGAACTTAAAATACAAGACTTGTGGTTTATCATTCGTGGCTTTAATAGGCTCCCCAAACACCGTCTGAGCCAGTGGCCACGGCATTGCTGGCGACTTCAGTTCTGTGAGCCTCCGCCCAGCTACCTTTCCCCACGTCCGCCCTGGGGGGTACCTAGAGCGCTGGCCAGGGGGACCCCGTCTGCCTCCTCGGAGCCTCTTTCTACCCAGGAGTATTGTGGGGGGCCAAGCAGCAAGGCCTAGGCAGGTGCCTGGTCTTCAACCCAGTCCCTTCGTCTGAGCTGCGGGCCTGGCCTCTTCGTCTGTGAGGGGGTGAGGGGCACAAGCTGCCTTTGGGAGCCTCGTGGCGGGGGAGCCTGTGGGCTGTGCCTGACCCGTGGTCCCCAAAAGTCACCGCTTGTCGTCACCTAAGACAAAACAGATGCATCTTGGGAGCGTGCAGGAGGCAGCTTCCTGTCGTGGAGATGGTACAGGCTCCCCACCTCCCGGGACACGGCGGGCCGGGCAGTGCCCCTTCCAGCCCCACCGGCGCCATGATGCTGCACGCCCGCCTCCACCTGCTTGGAACATTTCCAGTCTCCTTGCGCCTGCGTTAGTCATCAGCGCCTGATGCGAAGGGAGATCTGGGAGCTTCCAAGAAATACTGCCTTTAGCGATGGGCTGTGGTCAGAGCCATTTGTCCTGAAACGAGCAGGTGGGGGTGGGATCTCAGCTGGGGACGGCGAGCGCCCAGGAGAGCGTTGGAGAACAGCCTCCAGCTCCCTTGCCCAGCAGCCCTCGGTCTCCTTGGCTGTGCAGTGGGCACACTGCCCGATCCTCAGGAGGCCCTGCGCGTGGCCAAGTGGGCTTGTCATCTGCCCTGTGTGCTGTGAGATGGTCGCAGGAAGAACGGGTGGGGCCGCTTCCCCTGAGCGGAGGCCTAGAGGCCGTGGGTGCACCATCGGCCGTGACCCTGCCCAGCGTGGGTCTGATGCCCCAGGCCGGCCGGCTCCGGGGCAGGGCAGCCTCATCCTGCGCCCCCACCAGCCACCACGTTCCAGAGAGCCCGGCAGAGGGGGGGGTGACAGTGCTGTGGGGGCCCTGCCCGCAGCCCAGCGGGACCCTCGGGGCGTCGCTGCTCTGACCAGGTTCAAAGTTGTTTTGCTCCTGCCCCTGTACAGGCAGGACTTCAAAAGGCTTCTCCCACTCTGTAATCTTGTTGGTTCCACTTTCTTCCCAGCTCATTTACTTGAAAATTGCTGGGATGCTGTTCCCGACTTCTGACCTCTGGCACCCCGTGGTGACACCCGCGCTGGTGTGCCTGAGCCAGCTGCTTACCAAGGTATGTCCTTCCGCCAAAGCCGATGGCCGAGGGGATCAAGGACACGGACACTCGGGGTCGGGTGGGAGCTGAGGTCAGACACAGCCCCTCCTCGAGCACCGGCTCCAGCCCGACATGGAGGTGACGGAGGGTGTGAGCCCAGAAAACCCCCTTCCTGTGGAGGAAGCATCATGTCTGATGGAGGTCCTGTGCCCTGGGCACTCACGCGGGCCCCGCATTTCCGGGTCGGGCCTGGGCTGGGCACTCACGCGGGCCCCGCATTTCCGGGCCGGGCCTGGGCTGGGCACTCACGCGGGCCCCGCATTTCCGGGCCGGGCCTGGGCTGGGCACTCAGGCGGGCCCCCCATTTCCGGGTCGGGCCTGGGCTGGGCACTCACACGGGCCCCGCATTTCCGGGCCGGGCCTGGGCTGGGCACTCAGGCGGGCCCCCCATTTCCGGGTCGGGCCTGGGCTGGGCACTCAGGCGGGCCCCGCATTTCCGGGCCGGGCCTGGGCTGGGCACTCACACGGGCCCCGCATTTCCGGGTCGGGCCTGGGCTGGGCACTCAGGCGGGCCCCCCATTTCCAGGTCGGGCCTGGGCTGGGCACTCACGCGGGCCCCGCATTTCCGGGTCGGGCCTGGGCTGGGCACTCACACGGGCCCCGCATTTCCGGGTCGGGCCTGGGCTGGGCACTCAGGCGGGCCCCGCATTTCCGGGTCGGGCCTGGGCTGGGCACTCAGGCGGGCCCCGCATTTCCAGGTCGGGCCTGGGCTGGGCACTCACGCGGGCCCCGCATTTCCTAGTCGGGCCTGGGCTGGGCACTCAGGCGGGCCCCCCATTTCCGGGTCGGGCCTGGGCTGGGCACTCACGCGGGCCCCCCATTTCCGGGTCGGGCCTGGGCTGGGCACTCACGCGGCCCCCGCACACTGCGATGGGCAGAGCTCCGCTGAGGCTCTGCCCTGCCCCGGGGAGGAGTGTGAGCTCCCGCTCACCTGGGGAGCAGGTGGTCTTGGTCCGGACCGTGTCCTGACCAGTCACTGGCTCTGTCCCTCTGCCAGTGCCCCGTGCTGTCCCTCCCGGACGTGGTGAAGGGCCTCTTCGTGTGCTGCGTGTTCCTGGACTACGTGTCCCTGTCGCAGAGGTTCATCCCCGAGCTGGTCAACTTCCTCCTGGGCATCCTGTACATAGCAACCCCCAACCCGCCAGGCCCAGGTGAGCCGCCGCGGCCGTGGCCGGGGTTGTACTGGGGCTTAGAAAGCGCTAGAAGGAAGCCATGCTCATTGTAGCAAGTGTGGGGTACGGAAGAGGGGGCGGAAGAGAGACATCGCAAGTCCTCCCGCCCGGAGTAGCGCCCTGTTCCGGGTGCGGGCGTGGAAGAAATCGGGACGCTCTGCCCGCGGTGGCCAGAAGCCGCACGTGGCGGGTCTGACAGACGTGCCCGAAGTCAGGCTCACCCAGGCAGCCGCGACTCAGTCAGAAGTAGTCTCAGCTTTACGTTGATGTGTTGAAATATTTCCCTATTTGGGGCTAAGTAAAACACACAGCGAAGATTCATCTTACTTTTTTACGTGGCAACAAGCACGTGCTGGCGCGCTCCCGGGCTCCACTGCAGGTCCGCTGGGCAGCGCGTCCGAGGGGTTCCGCGTCTCCGGACTGGGGAGAGGTTTCTGACGAGGAAGTGCCCCCATTGGTCCTGCTCTGTTCTCACCTCCACTCCCGGGCTTCCTGCATCGCCGCTTCCCTCCTGCGGGGAGCCCGGCGCCTTGCCCTCGCTCGGTCCTGTCAGAGCCTCAGTGCCCACTGTCCTCTCGCTCTCCCTCCCGACCTCACAGGGACGGTCCTGGGTCCTGCCCGCGCTGCTCCCTGGCTGCCCCGCCGCCACGCCGCGTGCTCCCGTGGGCCGGCAGGCAGGGCTGGGACACACTCACGCCCCAGGAATCGGTCAGGGCGAGTGTAGGGTGCGCTGGGCACGGGCCCGGCCGCGGGGTGGCTGCTGTGGCCCCTCGCCCCTCTCCGTGTACCCGCCACCCCTTGCTTTGCCGGGCCCCCCTACAGGCTGCTCCCTCTGATGCTCTTCTGGGTGATGACGGGTGAGCCCTGCACACCACAGGGTCCTCCCCAGCCTTCGCTTGTGGGACAGCCTCTGACCTGGTGAACTCTGCAGCCCCCCACCCAGCACTCCCGACAGACCCCTCGTCCTCCTCAGCTTTGTCACCGTCCCTCACGTTCAGTCCAGTTCATTCGTCTTAGGGGCCGTCCCCCGACTCCGCGGTACAGCCGTGCGTTTGTAAAGAGTGAGCCTGATACTCAGAGGCGCTCTGTCCCGTCCCCTCGCATCCAGGTTACGCTCTGGTGCACCCGTTCCGACCTCTGGGGAGGAACTCGGAGCTGCTCGTGGTGTCTGACGAGGGGGACGCGGCCACGTGGCGGAGGAGAAGCCTGTCCCTCCACTGGGCAAGCGCACGGCACGCCCAGACCGAGACGGAGGCCAACCACACCAGGTACGTGCGGGCGGCCTCAGTGCCACCCAGGTCCCGGACCCCGAGCGGGCCCGTGTCATCTCTGCAGGTGATAGGACCTTATGTGGAGAAGGCTATCAGCTCTAATAACTGAATTTAACAAAGTTTGCAAAAATCAGTGGCATTTTTGTCCTAACAGTCACCTGTGTGAAAGGAAATTGCCAACAGTTCCCCATACAGTAGCATCAGGAAGAAGAAAATACTCTATTTTATTTAAACTTTAGAGCAGTGGTTCTCAACCTTCGTAACGCCATGACCCTTTAATACAGTTCCTCATGCTGTGGTGACCCCCAACCTTAAAATTATTTTCGTTGCTACTTCATAACTGTAATGTTGCTACTGTTATGAATCGTCATGTAAAGATCTGATATGCAGGATGTATTTTCATTGTTACAAATTGAAAATAATTAAAGCATAGCGATTCATCACAAAACCAATATGTAATCATATATGCGTTTTCCGATGGTCTTAGGCGACCCCTGTGAAAGGGTCTTTCGACCACCAAAGGGGTCGGGACCCACAGGTTGAGAACCGCCGCTTTAGAGGAACCTGCATGTTTGCGCAGTGGCCGCACAGTCTGCGTTCCCACCAGCAGTGCACGAGGACCCAGGTCCACTAGGGCCTGGCCGGCGCTGGCTTTGTTGTTGTTGTTTGAGTAGCCACTGCTGCCATCCTAACCAGTGGGAGGCGGTGCCTCGCGTGGCTCGGTTTGCGTTTCCCTGGTGGTGAGTGAGGCTGCGCCTTTCTCGTGCCTGTTGGCCACCTCTCTGTCCTCTTTAGAAAAATGTCTTTTCAAGTCCTGATGGCATTATTTCCATGAAAAAAATCTTCCCACAGTATTATCTTCCGAATATATCTGCTTGACCTTGTAAACAGTAATTCAAACCCTAAACCAGGGCCCGCTGCTGGTGGCCACGGCATTCCCCAGCACGGCTGCTCCCCTGCGCTGTGTAACCTCGTTGGCTGCGGCCATGCTGGGTGTTCAGAGTGGAGTGTTGGCTTGAATTCTTGCCCCATCCATTGCCTGTCGCCCCGCAGGCTGTCCTGCCTGGCCGTGTGTCTGGCTCTGGTGAAGCGCTGTGTGCTCCTGTACGGCGCGCTGCCCGCCTTCCCCGACATCACGCGGCCCCTCAGAGCCCTCCTGGCGCAGCACCTGGCCGGCAGCAGCCACCCCCACGAGCTGCAGGTGAGGCTCCCCGAGGACGGGCCCAGCTCAGCCCGTCCCGTGACCGGGGCAGGTTAGCGGGCACTTTGGTCCTTGGCTGCACCCCTGGAAGTCAAGGGCACTGTGTTTGCAAATGAGAAACTCGAATGAGAAGCTAAGTTAGTGCTGAGAAACTCCGAGAAATAACTGCTGCTGCACGGAGGCTGACCTGGGGTTTAAGCTGAGAACTGTCATGTCACGTCCCCTTCTGCCTGCCCACTGCCCACCAGGGCCTGGCACCCGTCCCTCCCGGACCACACACTCTGGCCTCC
Organism: Myotis yumanensis; assembly: GCF_028538775.1. Classification (NCBI taxonomy): domain Eukaryota; kingdom Metazoa; phylum Chordata; class Mammalia; order Chiroptera; family Vespertilionidae; genus Myotis; species Myotis yumanensis. The sequence continues at coordinate 238,930,295 of NW_027223752.1, forward strand.
TCACTCGGGGACTGCATTGTGCAGCATGGCCACCCCCGCGCATGCTGTCATATCTCTGCCCCCAAGAAGTGGCCCGAGAGGACATCCTGTCACCCTGCGGGAGGCGGATGCAGTGGCCCATCCCTTAGTTGAAGTGCACCCTGGCTCTGCCCTGCAGATTCAGGCAGGCCAGGGGGTCAGGGGGCCGGGGGGGGACCTGTGAGCTCGGGGCACTGCACGTCGTACCTTGCACGTGGTCCCCACGGAGCCGGGGCATTTGGCCCCCCGAGGTGAACCTCCAGGCGGGCAAGGGTGGCTGTGCCTGCGGTGCAGGAAGCCTGAGTTCCGGGACACACCTGTGCGTGGGGAAAAGGAAGGGACGCACATCAGCAGACCAGCTTCTCGAGAGCGTGGCCGACTCCTGGCAGCGCAGGCTGCAGGTTCTTCCGTTGGAATGAAAGTGACGTCAGATCACAAAGACTGGGTCCTGCTCGGTGCCCGCCGGGGCGCGGCGCTGCCAGGCTTGTCTGGGAAAGAATAACCCGTCCAGGGCTCGGGGCTGGCAGCACAGGCTGCCTTCCTCCCAAGTGCCTGTCATGCCTGTCGGGCGCCCTGCACTCGGTCTTCGGGTCTGCAGCCCCGCCCCCCCATCAGCAAGGTGACGCTTCCATCAGGGCTCCCACCTGCCAAGGGCCATCTGGCCATCCCCAGGCCATACAACAATTTCAACTGAAAACCAGCTGCTCTGTTTGGTCAAACGTTTCATTAATTCTCCCCGAATGTCTTGGCAGGGCCAGACCAGGTGATTTCTCATGTCTCATATGATCCTCGGGCCAGACGTTCCCCACCCCTTTACTCAGCAGATGAGGGAAGGCCTGGGGGAGGGAAGGAGGTCCCTCCCTGCCGCCTCTGAGGCCGCAGAGCCTCCTGGAGGAGCTGGAGAGGCCGCCGCGGCCATCACAGCGCAGTTCCTGTGCAGGAGCTGTGTCGGAGCACGCTGGCCGATATGGAGGCCCAGGAGAGGCGCTACCAGCCCCTGGTCTGCGAGAGGAGCAAGCCTGTACCCCTGAAGCTGTTCACCCCCCGGCTAGTCAAAGTGTGAGTGCAGCTGCCTCTGCAGGGCCTTCCATGGAGGGCCCGGGTCAGGGTGTGGGTGGGGGTACCCCAGCCCCAAGGGGCAAGGTGTGGGTGCAGCCCCCCAGCCCCCAAGGGGTCAGGGTGTGGGTGTGGGCCCACCTCGCTGGCTCTGCTCTTAGGCTGGAGTTTGGAAGGAAGCAGGGCAGCACCAAGGAGGAGCAGGAGCGGAAGAGGCTGATCCACAAGCACAGGCGGGAGTTCAAGGGCGCAGTGCGGGAGATCCGCAAGGACAACCAGTTCCTGGCCCGGATGCAGCTCTCGGAGATCATGGAACGGTGAGGCCACCGTTGCGGGCGTTGGGAGCCTGCGGGCTATGTCCCCTGCTCGCCCTGTGCACATACGTCCTCCAAAAACTAATCCCAAACTGGGCTTTTTCTCCTTAGGGATGCGGAAAGGAAGCGCAAAGTGAAGCAGCTTTTCAACAGCCTGGCTGAGCAGGAGGGTGAATGGAAGGCTCTGAAGAGGAAAAAGTTCAAAAAATAAACGGTTTTTATCTTGGCAGAGACACTGATGTCTTTCCTGGACTTCAGCTCCCATTTCAGCGTCTCCTGACCTCGCTCTGGACCTGGGCAGCGCTCCCTGAGCACATGCTGATGAACGAACTAGTTGGTCCGTCGAGTTCAGACGAACTGTCAGTCACGGTCTGGGACTGAAGGGATCTGGCCGGTCATTTTTGCCTTTGTGTATAGAGTGCAGTGTTATTTCACATTACAAGTTATATTTTCAATTATAAAGTAAACAAATTTGCAAACAGTTTAGAAATCGGAGAAGGAAAAAATCACCCTCAACCCCAGCACCACGACGGGCAGTCCCTCACTCAGTCTGCCTGGCGCTCTCCAGGGCCGTCTCGGTTCTGGGCGCTGAGCCGCTGGGACGTCTGCACTGAGCTGGGAGGCTGAAGACATGGAGTTTGTGGTTAAGGTCACAAACTTGTAAGTTAAACAGCAAAGAGCAGCCCTCCCATCCCCTGCACTAACCGGGAGCGTCTCAGGAAGGCAGGACGCTCTGCCGTTGGCTGGCCCCACGGGCTGTGGCTGGGGAGCGGAGCACAGGGGCCCAGACGAGGGCTGTTCTTAGCGTTTTGATAGGAACACACTGCGTAGCTCCAGCCCCCCTGCCCTCTGACGTGAGGAGTGTTGAGGCAGGTGACCGGTCTCAGGCGTGAAGGTCAGAGGCTACAAAAGGGGGAGCATGGCTCAGTGGGGAGATATCAGCCAAAGGTACCTAAGGGGGGACATCGAGTCTTTGGGGAAAGAGCTAATGGGTTTTCATTTGTTGCAGGTGGAACAGCTGTGTATTACGCATAAGTGTAACTGCTATTTTCGTGATTTGGGTGTCCTATATAGTAAAAGGCTAATAGGCAAATCACCCCACCGGTGGCTATGTCACGCACTGACCACAAGGGCAGAGCGCGCCCACAGGGGCATTGCTCAGTGCCAGGGTCCAGCCCCAGCGGTCCAGGGGCTCCCAAAGGTGTGGACGGAGTCGGCAAAGAATGATTTACACGGAGACAGCGTTCAGGTGATCAGCATAGCTCTCTTTAGTCTCCGTGGCTCTCCCCTGTGCCTGGCTGAGGCCACAGAGAGAGGTCCAGAGGCAAGCTGAGCCTTTATTTTATAGCCAGAGGTAAACAAAGTAGTGGTCACCATAGTTACACTGTTCTTGTGAGTTTCACTTGTTTTGGCAGCACTTGCTGCACCTCCCTCAGCCCATTAGCTTCCCAGATAAGATCTAGGGAGCGACCTAAGGTCCAGCCTAATTATGCTAAGAGGACTGTGCCCTCTAAGCTGGGACTTGTTTGTGACTTTGCCAACAGGTCAGTCCGAGGCTTAACCCTATAGCGATGCCCCACAGCTCAGCCAGAAGCCAGGCTCATGGGGGGGGCGGGCGGGCAAGCGCAGCAGTGCGCTAAGAATATGGCTAAGGATACCAACTGCCGTCAGGCGGACATCCCCGGGGGCTCCCGGACTTGGAGAGGGCGGGCCGGGTGAGGGAGTCGCCGCCCCCCCCCCTACCGTCCCCGTCCCCCCCCCCCCCCCCCAAGTGCACGCATCGTTCAGTACAGGGGGTGTGTGGCTGATGGCATGTGGGGCTGCATCACCTGTCAGCTTGGGAGAAAAACTTCAGGTCCGAGAATCCCCTCCCACGTGTTCACAGCGCGGGTCGGCCACACGGGGGCGTGGATTGGGTGAGATGAAGGGCAGCGGGCGGCGGCGTGCCAGGTGCCAGTGTCCACAGCGGCTCCAGCTACCGGGCCAGGCGCGCCCGTGAGGGCCCCCGCGTCCCGACCCCGCCGCCAGCGGAGCAGCTGGGCGTCTGGTCCCCGCCGTCTGTCCGCACGTCCCTTTCCTCCTCACCTGGCGGCGCTGGGGCTTCCGGCTCCGCGCCCGGTGCAGGAGGAACTGTCCCACCGAGAGCCAGGCGGTCACACCCACGGGCCCGGCGCTGTCCGTGGAGACGGCCCCGCAGGCGGAGGACCCAGAGCCCCGGCCCTGAGGGGAGAGGGTCGCCCTCGGGCAGCGGGTGGGGGCAGATGGGACCGTGGCTGGCGGCGCGCGGCTGGGAACCAGCCCCGCCAGCCAGCGCCGGGCAAGAACTCGGGCCGCGACCAGCGTGGGCCCTGCGGGGAGAGCCCCGCGGCCGGAGTCGGCGCCGGCGGGGCCAGGGGTCAGGGGTCGCCGCCTGCAGCGGAGCTCCGGGAACGCGGGAGGCGGGCGGAGGCCACTCGGAGTTACAGACCGACTGCCGCCGGACCGCGCCGCCGGAAGGAGAAGAGCGGGGGCCCGTCACTTCCGGGGCGTGTCTAGTGGGCGGGGCCTGTGCCCGCCCCGCCCCCAGCAGCGTGCCTGGCGGTCCTTTCCGCATCCCTCTGGCCAGCGGTCCGTCGGTTCGTCTGCTCGTTCCCGGCGCGCGGCCGCGGCAGGTGCGGGCGGGGTCCCCGGAGCCCCAGGAGGCGAGCCCGGGGCGGGGTCGGTGCGGGCGGGGGCTGTGTTCTCCGGGCGCAGGGACCCCTCCCCGAGTCCGCCCGGAGCCACAGAGGTCCCGCCCTCCTCCGGGCCTCAGTTTCCCTTCCTGCTCCACACGAGGACGCGGGGGCGGCTGCGTGGGACGGGGTGCCGCCCGGGCCCGCGATGCCCCCACCCCGGCCCCTTGGGACGGTTGGCCTCAGTGGCTGCGGTTTCCTTGCGCAACCTCCGCTGCCGAGTTTGCTGCATCCCGGGGTCTGGGGAGGGCGCACCAGGGACCCCGTCTGTGGTGATGGGCGCCCCCCAGCAGGGTGGGCAGGCACTCCCTTTAGGGTGCTCACTAGGGTGTTGGGGGCCTGACAGGAGCAGGAGGACTCAGTTTGCCCCTCGGTAGGGTAGGCGTCTGGGCTGCCCTAACCAGAGGTGCTGTGCAGACCCGCCCCCCGCCCCCAAGGGCCAGGAAGGATCGGAGCGCCCCATCATGGGCTTGGGAGCTGGTGGGAGCTGCACTCCGCACCCACCCATCCGCCAGCAGCCGGCGTCCGAAACCCGCGTGGTCACTGTGGTCTTCCTGGGCCTCCTGCTGGACCTCCTGGCCTTCACTCTGCTGCTGCCCCTGCTGCCCGGGCTGCTGGAGAGCCACGGCCGTGCACATGTGAGCCCTCCTCACCCCTCCACCCCCAAGCCTGACCCCCAGGTGGGTGCCCACTCCCCCAGCTCTCATGCTTCCTGTCCCCCAGGACCCTCTCTATGGCTCCTGGCAGCGCGGGGTGGACTGGTTTGCTGCAGCCATCGGGGTGCCCGCAGAGAAGAGATACAACAGCGTCCTATTCGGAGGTGTGGCCCTGAGCCCCATGCTGGGAGCCCCTGGTCCTATCTTCCTGCCCGCCCCCCCCCAACTCTCCGTCTTCCCTCCCCGACCTCCCATCATCCAGGTCCTCCTTACTCCTCACACCTCCTTACTCCTGGGCACCATCTGCTCCCTCTGTGTCCACTCTGTCATAGCCACCTTGGCTTTGAGGTCCATGGCCTGGGAGTGCCGGGCCAGGTGAGCAGACCCTTGGGACGGAGACTGAGGTGTGGTGACCCTGACTTCTGTCTCCTTCAGGTCTGATTGGCTCAATCTTCTCAGTCCTGCAGTTCCTCTGGGCACCGCTCACGGGGGCCGTCTCCGACTGCCTGGGGAGGCGCCCAGTGATGCTGCTGTCCCTGGTACGGGTGCCCCTGGGGTGGTACCTGAGGGGCCAGCAGCTCCTGTGTCTAAGCCAGGCTGGCCCAGAGCCGTTTCTGCCACCCAGCGGACCTTGGGGACACAAGGGCCCTTGGGTGCTGCAGACAGGGCAGGGACCCAGGGGTGCTGGTGGCTCTAGTCAGCCCCTCCTGGCCTGAAGTGACTGCGCCTACCCTTGGCTCCTGCCCCGAGGCAGGCAGGTCTGGCCACCTCTTACGCTGTGTGGGCTGCCTCGGAGAGCTTCGCCGCCTTCCTGGCCTCCAGGGTGATTGGTGGCATCAGCAAAGGGAACGTCAGTCTCTCCACGGCCATCGTTGCTGACCTGGGCTCTCCGCCCGCCCGAAGCAGAGGCATGGTGGGTGCACGGGCTGGGGATCGAGGGCCCAGAGGGGCTCCGGGGCCTGGTCGCCCTCCTGACTCAGGTGGCTTCTCCCCAGGCAGTCATCGGAGTGGCCTTCTCACTGGGCTTCACGCTGGGCCCCATGCTGGGCGCCTGCCTCCCTTTGTGGATGGCACCCTGGCTCGCCCTGTTCTTCGCTGTCTCGGACCTGCTATTTCTCTTCTGCTTCCTGCCAGAGACACTGCCCCCAGAGAAGCGGGTACGGAGAAACCCAGAAACCACCTACAGGTCCCGGACCCAGGGGTTCGGTTCCCTGGGCATGTAGGGAGCCTGTCGCGGGTGCCGGTCCTGGGTGCCAGGGGAGGCCAGACAGTCCTCTCCTGGTGCCCAGAGGCTCTTGGGAACACAGTGCCTCCTGGGGTCCCTATGCTTCCCAGCCCCTGCCTCTAAGGCCTGGTAGGTGGGATGGAGGCCAGGCGGCTGGTCATGCCCCTCCCCGGGCTGCCCCCAAGGCCCCCAGTAGCCTCTCCAGTTCTGCCCCCTCCAGGCACCCTCCCTCACCCTGGGCTTCCGAGCTGCTGCCGACCTGCTCAGTCCCTTGGCCCTGCTGCGCTTCTCCGCTGTGGCCCATGGCCAGGACCCGCCCACTGGAGACAGTAAGGAGTGGCCCCTCATGAGGGTGGAGCTCCACCGGCTGCTGTTGGGCGGTGGACCCCTCATGCCCTTGCCCGCTGCCCCCCAGGGCTCAGCCACCTGCGCCGCCTGGGCCTGGTCTACTTCCTCTACCTCTTCCTATTCTCGGGCCTGGAGTACACGCTGAGCTTCCTCACACACCAGCGCTTCCAGTTCAGCAGGTGGGAGTGCGGGCCCTACAGGGACCCCACCCAGGGACGCCCTGCCCTCTCCCCATCCCCCGGGCCCAGCCTAGGAACCTGGGGTGGGCAGGGGTTGTCAGCGAGTCCCCTGGCTCCGCTTGGCAGAGCAGGGGCGCAGCCGGCCAGCAGGGCTGGGGCGCTAAGGTTCCCGCCCTCCCAGCCTGCAGCAGGGAAAGATGTTTTTCTTCATCGGCCTCACCATGGCCACCATCCAGGGCACCTATGCCCGGCGGATTAGCCCCGGCGGGGAAATTGCAGCTGTGAAACGGGTATGGGGTGCCCCTGGAGGGGGAGGGGGGTGGTCTCCTGAGCTCTGCTGGAAGCAGGAGTGGGGCCTGAGGTCCACTGTGTCCCGCTGCAGGCCATCCTGCTGCTGGTCCCCGCCTTCCTCCTCATCGGCTGGGGGCGCTCGCTGCCTGTGCTGGGCCTGGGGCTGCTGCTCTACTCCTTCGGTGAGTGGGCCTGCCAGGGCCAGAGGGGCACAGCGGGGGCTGGTGGCCACAGATCCCTCCAGGTCACGAGCCCCCTCCTCTCCTCTGGGGTGACGGTGCCTCGCTCATGTCCCCCATCAGCTGCCGCTGTCGTGGTGCCCTGTCTGTCCTCCGTGGTCGCCGGCTATGGTGAGAAGCCCTTCCTAACCAAGGCCACTGGAGGGGGGCCGGGGGGGGAGCGGAGCAGCCAGCAGGCACCTGAGGGCCCCTTCTTCCCTACAGGCTCGTCTGGGCAGAAGGGCACAGTCATGGGCACGCTGCGGAGCCTGGGTGCCCTGGCCAGGGCATTGGGGCCCATGGTGGCCGCCTCAGGTGAGGCTGTGGGACAGCACGTGATGTGCCCTGGGGAGCCAGGCCTCGGGGGCTGCTGGACCCTGATGGGGGCCTCCCTCAGCGGCCTGCATCTGCTCTTGCCTCCTCCGTTCTGGCCACTTGGGGCGGGTGCGGGCAGGGTGCGGTGGGCCCACGTCATCACTTGGCTGTCTCTCCCTCCAGTGTACTGGCTGACGGGCGCCCCGGCCTGCTTCACCGTGTGCTCGGGGCTCTTCCTGCTCCCCTTCCTCCTCCTGCGGCCCCTGCGGCCTCCAGCACAGACACTCAAGGCGGAGTAGCAGAGCCAGCCCAGCCCAGCCCAGGCCGGAGGAGCTGAGGCAGGAAGTCAGAGGCCACCCCGCCTGCTGGCCCGACTCCTCCCTTCCTCCTGGGGCCCAGACAGGAATGCTGGGGCCTGCAGCCCTCCTCCTGCTGGACTGGACGGCCCTGCCTGGTGCCCACAGAGCAGGATCAGGGACTCCAGATCTTTCCAGGCTTCCGGTTTGCTTGTTTTTCACTCTGTGGAGAACAGGCTCTCAGCCAGGCGTCTGGATGACAAAATAAAGCAGCTGTTTTATACCAAGTGCCTCCTCCCAGTACACGGCGTCCCTCAGCCTCCACCACACCCTGGGGCCCCAGGCCCCCGCAGCAGCAGCTCCACTGACCATACGCGGTTCCCTCCTGCACGTGGGGAGGGTGGAGTCAGGTGCAGGACCCTCCCAGAGGGTCAGCACTGGCAGGTGACACCTGGCAGATGGAGGAGGAGGGAGCCTTCTGCTGGGCTGTCCCCGTCACAGATCGTGGCCCCACCTGCCTGCTCAGCCCCAGCCAGGCTGACTCCAGGGTCCACTGACTGGAGAGGACACGGGACTCAGCGGTCCGAGGGCCGTGCCCAGCAGCCCCAGGGAGGAACAGGCTGGAGGGGCAGGGCAGCTCTGGGTTAGAACGTCCTCCCAGTTCAAAGTGGCAAATGGTGTCTCAAGAAATAAGACACTTTGGGGACGAGACAAACTCCTGGAAGTCCTATTTTAAAGAAAAAGAAAAGGGATTAAAATGTAAAACCGCTCCCCAGGTTCAGACAGGATACAGCTTGAAGAACTTTATTTGTGAGTAAAACATGTTACAATGAAGAAAGGACACAGGGCCTGCCCTCCTGAGCCTGTGTCCCTGTCTGTGGCTAGACTTCATGTTGTGATACAAAGAGTTAAAAGAAACTACAAAAGTGAATTAATCATTGCGTGTGTGGGGTAGAGGGAGGGTCAGGGAAGAGTCTGTTAACGCAAGGAGGGCAGTGGGGAGGCTGGACACACTTGGCAACAAATGGACACAGAAGCAGCTGCTCGCCAGTTAGCCCCCAGCGGAGGTCAGCGCCATGCAGCCGGCCTCCGTCCTGCGTGGGTGCTTGGTTTTGGGAACCTGAGCCCACGTCCAGCTCCAGATCCACCACGGCCCTCCCGCCTCCCCAGGGGCCTGTCTGGGGCGGGCAGGCTGGCACCCAGCAGCTCCTGGAACGGGCGCCCTCGAGGAGCCCACGTGGCCAGCTGCCAGCCAGCAGCTCCCTGCTGCCTCCCAGGGGGTGGAGGTGAGTGCAGGTGAGCGAGAGCAATTAGCTCCATGAGTGCCTGCTCGGGCTCGGGACCAGCGGGGGCCACCAGGGCCGACTTCCGCCTTGAGCTCAGGCTGAGTTCAGGGAAGGGCAGACCCTGCTCTGAAACCTGCCCCCACACAGGTGCGCGGTGCTCCGCGGCAGGCAGGCCTACAGAAACGAAAGCGAGCGTTGCTGTTCCCGTTCACAGCAACGCAGAACTGCCGATACAACGAAGAGAGTGCTAGAAAAGACTTCTCCTCACTGAGGTGCCCTCCCTAGGTCAGGCCTGGAGGGACCCCAGTGATAAGACTGAGCCCTGGATCGGGTGCTGCCGTGGGGTGACCGGGTAACCATGCACAGGTTGCAAGGGTGTACAGGCCAGTCTGCTGCGGGGTCCCCACGCCGCCTCTCTGAGGCCACCACAGCGCCCTGGCCGCTGGCAGGCACAGGGGTGTTTGCACAGGACCAAGGCTTTGTGTTTATGGACAAAGTGAGATCGCTGAGCAGATAAGGCCAGCAGGAAGCTAGGAGTCTGAGTCAGTCACCTGAGACCTGGGGGGAGGGGAGCCTAGCAGGGACGGAGCGTGGGTTACTGGATGACAGAAGGAGAGCAAGAGAGGTCAGGGCCAGAGCCGGCAGGGCCTCTGACTGTGCAGCCAGAACCCTGCCTGGACGCCCCAGGGAAGGACCCGAGGAGCAGACAGACGGGCACAGAGGTGGACATAGGGCCAAGCCTCCCTGGACCTGAGGTGAGGCCCGGGAGCCAGGGGAGGCCGTGCGAGCACAGGAGGTGAGCTCTGGTCTACACGGGCTTGGGCGGCGGGGAGCGCTAGCTACGCGGAGGGGGCTTTGCATTCCATGACACAGGGAGACAACACGAGACAGCGGTGTGTGCAGGATGGGCCTTCAGGAGTCGCTCTTCTTCTTGCTCTTCTTCAGGAAGGAGGGGGTGCGGAACTTCTTCTTCTTTTTGGAAGGGGACTTGCCGGGAGACCCATCGCTGCCTGGGTCTGCGGCAGCCCCCTCAGCAGCCGGGGAGGGGGCTTCTTCAGCCGCCGGGCCCGGGGCCGGCTCAGGACTGGCCACTGTGGAGGGCCTGGCGGGGCTGGAAGGGCCACGGGCTTCGCCCAGCCCCTCGTCCTCCTCCTTGTCCAATGTCGGGAAGCCAGGCGCTTCTGAAGGCTCATCGGGGGACAGGTCAGGGAGAGTGGGCTTAAAGGTGGCAGCATCACTGTCGTCTCCAAACACAGCATCTTGCAGGTCTAGTGGGCGGGTAGGAGAGACGGGGTTAAAGGGCAACTGCCCAGCCCTCAGAGAGGGACCTCAAGGTGGGCAGCGCCCTGCACAGAAACTGCCACTGTAAGGACACCAGGGCCTTCTACCAAGACAAGGATTAGGAACTTTAAATCGTGTCACTGCTTCAAGGCTGGATGGAGCCCATTGTACCAAACACAGACTCCATCTTAAGGAGGGGGGGTGCGGAGGGGGGGGGGGGGGTTCGGCGCCCTCTCCTGGAAGCGTGCCCTGCGAACAGGGAACATTTTCAGTGCAGTGTCCTGACACCCTTGAGACGAGGTTTGCTCTAGGCCCCTAGGGCACCTCAGTAGCCCTGAAATTAAGCCTACATTTGGGTCCACACACCTGGTTTCCTCCAAGGGAGCCACGGAAAACATGGCAGCCCGTGGACGCACAAGTTAATAACTCTCAACCTCGTGCATCAGCATCAAACAAACTAAGCCTAGTTTAGAGGAAGACATGAACCATCAGGCAGGGAAGAGGGGCAAAGCAAGCCGTTTAACCATCGGGAAGCAAAGTACGGAATGTAACTTGTCTTCAGGAGCCTGAGGGCTGGTCTGTGGGGAAGATTCCCATCTCCAGGTTGGGGTGGAGGAGACCAGGTGAGCAGATTTTCTAAAAACAGCCTATGAGGTTACGAGCGACTGGCAGGTTAGGAGCACCAAACCTGCTCATACATCAACAGTCAGCCGAACCTCGGGAGGCGACGGGAGGCGAGCCGAGTGCAGGGGACAAACCCTGAGGGCTGGGCCTGGGAGATGCCTGCCCGGGATCACGGCCGGGGCAGGGGGAAGTGAGGCATGTCTGCAAAGCGGGCAGAGGTGGCCTGTGGGTGCCCAGGGGAACCTTTATCATTGGATCAAATGTCCTACTAAAAAACAGCACGGCCCTGGCCGAGGTGGCTCAGTGGATAGAGAGTCAGCCTGCAGACTGAAGGGTCCCCAGTTTGATTCAGGTCAAGGGCACAGGCCCGGGTTGCAGGCTCAATCCCCAGTGGGGGGTGTGCAGGAGGCAGCCGATCCATGATTCTCTCTCATCACTGATGTTTCTATCTCTCTCTCCCTCTCCCTTCCTCTCTGACATCAATAAAAATATACATATTTTAAAAATAGCCCAAATGTCGCTCTTCTGCCCCTCTCACGTTAAGCTTAAGCACGAAGCTTAAGCAGAGGTTCAAACACATGCAACTGCATGCAGCAGGTGGCAGCCCACCTGCCTGAGCCTCGTCTAGACTGTCTGCCCTCCTGGCACTCACGAGACCCAGAGCTCTGAGCACCGCTGTGTGGCCCCTGGGAGCCCAAGGGCAGGTTGCCCACTGCAGCTCCCAGGTGACCGAACCCCTTCCGGGAAGGCCACCGCCCAGAATGAAGGACTGGGTACAAAAGGGGGAGGGGGGGGGCCAAGACAATGTTTTTATTTTGATTAAACAGAAAACAAAACGTAGTAAGCAACAAAGAAGCAGAATGAGGAAGCGCAGGGAAGCCGGCAGTACTTACTATGGTAACAGGTACTCCTTAGCACATCCTCCTGCTTGCCACGCAGCCACAAGAAGAGAAAAGCACAGGGAGAGAATCTACGCATTCAGTCACAGCACCAGGTACAGGAGGAGAATGGCCAAGCCATTCTTGTGGACACAGAGGCACAGGCTCCCGACAGACATGGGAAGCATGATGTATAAGACCGAGGGACAGACACGCAAGCCACACGCCACAGACATGCGGTGGGTGGTCTGAGAGGCCGACGGAGGCCAGTGCTCTGCATGGACTGATAACATGGCAGTCAAATGACATCCTGTAGCTCAGACACCACAGAGGACGTTTCCGGAGGTGGAATCGAGCACAGGAAGGTTTAGGAAGTGTGTAAAGAGGGCAAAACTGACATCATCAATGAAGTGGGTTCCGATCCCTGAAGGCTGTCCTCCCACCTGTGACATCTCACTAACAGATCTGTTTGGCCTCAGGTTTCCCAGGACAAGGCCAAAACAGGAGCGCAAGAGACTGGGCCCAGAAGCACCCAGCACGTGCTGTGCTGGTTCCCTCGCAAAGGCACACGTCCTCACTAGTGTCAGCGGCCACTCCTTCCATTGGATAGAACACGCAGCCCACGCCCCCAGCCCCGCTGTGGACACCCATCCACACAGTGCCATGCGCCCTCCCGCACTGGGGCAGCCTCGCCCGCCCCCGCCCAGGACTCACCTTCCTCCAGCTTGACGGGGGAGCAGGGGGCAGCAGGGGGCTCTGGAGGACTGTCTTTCTGCTCTCCAGTCTCGTCCAGACTCTCTGCAGGTGGCAGAGGTGAGAGGGCGTGGTGAGATGCCGCCATGAGCCCGCACCAGAGCCCTCCCAGGGGAGTCAGAACCTACTCCCTCTGGGACTAGCCTGAGTGAGGAGGGAGGAAGCATGTGCTGAGGAGCACTCTGCCCTTCACCAAAGGCCTGGAGGACAGAGGCGCTCACCTGCGGACCTGCCCACGCAGAACCTGCCCTGGCGCCTGGGCCTCGCCGTGAGCACTCACCTGGGGGGCCCCTGTGCTTGCGCTCCACCTCCCTGCGGTACTCCTCCAGCTCGCGGTCAGTGAGCGTGTTGAAGGGGTTGGGGCCTGTGGTGCTCACGATGACGTGGGGCTGGTACTCCTTCTCAATGATGGCCTTGGAGGCTGTCACCAGCTCCCCCTGCGGACAGAAGAGGTGCTGGGTCTGCAGAAGCCCTGCCCCAGGACTTCCTCCTCCCCGGCCAGGCTGCAGGCAGGGTAGGGCGGGGCAGCTCTCCAGGGGCACAAAGACATCCCTGAGGGTTAGGCTGAGCTACAGCCTTCAGGGGCAGAAGACAGAGACACACGATTTTGATGCAACAAAATATATGTAACAGGAGAAAAGAACCCTAGAAAGCCCTCAGGTTTCAGAAGCAAAGGCAGCAAAGTGCAGATGGAGCGCACAGAGCACCTCGAGGACAAGCCCACGTCCTCACGGACAGGCGGGAAGAGGAAATGCACAGATCACAGCACTCCGGTCAGGCAGGAGAGACTGCTTCCGTTCTAGGAGCACAGGCAGGTTCTGTCCTTTTGACCTTGAGAAGAAGAAAGTGTCCCCAGGCACCAGCATTTGTCTGGGGAATTTGGAAAACAGACTTTGTAGCAGAGAAAAGAAAGCCAAGCCTGTGAAGCTCCCGTGGCCACAGACAAGCCCCATCTGCCAGGAGGAGGCGGGCAGGCCCCGGAGGGCGGGAGCCAGCGGGCTGAGTGTGACGCCACCGCACATCCCTTGGCCAGCACAGCTCTGTGCCCCGCTCAGCCTAGTCAGCCCCAAATGCTCCCGATGTTCACCTTGGAGAAAACTAACCGGAACTCATGCACATGCCCAGTACTTAATGAGAGCTTCCAAAAGTAACTGAAAACAGGAGAATCCAACATCACTTCCACGCCTGCCGGTCCACCTGTGCTCTCCTCAGCGAGGGGCGAGCATCAGAGGCAGTCAGCGTCCCTGCAATGGGCACTGGACACAGAGCCAGACCGAGGCCGGGGGACCTGGGCTGAGCGGCCCGGTCTCATGAGCTGGGTAGAGTGCCTGGAGCAGTCCAGGACTGACACTGACAGTGACACAGGCCCCGGGACAGAGGAAAGGGGCTGCTGGAGTCAGCAGCCTGTTATCAACCTGTCATCAGGTTCAGGATGACCTGGGAGTCGGTTAGCCCTCTTTCTGACCAGCCTGACCCAACGCCACCGGCTTTTCCTTCAGAAGCAGCCCTGCCTGGCCAAGACAGGGACTCAGGTCCTCCTCTGCCACTCGGTCCCTTGGCCCGAGACACACCCTTTCCTGTCCACAGGCCTGTTACCATCTTCAAGAGGAGCCTGCTGGGCGGGCCCCTGAGGCCCACAGAGCACGGACGCTATCATCTACGCAACCTGGCTGGTGCCTGTGCGTCCTGGTAGCACTGCCAGTGAGACAGGAAGGTGATGTGAGCTTTGAGAGAAACACTGTCACTCATTTCAGTCCCATGTTCACAATCAGCAAAGGGCAAACAAAACCAGAAACTGCCACAGAGATCGTTCCTGTCCGGGTGCCACACAGCTGGTTCCCGCCACACTGGCAGGGGCTCCGTCCTCAGTGAGGGCCAAGCTGGAGCTAGGAAAAGAGCGATGCCTGAGCCGCAGAGACAGACAGGCCCTGTGGGGGGCAGCCCGAGAAGTCGGGGCTGAAGGAGCGGCTCCCTCCAGCAGCCCATGTGGGGGCGCTCTTTGTGCTCCTCCCGTTTGGCCCCACCAGGGCTCTAAGCCTGTTCCTCCTGGCACTGGGCTGAGGCATCAGATTTTCATCTGAAAAATCTACACAGATTTGAATTTATATTCCTTTTTTTGTTTGTTAATCCTCAACCGAGGATACTTTTTCCCACTGATTTTCAGAGAGAGTGGAAGGAAGGGAGGGAGGGGAAGAGAGAGAGAGAGGTGCCCTGACCAAGGTTGAGAATCGAACCTGCAATCCAGGGAATTGAACCCATACGTGCAAGCGGGTGCTCCAGCTACTGAGCCACCAGGCCAGGGCTAAATGTACATCTTAGTGCTGGACCCGCACACACTAGGTGCTTACCACCCAGTGCACACAGGTGCGGCAGAGCAGCAAGGCTGGGCTGCACACCTGGGCAGCAGGACAGGACTAAGTGCAAACCTTCACACCCGTCTCTAACGACTCGGTTCACTGGGAATCAAATCCAGGTGGCAGAGTGACTTCCAGCCGCACGCTGGCTACACAGTGCTGAGTCAAGAGAGCCCTGGCTGGGCTTCCTGTTCCTTTGGGCACCGGAGCACGGGGTGTGGCTGGCAACTCGCTGATCCTTCTTCTGCCAGAAGACAAAGGAGAGATGGAAGCAAAAGAAAGTCCTTCCAGAAAAGCCCCAACTTCCTTAGTCCCAAACGCCTGTTCCTCAAGCTCTTGACCGGGCACGCGTGCCTTACGGGGAAGAGGATGTTTTTAGGACGTTGACACAGTCCTTTTCACTTGCTCAAGAGGGTCAACTTGCCAGTGAGCAGCGCCACCTCTAGGAGCACCGTGGTCTGTGCTTTGTGGTCCACACACCAAGACGTGGCAACCACCCCACTCAAGGACATCAGAGGAGTCAAAGCACATTCTCACATCAAAACGAAACATGCTGTCACGTGAAAGAGCAAGGCTGCGAATGTGAGCGCCCGGAAGAGGGGGCGGGGAAAACAGAAGCTGGCCAGGAACCTGCACAGGGCACCGCCTCACTGGGCTCGGTGCCGAGTGGCTTTCTCTGCCGATCCTGCCTGGACACGGCGCTCACAGGGTCTAGTCTGGTGCTCGGACTTGCAGAGGGCATGCGACTGGCCAGGAACCCCTCGCACAGCCATTGGAGGGGCCCCTGGCTACGCTCCATGACGCATCCTCACAGGGAACTGGGATGCACCCCCAAGTCTGAGCACTGCTGGACAGAGCCAAACAGAACTGCGACAGGACGAGGAACTGCCAGAGCAGCAGCCTTAACACAGCGGACGGTCTCCCTTCCAGGCAGGCGGCCCTAACGACACAAACAGGAACCACTAAATGCAATCTAAGCCAGAGAGCTTGTCCAAACCTGCTCTGCTCCATAAGCCCCCGGGGCTCATGGACTTCACACACCTACACACACCTGAGAGAAAAGAATGAGAAACTAAGGTCCCATGGGATGGAAGCATGGAAAACAAGCCAGTGGGGCAGGAGGCCATCTCTCCCATGCTCTGCGGGGCTCCTCCAAGAATGGTCGCTGGACAAGGGAAAACAGGACCCACTGAAACAATACATAAATATGCAAAAATAATGCCGTTAGCGAGGGTTCCAGACAGGAATACAGAGCCCTTGGTGCAAGCCTCCTTCCTTCTGGCTCCTGGGGCGTGGCTAGATGACACCTGCACTCACTGGAGGAGTGTAACTGAGACACAATTCCTCTGGACAGAGGGCGAACACCTGAGGCCTCACCCTCTGCCCTCAGCGCCTCAAAGCTTAGAACAGGCGAGCCTCCACCTGGCACGGGACATAGGGTGGATTTCCACCTACTGAGCACTTTAGGTATGCAGGTACACGGAGAATGGTAATTTGGGGTTTCAAATTTCACAAGTCTTTGACCCCTTGCAACATTAAAAAAATCTAGGATTTTTAAGGTCAAAATAAATACATTTCCTCAACCAGGGCTGACAAGAGACCGCCTTGCTTTACGTCCCGCTCCCCTGAAAGGATGTCTTTCAATCGCACCCCCATTGCACTTTCCTTACGGTTTCGGTCACAGCTGAGCAGGCAAAGGGAGCAGGTCGCACGGAAGCATCCGCACTCACAGAGTCACATGCAGAACCTCTGAAAAGCACCGTCATGATGCGGAGACGCACCCACTCCTCCCAGCCACGGCTTCCCTACAGCCCAGGGCAGGCAGGACGGCACCCTCTGTCCTCTCACCAAGGAGCTAGAGCCCGTGTGCGGCTCCATCGTGACCGGGACAATGCCGGCAGGAGCAGGCAGGTGGGGACAGGCAGGCAGGAGGCAGCGCGAGCCGACAGTAACTAGGGGCAGGAGGAGTACCTTTCTAACAGGGAGAGATTTAGCTGGACTAAAGGTCTGCTCTGTGAGCTCGAGCCCTTCGATTGTCTCCGTGCAGTCAGACAGGGGTGCGTCCTGCAACAGTAAACTGAGTCAGCAGAGCCCCAGGCCCAGCCTGAAGTACCGAGCGCACAAGATGGCGCCCCTGAGAGCATGCAGCAGGGACAGCGGCGTCGCCAGGAAGGTAGCGGGGGTGGCACCGCCACGTGCAAGCCCAGTCCCCAGGACCAGGACCACACCTGACCAGTCAGAAGAGGCGGCGACAGTCACCTACCCTGCAGTTAACGTGCGCGGTTTCAGAGGCAACTACGGACACGATTACCTTCAAGGGGCCCAGGCACTGTCCCTTTATAGAAATGCGGCTCACCGTGGGCCACAGACAGGCACCAAGCAGCGCCCTGCCGCAGGTAGCCACGTGGACGGGAATAAGGCCAGCACTTTACACGGTGTGCAGCACGTGGACCGGGCGGTGGGTCCCCGGGCACCGTGCCACCCGCACAGGCATGCACTGCACCGAGCGCTGGCGGGGACACGCCCCGGGCATGCTCGTGCTTGGCCTACAACTCAGGGGAAAGTGCCTGTGATTTCTCATCATGAAGGGTTTTCACAAAGACGGCGTAAGAATAACAGGACTAATTCCCAGTTCTCACCTGGACAAGGCTTCTGTCCATCACTACACCACACAACACCTGCGACTGGGGGCCAGCCGTCTTAATGTCCTGCAGGTTCTGCTCTCGGATCTGAGGATGGCAACAGGAGGAACACATCAGCAGCATGCCCACACCTCACCCGCTCGGTACTGCCTGGGTCTGAAGGGAGGAAGGGCCCATTCCTACGTCCTTCCCCTTCTGGTGACGTGGGCAAGCACTCACTCACTTGAGGACACACTCCCTACGTGTCCCTCTTACCGGGACACTGTGAACGGTCCAGGGTGAAGGCTCTGCAGAGTGCAGCCCTGCCTGCTGCTCACGGACCACAGGTGCACAGCACAAGCGCACAGAGGGGCCGCTGCTGCAGTCACGAGGCAGCAGAAGTCCTCAACCCGCGCACGCGCTCTCTGCCCTGCAGCAGCCAGCACCCCGTCCACCCACTGCAGCCTCCGCCTCCCGCACACGAGTACGCACCTTGTTCCTCATCTCCTGGACCTCTTTCGGGTTTGTGTTCAATGGAACAAACAGGTTAGGGACAGCAGAGGTGGAAGTTCTATGTCCATCCTCTTTAGTCCACTGTAATATCAAGAAGAGTTAAAATGTCAGAATTGGGACGGCAACAGGTGGCACCAAGCACCCCATCTGTCCAACTGATCTCACATCTGGTCATGCACTGAGCATCACAGAGGATGAACCAATGACCATACCCTGTGCCACCGCAGCGGCTGGAGGGGGCAGGAGCATGTCCAGACCGAAACCAGGAATGGCGGAGGCCAGAGTCGTGACGACCGGCCAGAGCCACTGAGAAAGCCCCGCTGAAATGTGGGGTCTGACATGGACTGGCAACAGAGCTGAGCCCCTAACTCCCGCAGACTAGCCAGTGGGGACCCTTCAGAGCACATTGGTTCACCGCTCTGAGCATCGTCAACACCAAAGCCAGCTGGAAGCATGAGATGACAGGGTCATGGAAAGCAATGTGATGTGCTACCCAGAGGGAGGGAAGACTCGCATTGGAAGGCAAGAGTGGGCATCACCAAAGTGCTGCATTAAAATAAACGACAGCGTCAGAATGCACTGTTTGCATAGCTATTTCAACCCAAGAAAATCGCGGAATGAATGCTTAGGCACCTGGGGAAGATTTGGTGATGTCGAATATTTTATATAACTTCATACTCTGAGTGTTACAAAAATATCCCACAGGAGCTCGGAGCGCTGGGATCCTTACTAGAAGGCCGTCTTAGACAGCGGGCACACTGCCAGCACCCTGCGCCTTTCACTTTTTTTTGAATTTCCAATCAAATATGACCATTTTCATCACATGGTAATTCGGAGGATGAGGAGGCGCTGAGTGTTAAAACAAGCCCACCTCCAAGAGCAAATGTTACTCTTTTCAGGGTGTTTTCAGAGGCACTAAGAGAGCCAGAACCATACGACTTGGAGAAAGCCAGGGGAGCGGATGCTCAGCCACTGCGGGGAGCGCGGCGGGCGTGCGCTGGGGGTACTCACTGACGGCATCTTCCGATTAAACAACTCCGGCCTTTCATTAAAGATAATTTCCAGTCAAAACAGGAAAACGGCAACCTCAGGAGCGTGACACTATTACTGTAAGTGAATATACCCACCTGGGCGCAGGCACGGGGGTCAATCCAGAACAAGAAACACATCGCAATGCTGCCCAGGGCCTCCCTCCACGCCACACTGACTAACACGCCCGATTCACTTCACACTTTTTCACGCTAAGAGTACATGTAGCTCAAAGCTGCTGCCACACACACACTTCGGGAAAACTCGGCACAGCCTTCGGCACATGTACTGACGGCAGCGGAGTCGTTCGGGCCCACTCCCCTGAACAAGCAACATCAGTAAAAACGAAACAAAGGCCACGAGAAAAGAAAAAAAGGGAGAGAGGGACAGAGGGGAAGGAGGGGGGACCGGGGGTGAGAAGGAGAGGAGGCCGGGCTCAGCACTGGGCCTCTGCCCGCGTGGGCGGCATGTCGGTTCAGGGGCACAGAGGCTCTCACCAACTGTGCGCCAGGAAAACGCCAGCCACCTGGAGACAGGCCTCTCTTTCGACACGTCTACGAAGTAAGAGCGTTATGAGGGAAGCCGTTTGCTGCCTGGGGGCCCCGAGTCTGGGCCCGTCTCGCCTGCGCTACAGACCAGCCGTGCAGCGGTGGGTCTGTGCCCGCTTCCGTGTGCGTGCAGGACTCCACCGCAGGAGCACGGCTGTCCTGGGCTCGGTGAGGGGCCGTGAACCGTCTTCACAGAGGCAGCTGAGGGCCGGGACCTGAGGGCGGCTCAGGGCCGGTGAACACGGGCGTGAAGCACGTTGGCAGCAACCCTCTGTCGCTGGTGCCCGCGGTGGCCTGCGCTGCACTGGGGTCATGCCGCCCCCGGCAGGAGTCAGAAGACTCCGCGATGGCGGTCTACTCACATGCACAGTCCATGCAGGAGGCAGCTGCTGAGAGCGTTCCGAGGCTTTGGGACAGAGCAGGGGAGGCTAAGGAGGAGGACCTGGCCGGCCGAGAGCAGGCCGGGACCCAGAGGAGAAACTGCTTAAGAAAACACTCGAGACGTTAAAGAACAGTTAGTGACTTACTGAAACCACCGGCATTCACAACACTGAACAACAGGCTGTGACTGAACTGCCTTTTGGTGCGTGAAGTGATAAGATTCCTTGAGGACAGTGTGAGTTTGCCGGCAGCTCCTGGGTTTAGGTTAATACACACGTTAGTTGGACCTTTGGCTACGGACGCACTAGGTAAAGAGGCAGTCACTGGGGGGGTCAGGTCAGTATCTTAAGCAGTTTCGAGCAGACAGTAGTACTGGTCAGATATAGAAGGTGAAAGGGAAGGCTCGCCTTCAGTCAGGGTCGCAGGGCTGGTTCCCAAAGCCTCCGAAGCCCCAGCTGCCCCACTTGCTCTACATCATCTAACTAGGAACAGTAAGGTAGGCACAGACCAAGCAGTTGGTAATACAGCTTGGCACGCAGACACCGGACGAGAGAGACTGCAGCAAGGGTTTCACGTGATCGTGTGTAATGTTCGTCCACACCTTAGTCTTCGACTTGGGGCTGCTTCCGTTCTGCCCTTCCTCAGAGGCATCGTCACCCCGGCCAGAGTTCAGCCATCTTGTCTTCTCTCGTTGCTGCTTCTGAAAACTGTGTCTGAGAGGAGAGCAAGTGCCCGAATCACCATCACTAGCAAAGGAGTAACCTGTGACGCTAGCAGGAGCCTCCACGTCGCTGTATTTCTTAGACTTCTCTCTCAGAGCCGGGTATCGGTAAGGGTAGCCAGTTCTGTAACCCTAGAGACCAAGAGAGTGAAAGACAGTCACTAGTCCACGTCTCAACACAGAGCTCCTCGGGGAACGCTGTGTGGGATCCCTCAGAGGCTGCACCCCAAGTACAAGCCCAACCTAAAGGCGAAGACGTTCACCAAAACAAAGGCCCTGCAAGCCGACGGCAGCCTCACTGCTCACAGCCCCCCTGGAACCAACCAGAAGTCCGCCGGCAGGGGCGTGAGGCGTGCTCACCATGGACTGGGAAGCAGCACGAGAAGAACTCTCTGCCCCAGTGAACCTGAGGATGGTGCCGAGTGAGACACCAACGGGAAAGGGGGCGCTGCCTGATCCCATTACGAGGCTGGGTGGCATCACCCTTGGGCGGAGTAAGTGACTCTCAGAGGGGATGGACCTTCTGAGGTGCTGGTGCTGGTTTTTGACTGGGTGTTGATTCCACCCAGTTTTTTAAACTAATAAACTGAATACTTAAATAGGTACACTCTCCTGTTTACTGTATTTCAATAAAAAGTTTAAAATGATAAAAAACCTGGCTTACTTGCTGTTGGCGACAATACAGACTTTACTCATCAACCTGCCGAATGCTGAGGTCACAGTTTAGACGCCGGATAAACTCCAGGGAGGACCAAACAAGCACGCCTCGTGGCGACTGGTTCTGGCAGATGACTGTCCCACTGACACTAACTTCACACTCAGTTCAACCCTGACTCTGCCTCGTAGCCATTCACTCTGCTGTGAAAAGTGCCCCTAACTCTCACCTCTATGCCAACACCTGCCGTCCCGCCCCGCCCCCCTCCCTCCCTCCACTCCCGTGCAGGACCAGCCTGTTTGCTGGCCCCACAGGCAGCATCCCTGAGGCAAGGGTGGGTATCAGCCCTCCTGTCCGTGCGTAGCTTGGTGATACGCATGGCCCCACCTCCTGAAGTGCCCTCCCTGCTGGACTGTGGACGGGCCCTGTGACTGGCTTCTCACCAGTGGAACTGGCAAAGTGATAGGCTGAGTTAGATGAGTGTGGTGCCCATCCTGAGTCTCTCTCTGTGCATTACGGTCTGAGGAAGCAAGCTGCCATGGCCACCACAGATGGAAGAAAATGGACTCTGACCACCACCTGAGAGCCTGGCAGGGGGGCCTCCCCCGGCCGAGCCTGCCAAGAACCCAGCCCAGCTGACCCCGACTGCTGGCAGCCTGTGAGCTCAGCTGCTCCTGCACTGCGGACCCACAGCCTCACATCTGGACCAAATCTTTCCCGGCCGCTTCACAGGGAGCCAGAGCGTTGGGGCTGCAAGGAGTGCAGGGCGGTCATGAGGCGGGCCTGCGCCGCTGGCCGATACGCCAGAAACATGCACTTCCTCAGTCCAGGGATTCCCCTCCCTGTGGGTGCTGCTTCCCTGTGCGGGGCCACCTTCATTACCAACCATCCTTTAACACGTTAAGAAAAGCACGGCAGTAATCCCTGCGCTGCTGCTGCCTCCTCATCAGTCCTTGGGAAGAGGCGATGCACTGCCATTTCCCACTCAGAGATGCTCACTCGGCTGAGGCTAATACGATGACTCAGCCAGGAAGACTGTCTTCAGAAGAACACCGTGCTTATTCATTCACACATCCTCTTGCTCGGACAGCCAGGACGGAGGAATCTCCAGGCCTCAGGATAAACCACCAGGCCTCCACACAACTCTACCCTCCCAGCGTGTGGGATTGGTCTTTATTCTTCCCTTTAAATGCCGTGAAACCAAAATTAGAGGCAATACACAGACCTCAGACCTATTATATGGCCTAGTTAAAAATATGGATTCCTGCCTGGCTGGTGTGGCTCAGTGACTGAGCATCGACCCACGCACCAGGAGGTCACCAGTTCGATTCCCAGTCAGGACACATGCCTGGGTTGTGGGCTTGATCCCTAGATGGGGGCGTGCAGAAGCAGCTGATCAATGTTGATGCTTCTCTCTCATCGATGTTTCTACCTCTCTCCCTAAAGTCAATAAAAACATTTAAGAAAAAAAAATGGATTCCTTTCTTCCTTGAGAAACTGGCACTGTATCTTGATTTTGTGGGATTTAGCATTTCTTCTGTGTGTGCTGAAATGAACTCTCAGTGTGAGGATCTCTAGCTGCTCTCTAACCTATTCAATGACTCGCAAAGATACGACTGATCAGGATGCTAACTGAATCCTGGACTGTGATCAGTGGTCGCTGTCCAGTTTATTTCTTATAGCACAGGGCCTGCTACTATCAGAAACAGTCACAGATCCACCCATAAGAAGGCACTGAAAGCCTTGCGGTGCTGAATGGTCCACAGCTCATCCTCTCATCCTCTAGCTTCCTCCCCTATCAAATCAGAGTTACTGCCCAATGTAGATTTTCTTCTCCATTTTCCAGAATGTACCAAGTGCACAAGATGGGTGGCTGCTGTTCTTCATTCTTGTCCTCTCTCCTGCTCTCCACTTACTTTTAGGCACAAGAGAGTGAAACGTCCAAGTGTTTGCCAGGAGGAGAGAAGGGCGATAGGACTGGGCCACCCCAGCCCCAGGGGGTGTCTGACTCCGGTGCTGCCACCTGGGCCACCGGTGCCCCGCTCTCAAGCCCTCTCCAGCTGCCTTTCCTGAGGCTGCACACCCCCGGTCGCCGCCTGACTCCAACGCCCTTCCATCTCCTCGGTGAGCAGTTCCGTCCTGCTTCCCTGACCAACCCTGGCCCATGCGTCTCTGCCTGCAGCTCTCGGCGTGCTGCCAGGGCGCAGAGCGCAGTGCTGGGCTGCACCTCCCTGACTAGGACAAGAGCCGTGTCCTGTTCATGGCTACAGGCTCAAGAGCAGATGGTCAGTTAGTGCAAACCATCTTCAGCGAGCACTGAATTCAGAAGTTAAGGAAGACTGTGCCCACTGCTCCCTCACTGACCAAACTCACTCTTGTGGACACAGCCCCTGGGCACACCCTGAATCAGATCCATGAATTCTTTGTTTTCCAAAATCTTCAGGAAAGGTAACCCTCTTGCAGCCACCCGTCCCATCTGCAGCCTCTTCCAAAGGTCGGACCGTCTTAAGTGAGGCTGGATGGTGTCCCAGTGGGGCCGGTGCCGCCCTCCAGAGCAGCCACACTCACACCCACACAAGGACTGCAGCCCTTCCCGGCGCCCCTTGTCCCACACGGCAGGACAGGTCCTCACGCCCACCAGTAGGAAGGGCATCTGAGAGGTGACAGCGCAGCATGAAAGGGCCCCTCAGAGCCATCTGCCTTACAATGTGGCGGCTCCGACCCTACAGACTTGTTCTGAGTAATTACAGACCATGTCAAAGGCAGAGGCGGACCTGGAGGCACGTTCCCATCCCCACCGTTCTCTTCAGTGCTGCTGCAGCCTCTGCCGTGATGCCCACCTTCGCCCAGCTCAGCCTGTCGCGTTTCTACCTGTCCTTTGAGGTCATTCCCAAGTGCCATCTTCTACCTAAAGTGTTCTCCCTGATCTGTGAAAAAGGACGAAGGCCCTCTGAAACCCCACATAATAGTGGACCACATCCTGCCATGTCCACGCAGAACCCCTATCACACCAGAGCATTCCCCGCCCCTGCCCCATTGCGTCTGGGCTCAGGCCCCCCGCAGTCAGGGCGAGGCACACAGCGAATCAGCAGCAAATGTCTGTGGAACAGTAATTGGCCTCCAAACAGCTAGAACTTCCTGTTAACACCAACAACAAAAATCCTTGCCGCCTGCTTTCAAAGCCCCCTGCAGAGCGTGAGTGTGGGAGGAAGGCGCTGAGCCACCCTCCGCCCGGAGCTGGTTATCCAGCAGCCTGCAGTAGAGCAGGCCGTGTCCGTGCTTCTGTCCCAACAAGATTATCTTTAAAAAACAAAGAAGTTCTCACTCTACTTTATGGTGATTTAGCTTAGAAGTGCTGCTGGGTGATTCTTCAGGAGCAAGTGCTCAGATGCTGCATGAGGACAGCAACTCCACAACACTACCTCACTGGTGCCCAATCCCCCACACACCTGAGCTTCAGAAGGACACCATTATCACGCAGTGGTAGCCACGTCCTTACCAGGTTATCGAGCATCCGCATGAGGGCTTCAAACTCCTGCTCACCGATCAGCCACTTGGGAGGCGAGGCGGTGCTCTCCCCTGCCGGGGCCCCCGGGGAACGGGATTTGGCTTTGTACTTCCCCGGATCCAGGAGGACTAAGTTGTCTGGCCCTCCTGCACTGGCCAGAGTTCGAACCTTTTCAAAACAAGCAAACATTACAGTCTGAGCTCCTTACTGAGAGCACAGGTGACTGGGAAATCACGTACACAGAAATGTCAAACCCCTAAGTGTAAGAATGAGAAATGTAGATTGGACAGTGATAGACTAATCACAAGGTTATGTTCAGCCCCGGCTGGGTAGCTCAGTAGGTTAGAGCATCACCTTGATACACCAAGGTGGTGGGTTCTATTCCCAGTCAGGGCACATACAAGAATCAGCCAACAAATACATAAATAAGTGGAACAACAAGTCCATCTCTCTCTCTCTCTCTCTCTCTCTCTCTCTCTCTCTCTCTCATACACACACAAAAAAAAAATCAATAAATATTTTAAATGAATACATAAACCATTAATAAATTTTTAAAAACAAGGTTATTTTCAGAAGTTTTTCTTTAGCCTGACAAAAATACTGGGCCCACCTACTTGGAGGAGAAATGTAAAATACTTCTCAAGAGCATAAGCAGCAGAATGGGGAGGAAGGCATGGCTGCACAGACGAGGTCAGGAGAACAAACCTGGGGCTGGGCAGCACTTGCCACCGAGCGGCATAAGTGGCACTTACGGCCGTGAGACTGTGGCAAGTTTCTAGCTCTCTGCACCTGTTTTTTCAGAAGGAATGCCACGAAGATCAAATGAATCCCATGTAATAACATATGTAACGCACCTGATACAGGGGTTGGCACACACTGTATCCACAGTACTCCATAAATAAAAAGAAACTACCATTTGCCAAACTAAATCAGTGAAACGCCATCTGCCCTGTTCGATTTCCAAATCCGTGAGCTGAGAGTTGGCAGAGACTGCTCCAGGTCTCCCCCTGCCAACCAGCATCAGAGGTTCTGGGAGCCTGCAAACCCAGACCCCCCGCAGACGGCACGCAGCACCGACCTGGATCTCACATGCAACCACGAGGTTGTGGATGTAGTAGAAGGCCTCCTCGACGCTCTCTCCGACCGACACCAGCCCGTGGTTCCGGAGGATGAGGACCTGAGGGGAACACAAGAGCTCCATGGAGCTAAAGACACTGATGCTTTCTCTCTCTCCCCTCTTCGCTCCATAATTTAAATGCCAGGTTACATGCCTACTGACCTTGCTTTTAGGACCCAAATTTTTCTGGATTAAAACCTTTTCCTCTTCATCAACCAAAATCCCATGGTAATCATGATAAGCCACCTCTCCAAGGGAAAGTGCCTCCGGGGAGATGGGCAAGAGCCCACATTTCATCGCAGAGACCTGGAGAACAAGCAGTCACACTGAGCGAAAGCCCTCGCTGACTGGTGACAGGGTAAAGTCTTTCCTCGAAGAAATACAAAAGGGGAACAGAGTTAACTTTGTTCTCTTCTCAGAAATAAATGAACCCATGAGCTTAAAAAATATTACTCTGGGGCTTAGTGCAATGCACAGTTAGAAATGCAGACTCTCACTAAGCTGGGAGAGCCCAAGAGGAAGCCCACATCTTTCTGGATTTCTCCACACTGATGCTAAATGCTCTGTGAACTCAGACTTGATGACAAGTGAGCCCCGGATCTATGAGGACAGACAACGGCCTCCTCTGAATGCACCAGAGAGCATGACAAGTGCTCTAAGGCTGTGTGCACAGGTTAGACTGCAGGTGGGACCAAAACACCTGAAAATCAGATCAAAGCAAATTTGTAAAAGTTGAGGATAATTATACTGTGCAATTTCTTTACATTTATTTAGGTAAAAAAAAAAATCTAAACCCTGCAGGTGTTGCTTAAGCATCAACCTATGAATCAGGAGGTGGTTGTTCAATTCCTGGTCAGCACATGGCTGGGTTGTGGGCTCAATGCCCAGCAGGGGGCGTGCAGGAGGCAGCTGATCAATGATTCTCTCTTGTCATTGATGTTTCTATCTCTCCCTCTCCCTTCCTCTCTAAAATCAATAAAAATATATTAAAAAGACAATACCACAAAAAAGGCAATATAATATTTAATTCCTTTCACAGTATCAGCTTTAAGAAATTTCCTTACCTATAAGAAGAAATTTCCTTACAAAGTAAATTTTTGATAGTTTTTGAAACAAATTACATGGTAGCTGCTTATAGCCATATTCTCAAAGATACCTCTCCAATGGTTCTTCGGTTTTAAGAAAAAATCACATCCTTCAGAGAATGATACACTTAATAAAACTCATGTTGACATAAAGAACCACATATTCAAAGTAAAATAAACCAGGTCACTCACTCACCTAAACAAACCAACATGCATGACATTAAAACATCAAGAGATTAAAAATCAAGCCCTAGCCAGTTTGGCTCAGCATCAGCCCTCGGACTGAAGGGTCCCAGGTTCGATTCTGGTCAAGGGCATGTACCTCGGTTGCAGGCTGGATCCTCCTGCGCCGAGGGGGCGGAGGGGGGAGAAGGGGCATGCAGGAGGCAACCAATCGATGTTACTCTCTCTGTGTCTCTCCTCCTCCCTTCCACTCTCTCCAAAAATCAATGGAAAAATATCCTCAGGTGAGGATGAACAAAAATAAATTTAAAAAAGATATTAAAATTCAGCATTACTGAATCAATTAGATCATCTATTGTACAAACAGACCCATGAAGTCACTAAAGTATGAGACTGGTGATAAAAAGCCAATTCTAGACAGTGTTTCGTTTTCACACGACTGTCCCTGCAACTGGAATGCTCATTTTCAATCGGAGAAGTCTGGGCTTTGTCAGGGTGACCCGTGCACACAGCAGGACGCAGCTGGGTGATGGGCTGGGCAGGCCCCTGGGGGGCTGTGGGCTCGGAGGCCTGCTCTCCACAGCCGGCACAACTGTGCCCTCCTGCCCCAACTGCCTGCCTTCTTCTGACTTCCCCAGTCATGATGCAGCCTGGGTTCCGGGACTCCTCCCCGACAGCCCATCTGCACCCTCCAGCCCATCGAGTCCCACTAACCCTTTCCTGAGCCCACAGCACCCTTACTTACCACCCATCCTGCCTTCCCTCTTCTCAAAGGCTCTGTAAGTTTACTGCTGTCCTTTTGCACTTCCCAACAGAGTTCAGCACACTGAAATCTGACCTCCACTGTCAACACGCTCTAACTTTCTAATATGGAAGTCTAATGGGCATTTTCAGACCCCTTAAAAGAAAAAAAGTATTTTAAGAAAGTCAAACTGCCAAAACCGGTTTGGCTCAGTGGAGAGAGCGTCGGCCTGCGGACTGAAAGGTCCCGGGTTCGATTCCGGTCAAGGGCATGTACCTGGGTTGCGGGCACATCCCCAGTAGGAGGTGTGCAGGAGGCGGCTGGTCGATGTTTCTAGCTCTCTCTCTCTCTCCCTTCCTCTCTGTAAGAAATCAATAAAATATATTTTAAAAAAAAGAAAGAAAGTCAAACTTGTGAGTAAAAAATGTTTTTAATCCAACTAAGTGAGGTCTAAGGGCTTATTTGCAACAAGAGGCACTTCCAGGGAAATGTGCAGAGCCTCTCACCAAACAACTACAAACTGCAGGGGGAGCGCGAGGCCACTCACCGCAGCCCCTGCCGGCGTGTGAATGTGGACCACACACTTCACGTCCGGCCGCGCAGCATAGATCGCCGAGTGCAGCGTGAAGCCAGCTTGATTGACTCCTAGGTTAGTGCTTCCACGGTCTACAACATCTCCTTGCAGATTGATTTTCACCTGAAAATAAGAAAACAAAAGTTATCAATGTCAAAAGGACTTCCAATTACCCTAACTAAAAATTATTTAAACCAAATGTTAGTGTTTATAACTACTTTTAAAGGTTTTTCTTTGAGTTAATCACACAAAACTCTAGTTTCTCTTCTTCCTTAGGTTTTCTATGTCTAACAGGATTAGAAGGGGTTTCAGTAAGTAACGTGACCTCCACAGTCATGACGCCCAAGAGGGAAAGGGCATTCTTACCAAACTGGATGCAGTCACTTCACTGTAGAGAAGTCCAAAAGGTACAATGAGGAAGTGTTCCTGCTCGGAGCTCACTCTGGTCTGTGGGGACATGACAGAGTTAGAGCAAAATTCAACTGAAATTATTTGTATCTCTTTGAGGCCACAAACTCACAGGCTTGTCGTACATCTACACAATACAGAGCTGTTACTGCAGTCACGTGTCACGTACATGAAGCGCAGCTTGGTCACAGTCATGGTAACTGACCAGGGGCACGCACAAAGACGGTCACTCCTCAGGTAATGATAATGAAAACCAAAGCTCACTTTCTAAAAGTCAAACAGGTTTGCCTTAGAACGCAAAACCTGCAGGACAACGAACAATCACAAAACCACACGCAGGAGAGCGCGGGCTTCCTGCCTGAGCAGCACGCTCAGAGCCTCTGTTGGTGTACAACATTCCCTCAGACCGATGTTAGATGACTGAGCCATTTCCCACCTACTGTTTGACTCTAAAAATGTTTCATTATTGCCCTACCTGGCTTGGCTCAGTGGATAGAGCATCGGCCTGTAAACTGAAAGGTCCCAGGTTTGATTCTGGTCAAGAGCACGTACCTCGGTTGCAGGCTCCTCCCCGGCCTGGGCCCTGATCGGGGCGCGTGCAGGAGGCAACCAATCAATGTGTTTCTCTCACATCGATATTTCTCTCTCTGTCTTTCCCTCTCTCTTCCACTCTCTCTAAAATCAATGGAAAAATATCCTCGAATGAGGATTAAAATAAAAAAGAGAAAGAAAAATAAATTAATTAAAATTTTTAAAAAATTATTATTATAGACAAGGCTATAGTAAATATATTTGTGTATCGTGTTTTCTTCTTTCACTTAGCTCCTTAACATTATTTCTAAGAGTGTGCTTAACAGATCTACATATTTTAGTGGGAAAATCTTGTAATATACAATTTTCTGAGTCTGAAGCAAAGAGAAAGTGCTAAATGCAGATGTAGAGTAACAATGGGAAACGAACATTTCAGTCACTTTTCTGGTCCCCGGTGGGCTAGTGCCGGCTATCCTGCATGTCCTCCCACACGACGAATGCCCCTTCTGTGTACAAGGAACAGACTCTAAGGTCACACACCTTCAGGTCACTCACTGAAAATCAGTATCTCTGGCAGAGACAGGCATCCCACCCAGAAGCACAGTGCACTGGTCACAAAGGTGGGCTCCACACCATCTTGGAGCTGAGCCAAGACGAATTAAGGGATGGAAAAACCCTGCATCAGCCAACTGCCACCAAGAGAGGAAACCCAGCCCATATGCCAATTGGGCCACCCTGTCTCTTGACACCAACGCTTCTTTAAATCCAATGCGATCTTAAAACAGATCTAATTCAGACAAGTGTCTCTAACCCTCTAACACCTGTTAGCATTTCTCAGTCTCTTTAGCAGAAAATCCCATGGTACTTGTTCAAAGAAAGGGCACAATGACCTGTTAGCACCTTTGATTACACTGATAAATACTGCTAATAGTTCTTTTCTGTTAAGTGTCTATATGATAACACCTAGATTGTAACAAAAAAGGATGCCATAAATAATTTAAAAACACAAACTTTCCTCCTCAAAGATTCTCTAGTTCACAAGATAAAGGAAATGTTCTGGTAACGTCAATTTAATTTTTACTCAATGTTTAGTCCCAAAGTCCCAAATAATTAAGGGGGGAGGGGAGACACAAGCAATTGAAGCAATTCAACCTTCTTTACATAGCATTCATAACAGGACTAGCGGTAAACATTTTTAAACTTCCAAATAATGAGACGATGTTATTAAAGCCAAGGATTACACTTCCTGTTATAGCTGTACCACTTCACATTACATCTCTACACAATGCCGGCCACTCTCACACAGGCACAGGAACAGAGCTGGCAGCTGTGGAGGGCTAACTGGACCCACTGACCAACCATCAAAAGGCCCATGGAGTTCTGTGGGACAGTCTGACTGGGACAGACTTTCAGCTCAGCTGGGGGTTTCACGCAGTCGTTCATCCGAGAGTACATGTGCGTCTACTCGGTGCCCAGCACAGTTCCTGCCCCTGGGCACACACAGCACAAGACACTCAGGGACTCCCTTCAAGGGGCTCATACAGACCGAGGGCAGGTGTGGACGACAGACACAAATGTAAAGTATGGCTGAGGTCACTGCTACGGGGAGAAGTGAAGAGGACGAGTTGGGGAGGGGTGACATTCTATAAACATGACAGTGTGGACACGACAAGATCAGGTTTGCATTTGGAAAGGTCACTTTAGGGCCACATGGAGAATAGAGGGGAGGGTAATTTGGTATCTCTGGCAAAGACCCATATCTCATCCCAGAAACACAGTGCACTGGCGACAGAGGTGGGCTCCAGACCACCACCTCCAAGATGTAGCGTTCCTTAAGTCCAGATTGGAGCTGAACTAAACACCACAGGTTGAGTCCACATGTAAAAAACATCTCCGTGTGTGTGTGTGTGTCTGTGTGTGTGTGTGTGTGTCTCTGTGTGTGTGTGTGTGTGTGTGTGTGTGTTGAGTAGGAAAAAAGGGCAAAACAATCTAAATGGCTGCTAACACTGTTGCCTCAGGGGAGAGAAGAGTAGTGGCAGTTACAACTCTTCTTTAGACATCGGTGTAAGGAACACTTGTTACTATAAGCAGGAACTATATTAGTAATTTAAAATATCCAATAAAAAATAAATGAAAAAACAAAGATTGGAACAAGTTTAAAAATCAAAGGAAGGAAACAATTCAAAGAGGCTACCTCCACAAAACAGAAAAACAAACCAACACCCGACAGTGCACTGGGAAGCGAAGAAGGCAAGAAGGGAATGGAATACAAGGCAGGAGGTTGAGTCTGGGCAGAGGCAGGGACACTGAAGCGGGGGTCAGGAGTAGAGAGTGGGTTCAACAAGGAGTTCCCATCTTCTCTGTGACACCACAGGGTCACCTGCTGGGTGAAGGAGGTCAGGAATTTCAGAGAGGAAAGCACAGGAAACGTGAGGGAGCTTATGAGAGATGGCTGCCTACAGCTGCCAGGCAGTGGGGGGTCCCCTGGAGACCCGGTTGCAAATGTATGGAGATGGCCGGTGGCTCTGCTGGGAAGCTCTCTGCAGGCAGATCCGGCTGCTCAGGTCCAGGGAGGGAGAGGACGGTGTTGACAAAGGGCTCCTGAAACGATGGACCCTGAACCCCAGCTGGACAGCACGGGGAGCGAGTGTGGGCAGACGGGCTGGCTGTAGGAGGGAAGACCCACAGAGGCAGGGCTTGTTTCATTCCGTGATGGAACCAAGTGAGAACAACGCTTGGTACAGAACAATAAATGCTTACAGCAGACGCCCAGGAAATAATGATTGTCAGAATGAAGTGAAGAAAATAAAGGTCCTAATAATGTGGAAAAATGGCTAAATCTAGAGAAGCTAAAGAAGTAAAATAAGAGATGGGAAGAAAATAGCTCCAGTCTTAGGTTTTTAGGCATAAAAAGATTTTTAAAACTGCCTGAATTTGGCAAACACTCATTTATGAAGTCAGCACGCAAGAGAGGAGTTCTGAAGAACCACTGTTCTCATCATTTTCATTCAAACTGGCGAGTCCTCAGATTATTGGACTCTGCCGTCAGGATCAGAGGAAGCTCTTCCAAGCTTGACTTCAGCTCAGTGGCTCCCCCTCCTCCCAAACAGAAGAGGTGGGACCAGACCCACGCCAGTCATTCATCATCCAGTTACTATCTCACCCAGTACTCACTGTGATATGATTATAGATCAGCTGAGACCACCCGAAGAGATCGGCCAGTCTGTAAAATGCTGCCAGCTTACACCGCAGTAACTTCTCCCCTTTGTCATAGGCAATAGAATCAGATCCTCTAAGGTCGTTCACAGGAGTTACCATACCAAGACCTGAAATAAAGAAATACAAAGCACAAAGATTTAATATGTCTTACCAAAAGTAAATCAAATAATAACAGTTCTGAGATGTTAGTCTTCCATACTATACCATAAAGTCAGTCTCAAAAACTCAAAGACAATTTCATAAAGACCGTATTCCCCAACATTAATACAATTAAGTTGAAATCAATTAACAAAAAGGTAGCAAAATAGGTAGGATGCAATAGAGCAAAGCTCAGAAGGAAAGTTACAGTATTAAACATTTATTGTTAAAAACGGTTTTTTTAATAATCTAGGTTTCTACCTTATGAAACTAGAAAGAGTAAATTAAATCCAAGATTAAAAGAAAACAGGAATAGCCGAAACCGGTTTGGCTCAGTGGATAGAGCGTCGGCCTGCGGACTGAAAGGTCCCAGGTTCGATTCCGGTCAAGGGCATGTACCTGGGTTGCGGGCACATCCCCGGTAGGAGATGTGCAGGAGGCAGCTGATCGATGTCTCTCTCATCGATGTTTCTAACTCTCTATCTCTCTCCCTTCCTCTCTGTAAAAAATCAATAAAATATATTAAAAAAAAAAAAAAAGAAAAAAAAAAGAAAACAGGAATAATAAAAGTAAAAGCAGATCTCAAACAGAAAAATAATAGAGTAAATCATTGTCTTGAGATTAAAAATGAAATAAAATAATGAAAACAAAAT